>NW_026916253.1:2345000-3545000 GCF_034315485.1 Pezoporus occidentalis
TTTTTTGTAAAAGAGTTACATGAGCACTGACGGTAGTAACATAAAGACAAAAAAGCACACAACCACTTGAAAGTGAAACACACAGTAGCAAATAAGTCAGAAAACATTAACAAAATACAGGTTTATCCTCATGAGCTAATGAATATCCCTCAAATTTAACAGAGCTCAAAGTATCCACCACCCCTAAGGAAAGAACAGGAAACACTCAGGATCTAGGTTTCTATGGCTCATTACAAAAAGATTTTGCTGGCAACAAGTGGTTTCTCAGGTCACGGAGACTTGCCAGTTTGAAAGCAGACAGGGAGGGAACTGTGGGTAGTTTGCTCCTGTGACTGAACACAGGAGAAACCCTGGCCTCAGCTTCACAAGGTACTGTGACTTCACTAGTTATAAATTCACTTTTTTTAATACACAGAGAATTCTTCAAAAGGGACCACTGTTATATTGAATATTACTGGTTTTTAATTGCAGTGTTTTGTAGGAATGCCTAGAAAGCCAGTGGCATATGAAGTACTATAAAATTAGGAAATGTAGGAGGAAATAACTTCATAATATAAAGTTTTTCATTTATTCTAATTTTCAGATACTAGCAAAGCAAGTTGCATGAGATGTATCATGAATGAGCTGTATCAACAATATTTTAAAGACACAAATGAAACAAATGAAATAATGTAAAGCAAGCTGTATCAGCCACATCATCTTTCGTCATAACTTTTTATAATCCCTTTCAAGATTACTGTTCAAAAGATAACTATTAGCAACGGACAAATTGCATGAGACACAGTAAGCATACAGAGTCCACAAAAGGAAAACGCCTGTTTCCCAATAACTATTTCTGCAATGAATGAAGCAGCACAAATCTTTCCACTTTCTATAACTCATTTGCATGAATTTACTTTTTTGCCTTAAGAGGTTGTTGTAATGTGTGTTAAAACACACAGTGCAATTTTAACTCCATAATATCATGAAAGAAATACTGTATTAGTATAAATTGTAAAAATATGAATGCAGTTAAATGCCTTGAAAAGAACAGCGCAGCGCTGCTCAAAAGCACCACCCAAAGGTAGAAGTGATGTAAAGACACTTACAGAATTGTCGGGGTTTTCTTTTTGTTTTTTTTTTTTGGTTGGTCGGTTGGTTGCTTTACTTTTTTTTTTTTTTTTTTTGGGGGGGGGGGGCTAATTTCAGCAAAACCTGAATGTAAAAAAATGACAGTGCGGTGAAACTTGACAGAGGCTTTTGATTGAAGTCACTGATTTCCACAGCTGCACCTGTAGGAAGTTGATGATAATGTTGTCTAAACCATTCATTATGACCTGGAAGTTTACACAAATGAGCACTAGATTTATAAATTTGCTAGATGTGCTGTAGATAATATGACAAAGTACTGTTTTCAATTGAAAATTCCTTTGACCTAATTTTATCAAACTCACACGGAACTGGGAAAGAGAATTTATTTCTGAAATAGCTGAAGTTGTATTTTTGGAACTGTATGCAAGCAACGCATATTCATTGGACAAATTCAGCTGTCAATTGTATTCCTAAATGTTCTTTATTAGAATTATAAAGGTAAAAGATAAGACACTTTCATACTAACAACAATCAGTTGCTTCTTAGACAAAGACCATTTCTCTTTCTGCTAATCATACTCCCAATATTTCTTAAGGCTGAAATAAGCAACAACTTAGCATTTAAAAAAATATGTAAGCATAAACTTTGAATATAAACCATGTGATGCTAATCATTAACAGCTAACTAGTAATATAATTTGATGGAATAATCATTTTAACAGCCTATTAGCCAGTTCCTTTTGACGATAGGAATTTGATACATTCTTGTTCAAAATAGTGCATTACACTCACATAAAACAAATTACTATATTATTCCTTTAACTTTTGCAAAAAGACTCTAGATAGGAGGAAGTATAACACTTCCATATATCTTCCAGATTTAAGTAGGTTAATTTGCTGGAGAATGGTTTTGCCTTTTTTTACTGACATTCACTGCTCACAAAGAAAAGTTGAGAAATTGTGAAGCAAGCGATACACTGAAACACCAACTCACTGGAACACAGATCAAGTACTAGAAATATTAGGAAAAGATAGCACTTGGCACAGAATACAGATCTCTCACCTGCAGTCATAGTTACACAAATACCTTCAACACAAACATCTTTCTTACTAGAGTTGCCTTTGTCTGCATAAGTTATTAGAACCTAAAACATCCAGAATGGTTATTTATGAATGCAGAAAGGATGCAGTATAGAGTTTTCACTGCATATGTCTCTGCAAAATTGCAAAAATAAGATAGTCGACAAAACTCCCTCATCCAAGAAACAAGACTTGCAGTAATCCTCTCCTCGTAAGTAAGACTACACTGTGATTTTACCACCAATTAGATAATTTCTTCTTGTTTCTTAGTTCTCCCTGTTGAGGAAGCCAGGAAAATAGCTAGTTATTAGGATAGACACAACACTAAATATCAAAATTGGGTTTTCACAAATATGTTGTAACATAAATCATATTTCAGCCTGGAAAATATACTGAGTTATGTGAAATCCTCAAAGGATTCTCCAGCATCTCCTTTTTCTTTAAATCTCCACACATTTCTGAAATGCAAACTTAGAGAGGGTTTTTAAAGAATATCTGCAACAGTGAGATATACAGTCCTGGTACTTCCAATTTTATGAACCCTGCAAGTGGGAATAGACTTCTTTTTGTTTAAGGAACTTACTGTTTCTCGATAGAAATCACCCTATAAGGCAGGGCATGTCCCACAGGATGAAAGGAAAGCTAAGGCTGCAGAACAGCATCTACAACAATGCTGTACAGGCTCACAGGCAGGCCTTATTGCACAGACACTTAGAGGCCCCTTTGCCTTCCCCCTCAGTAGGAGCCAACGTCAGAGTTCAGAAAGACCTTTAACTGTGTAAGTGGGGAAGAATCCAACGGCAACCCAAGCTCTTTCTATGAAAAAAAACTGCAGGTGATAGGAGAGACCTTCAACTACAGCAGTAAACCTTTCCCACCTATGTATACGTTGCAGGAGGAGGTGAATAACTGGTTCTCACCTTCCAGAGAAGGCAGCGACATTTAATTGTCACATGCTCTTTCTCCCTCCCTCTCTTCTCTATGGATCAAGTGAACAGATAAAGATTTCCTCATGTTTCATAATAATATGCCATGGTTTTAGATCAGACAAGGTTTACAAACTGTATGAGTGCTATTTATAGGAAAAGGTGAGAGAAGAATTCACACCTCCCCACAAGAGGTTTTGGTTCTTTTCACAAGAATCAAAAGGTTCACTAGCAGGTGTTTGGACACTGTATTTAAAGCATTAATAATTCCATAAAAGGTAGTAAATTACAGTTTGAAACAAGCATATGTATATATTATATATATATATGCGTACACATGGTCTAGATACAAGTTTGCCCTCCACATTAGTCTGATCACAGCAGTTCATTAGAGGAACATGGATTATGTTTCAGCAGCCAGCAGACACCTCTCACATATGCTCACTTTTCCTCACTTGTTAGCAGCTTTGTACAGTAAGATCACTTTCTTATAAGTTATCATTAAGGAAATTCCCAGGACAATGACCCCATACAGTATGTACCAATTTCAGCCATTAGGAAAACAAAGGCAATCAGTAACAAAATCACCTGCAATTTTCAGCTTTCTAAGCACAACAGGAAATTACAAAATGAAACTGTTCATATAGAAATTTCAGCCAAACCTCAAGGATGCTTGGAATTGTGATGAGACGGTAAGTCTTTTGGGATAAAAAGGTCACATTCCCTGTTAAAATTGCCCAAGTCCAAATCCCCATAGAGTTTCAAGGAGACATTCACCGCAGTTCACTCACTTGAAACATCTCATTTAGAAAAGCTTTTTTGCCACTATTAACAGAATTGTTCAATATCAGACTACTTAATAATTGGAGTTCCACTGCAATATGTTTATTAAAAATTAGCTTAAATTCTTCTTTCTGGTTTTGATTCTATCAGTGGTTGTTAGACCAGCTCCTCTTATTTGCCCTTTCCCTTTCTGATTGACTCTCTTTAATTCATACGCTTTTCATTAGAAGTCAGACCAAACAGAAACTATGCATCCAACTTGATGCTGCTGATTCAAACCTACTTTGATTCCAGACTTCCATGAGGGATGCTTTCAGTACTCCTATAGGATTTGACTAACAACTTCTGACAAACTCAGATTTAGCATCTGGGACTTCATTATCTACACCAACATATGAGCAGAAGCAAGAGCTGGATGTAACACCCTTGTCTTTATCTCTGAAAGAAACACTCAAGTATGTCTAGCAGAAATAATTGAGACAGGAGCTCGTAATAGCAGAATGTGTGAGCAGATGAGTTAAAAAGGTTCTCTGGCCTCCCTCATGACTCCCTCTATGATGGACCTTAGTAGGGAGAACATACAGGTATCCTGTCCCTTAGTTCAGAAGTGTCTGATTTGGCATCTCAGTCTTTGCCTTTTCAAATACATCAGTGTTGGCACTTGACACCGGTACAGGCCTTGTGGTGTTCAGCTTGGGGATCAGTGATTATTGCTCAGATCTTTAAGTTATTCATTTGTTCTTAACAAGTTTCAGAAATAAGAATACCCAAGACAGAATCATCCACAGTACTTAAATGCTTGATGAGAATTACTAAAGATAATACAGGTAGTAGATATATTTTAAATAAGAAGTGTCAGGAATAAAGCATTTTCAGGTCCTGAAATAATCCTTACTCTACTTGGGACACTGTATTCTTATTATATCATTGCAAAATGAGATGGCTGGGTAGCAGTATCCCACCAGAGCACACTTTCATCACCAATATTCAACGCCTAATGGTGACAGAACAAAGCATAGGGAGAAGGTTGTATCATCAGCCCTCCAACAGGTGAGGAAAGCGGGATGAAGACCTATGGTTTTGTTATGATTCATACCCTCCATACACCTGCAAGAACACAGGTAGAAAGAAAGAATTCTGGCTTTTAATAACAAAACTCCAAAAGCCTCCTCAATACTCTACTCCAACGACTCTACCAGCCCTGATAACCTTAAACAGAACTCATATACCCCAAGAATCTACCAAGAAAAGAAGCACAAATAAAATGTGAAAGGTAGAGAGAAAAGAGGAAGAAAAAGCAGAAGGAAAGTTGCACCTCAGTATTAAAAAAAGAGCTACTTCAGAGGAAGAGATTCTCACCCTTTCAAAAATCAGGTACTCTGGGGCTGACAAGAATCAAGAAAATTCCACTAAACTGAGTCCAAAAGAATTTATAAGCCAGAGCTGAGATGCTGAAAAGTAGCTACAAATTGATCTATATTTCTCCCACTTTTAATGCAAGCTTTTTATTTATCACTATTTCAAAATTACATTTTCTGTGAATTGTTTTTGCAAACTGGTGATATTCCAACTTACAAAATAAATTTTACAAAATGAGATTATTATCTATTTTAAATTATATCGATTCTTACTCCTTTATACTGATCTTTTTTCAAAATAAAATTAAAACGTATTTGGCTAAATGGACAGAATGTTTTTTCTTCTGGAGGTCTGTAAACATGACAATAAATAAATATGAGGCTAAGAATGTCTTCTCTATTAGCAATTATATCCCTTTTACATAATTTTAAAATTGCAAAACCTAAAATATCATGAAATAGATAAAAATTGCAGAGGCTGTATTAGCAAATAAATAATCCCAGAATAGCATAAATTTTTTGCTATATGCATCTTATTTTACCAAAGTGTCACATGTTCACAATGGAAAGGGTGTGAAAAGGTTAACTGCTACCATGTATATGTTAGGAGGTAGCAACATGCAAATAGTCTCCAGTCATCTAAGAAGACCAACGCTGAAATTACTATTAATAAATATCCTTAAATGGACCACACATCGCATACCCTCAGCTCCTGTTTTACTGGAAAAAACATTGCATGCACTATAGCTTGAGAAAAACAAAACAATGCTATACCTTCAATCTGCACTACCATTACTATATTGTATATTGAAGGACTCAAGATTTCTGATTTTATTTAAACCTGTAACTTGGAAAATCCATTGGCTCTCCTTGAACTAAAAGCTGTGGATCTGCCCTTTTCTCCTTTGTACTTTCAACATAATAGGTATTATTACCCATAACTTTTTATTTAAAAGAATTGTGCAGCCAGCAAAATGAATGAATTTAATTATCAATGCAGTGTGGAAAAAATCATTAGAGCAAGAGCCTGGAACAGTAGGTATTAACAATAAACAAAGGCTATTAAAAACAGTTTTAAAAGTGTCATTCTTCCTTCAATTCTTAAAATGTAAATAATACAAACAGAGAAACAAGAAAATCATATGTAAACATCTGTAGTTATTGGCAAAAGATGACCCTAAGAAAATGCTAAATGACTGACTGGATCATTTAACTTTAAATCTATACTTTATGTGGCAATATAGAGAGGTCATTTGATTGCTATGCATAAAAAATTTAGAATTCTAATATGATCTAAAAGTTTCACCTTCATAAGACAAAATTTTCATTATAAAATTGTATTTAATGGTATTCATACATATCTGCCACCTCAGTTTTGTAATATTATATTTCTATAGGCTGTCGACTACACATTACAGAAATTACTATAGAAAAAGATCTATAAGAGTAGAACTTTTTTCCTTTACACTTTACAGATTCTCCAGTTTCCTTTATACCTGTATAATGAAAACATGTGGCCTCTTGAACACAAACTGCAAGTTGGTGCAGCTAAGAATTTCATCAGCTAGGAATCAGGATTTTGCAGCTGTATTTTCTGGGCAAAAAGGTATTTTCAGCCATACTCCAGGCTCAATTTTCTGCATATGGACATTTATATCAAGTCATGATTCAGCCTTTGAGGATTTGGAAAGAGATTTTTTTAATTTTCATCTTATGATTTCACATAAATTAATGAATAATCTGGGCCTAATTTTTCGTCCCCAGCAGCATAGAAAGCCTTCTAAATACTCAAGAAAACAATGTAGATCAAAAGTTGTGGCTACAGAAAATGTACGTTGTCAAAAGAAGAAAGTATATTAAACATGCACTGTTTCTGTAAAAATGCAGGCCAAAATCCTAACTTCAGATATATGGGAGCAGTTTCTACTGAAGTTTACAAATGTGTTTTCAAACGTAACTTGGCCTTGCTGATTAAATTGTAATTTACTGAAGTCCTGACTCAGAGCTGCTTTTCAAAGTGTACTTATTTACTTCATTGTTTGGTTTAAAAAAACATGTAAAAAAACTTCTCTGCCACTTACTTAATTTCAAAAAAATACCATTGGACAGCATAACTACACACTCACAAGGAACAGCTGGTTGTTAACTGGATTGGGAAGGAATAGTCATAAGTGGAGCTGAATGAGGTAGTACGGGTGGATAGGAAACAGACATAGGAGAGAATAAGTAAGGGTAGAAAATACCAAACAGAACATATCAAAGATCAGTTTTGATATTCTCTTGTATAAGTGGTCTTAAAACAAGCATTATTTCAAAACTGGAATATTTATGTTGATGTTTTAAAAACAACAACCACCAAAAAAATATATAAAGAGCAATTAGAAAATCATATAGTTTATAAAACTATTTACTGTATTAAGTTCATTAGTGGTTATTTAAGATGGGGTTTCTTTTTGTGGTGGTGCCCTTTGTAATGAAGTCATGCAACGTTCTGTAATGTTTCCCAGCCTTAGGCTTTATTCTGCAAGACATTTCAGACTATTTAACTTTACTACTGGGAATATTCCCTATTGATTTCAAAGGGATTACTTGTAGAAGTAACTACAAGCAGAAGTACTTGCAGTAATGGAGTTTCAGACATCTTTTCCGCTGGAGACATCAGAAGGGAATCTAGAGTTTGAGAGACATTATGCTAGAAGGCTAAAAAGTTACAAAGAACAAAAATTTAAAGTGAGCCATAGCGCATGCCAAGTCTTCCTAAGCACATGACAAGAATCTAACTACAGCTCTTCACAGGGGAATAATGAGGCAGTAAACAGGTTAAAAAGATACAGGTTAGTACAAAACAAACGTGAACCAGATTTACTCATGTTCTTCAGCAGCAAAGCTACCAAAAGATTTAAATTAACAGCATTAATGATATTCATGCTAATCAAATCCTAGGTATCTCATTTGCCAGACTGCACAGGTTTTCTCTACAGCCAAACACTTTTCTTCTGACAGGGCAACCATGAGCAACAAAGTCAGTGTCTAGAATCTGGTAATGTCTACAGAGATCTCCCATCCCCAAACTCTCAAAAGAACCCAGGAAATGACTGTGCTCCACCCTAGAGGAGAAAGAAGTCAGGAGTATCTTGAAGAACAGCCTCAGCCCTGTCGACTCCACTGCTATTTCAGTAACACCAAACTCACCCAAGGAACCACTCTGGCAAACTTGCTCCATGCTCAGTTGAACAGATGAACCTGTTGAGTTTACCCATAGTAAACTTCCTCCCTTTGCACTCAAAGGTGATTGTGCCTTCCAGAGTGATTAAGTAAAATCAAAGAAATAAAATAAATAACATATAACATAGCTTAAAATTAAAATATAAACTAAAATAAAACAAAATACCTTAAAAAACAATCTGTGAATATGATGGAGATCAGGCTAAACCACATTCACAACATCATCTAGCACCTTCATTATATTCCCACTTAATCATTCTGTCAGAGTGGGAACAACATATTTTATTCCCATTTGGTTTCAGACTTTGAAGCTTTAAGGATTTATTTTAAATGCATAAATTTTGCTTAAAAAAAAAAAAATCAGATAGCTGAAGTGGGAGGAACCAGTAGTCACTTTATGTAGGTTCTGTTTACATTCTTGTATGGACTCGCTGTGCCTTACTCTCCTAATCAACAACACATAGCAACAACGCTACAAAACCATCCTGCAAAGTATTTGAATAGAGGGCATTTATCAGAGCTTTTTTTTTTATGTTGACTGTGGGAAAATTAGTAGAATAAAGGTAGTCCTTTTTCCTGCCCACTTACAGCAGTGATTACAGAAAAGATGCACTTCATATGCCACAGTTTCAATCAGAGCAGTGGCAAAGAAACAACGTCAAAGAAAATATTTTTGAGCACATAATTTATTTTTCATGATTTTTTATTTAATGTGATGGAATCATAGTTCAATCTTCGTATTTTGAAGTGAATAACCTCTATCTGAAAGTACAATTCATATGTAAGCCTGGAAGAAAATGTCTTTCTTCAGTATCCCCACTATTAGGCGAGCAGATGGCTCAATCTAAATGACCATGTGAAAGAAAGACAAAAAAAAAAAAAAAGAAAAAGACCAACACAGATCAATATCCTCACCATGATTCCTGCGCTCCAATAAACACCAAACCATCAGGAGCAGCAGCAGACAGAAAAAGAGCACCAAAATATCATCTGAGGCAAAACAGTAAATAGCTAAAACCAATCTGAAAATAAACAGAGTTGGTTGGTTGGGTTTTGTTGGGTTTTGTTTTGTTTGTTGTTTGTTTTTTGTTTTAATAAAAAGAAACTAAACAAAAGCCAAAACAGCTTTACGCTTAATGTCGGTGCCTATGGTTACCTTGTATGTACCTGACAAAATAAGCAACTATCAACCTCTGTGTACAGCATACATATGCCACAGTGAGAAATACACCAAAAGAAAGAAGAATTAATATTTTCACATCAAAAAGAAAGAAGAATTAATATTTTCACAATATTTCACATAAATGAGTCATTTTACTTTTCTATTTGGGTGGTTGAAAGAGGTATTTTTAATTAAATAAAATAAAGAATAACTTCTTTTTCAAATGGGAAAAACATATCCTTTAAGCAACAGCATGATGATGTCAAACAAAGAAATCCCTCATACTAATCAGATTAGAGCTGTATTAAAAATGGGGAAAACACACCAGGCCAACAGCTTTCAACACAAAATATCCTTGCTGCCAGCAGACTTCTCTCCTGGCTGCATCTTTGAGCCCATGGTCCTCTGTCATCAGCTCCCTCCATGGGGGGGCAACAAGGAACAGATTCATTGATTTGTGAAGATGTGTTGCCCTGAAGCACAGCATCCTGGGTTCAACTTCAGCCTTAACACATCATGAAATCACCAGTTCTGTTCTGACTCAAGCAAGAGAATGAACCGATTCTCTAAAGGCAATGCAATAGGTAAATTCATATGTGTAGATTACACCTTCTGCAGGAAGCAAGCTACTCTCCTACAACAAAGTTCTTTGCAGGAGATAACAGCTTATCTACATACATATAGTTATTATTCACCTTTTTAATCTAACTTGTTTAAACAGTGTGAAAACAAAACCACAGAAGGTATCCATCTCAAATAGCAGAAAACTACGAGAGCTGCAAGAGTATTTATCCCTGCATAATACCAACTATTGCTCAGTTACAGAACTCATAATATTTAAAATTTCTGGGTGCAGATAAGTACCTACCTCAGAGTAACAGCCAAGACACCTTCATCTTCCTCAGCCTTTGCTCCTCCTAGCTAAAGCCATGGAGTTCAACAAACAAGTTCTCATTGGAACTACTGATGAGGACCATAAACTCATGATGTATGTGCATCTGCTACACAGATTGAGTGTAGCCTAAAATATAATCCATACAAGTTAATTAAGCACCTAAGTCATCCTCCAGTGGAACTTACTGATAAACTTCACCTGACAAAACATGTAGTTTATAAAGGAAAATGAGGTTATTCTTCCCAAGTTACTTCAAGTGAAATACTGCCAAGGAAAACTGGATTTCAGACTCCTTGAAAGGTTCCAAGGTTCCAAAGACAATTATTTAAGACTGCTGAACAAATTATTAAAGGTTGAGTAATCACCTGGGTAATCCAAAGCAAGCTATTATGAATGTATTTTAACTATTGGCTGTGCAAATTCTCATGCAGAATGTCAGAATACATGAGATTGAGAAATAACAGACCAAACGCCAAGACAATGCAAAAAAACTCTGTGCAATCCTGACAGAGCCAGATCTACTTCATCCAGCATTTGAACCTAGAGCTTGCATGTATGCCAATCACTAGAGTAAGGTTGTCTGTATTCTGACACTCTATTGTTTGAAATCAGTGGACTTTGGAATAGATATTTGATGAGCAATTTTTACTTAAATACTAAAGATCACAAAATTCATGAGGAAATGTTGCACTTTTGTCATTTATTTGCCCACCTTCTACTATGATGTCGTATCTTTCCTAACTACATTCTGTTGTAATATAGAGATCTAAATGGACCAATAATTTATATATTTCAGTCTGATCCAAGATCAGTCTCATCAGTATACCGAGATGCCATTTCTGGTTCTAGTTGCCTATACATGGTGGAATGGTGAGTGATCTGATAATCATATTTTAGCATGAACTGTATTATACAGAAATAATGGTAATTTGAAAAGCAGATCAAGTGTTCACTAGTCAATTTCAATAATTTAATGAAGTTATCCTTTAAGTAATCTTTACTTTCCTGCTGCTATTTTACCACTTTCTAGGAAGAAACATTTGTCTATTAAAATTTTGGGATCATATCTAGCCATTTAAAACAGGCACAGTTCATCAGACATGGAAAAAACACAGCAGACATTGTTACTAAACAAATACTTTTAAAAGCTCTTAGCATAAAACATCCTGCAAATTCCCATACAAACAACTAAAAATAGCCCTGGCTCAAGATCCTTTAAATCTTTTCTAACCCATGGTTTTACAACCCTGTAAATTCTACATTTTATTTTAGGACATCAGAAAAATGCATTGCATTTCTACTGTTATTTGCATAAAAAATTGGTCAAAAGAGCAAAAAGTATATATTATGCCAAAAAAAAATAGAATATGCCAAATGTAAATTTGAACACTGCCAGAAAGCAACTGTAAATTTCATTTTGTCAACATGCAAATGGATTGTAGTGCAAATTAGGGTGGATTAACCTGGTTTTTAAAATTCAGACATTACAAGGCTTTGGAGTTCAGCAAACCACCCTTACATTCTCTTTGGCTGCCTTGAATCTGTGATAGAGAGACTTTAAAACGCCACAGAAGCTGATCTAAGTAAACTGACTTCTTCAAATCTGAGAACCAAAGTTGAGCAATATTTGTTAGATATAAATCTCATGTTTCTCATTTTGTGTCAGCAGTTCATACACTATGTATAATATTTAAACATGCTCTAATTCTTATGTGTCAAAACAATCATGTTCATTAATATTTCCATTGCTCATGCACTACTTTCACTGTATAATTTCATAGGAACCATTCCCTAGCTACTTCGTACTCGGCAAGAAACTCAAAAGAAATGGGAATCAAAACCTGCAATCGCTCATCCAAATTATGTACCGATACAAAAGCAGTGCTTAACTAAACCAGCCCAGAGACCTAGAGCAGAAAGAAAAAATCCCCATTTTACAAATACCTGGAAATAATCTGAGCACCATGTGAAATATCACTAACCTTTTTCCAACATGGAGGGAAATCATTTGCCATAAGTCTTTTTGCCCTCTTAAAAATATAATACTCTTCTCACAGCAGTCATGGCAAGATGCAGTTTCTATTTTAAAAGATGAAAGGAGAAAGCTTGATAAACTTCCCACTCATTTTAATGAAATACAATCACAGAATCATAGAATAGTTAGTGTTGGAAAGGAGCTTAAGATCATCTAGTTCCAACCCCCCTGCCATGGGCAGGGACACCTCACACTAAACCATATCACCCAAGGCCTCGTCCAACCTGGTCTTGAACACTGCCAGGGATGGAGCATTCACAACCTCCCTGGGCAACCCATTCCAGTGCTTCACCACCCTAACAGGAAAGAATTTCCTTCTTATATCCAATCTAAACTTCCCCTGTTTTAAGTTTTAACCTGTTACCCCTTGTCCTATCACTACAGTCCCTAATGAAGTGTCCCTCCCCAGCATCCCTATAGGCCCCCTTCAGATACTGGAAGGCTGCTATGAGGTCTCCACGCAGCCTTCTCTTCTCCAGGCTGAACAGCTCCAACTTCCTCAGCCTGTCTTCGTACGGGAGGTGCTCCAGTCCCCTGATCATCCTTGTGACCCTTCTCTGGACTTGTTCCAACAGTTCCATGTCCTTTTTATGTTGAGGACACCAGAACTGCACCCAATGCTCCAAGTGAGGTCTCACAAGAGGAGAGTAGAGGGGCAGGATCACCTCCTTCAACCTGCTGGTCACACTGCTTTTGATGCAGCCCAGGATAAGGTTGGATTTCTGGGCTGTGAGCACACACTGAAGCCAGCTCATGTTCATTTTCTCATCAACCAGCAACCCCAAGTCCTTCTCCTCAGGGCTGCCCTGAATCTCTTCTCTGCCCAACCTGTAGCTGTGCCTGGGATTGCTCCCACCCAGGTGTAGGACCTTGCACTTGGCATGGTTAAACTTCATGAGATCGGCATCAGCCCACCTCACAAGGGTGTCAAGGTCCCTCTGGATGGCATTCCTTCCCTCCAGTGTATCAACCGAACCACACAGCTTGGTGTCATCAACAAACTTGCTGAGGGTGCACTCAATCCCACTGTCCATGTCACCGACAAAGATGTTAATCAAAACCAGTCCCAGCACTGATCCCTGAGGGACACCCCTCACTACTGGTCTCCAGCCAGACATTGAGCCATTGACCACAACTCTTTGCGTGCGGCCATTCAGCCAGCTCTTTATCCACCGAGTGGTCCATCCATCAAATTGATGTCTCTCCAATTCAGAGACAAGGATGTCATGTGGGACAGTGTCGAACGCTTTGCACAAGTCCTGGTAGATGACGTCAACTGCTCTACCCCTGTCCATCAGTTCTGTAGCCCCATCATAGAAGGCCACCAAATTGGTCAGGCAGGATTTCCCCTTAGTGAAGCCACGCTGGCTGTCACCAAGCACCTTGTTGTTTTTCATGTGCCTTAGCATGCCTTCCAGGAGAACCTGCTCCAAGATTTTGCCAGGCACAGAGGTGAGACTGACTGGTCTGTAATTCCCCGGGTCATCCATTTTCCCCTTCTTGAAAATGGGGGTTATATTTCCCTTTTTCCAGTCATCGGGAACTTCACCTGACTGCCATGATTTCTCAAATATGATGGCCAGCGGCTTCGCAACTTCATTCGCCAGCTCCTTCAGGACCCACGGATGGATTTCATCAGGACCCATGCACTTGTGCACGTTCAGCTTTTTAAGATGGTCTCCAACCAGATCCTCTCCTACAGTGGGCGTAAGGTCTTCATTCTCACAGTCCCTGTGTCTGCCTTCCAAGACTTGGGTGGTTTGGTCAGAGCATTTGCCAGCAAAGACCAAGGCAAAGAAATCAGAACCTCAGCCTTCTCCAAATCCTGTGTATCCAGCTCTCCCGAGAGCTTCCTGAGGGGGCTTATGTTCTCCCTAGTCTGTTTTTTATTTGCTATGTACCTGTAGAATCCCTTCCTGTTATCCTTAATATCCCTAGCCAAGTTTAATTCCAACTGGGCCTTAGCTTTCCTAACCTGGTCCCTAGCTTCCTGGACAACATCCCTGTATTCTCCCCAGGCTGCCTGTCCTTGCTTCCATTTTTTTAAGCCATTTTTTTCAAGCCACTTTTTTCATTTGAATTTTCCTCAGCAGCTCCTTATCCATCCATGGAGGTCACAGTATCACAGTATGCTAGAGATTGGAAGGGACCTCGAAAGATCATCTAGTCCAATCCCCCTGCCGGAGCAGGAACACCTAGATAATGTTACACAGGAATGTGTCCAGGTGGGTTTTGAATGTCTCCAGGGAAGGAGACTCCACAACCTCCCTGGGCAGCCTGTTCCAGTGTTCCGTCACCCTCACTGAGAAGAAGTTTCTTCTCAAGTTTAAGTGGAACCTCTTGTGTTCCAGTTCGTACCCATCACCCCTTGTCCTATCATTGTTTGCCACTGAGTAGAGCCTGGCTCCATCCTCGTGACATTCCCCCTTTATATATTTATAGACACTAATAAGGTCACCCCTCAGTCTCCTCTTCTCCAAACTATAGAGACCCAGCTCCCTCAGTCTTTCCTCATAAGGGAGATGCTCCACTCCCTTAATCATCTTCGTTGCCCTGCGCTGGACTCTCTCCAGCAGCTCCCTGTCCTTCTTGAACTGAGGGGCCCAGAACTGGACACAATATTCCAGATGGGGTCTCACCAGGGCAGAGTAGAGGGGAAGGAGGACCTCTCTCGACCTACTAACCACCCCCCTTCTAATACACCCCAGGATGCCATTTGCCTTCTTAGCCACAAGGGCACAGTGTTGGCTCATGGTCATCCTGTCGTCCACTAGGACCCCCAGGTCCCTCTCCCCTACACTGCTCTCTAACAGGTCGTTTCCCAACCTATACTGGAACCTGGGGTTGTTCCTGCCCAGATGCAGGACTCTACACTTTCCCTTGTTATATTTCATCAAGTTACTCCCTGCCCAACTCTCCAGCCTGTCCAGGTCTCGCTGGATGGCAGCACAGCCTTCTGGCATGTCAGCCACTCCTCCCAGCTTAGTGTCATCAGCAAACTTGCTGATAGTACACTCAATTCCCTCATCTAAATCGTTGATGAATATATTAAATAATACCGGTCCCAGTACTGACCCTTGAGGCACTCCACTAGTTACAGGCCTCCAACTAGACTCCGCCCCATAGACTACAACTCTCTGGCTTCTCTCCTTCAGCCAGTTCACAGTCCACCTCACTACCTGATCATCCAGTCCACACTTCCTCAATTTAGCTGTGAGGATGCTGTGGGAGACTGTGTCAAATGCTTTGCTGAAGTCAAGGTAGACCACATCCACCGCTCTGCCATCATCCATCCACCATGTTATTTCCTCATAAAAGACTAAGAGATTGGTCAAACATGACTTCCCCCTGGTGAAGCCATGTTGACTGCCCCTCATAACTCTCTTATCCTTGATATGCCTTAAGATGGCACCAAGGATAAGGTGTTCCATCACTTTCCCAGGGATGGAGGTGAGGCTGACCGGTCTATAGCTACCCGGGTCCTCCTTCTTGCCCTTTTTGAAGACTGGGGTGACATTTGCTTTCCTCCAGTCCTCAGGCACCTCTCCTGTTTCCCAAGACTTGGTAAAGATGATGGGAGAGTGGTCTAGCAATGACTTCCGCCAGTAACCTCAGCACCCGCGGGTGCATCCCATCTGGACCCATGGATTTATGGATGTCCAGATTGCTCAACTGATCTCTAACCCATTCCTCATTGACTAAGGCAAACCGCTCCGTTGGCCTGACTTCATCTAAGGTCTCAGGGGTACAGGGCTCTTCAGGACTGCCTGCAGCAGAGTAGACAGAGACAAAGAAGCCATTCAGTAACTCTGCCATCTCTGTATCTTCTGTCACCAGGGCACCCATCCCATTCATCAGTGGGCCTACATTGCCTCTGGTGTTAGTTTTGTCTGCCATGTATTTGAAAAAGCTCTTTTTGCTGTCCTTGACCCTTCTCGCCAGGTTTAATTCTAAGGAGGCCTTAGTCCTCCTAGCTGCCTTCCTACATACTCTAGCAGCAGCCTTATATTCCTCCCAAGCGGCCAGCCCCTCCTTCCATGACCTGTAAACTCTCCTCTTCCACTTGAGCATACCCAGCAATTCCCTATTTAGCCACGCAGGTCTCCTGGCCCTCTTCCTTGACTTCCTACGTGTCGGGATGCTCCGATCTTGAGCTCGGAAAAATCAATCCTTGAATGTCAACCAACTATCTTGGGCCCCTTTACCTTCAAGCAGCCTTGCCCATGGGATTTCCCCTAGCAATTGCTTGAAAAGGCCAAAGTTTGCCCTGCTAAAGTCCAGGGTTGCAATTCTACTTGGTATTCTACTAGTCCTACCACACATGATCCTGAACTCCACTATCTCATGGCCGCTGCAACCAAGGCGGCCCTCAACCCTTACTGCTTCAACCAGATCCTCCTTGTTAGTGAGGATGAGATCCAGCAGCGCTCCTCTCCTGGTCGGCTCATCCACCATTTGCAGGAGGAAGTTATCATCCATACACTGGAGGAACCTCCTGGACTGTGGCTGGGTTGCCGAGTGGTCCTTCCAGCAAACATCAGGGAAGTTAAAATCCCCCACGACGACCACGGCCTGTGACTGTGAGGCTGCTCTCAGCTGCCTGTAGAAGGCCTCGTCAACTTCCTCACCCTGATCTGGTGGTCTGTAACAAACACCTACAACAGTATCCCCCCTGCCAGCCTGCCCCTTAATTCTCACCCACAGACTCTCAACTCGCTCGTCATCTGTCCCTGGACAGAACTCGGTGCATTGTAGTTCCTCCCGCACATAAAGAGCAACCCCACCACCCCGCCTGGCTGGCCTGTCTTTCCTGAAAAGGACATAGCCTCCATGACTATATTCCAGTCAT
Source organism: Pezoporus occidentalis (assembly GCF_034315485.1). NCBI lineage: Eukaryota > Metazoa > Chordata > Aves > Psittaciformes > Psittacidae > Pezoporus > Pezoporus occidentalis. The sequence continues at coordinate 2,362,384 of NW_026916253.1, forward strand.
GTGAGCTGTCCCACCATGTCTCTGTAATTGCCACCAGATCATAGTCTCCTGACTTAACACAGGTTTCCAACTCCTCCTGCTTATTTCCCATGCTGCGCACATTGGTTTACAGACATTCCAGGGAGCGAGCTGAGCACACCGATTTCACCCTAGGATTATAGGAGGCCTCCCAGTCTTCATCAATTCTGGAGTGCTGCCCCACTGGGGCAAGCCCAGCTACAACCCCATCCCCCTTCAAATCAAGTTTAAAGCTCTCCAAATGAGCCCTGCTAATTCGTGCCCCAGCATCCTTTTGCCTCTGTGAGACAAACCTTTCTCACTTGTCATTGTCCAGACTGGTGCCCTATAAAACCAGCCATTATCAAAGAATCCAAAGCCCTGCCTGTAGCACCAGTCTCGAAGCCAGTCGTTTATGGACTGAATCTTCCCATTCCTTCCCACATCATCAGTGGAAGATGGAAGTAGTGAGGAGAAGATCACTTGAGCCCCAGACTCTTTCACCATCCTCCCCAAGGCCCTGTAGTCTTTCTTCATCCCCCTCAGACTGCGGGAAGCAGCTTCCTCCCCACCTGTCTGGAAGACCAGCAGCGGGTAGTAGCCTGTCGGGTGCACCAGGCTGGGGAGCGCCCTGGTGATATCCCTGATCCGGGCTCCAGGCAGACTACACACTTCCCTATGATGAGGGTCAACTCTGCATATCGGGCCCTCTGTTCCTCTCAGAAGGGAATCCCCTACTACAATGACCCTTCTTTCTTTCTTAACAGAGGCAGTCTTGAGGTGCAAAGTCGACCCCCTTTTCCTATGTGGCCTTGTAGGCTGGCCTTGCCCCACATTCTCACCTACCTCTCCTTCAAGATCCAGGGCCTCAAACCTATTACGGAGGGACACCTGGGGAAGCAGGGCAGGAAGGGGGGAGGGTTTCCCATGACGTCGAACTGGAACTCGCTTCCAACCCTCGTCATCTTTTTGGTCCCCTACCTCTGAGCAACAGCTACAGGGCAGGGGCTGTCTCGGGCCATCCCCCTCTGTGTGAGAAGGCAGGGGGTCCTTCCCCTTTTGGGGGGTATCTCCCTGGAACCATTCCGACTGGCACGCCAGGGAGTTACTCCACCAGTCGATCTCCCTTTCACACTCCCTGATGGTCCTCAGTGTCTCAACCTCCTCCTTAAGTCTTGCCACCAGGCTAAGCAGATCTTCTACCTGCTCACACCTCACGCAGGTAGAATGCTGTCCTCCCTCCCCCGGCAGCAGCAGGCTCTGGCACTCCCTGCACCCAGAGACCTGAACAGCCACGGTTTGGGACGGGGTCTCTGTCTGAGTAGGTCACCAGGCCCTCCTGCTGCACTTCCTTCTAGTTGGGATGCAACACTCCTGAGCTTGTAGCAGGTGATCCCTGAATATCAACCAAGATATCAACCAAATCTTTCTCTGCCTCTCTCTGCTCTCACCAGTTAAATTGAAGATATTCAGGTAAGAAAGCAAAGGCAGTAACTCTAAAAGAAAAAAAATACAGGATATTTTTCATAAGTTTTAGACAGCTATTTTCTAAGGAATTCATCAGGCCTACTTACAGCTTTAAAATTAGCTGACAATACTCCTCTTCAGGCTCAGTGCATTTATTTAAGAGGTGTTAAGGATCATTCATCTTTACACCTTCATCAACAGTAAACATTAAGATTAGTGAATGATGGTAAATTGGAGTAAAATCTGTATCATCTGGCATTAGAACAAACCCATCGATAGAGAAGGCAAGTGAAAAGATTTACCTTAAGCAGAGGTGATTTAAACATGAGCTGTGTATCTTGCGTGTCCTGTGGAAAAGAAGTTAAAGGAGTATTCAAAGTACCTTGGCACTCTTAATGCAAAATCTCAGGAGCTCCTCAATGGACTGTAGTGACTTTTCACTGAGGAAGTGTATGAATTTACACATTCAATACAAGCAATGGAACAATGCCACTGTATAATAGACTGAAACTTGGAGAGCTACAGAACAACAGATTGGGGGATTTTTAGGGGAGCTTTGTAAACGATTGTAGACCTCTACTGCAAACATCTCTACCACCTAGAAGAAAAAATTACACTCTGGAAAACATATGTGATTTAGATAAACTCCACAGAAACGCTGGATCATTTTAGGCTTTTGTTTTTTTTTAACCTGGGCTTCTAGCTGCTGGTTGTCAAGATCTGTGGAATAAAGCACAAACCACACTCTCTCCTGCCTCTGACATTTAAATAGACAAGCTAAAACTCTTAAAAGTAAAATTGTGATGTGCTGGTTTTGGCTGGGGTAGAGTTAATTTGCTCTAGTGGTTAGGGTGGGTCTATGATTTGCATTTGTGCTGAAACAGTGTTGATAATATAGGGATATTTTAGTTATTCCTGAGTAGTTCATAGACAGAGTCAAGGCCTTTTCTGCTTCTCACACCACCCCACCAGCAAGTAGGTGCTTTACTTGCTAAACTGTTTTGATCTCAACCCACAAGTTTTCCCTCTTCTGATTCTCTCCATCTCACCAGGGCCGGGGAGTGAGCAAATGGCTGTATGGTGTTTAGTTGTCAGCTGCAGTTAAACCATGACAAAGATAAACAAAACTGCTGCTAAGTGGTTTACCACTGAAACCTCTCTGTCCTGGCCTGTCAAATTTCTAAAAAATAAAAATAAAATAAAAATAAATAAAAATAAAAATAAAAATAAAAAATAAATACAAACAAGAAAAACCCACCAAAAAAAAAAACCCACAAGACAAACCCACAAAACAAAACCAAACCAAACCAAAACAAAACAAAAAAGAAAAAATGACAGGGGTGGCACATGCTAATTGAATTCTCTAGCACATTCTTCGGTAGTAAGCACTACCAACCCATGCATTAAGATGCAGATTTCTGAGGCAGTTTAAGAGAAGGATAACCAGGATGTTTTCTGTTTCTAGGAAGTTTTATGTGTGTTCTTTCTCTCTGGGTAGGGTTTCGATAGTTCTTTCTCTAATCTAAAAATGAAAATCATCTAGATAAAGAGCGTATTTTTTTCTACAGACAGGAAAACACCACAGAGGCATGACCTTCACTTGGGGGGTCCATTACACACATTCCAGGCAGCTCTGATCATATTTCACTACCCTGGAAGAGATTGTGATGTCCAGAACACTGAATTATGTCATTAATTAAGGAATCGGGCAGGAGGTAGACGATTATAAGGGAGAGAGAATCTGTACTTACATAAAACTATTTTCATAATCAGTGATGATAGTAAGGGAAATAAAGAAAAATTACCTTGTGCTTAATACAAGTGTATTGTTTTAAAAGATTGTTCTACATGTAGAAGATGCTATTTAGCTTCAGTGGTCAGCCAAAAGCAAAGCGTAGATTTTAATAACCTTGCCTTAGTATAAAAAAGAGACACAAAAGATTTTGCTTTTGAAGCAAACTTTCTAATTTTTCTCAAAGTACATATAAGAAAAAAGGTAGGATAAATACCATAATCTATTTAAATTCTCTTTTTTTCAATGTTGATTTTACCTGAAACAAAATGGGCAGCATGCAAAAGAAAGAATACCATTTGCTAGAGTATCAGTGATTAGTTCATTAATGGGTTCAAGCAACTGGCCATGCATCAGCATAATATTAGAGGCTAACTGATTTCCTCTGTAAGCCACTTACAAAACTGAGCATTTGCAAATCATCTCAAGATGCATGTCAGAGAGAAAGATGGCAGTGTTAAAGAAATACATTTTTCATTTATTCTATTAGTAATACACACTACTGAATACATTACAGTACAGACAAAGAGAGACACTTTTAACCAGTTTGGCAAGAGCATATTTGGCACATCACCCACAATGTGGCTTTTTTTCTATAAGACATGATTCAAGCAAGATTTCAGTGAACAAGAACAGGATTTGGTGAAATGGTGGCTTTGCCAAATTCCCTATAGACAAACGATCAGTCTGTCAAATTCCCTACAAACATATTTAGATTTTCTAAGAGGCACCTGATTTATTTTCTTTAGCTATATTAAAAAAATAATAATTAAAAAAAAACATGACTCAATGAAGTTAAACAAAACAGCCAAAAGCAGGCATAGCTTAAATACCTGATGAAATTGGAGGGTTAAGATAAGAAATTATGAAGCTAATGAAAACAATCACTGCCACACTTAACACAAAGGCCAGAGCAGTCACTGTGCAATGCACACAGATCTGAGATAGGATTTGTAGGTAGCCACTGGGTGAACATCACATATGCAAAATACTCATGACTTGTAAAAAAGAGTGATAAATAGGCTACAGACAGACATAGTTTTTTGTCTTTCCCAGTATTTTTTGCTTGAATTAGGCACAGAAGAAATACACATGAGATTACTGCAGCAGCTTTTCATTCCCATATGAAAGAAAATACTGCTTGCCATCCTCCAGAAAACTGAATTCCAAGATGGCCCAAAAGACAATACTGACTGGCACTTAATCACTTACTCATGGAAAAAGAAGCTTGTGAAAGCAGCCTTCACAAGGTGAAGATAAGCAACAACAAGAACCATCAGGAATGCACATCTAACAATTTCAGATACTTGATTATTCCAGTAGTAAGAACCAAGCTAACAAAACTGGAAGCACATTAACTCTCCAAGACAATGACCAGAGACAATACCACATCCCACAGTACATAATGAGAGCATGTAGAAGCTTGGAATGTTAAATTTTAAAGAAATTGATTCCAGCGCTTCTTACAGCAAAAATAAATTACCCAAATAGTTTATTTGTAAAGTCATAACTAGTGGGTAATTCTCACAATTTTTAAGGACTGTAGAAAAATGCATGAATTGTTAAAAGGTGCCTTAAATGATGAGTCAAAGAGAGGAGGTACAAATGGGCACGGGCAGTCCTCTGGAGCAGGAAGTGAGTTCTTTCCAATTTCTCTTTCTCATATTTCATAATGGAGCAACTTTAAAAGTCTTCCATTCATAAGAAGCATGAACTTACATTTCCAAGGAAACTTCTACTAGGAAAAGACTAGAATTCTGCATTTTAAAAATGAAAGTCCAGATTCTCTTTTACAGGCACTTCAAATTCCAAGTTTATTTTTAGAAAAAAAAAAAAAATCACATTGCCAGATTATCAATATTGAAATTTTTTTCTCCTGGATTTCAACATATATCTCTTCAGGGCTTTTGCTTAGTCCAGCTTAGATACTTCTGTTCCACTATTTTTTTTTTTTTTTCACTTGGAAGACATGGAGCTCTGGAGAGGGAGACTGAAGGAAAAGTCTGATATCTTTATGATATCACCTGCAGTGTGCACCAGCAGGGAGTAAGAGACATGGCAGTGTGAAAGCCAGCTTACAACTGAGAATCCCCTGCCAAAAATCCACAGAAAGAGACAGACACTATGATTTGGCCGGAAGCATAGTTCAAGCATTACTGTAGCAAACATGCAGATGCCTAACAGGTAGGCAAGATCCCAGCTAATGGACTCCCCCTACGAGCTATTCATCCACTCTACATATTGACTTCTGTCTGTTTTCTTGCATCTGTTTTTATATTTAAATTCTAAAGGCTGCTTTTTAGCTCTATTGCTCTTTAATGAGACAAAACTGCATTGCATCATTAAACATTCTCATAGCCTTGTTTTCATTTAAACTTATTTTCTCTTTTCATTTAAATTTATTTTCTTTTATTCCAAGACCATTTTGCTTCAGGAAATTTTTCTTCTTCCATCTACATTCTCAAGCAACTAAGCATTTTTTTATATTGCTAAAAAGTAATATCCATGCATTTTTTAAATACTGACTTATTGACTATGGATTTAGGCATTTTGATTCCTTCTATCCCCCCACTACCACAACTATAACCTGAACAGCTGCAGAGGAAGTAAAAAATAATCAAATTGGTTTAGATAGGAAGAAGAGAGTGGGATAGTAAAGAGAACTCCTTCAGCATCACTATTTGTCAATATACAGCTGCTCCCTCATGTAAAGAAAAGTTAAATTTAAAAGGTAATTGATGGCAGTTAAAAGTAGAAACTGAAGAAATCTAATATAGAACATATATTTAAAGCATTTTTCCATATATATCCACAACAAAGCATTTGATCATTATTTAAGAATAAAAGTGCACATTAACAAAGAAGAACTATGACTGCTAAATTCTACACAGAAGCATATGCAGGCATCCTTTTCACAGATAAATACATAATTTTTCCTTATACTATAACAAGCTATTCAAGGACTTCGACTTCACTGGGAATCATGATACACTTGCAGAATTTATTCTTAATGAGATTATACTGATCAAGCTTAAATTAGGATTTGTTCTGCATACACATGCAGAATTAATGTGCATGTACACATATGCAGGCTCGTGAAAGTATTACTGATCCAAGGAATAACGCGCATGTAGTAGAACTTTTTCACCATGAAGAAAACTGGTATCAAGAACTCTGCAAATATGCCAGTAGATTAAAGTCACCATATTACTGCGATCTGTTTCAGGGACAAATAAAGTATGCTATTAACTCATATACTGTGGAATTCACAGAACTACAAACAGAAGTGTTTCAATTCAATACAATATGAAAAATTCAAAATAAAATGAAGAGTGTCTGAAAACAAACCAACAAATTTACACAGTAGAGTTGTTAATTATGATTATTTATGAGCAGTCAGAACTGGCATCGTTATTATAGTTTTCCTTCCAAATTTCTCTAAGATGTATCATACTCCATAGAAACTCATGGATCTATATGAATGATTTAGCAGAAGCTAAGGGCTCTAAAAGGTGTCTTAACCAAGCCTGATGTTGCTACTGCTATAAACAAGAGTGTAATATTTAATTTAATCAAAAATTTAAATTAGGCAATGTATGACAGACATTCTTTTGTGGAACATCCTCATGCTAGTAAACAGCATTCTCAACCACTGAACAGGCCTCCACTGTGAGCAATCGGCTCTCCACCATTTGTAGAAAGCAATCACCAAACTCATGAGTGTAATCCATTCAGTCCATTGCTACCTGCTACACTGAATATTTCATCAGAAATGACAAGACTTTTTCTTTCTCCCTCCCTCCCAACCCCACTTTCATATTTGCTCAGTTGACAACTTGTCACCGCCACATCACTGCCATGCTGGCTGTCCTTGAAACCTGACCTCTGCAGCTCTTTGCGCCCAGTGGTCATGCCGTCCCTGTCTCACTCCAACCATTTCTGACAGGAGACATGCTGATCTCAACAGCAAATCCTGGCACCTGAGACACACTGGGATTACACAGGTAAATCAGGGTATTCCGTGTTGTCTCCCAGCTAACAACAGAGGGAAAAACATGACATCTTGAACAACAGATCTTACATTCGCATATTCAAAAGATTCATCATGCTTTTACAAGCAGATGGGCAAGATTGTTTCCCTTTGCTCTTGAGAGGGCAAATCATACATATAAAATAAAATAAAATAATAAAAAAATCAAAACAGGAGACTTTTTTGGTTTTAATTTAAACAGACTCAAAGGGTCAGTTATTGAGGAAGACATAAGATAAAAACAACAAATTAAAAACAAAAAAGGTGAATATAAAAGCCTGTTCACCAATCTAAAGCAGTTTCAATTGCATCTTTTATTAGAAGCATCTCAGTTTATTTAGCTTTCATGTGAACCATATGTGCCTAATAAGGTGTATTATTTGATTCCACAGCAGTACAATCTACTTAAAAGTATGAATATTTGTAAAGGTAAGGTTTCCCTTTAAAATGGCATGTTTTTAACTTTTCTTGAAGTGTCTGTGTAGAGAAGAACGTGAAGTATTTTGACTGAAGTAAATGCTTTCATGGAAAACAGTGAACCCTGGAGATTATGCCGATTCTTGAAGAACTTCATACTGTTTTAAGCAGGTGACAGTAATGTCATCGCCTGAGCTTTTTGCCTTCCACACTTGCACAACAACAAAAAAAAAAAAAGGGAGAAAAGAAAGGAAAAGAAAAGAAGTTTTACATTGGACAGAAAAGCTCAGAGCTACCCATGCAGATGGCACCTTAGCCCAGGCTACAATTAACATACATCAAGATCAGGTCCGCTACTCTTACCTTATGGCCAATACCACCTTTTACTATGAAAAAACCCGTAGTCAACACCATACCTAAAGTGAGAAACAGTCTGCATTTAATATTTTTCCCTTGCAAGGACTGTAAACACCTTACACTGCTACCTACATCATGACCAAACTGGATCAGGTAACTTGGATATTCCTTGCACATCAGCACTGTTAATTATCGCACAGGATATCATCATACAGAGCGTATGAAACCATAAGGCAAATATTAAGGAAAGAAGATGCCCATGACAATAGTATATAAACACATTTTGCTGTGCATTTACAGTTTTCCATCTCTCAATTTTCTTTTGCCATTAGTATATAGGTACAAAAGCCCCTAGATTCCTTCCTAAAACTATTCATGCCCTAAGAATATGACATGAAGGTTGGCAATGCTTCAAAGGCTAGTAGTAATTATCTGACCACATTTTAGTTTCAATAGTCTTAAAAACATTTAATTGCAAAACATACTAAGAAATGCTTGATTTTTTGCAAATCTCTGTACTGTACACAACAGAACTTCATCAAAGTCATGGACTTTACTTTTGAATAAGAGTTTTAGTACACCCAGGCTACATAGCATTTGTTCTCCGTATATCACACTAACATTGCTATTTCATTATAAATTTAAGAGCCTATTCAAATTACAGAATCAAACTTTATCACCTTTGGTAGTGGTACACATTCAAGAGAAAATACACCCTTCAGTCATTGTTCACTGAAAAAAACAAAATGGGAGGGGGAAGAATCACAAAAAGAATTTAATCTAGTCTTCTTGCTTTCTTATGCTTCAGGCAAATGAAAGTGAAATAATTCGTACTTTCACCTGTCACAACTCAGCTACTTGGATGTATAACATTTTATGGGTATTACTTGTTTCAGGTGAACCATGCAGGCAGTAACTGCCTAACCCCAAGCCTAACTTCAGGCATAGTGGCTAGCAGAAGACCCAAGCAAGTTCATCCAGGCAGCCTGAAGAACCTTCAACCCGATCTTTTCCTGAAGGGAATTCTAACCTTATGACAGTTCCATTGTCTTTTCCCTGCTAAACTGCAGGAGGCATCAGTTGGTAGCATGGGTTACGAGTTCAAGAGAAATTCAATTGCTAATGTCTGAGGTTATGAAACCATAGAAGACGATACAAAGAAGGTGATTGCTTTGTTTTTACCTCCGAACAAAGTCTCATCTAATAAAGGAAAACACAAAGCAAATACCACTTAGTAGGCAAAATTCTATCAATGTATCTTACAGTGCTCTCATCAACTTTGTCAGCTAGAAGGAGTTTATAGCAGGTGAGAACAGAAAACTGAAAATAAATAAAAAAAAAAAAAAAAATTGTCCAACAGCAAGGATCATTGTAACAACCTTGCTTTGACTGCCTCCAGTGAGTGTGGATCAGCAGGAGAAAGGAACAGAATCTTTGTGGAATTTAATCCTTTCTTGAATGCCCATAGAGGCAACTGAATTATCAGTGCAATGTAACTTATCAACAACACTTCAGACAGTCATGGTTGAAAACATATGTAGGCAATAGCAGAAATGATAACACTTTAAGAGAAATTTATGACATTTATCACTTCTGTTCTCAAAGCTCATCACACTTGCACTTTCAAAGTTCTTATGCTTGTATACACTCAAGTAGAATTTCAAACACTCAGTTCATGTGCCACTCTGTTATATGGATAAGAATATAAATTCTAAGTTTCTTTGTCCAGCTCAGAGCATGTTTATTACCACTTGAGTCTGCAAATCACAGGAGCAAAGATATGCATAATGTTCATAGAATCACAGAATGTTTTGTCAGAAAGGACCTTAAAATCATCAGTTCCAATCTGCCTGCCATGGGCAGGGACACTTCATACTAACCATGTCACCCAAGGCTCTGTCCAACCTGGCCTTGAACACTGCCAGGGATGGAGCTTTCACTTCTTTGGGCAGCGTGTGCCAGTGCCTCACCATCCTCGCAGTAAAGAACTTCCTCCTTATATCCAATCTAAACGTCCCCTGTCTAAGTTTTAACCCGTTACCCCTGGTCCTATCACTACAGTCCCTAATGAAGAGTCCCTCCCCAGCATCCCTGTAGGCCCCCTTCAGATACTGGAAGGCTGCTATGAGGTCTCCACGCAGCCTTCTCTTCTCCAGGCTGAACAGCCCCAGCTTTCTCAGCCTGTCTTCATACGGGAGGTGCTCCAGTCCCCTGACCATCCTCATGGCTTCCTCTGGACTTGTTCCAACAGTTCCATGTCCTTTTTATGTTGAGGACATCAGAACTGCACACAAAACCCCAAGTGAGGTCTCAGGAGAGCAGAGTAGAGGAGCAGGATCACCTCATTCGACCTGCTGGTCATGCTCCTTTTGATGCAGCCCAGGACACAGTTGGTTTCTGGGCTGCAAGTGCACACTGAAGCGAGCTCATGTTTAGTATTCATCAACCAACACCCCCATGTCCTTCTTAGTAGGGCTGCTCTGAATTACTTCTCTGCCCAACCTGTAGCTGTGAATGTTGTGTATATAAAACCTAACAAAGCTAAACAACAACAACAAAAAAACAAAACAAAAAAAAAAAAATCAGTCCTTCAGACACAAGGGCATGTATCATTTAAAATTATATTTCCAAAAGTCACACTCCAAATAAAAATAAAGTATAAATTACACTTCAAAATACGATAAAAAAGAGGATATGGCTAAAATCAAAGTCTTTACAATAGCACAGCTTCTTCTAAAGCACCTGTGATGAATTTTATTCAGCAGTAACAGGAAGACAGGTTAAAACAAACAGCAAAAAAAACTAAAACCAAAACAACAACAACAAAAAAAAAACAAACCTACAAAAAAAGAATACCCAGACCTCATTAAAAAAAAAAAACAAACAAACAAAACCCGCACCAGACTATCAAGTTCATCTGCTTATTTCTTCTTTTTAACCGTTTTAGCTGTTCCATTGACCCGGACCATTAGCCACAAAAGTGTTATTCATTAGAGCTAAAACTCCAAAGCAGCATCACAAGGCTTCATAGTTTCAAACCATTCCTATGCTTCAGGAGGATGTATTAACATTAAATTTAAAGGAAAAGTTCTTACTGGAGAACTTTTAGCATATGTGTTTTAGGAGCTGATGGTAAAGAGTCTCAAAGCAGGAGTCCTGAATATCTCAGCAACTTGGCTTGCAGCATGTTTTGTTCTGTGTTTTTCTTTGTTTCCCTAACAAATTTACATTTCTTCAGCTTTAATTAAATTTTGACATATTGAGCGCTGATCCCAGATCATACCCTTTCCACACCTTTACAGATGCTCATGCCTTTTGCAGCAGATCATGAAGTTCAACAGCATAAGTAGATGTACTGTAATTCCACCATATGATTCATATGAATTCTGCTTTACTTAACATTCTCAGAATGCCCTCCTTTCCCCAAGAAAGAGAGTTCAATTCATAAAATACTAATAGTTTAATTATGCATGCTCAGAGGCTGAACTACATGTAGGAGCCATGACTGGTAGAGCTGGATCTGGATAAAAACAGTCACGTTTAAAAGCCCAGCTTCAGAAATTCTGTGACATCAGAGTAACTACTTCCACTTGGAAAATATGCGACTTGCATAGTTCTCACGTTTCTCAACTGAGTATCTTAGGTACTACTAGCTCGCATGCATGAAGTCTTAAAATCAGTAATTCTAATAGCTTTGAAGTGATACGTTCATCTCAATTTTGAAACCTACTGCTCCAGAGGTCCCCAGAATAGCAGACTGCACAGGCAAGTCTTAATAGCCATGTTAAAGCAGAAGTAACAACTGCAGAAAGAGAATTTAACTGAGCTCCTAACCTTAGTTTGGTGGTACTTTGGTGATATACCTGCAGTGTGACTACAAAACTCAAACCCCTTTCAGCAAAGAAGCAAACTAAACAATTTAGATAGTGCTGGTTATCCAGTCCCTTGCTACTCTACTACTAACTACCTTTCTACACATTTCTGTGCAGAAATTTCATGCCGGTTTATATATTACGGTTCCAAAACTCAAGATCTATGAACACATGTTTTTGTGCAAAGATTACATCCTCCCAGAATGCTGGCCATCAGTTTTACAGAACCAGTAGTTTTAATCTGGTTCACATTCACAGATCAACATAGCCATAAAGACATGCAATCCATATACCAAACATCCACTGCTGTGCCTTGCACCACAGTTTGCCTCTGCTGTTTTCTCCAAGTTCCTGCCCCGTTCCATGGGGAAAGCAGGAAAGTGTTTGATATTGAAGCACCCTTCTCTGATCTTATTCTCACTGTGGCCATTTCTAAGAGCATGCAGACTGCATATGCCCTTTCTACAGGTGGTAGCTTGAGACGTCATAACAAGATCTGATGCAGGCATCCACGGGGTACAATCTCAGATGTTCTGACAGACAGCACACAGGACTAAACAGGTGTGGAAAGTCAGAGGCACCTGCTGTGGATAATTATACATGCACTGTACCCATGTCTTTAGAGCTGTGAACTTTTTAAGAAGAGGAGAAGATTCCCAGCAACACCGGTAATTTAAAGCAGAACCAGATTTCTCTCTGAAAAAGAATTCTCAGAATCTCTCCAGCTTGAAAAACACATTTTTTGATGCAATCCAAAGCATACCTAAGTCAATAGAAAGAGTGTACATAAATTGAAACCAGTCATCATTCAGGAAAATCTATCTGCAGAAAAGGAAAAACATTTCCACAAAGGAGAATTTGTACTTATAGATCAACTTCTTTCATCAGTTTCAAGCATACTGATGAGAGAAAGTAGATGGATATTGTTTACCAGCAGGAATTACAGGAGCAGTGTTCAGACTCACATTTAAGGTCACATCCCACTAGCATTACACGTGTATTTTATCTGATTTATGCTTTTGTAGTTAAAGTTTATTCCATATGTTTAGCAACCCAGAAGGAAAAGATTTCTTTTTAGATTGATGTATCTATGTGAAATTTTTGCAATGCATAAAATGCAGAGAATCTAACAAAAATGTATACAATTTATTTCTTGCTCTTTTTACTCATGAATTATTATTTTTAACATTTAAAAAATCATGACAGGTTTTTACTACTAAATTTAAATTTGTCTATTTTAACTCAAATCATCATTGCAACCTATTAAAAAAAAAATCCATGCTGAAGTCTCCATGTAAACGACTGCATTAAAAGCATATATACATGATGCAACTCAGAATATTCAACTTCCAAAACTAAAATGTGTGCATATGTCTGTGTGCTAATTTTCACCATTTCACACCAAATGTAAAATTAACTAGAAGATACATTTGCACTGACTGTAATCTATTTCATTTTATGTTGATCAGTAGCTAAGAATACTTCACTATAAAGATTTATCACATTAATTAGCTCTGAAATTACTCATAGTAATTAAGTATATAGTTCTTAAACTCTTTAGAGGTTATTGAAATACTTTTGTTGCTACTTAAAGGAAACAAATACCAAGGAGAAAAAATTGCCTATAACAATCTTTTAATTCTTCTAAGCTCTCCTGAACTTCTATTTGTCCTGCCCAAGATGGACTTTATACCATCCTCTAGAAGCCTAAAATCTTCGTAGATTTTGAACTGTGACTTGGGTCATGTCATGTTATCACCATGATCTTTGAACAATTCTTGTTTATGTGTGCAGCAATCCCAAATGTGGTACCTTGTACTTCTATAACTCGGAACCCCACATCATAAGTGCTGAAAGTATATAGGATTTCTACAAAGGTTTGCCAAGTATTGTGGAGGAACTCAAGACTGTGTGGTCCCACAGGAGAAAACAAAAAAAAAAACCCCGAAACTTATATTTGCATGGGTTATTATCAAACACAAGAGGGAGGTCTGACTAAACCAAGAAAACCTCTTAGAAACTGTAAAATCCAACAGTACTGGATATCAGCATGGAGTGTGCCCCCCCTTGCCTTTTTTTTCCCCTAAGCGAACAGCATGGCTTAAATTTCTCAGGCTTGACATCCCATTGGGCTGGTGCGTCATGTCCCTTTTTGTCAGCCTGTCACGTCACACAGTGTAATGTGGCATTTCTGTGTAACGGACTGAGACACGTCATGCCAATGACATGTCAAGCTTGTGAATTTCAAAAAGACACAGTTCAATGAAAAACATGGGTTTCTAACTGCCCTGGAGGTTTTAAACCTTAAGCAAAATAAAAAAAGGCTTTTCTTCTCCAGTGATTTTGCCACTGAAAAGCACATGTTTTTTGGGGTTACCCATGTGTAGAAGCAGGTAGAAGGTATCTGAATATTTGGACATCTTTATTAGCTGAATCTTAAATTGCTGATTCAGATAATTAGGGAAGGTCGAGAGCACACATACATTCACTGAGCTGATACTGTTGTCTATTTCCAGGAGAATACACATGCATCGATAAAACTTTTGCCTTTTAATGATAATCTAAATCTAAGCATTTGCTTTCCATGATTTGTAATGATTCATCCCTAATACTTTTTATGCATATGTATGCTTCTGGTGACTATACCGGCATATTATGCATCTGCTTATATACCAGACAATGTGTGGGACCACTGCAAATGTTAGTCCTGCCTCCTTTTTATGCTAGTTTTGGATTTGCAAAACAAAACCAGAATCTGTCTGCAGCACTAAGCACCTTATGACTTTTTTCAAAGCATGCTTTGTCAACATAGATTTAACATAGCCCAAACTGTAAAATGAATCAGCTAAGGATAACACTTTTCCCCCATCACAAATGCTATTCCTTATTCTCTATACTTCCTAAATAATTAAGGAAAACAGCATCTTTATGCTGCACCCCAAAATGCTTTTCTTTTGTTAACAGATGCTTTGGACCCAATTTGTAGGAAGGAGCAAATTAAAAGCTTAACACAGAAACTACCAGGCAAATACCTCACTAAACAAGTGGTTGTTGGCTTTTATAAACAGCATTTTTCTGATTTCAAAAGCAAATTGCTTTTGAAATCAGCATCAAAAAGCATCAAAAATGCTTTCTCAGATGGTCTGCTTTCAAATCACATTGACAAAACATAGGACTACCACTTGTAAACTGAATGAAGAACCAGGAAGACCCTAATTCTATTTGCAGAAAACCAGTGAAATGTGTTCTTTGGCAGAGACACCTACCTTAAACTAATGGATTTGGTGTGCACTGAACTCAGATCTGGAGTAAATTAATACCATTCTTAGCTGAAGAGCACTACAGAGAATTGATCAAATCTAAATATAAAATAGAATCATAGAATCATAAAATAATTAGGGTTGGAAAGATCATCTAGTTCCAACCCCCCTGCCGTGGGCAGGGACACCTTATGCTAAATCATATCACCCAAGATGCATAACCTCTACTAACCACCAGAACTGCAATTCACCTACACAGCCAGCAGAATTTCTGCTACTTGCACATATGCAAATGGCTTGAAATAAGAACAGGCAAATTAAGACAGTTGTTCTCAACACAACTTCTTCCACAGTCTCTGAATGAAAATATATCTGATTACATAATACAATTAATTACATTGCCTACAACAAAAAACATGTCCATGAGGAAATAAATGCGTCCTTAAAGGAAACCAAAACCTTAAAAAGGGGTGCAGCTTCTACAGTTTCATCCTGTCCTTGTCTTCCATTCTAGTTTTAACCAGATAGAAAGGCAAGAAACAGTGGACTAGATTAATTCATATCTGTCATATATTTTAATGCATCACTCACAAACTGGTATGTGTCTCAGTTTCTTTATATCATCCCTGTTTTGCAGATATATTTCCACAGCCTACCAGTTTTTTCATCAACAAATTGAGTGTTTGTGAAATCACTAAATATAACAATAATGAGAAAGCTCAGACAGTGGTCAGCAGCCAGGAGGTTTGCTGCCATCAACAATGAAAATATGCTTGCAGAATTAGTGTTCAAAAATGCCACACACATGTTCAAAGATGCAAGTCTCTGCTTAAATGTGTACTAAAGATTTAAATTGGTAGATCTTTACTTATGCTTACTGAAGACTAGAGGTGAAAATATCTTCATATATCTTCACATTAGTGGGCTGTGCTGTCAGTATGCTAGGTCTGTTTAATAAATCCGTTTTCCTGGAAAAGAAGAAAAAAAAATTACTATGCTTCTGATCAAAACAATCATCGGGTAGCTCCTTTGGGTGGCTGATTAGTTACAGACTAATACTAACTCTCTGGCAAAACCAGTTTTATTCGGGAATGCAGACCTGTTCTTAGCAGAACTTACAAAAATTACATTTGTTGTATTACTTCCACAGTTTTGCAAATCTTTCAGATACTACCACAACCAGCCTAAAATAAAGTTAAGACAAGAAAATCTCAGCCTTTGGAGTGGCTGTTTTACTAATTTTTTTCTTTTTTTTTTTGTTTTTAAATAATGGGGCTACTTAAAAATGCAGTAACAAAATAGTAAAAACTCAACCACAATAATGTTCATTATAAAACTGCTTTATAAAATAAAATAATTTGTTAATGATAAAAACTATTTAGAAGCTTATAAATTTATTCCACCAAAATTCCATTACAGTTATTGCAACTTAGTCCACAGTTGTTAGCCCTATAGAGTGCTAAGAGTTAGGTTCAATTTTAACCTTCATAATTCCATCTGAGAGAAGGAGATGGAGTCCTGCATCTTAAACGTTGTGCTAATATAACACAAGATTACCTTCCCTGTAGCGTTAATCCAATTCCAGGAAACACTGAACATTTTCAATGGATTTTTTCAGTGCAATACAGTAATTTTAAATATGTTTTTTAAAAATGCACTGTAGAGCTTATAGACTAAAAGTACAATATACTGCTTCAGTATGCATCTTCCAACAAAACCATAAACCACACTAACAGCAAGTGTTCCATTAAATCTCACATTTTACAAATAGCTGAAACCTAAAGAAAATAAAGAAATGGCATACCTGAATTCACATTAGAGTCTATCATTACGCAGCTACATCTGCTTTTAACCACCACTCCTGAACTGTTCTCCCAGATATTATCCCTATTCTCTAGTCCAAGCATTCTTCAAATCTGCAGGCAGCCCATAATATAGCATGACTAGCCAAGGAGGCAGAGTTGGCCATGAATCAGAAACAGGAGATATGTATTACTCTTCTCCTTTCCCTAAAGTAAGACACATACACAGGTCTGCATTTATACATGATATAACACCAAACAGGTCTTATGACACATACAGTTTCTATACGTCTCTACACAAATGTATCGTCTCTACAGTACACTGCATCGTAATGTATGACAAGATGCCAGAAGCTGTCAGGAAAACCAAAGTGTTTCTCTAATGTTTCTTAAAGGGACAGATGAGAATGAGATAAACGTGCATACTTTTTTTTGCGCATTGATACCTTTGGGTCTAGCAGGAAATTTTTTATTGATAACTATTCAACAAATGTTTAACATTTATATGACTATCTTGGAAATTTTTCATCGTATCATCATGAGGAGAGTAAAAATTATTGCTGCTAAAGACAGAAAGGATCAGCTGTCTCCATAGAATAATTGTGGGTTTGTAAACAGATGGGTGTAGTTGAAGGACATTGTCTTAGACAACCCACTCTGCTGTCTCTATGGAATATAAAACTGGTCAGAAACCTCCCTTTCTCAAGAAATACTAAGCTTTTTTTCTCTTCAGAGAGAGGCATATCTAACAGCTGCTAATTCTCATATTTCTATCTATAATTGTAAGAAACGTCTCTGACAGCAGACCTGGACTGAAAACAAAATACAGGACATTAATCATAAATAATTCCAATAGATGCAGGATAAGTGATTCTGTTGGAGAAGAACAGAAAAAAAAACTTGATTTATTAATTTTTTCTTTCTTACTGTAAGAAAAAAAGTGCATCTGTAGTGAATCAAATGTAATGTTTGCATGCAAATGCAAAGCCTTCATACTTACAGGTTCTGGTTCCACCTACCAATTTTTAATGTTTATTAGGTCATTTTTTAAGACTCACAGTGTGAAATTTGACCATTAGGTCAATATTAGTATCAGTTTTGTTGCAGCTTCTTGACAGTACAAGGGGAAACAACACATCTGTTTTGACTGTGTTGCCTATCATAGAGAAAAAGAAGCCTTGCTTCATCCCTCCCCCGATTTCCTATAGGATTACACTCAGATTTCTACCTCTATCAAACATCATGGGATTTTTCAAGCCATGGACTTGCTTTTACAAGGCTCAGCCCAATTCAGTTCTTACACCATATTTAATAAGATCTGCAGCCTTTCTTTGGTCAAAAAGTACTTGACAGTGGCTTTTTTCTTTGGTGTTGAGATGGAGGAAGTGATTTTTAGTATGATAAAAACACAAATACAAATCTGAAACAGAAAATGCTCAATTTTGTTCTTACAGTTGAGAAACTATCAACCTTTCCTCTTTTCCTCCCCAAAACGCCAATTTGTATCTAAAAACAACCTCAAGGACTTAGACCTTAGGAGGCAGTTTTAAGTCTAAAAATCAATTTTTGAGTTATAAACCCTCTGAAAATAGGGGTTTATAATGAAACCACTGACAGACTTTTAACTACAGTGGCGCTAGCGGGCACCACTATAATATACGAATAAAACTAAATTACATCACTTGTCATCATTAAGAAAAATTTTCATCTCAGTTCTTCATTTGAAAAGCACTATAGTTAATGAATGATTACTGAGCCATGACACCTAAATGACTGAAATACAGGAATTATACTGAGGTCAACTCAAGTATTTTTTAAACCATGAAATTAAGGGATCTGTTCACGTTGGTATAGGATACCGGTCCTGGCTCTTATGCTCCCCTGCAGCACTGACTTTGAGCATAAGGGAATGGTATGTATTTCTATATTGGAGATTAAGGTCCCATGCAAATTTAAGAGGTGTACACATGATTGCCCAAGAGTGACGAAGTATGGGGCACTTTCCTACATTCATACATGCTCCCTTCAAGCACCTGTTTTCTTTATGCTCCTCTTCTGCATGTAACTAACTTGAAAATGAAGAATATTTTATGGCAATAGAAGGCAGAATCTTGTTCTTTGAAAAAGGACATTTAATTATTCAACAGAAAGTCCAGTAACTTAAATTTAGTAACCCACATTTAAGTATACCAGATCCTTTTTGCCAAGACACTTAAAAAGAAAGACATTTTAAGGAGAGCTGACAGTACTGTACTATTGTGCAATACTCTGACAATGCCTATTTCCCTTATATATTGTGTGATCTTGAATTAAGAATGGAAAAGCCTTACTTTCCATGTGCTTAGACACTTTAAAGGTAAAAGCAAAGAACCAACTGTAATAGAAACTACAAATACATGTAAAAATCGCTTGCATATGCATGGCTTTCTTAATTGCAACCCATTTTATATTTCCTTTTAAGTAGGAAAACTGAGACGTTGTATTGCTCATACAATATAAAGAAATAAAAAGGAGCAGGTAAAGATATAAAACAATGGAGAAGGAGGAAATTTTCATCACTGCCATCCAAAGACTAACTCTGTGGTACCTCCCCAGCGTACCTACTTTGCTCATGTTCTCACAGCACTGAGTCTGAGCACTGCTGATCGTGAAGATTTGTCTAACACTTGAAAGCATGCCAAAACTATGAAGAAAGTATGCAGTGTCTGTGATTATAACAAGCCTCTGACATTATAGCTTTAGGGATATATACTGTCAGTCCCGCTATTTACCCCCTGTACCCCTGTTTACCTAAGGTTTCACTGAGCTTTCTTCAAGTAAACAAAGAGGACTAAGTAACTCCAGGTTCTCAAAAGCTTCCAGCACAAGCAGTATTAATTTAATTATTTTAATCTCAACTGTTTCAGTTTTTTCTTTTTTGTTTTTTTCTTTTTTTTCTTTTTTTTTTTTGTGGGGGGGGGGGGCAAAGGGATGGAAGAGGAAGCAAACAAATGAAAAAAAGCTATCCAGGGAATAATGGCTGAAGACCCTGGAACACACCAGCACTTATTCAATTTTTTCATGACAAATTTCAAATACACACGTTTCCCAACACGTGATTTCCAAATGCTACTTTAAGAGTACGTTGCTTCCCAGTATGGAAAACTCTTACTAGGTTTTGTTTGGAGATGAAAGCGTAGGTAGAAGTGAAGGTTACTAAATTGAAAACGATGAATGTAGACTGCATGTTAATTGTCACCGAGCTAGTTTGCTCATGTTGGACACATGGCTAATGACAGTCATAGACATTGATGGAGTCAGATCCATTCTAAAATGCTGGCATTTTCAAAAAAAAAATTATATAGAAGCTATCTCTGCAGTCTGTGGGAAAGAAAAGGAGAGAGAGGGACTTCTGACAGCTCAAGCAGAGGAGGAAAATTAGAAAGGAAAGCCAGTACCACTACCATATGGGCTCATAGCTCATCAGGACAGCTGGCAAGAAACATTGCTTTTCTCTTCTTTACTTCCAGGGCTTTGATACATTTCTTTATATAGCTATCAATAATACTGAATGATTAATGCTAATGATTTATGTTAATTTCATTATAAGCTTTATTTGTTGCCCAGTGTTCAATTAAGCCTGTCAAATCATCCTTTTCTACGTTGTTAAAGATTCTTAAAATGCAGAGCTAAATATAACATCTGATCATTAATATGTTAATACACCTGTTTCATATATACACCAGGAAAACAAGAAAGTGGCTATTTTAAGAGGATTCTGAGAGCAGTGGTTCAGGGATCTTATATCTACTTGCTGCCAATTTCTCCTTTAAGTAAAGGAGAAATACTCACATTTTACAGTCCTCCTTCAAGTAAAAAGAAAAAAAAAAAGAACAAGGGAGAGACCTTTCTCTAATACTAGCTTGCATAACACCATTCCTTAAACAGTAAATAATACAGTACGTACTTTTCAGTGAGTGATCAAACCCCCTGTTGAGACACCCATTTTCCAACATTCTATCAAGCTATCTCTGAATGTTCAAAACCAGTAGTGAGAGAACAACATACACAGGACAGTATTTAACTATGTTAAATCTCATACATTCTTAGGACTATCCAGAAATACCTCTTCTAGCTCAGAGTATCCTTCCCTTCATGCTCCTCTTCATTTTATGGAGGAAAGCTACCAGTCTCAACTCATCCTGTCCTATTCTCAGACCAACCTTATTGTTTATCACCATCTTGGGTAAAAAGAAAGCTGAAAGGAATTTGTCATTGTTATTCCAGAAATCCTAACCCTGTCTTCCTTAAAATCCATTTCAGTTAAAAACAGCTCATTTTAATTTACCAGTGACAACTGGCAAAATGTCCTTTCTTTATATCCATGCAAAGTGCAGAACTCTGCACTTGAACATACAATTATAAGGCATTTGAGAGAGAAGGTGTATATGTCTTTCAAAAACAACCCAGAACTTTGATCCAAGTGTTAGGAATTTAAATCTGAACTTGTGTAAACTTCCAGATGCTTTCCTGAAGTTTCATTACCTTTTGGTTCTGCTCTTGATTTGAGAGAAGGCAAGTATTGGGTGAAGAGAGAACTAAGTTCTCTCAGAGGATCCCATTTGGTCCACTATATAGAGACACCAATATAAAAAATGGCTATTTTTTTATTACAATTTTATGAGATCTAAATCCTGTCAACTATAAAGCCATAAAATATAAATCACATATATTGTATTCACAGACTGTAATTACAAAACTTAAGAAAAAACGTGAACTTTTAACAACTTGAAGTTTTTTGTTTTCTCTCTTGAAATCTACTACTTGCAGCTTTAAAACAACAGTATATAGGGGTTTGTAGCAAAAAGGAAATATTCTATTTGTTGCTCCTGCTTTTTATGATGGAACTAGAGTTCTAGCAGTTGGTCTGGGCTATACAGCTAACAAATGTCAAAACATATGGACCAAACCATTTATCAAATAATCTACTCTTTGAATAGATAGGCACTATCAGCAATCTGGTATTGATCTTTACGGGCTACTGCTATTGTTCATCTGAGCATCCAGAATGCCAGCAAGAATTAATGAAAGAAACCAAACAATGCATACCAAGCACACAGCACCCAACTCTCTTCTCTTTTTTTTTTCAAGTTTGGCAAAATTCATGTAGTTCTCAGAAATACGTTACTATAAACAAAGCATACAGGCAGGACAGGATATGTGATGGAAAAATCACCTCTCAAGCATTAACTTCAGCAGAGTTCCAGTATATTTACTTTTAAATTAGTGTAACCTACTTGCAGTTGAGAACCAGCATGAGAAATTCTTTGCAGTGTGTTACACTGCATTCACTATAACTGAGGCTGAGATGGCACTTTCATTAAAAGCTCAATTTCAGGGCATGTTTAATGTCTTGGACATTTAAAATTGCATCTGGCTGAATCTTGGCATACAGCTTGTCAGTCCAGATGCATGGGTTTTGTTTGTTTTTTAACAGAAAATCATATAAATTGATTGTGACATTCACGAGTTCCATTGTGACTAAAAATATTAAATGTTAGTATTTGGGGAATAGGGTTTTTTAAAGGAAAACAGATGCATTTAGTTACTCCTTTTTCAAATTTATCTACATGTTTGCTCCCACACTGCCTTCCATATGATCTGTAAAGATCCACAGGTCCAGCACACCATTCTCCTTCAAATTCATTTTTAAAATGCTCATCTAAGGAGATGCTATTTCGTATACTATGTTTTGATTTAATTACTAACATTGATATCATCAACCCACAACACAATATTTTAGATACAGATGTTGCTATCATTTTCCCTTCATTGGTTCCTGCACAAGTAACCCAGTAGTTGAGATGTGATGGGAGAACAAAGAAGCCATGACCAGTTTTATAGCTAACAATTATATCTAGAAAATCCCCTTTCTATCTAGTACAACAAAAGACAACTACCACCTAAACAGCACAAAACAACTACAAATATGCAGAAAAATCTAGTCTTCTTTGCAGGGTTCAGAAATTAAGGTCAGTTTTCCAAAACCTGTGTAATCAGAATTCACCTTTCATCTCTAAGACCAGTTATTCCTATATTCCTTACTGCCCCATCACTCTCTTTCCAAATGCATTTATTAGAGTGTCATTGCAGCTACTTTACCAGGGAGAAACGTGGGGGAGAAGTACATAGGAGGCACAAAGAAGCAAGAGGAAGCAGCACAGCAAACACGCCAGGACTCAAAATTATTGTTCTGGACATTGTCAGTACAATTTCTAGACTGGATTATGTTATTTTCTGAGGTTCTACTCAAACAAACAAGATTATAACAGCACTGATCTTGTTGACACCTTTATATTAAAGAATCCATCATGCTGTTATTATATACAAATGCTCCTCACGATGAGCTTCTATATTTGACAAGCTCAATTCCACAATGTACATATATGTTTGGGAAATAGCTAGGTGTTCAGAAACACTCTCCTATGAACTGGAAGATAATGCCAAGTATAAGGAACAAAATAAAATATGATCTTACTATTGACATGGCCACTGCTAACACAGTGTTCTGAGGATTCTGAATTTGCATCTCTGAAACTTTTCCTGTGAATTAACTGCAGGATACTCATGAGTTGAAGGTTTTGCCCAAGTTCTGTTTAAAGATCTTACTAATTTTCAGTGATTAACATTAACTTAAAGTATGTCAGCACTTCCATTATAAACCACATTCTCAGGGGTTTATTAAATTATTGGAAAATAATTATTCTGAGGTAAAATTCAGTACTTATGGGTAAATTTTCAAAGTGCAGCATGCAGTTTTAGCTCCTGATCTCTGAACAAAGTCAATAAGAAGCTGCGGAGCTGCACCCCTAGTCAATGCTTTGAAATTTTACTTCAAAGTCTCACCTCAGGAGCAAATTCTGTCACACACATACAAAAATCAATTTGACCTCTTTAAATCTGAAGAATTCCTGCTATTCATGCACTGTAACAGCTTTCCATATAGATTTTCCCTGTTTCCTAAATCTGCCCAGCCAATAAGCAACAGCTTTTGGGAAAGGGAAGAAGAGGGTATAAATATTATATCCATAAGGGCAAAAGATTTTTTGTTGCTTTAAACAGAAGAAAACCCAGAGTAAACTCATACAGCCATGTTTCCAGCCAGCATTACATACTAAAAAAAAAACAGAAAGTGCATTTGTTCACACAACATGACCATAGTAAACTGAACTTATTAAATGCAACACCAATAATCAAGAAAGATGACCATTTTCTCTCACTATTACCACAGACCAGGAAAATGACTCAAAACCAGTAAAATGGTAGACGTTTTATACTGAAAGATCTGAAGTGAAATACGTTGAATATAAAGATGACTAGTGTTGTGCCATTGAAGAAAAAACATAATTTTTCATTGATGTAAGGCAGCAGAACTGGAAAGAACACAAATACAACAGTAGATCCATTAACCACATGACAAGAAAGTGTTTACATCGACTTACTAAACAAATTTTGATTCTTCAGTACCAACATGCAGAACGATCCTTACATTATGTTGCCAAGGAAAACCCAGAATGCATTTATTTCATAATGTAGCTTTCTTCCATTATCATAATAGAGCCATCATAGTTGTCGCAAACACTGTATAGCCTCAAACACCTAAATACAGCTGTTAAATTGGACATTTTTTAAGAGGAGGACATTTTAAACCTCCCTAGAGAATACCATTGTCTGGCAAACTCTGAGCAAGAACCATCCATTACTGCAAAACCTTGTTTACATGTGAGGGAGGAGGAAATGATCTCGGCTAACAAAGGGACATATTTAGAACCATGACCAGCGAAGGCTGCTTCAAGGCCATTAAAGGTAACAACAGTACACTGACACAGAACCTTGGGCGGAATTTAAGGCTCATCAGCTCAGGCTAAGGAGATTGTATTCAATCTTGGCAAGTGATTTCTCTCTTCTATGTGGCAAATTACAGATTAAATTCTATTTTTATCTTGAAGCCCCATCTCACCGGCTCATAACACTTCAACTATGTGCATGAAGAAGCCAAGATTGCATTGCAGAATGGATATACAAGAAGGCAGAGCAACTGAGATGCTCAAGTGAAAGCTTTGTAAAGCATTCCCCTTTCTATATAAAAAGGGTGCAAAGGACAGACTTCTTTAATCACTCTGTTACTTACTGAAAACAGTGACCAGTCAGGGACAGACACTTTTGCTTTTGTTTTAAGATGAAAACCAGGAATATCTCTATGCTTTCACATACACACTTAGTAAATCTTTATTTTAATATTTTGTTAATAGCAATACACTGGTTCCACAGCTAAAATATTACATAGTGCTATCCTGCCAATTACCTACTAATTTGAAAGGGCTCAGAACAACCAACCAAGAGTTAAATCTATTTCACGCTCATTTAATTTAAAGTATCATTAATTTCATGAGGATTTGTTTACATATCTAATGAAACTAAAAGCACAGAAACACCTTTGTTTTGCCCATCTCTTTATATCAAAAGAACTTTTAGACAATTGAATAAAAATATTTGTGGTGGATTAAAATATGACACTTGCATTGATCAGTGTTCCAGCTTTTCACTAAGTGTTGTCATTTTACTCTTGGCTACATTTTAGGATTCATAAAACCTGGCAATCAATTTTCCTCTGAATGAGCAATAAAAATTTTACCTTTCAAGTATTATTTGCACCAATATGCTGTTTACACTGAATCTGCATAACTAATATTACAGTATCTCTTTGTGTAATTTGTATGAATAATTAAATGTGAAAGGTGTGCCTTGGCAAATTACATTATTGTACACAGTTCACAAATAACTGTATTAATGCTAACTGGTCAAGAGTCCAACATCTCAACATTTGCTAGAAGTGGTAAAGTAGTTACCAGATACATTAATAATGTTGTATTGAAAAAGCAGGATTATTTAACAATGAGGAACAGGTTTTATCTTGTTAAGAATTGAATATTATTTTAGAATTTCTTTGAAGTTCTTTTCCTTATTATCAGTCTTATCTCTGTCCTAAGAGACAGCAATTTGATACACATGCATTATAGATTCTTCTGCAATGTTATAGCTTAAATAAATAAAAAGACCTTTGCACTTGTGACTGCGTAGGTTTTATTCACCTCTCACCAGTCACTTCATAGGAACTCAGCTGTATGCTCTGGATTAGCACCTTCTCCACCAGCTTGATACTAACATGAACAGAGACACCTTTACAGGCCTCTGAGCTGCAAAGCATCATATCGTATCAAGACAGCATTATCTTATTTTCCATTAACATAAATATGCCCAAAAGCAGTGTATAAACACACGCATTCCTCCAGTGCCTATACACAGTACCTATCTGAGAAAACGTTAATATCATAGCTTCAAAAATAGTACAAGTACAAATTTGGTATATATATTTTTAGATTGTCATGACTCATTATGACAATATCTGAAGCACAACTCTCATTTGTAGAACTACCTAGTACCATTATAAATATATATATATTTGCATGTACAATATTAATTTGACAACTTGGGGTAAAGGAGAGAGATGGCACGCTGTGGCTAAGTGCCTGCTAAAGTAGGCTTGGTCATTTATAGCAGGAAAATATAAACACCACTCTGTCCTAGGAACAGAATTCAAACATCAATACTAAAATACAGGTGGAAGAGGGACCAGCTGCTCTCGGCAGCCCTTAGCTAGGAAGAAGCTCACACTCTTACCTCAGATTACTTACCTATGTGCTTGTATCCTCACAGCAGCCACATTGGAGGTAATTTACATTAAAAAAAAAAATCCAAACCAAAACCCAAACAATATAAGACAGGGTTTTATAGTCATGATTTACTACCAGACAGAAGTGGTAGAACAAGAAATTTACATAAGCACTGAATTTAACAGGCATGTTGGATGAAGCATGTGCACAAGTTTATGTAGTCCTGTGAGAGCTTCATCAAAATCTTTTCCAAGCTTTTGTGTATTAGAGCTGCTGCATGTTCTATCATTACACTTTGCCACAAACTTTTCCACTTACTTATCCTCATAATCATCTCCCAGACATACTAATCCTTAGTGTGGTGATACACAGACCTGCTTTTGTATTAAGCTTTGTTTTCTGGAGCTAAAGCTGATACTTCTGGGTTTTTTTTTCTGGACTGCTACAGATATATCATGACCCCTGAATAAAGGAAGATTTTTGGAGACCCTCTACTTCTAATGTTCTAAGAAACACAGTCATGCATGTAATATATGAAGCAGAAATAGTTCGTTATGGGTGTTTCTAGGTATTGTAGCAGTAGTCTTATATATAGGACACAGAGAATGCAGTCACCTGCCAACAAAAATTTCTACTGCTTGACCACTCCTAGGTCTGCAGAAAGAGTAACAGAAATGGAAGAGACAACTATATGGGACAGAGTGGAGCATATAAATAATAGAGCCATTAGCTCTCAAGAGGACATCAGACATACCTTGTTGAAGGCAAGAAAGATTCACTGAGGTTTTCCAAATAATTGACAAGAAGGTTTTCATTTCTTCATGATCCACCTTCTCAGAATAAGTGGAAAAAACATAGCAGGGTTTATACTCAATGTTTTTTGACTATGGCCTAAGAACAGATCAAGAGGTGACCTTAGACCAAAAAAAAAAAAAAAGTACTAGTTTCTGTAACTGGGATTTCACAAAATGCAACCTGTCTTCAAACATGTTGAAGAACCTAATATTTGAAAAATAAACCCCTACTATGCAGTATGAACAATTTACTACCCAATACAATCCCTAGGAATTTCTCACGCACTTCCTTCTACTTTTAGTTATCACTGGCCATTGTATCCTCTCAAAAAAATTAACCTGGTTATGTATGGAGAAGAGAGATGCTAATTTCATTATCACCTTGCCAACACTTTCAGTCACAATTTTCATGATCTTCAACAACCTGACAATGATCCAGTTCTGAATCTAAGTAAACTGATAACAAGAAATTTGGGAATTTTTTTTAAATGTTATAAGGATCTGTTTTGGACAGGACATGATCAACTTATAATTGTCAGAAAATAATATCCTCAGTAAGTTTTTCATAAGGAAAGACAAAATAAAACACACTATCACAATGGAAGAGCACTTTTAAGTTATGCTACTGTAAGACTGAAGGATCGAGCACCAAGGTTTCAAACAAAAATTAGTGAAGTATTTCACTTGCACATTCCTAGATTGACCCACTTGTCAGGAGAGGGCAGTATATTCTGAGTTTTGACTCAACATTATTAATTTCCATTTTCACATGGATCACACACAAGTACAACGTGCATGATGTAAATACAAAACAATTATTTTATATATGTAAATGTAAAATTAAATAAATAAATAAAAAGCAACAACAAAAAAATGCAACAATGACATTTGAAAGGTCCATGGGACTTTTTGAACTTTCTATGCTTCTCAGAGTCTGGTATCCTACATGGTATACTTTTCCTTGCATTCATGTCACCAAACACCTTTTATTTTCATTGGGCATTTAATAACGTCTTGTAGACACAGTTTAACAAGATGTGGCCTTGGTTCTGATGCAGCTATTTTACCATTAACAGCTCTTTACTGTTTGATTGATCAAATCTTGTTTCACTGATCAGAAGTTGTCTGCATTACATCGGTTTGTTTCACTAAGCCCAGGTTTCAAATTCACAGTGCTTGATATTGCCTCATCAGCCTGTTAAAAGTTCTCCTCCTTCTAATCAAAACCCTAGAGGCACTTTAGCAGCTAACCTGGGTGATTACAGGCATTGCTGTTGTAATTTACTAAATTATAAATGCTTTTTCTTAGTCATCAGTTTCAATTGTGTAAAGTTGCCCAACTGTAATGGAAGTTGCATGCAAAAATATTGTTGAAAATTTAATTTGCATGCAAATCTGCCCACTTGCCATCCTTTATTGGGAAGTGTTAATGTAGTCACACAGTGCTGCGCTCATGGTTTACCAGGGTTTTCAACCAGGCACTGTGACTTTGACCACTTGAATATACCTTCCTACATGCCCCCCCAAAAAATTCTTACTTAGGGTCATCACTTACAGATGTGTGCCTGCACACATTCATATTCAAAAGTACATGTCATATATATGCTCTCACATTTAGTATAGTCCACAGTAACTAGAAAATAAATTACTTTATGCAATTGCAGTTTTATATGTGCAAAACATATTTTAAATATTAACATTTCAATACAAACATCTTTTTACTGCTTTGGCTTCCTCTTTGTCTCAGATAAAATACACATACATACACACACACACACACACACATATATATATATATATATATGGCTAAACTTTTCAGTTTATATCTATCTGTTGTCAGGGTATTTCCCACAGCCTTCCTTAATCCTTCTTCATTCACACGGACATGCACACATAAAGAAAGGCAGCTGGCACATCCTACAACACTTATTACTTCAGGCTCCATTGGCAAGTGCCTGTCATTATCACCTACCTTGTTTCCCCGCCCGATATATTGTATTTAAGGACTTGTAGCTGTAGGTAATTAAGGAGCACCACTGTGATGTGATGAATAATCACCACATGATTTGTGTTACACTAGAAAAGTGTAAGTAAATGGTACTAGTACTTTCTAAGAAAATAATGGAAAAATGTACACGTGCTTATTCAAGAGTAAAGAAAAATCTGTTTGAGACAATTTTATGTTTGCTTTTGGAAAGTATTTCTCTTCCATTTATACTAACACAAATGCACAAAAGAAGTGCATTCTAAACTTGGGCATCCTGGCGCTGTAGAAAGCGCACACTCATCTCCTGTGCATGGACATTCACCACAGTAACTTCTTTAAACACCTGGCTGAAAAGCACAAGCCAGAAAGAATCCCATGCTTCAAAATATTTAGCACCTGTTTATGTGAAGTTTGAATCTGAGATAGTGCTCCCAATCCATTATGACTTCCCATAGGACTCTCTGCAGAATTCGGGCACATGCTCTTTACAGACAACAAATAATACTCTTTTCTTCACAAGGAAAATGTATCCACCACTGTGAACAAGAACTGCATGATGAAATGAAGGATAATCCACACATTTAATGATAACAGACACTTAGGCCTAAGACCTGTTAACTTAAAGGAAAGTAAACCACTTGTTTTAATAAATCCACAATTATACTGCAAATATTTAATATCTTTTTGGAAAGCTCATTAGCAAAAACAGAAACAGGGTCATCACTAACAAAACCTATGCACCAACTCTTAAACTGTAGGGTAGAACAATGTTTATATGGTTCAGCTATTGTTACAAAAAGAAGGAATTTTTATTATTTCACATCTAAAAGAAAAACCTTACCAGAAACTATATTCGCATTCCAGATTTTCTTGGAATTACAAAGATGTATCAAAGCAAGCAAATGTGGTTTGGATTGTTGGGCTGTAGGGTTTTTTTTGTGTTTACAAAGAAAATTTACAGGCTCATTCGTTAAATCACAGGATACAAGACACTGGAAATGGAATAGGTCACAAAAGGTCAAATATTATTTTTACGTATAACTCAAGCATTGCCCCTGGAGTAGCTCTGAATGATATGTGAAAAAGTCCAGTAATGACTGTTATTACTTAATTTGGCATTCCTATTTGAAACTCCCTTCAAAGCACGTCTGTATGTTGAACAGCCCAAAAGGTCTTCAAAATATTTTCTTACTATTATAATAAGCAGTTTCAGAACAAAAGAAAATTGTATTTCTCTTTCTGCAAATTTTGCACTAACAGAGATACTGAAATAAATTTTAGATGCTAGAAAAGAGAAAAATCAGTAAATATTTCAACTTCCATAAAGAGATGCAAGGCAAGGCATTTCAATTTTACAACTCAGACTAACATGTTTTGCAAGACTAGAGAAACATACTGCAAATCTGTTTTTTTAAAGTGCTCACTTGATTGAATGCACAAACTGAGAAAAGTCTTAAAAGAAATTAAAAATTACCAATTTCACTCCTCTCCTGTTTCTCATTTCATGGCAAATTCCTCTGATTGAAGGAAAGTTATAGTTACTGTTCTTATAAATCTGGCCTCCAACTACATTTACAGCAAAAATTTGATTGCAGAAATATAACTGATCAAAGACTGACACAACGGCCTCTCAGGCTCTTGCAGTATTACTCATTTTTAAAGTACTTACTCAAAATAACAACATATATCCCCAGTGCATCATTATGTCACACATTAAGTTCACTTACTCCAGGAGTTATTCCACATCTCCTCTGTTTTCAGGCAAAGGTCACTTCTATCAAAGGCAAGAGCAGAACAGTTTACAGGTCTTCAGTGTTCTATGGCATAGAAATATGAACGCTAGATTTTACTAGATTTACTCCAATTCCTTTGAACACAGCAAGAATTATAGCTATAGGCAGCAAGCTTAGAACAATTGATAAACTATTAGGAGAGGGGAAATAGTGTTAAACTGCAATTTTCCAGTGAACCTAGTTTTTACATTCTTCACACTTCCAATTCAAACCCATCACTAGCCTAACTCCAGTGACGCAAGTTGCAGAAACTTGCTAGGTGGAGCCACTCCTACTTTACATCAGGTGAGTTTAAAATCTTTAAAGATTTTAATTATTTACAGGCGAAACTCTCTGTCAGCCCGAGTCCAGCTGCAGTTATTAGGACCCTTCATTAAGGACTGTAGTGATAGGACAAGGGGTAACGGGTTCAAACTTAAACAGGGGAAGTTTAGATTGGATATAAGGAAGAAGTTCTTTACTGTGAGAGTGGTGAGGCACTGGAATGGGCTGACCAGGGAGGCTGCGAATGCTCCATGCCTGGTGGTGTTCAAGGCCAGGTTGGACAGAGCCTTGGGTGATATGGTTTAGTGTGAGGTGTCCCTGCCCATGGCAGGGGGTTTGGAACTTGATCATCTTAAGGTCCTTTCCAACCCTAACTATTCTATGATTCTGTTATGCACAGGCTACCCTGTGCTGTGTATGGGGTTTCTACTAGCTTTTTGGTGTTGCTTTTTCTTTTTTTTTTTCCAGGCCCCTTTTAAAGAAGAAATTAGCACTGTAGTGTTATCCCTACTTAACAAGTCTCTGGTTTTAGTGCTGCTGCATTTAACTATTTTCAAAGGCCTGAAATGACCTACCATTAGGCTGTTAACAGATGTCATCAAGCAACAAAAATAGAAGCTAAAAAAAGGTTTGTTTTGTTAACACCTATTTTTAAAAGGGTTAAAAAAAAATCTTTCAAAATTTCTCTTCAGTAAATTATAAATCAGGATTTGTTTTACTTACACTTTCCCATATAACACTAATCCACATACAAGCCCTCTGCATAAAATAGAATACGTACACATTATATATAGTTCCAGCATACCTAGGATTTGGTGTTAGCAGGAACTCTACATAAAAAAAAGATGGCTTCTCAGTCCTTTCCCTCGACTAGACTAAAGCATGCCTCCCTTCCACAGCTGTTACAACACAGCAATAATTGCCAAGCACCTTCCATCTAGGGCTCAAGCAAAATGTTTTTGAGCAGCTTCACATCCCTTCTCAGGGTGTTAGCATCTACCAGCCTCTTCCATTTCCTTCCTGTACATTTTATCTGTGCTTTTATCTTTTCCTCCCTTTATTTTGCTTTATCTGTTTTCGACAATAGTGACTAGCACAGTATAACAGCATTATATAAGCTTTTTACAGTGCTATGTTTTGCTTTACAGAGTGAGCATAAATGAGGAAACACTAAGTTAAACTCTGACAGCCAATGCTGGATGTATCAGTTTGGCCTATAAATAAGCACTGATCACCTCCATTTTATTGAACTCATTTTCCAGGCAAGCAAAGACCACAAGATTCCTCTGCAAATTTTCCCTTTACACTCTCCAGCAGTGCTGCTAGTGTCAGCTACGACAGATTTATAGCCTATTCATTCATGGGAACAAAAACCCTGCCAGGGCTGGTCATGCAACACGCAGTAGCAGTTAGTTCAGAAGATAACAGCTGCAATACCTCACTTCCTTATTCAGCACTCTATAGCATACACTACTTTGGAGATAATAAATGCTTCTTGTTTGTATTACTTGAGTAATACCACAGGAAAGGGTCTGCATTACAACAGTATGAAGTGGCACTGCAACACAGGGACATTAATCAGTATTTTCATTGTATTTACTCCTTCCCTGGTTTTATGGTTTTATAACTGACTGAAAAAAGTTACTCTAGACTTTTTTTTATATACTATCACTCCAGGGCTAGTAAAATCTTTAAATTTTTAATTTAATGCCCATTTAATTTAAAAGGTTATTTTGGATTATTTTGAACTCCAAGGTCTTACAGTATGCAATGCTTTAATATCAACAGGCATTCACTGTCAGGATTAACCAGCTATTTTCCTTACACTTATGCTGTATTACATTTACTTCTTTACTTAAACTTTACAGAAAATAAAATTACCAGATTCCTTTCACTGGTTTGAAAAAAGCAAACTAAAACATGTGATAGTTTCATAAATATTCTTCCATCGCTGTTAGATGTGGTGTCAGAGAGATGTCAGACCAAGATCAACACTGCTCTTTTTAGACGTGCTGCTTATAGCCATCAATTTTGGAACAGATGCTCTTACATTTGGCTTACCTGCTGAATTTTTTATAGCTGCCTTATTGCAGATAATCTAAAACGTCAACTTCTTCTCACCTGTGTCTGCCACAACTACACTTCCCACTCTTCTGCAGCAGTCCACTCTTTCTCCAATTGAAAACACAAGATTGATATTACACCAAGACATGATCGTAAGCAGCATGGACTCAGTTATGTCCAACAAATGCAGATTTCTGTGGTCACTCTGAAGGAGATACCGCGTTGATATAAAACCAAAATGAACTTATATCAACTTGTGTTTTTCATCTTTTTTCAACTTTCTGTACTGCAAAATAATAAGCTCTAAATAAATGCCCTAAAATGAAGCTTTAATTATGCTAAAATATCTTTTCTTCCTCCACGTTTTTCTTAGGTTTGTTCAGCCTTGAGAACAATATTCAGCTCTTACAGCTGCTCCGGAAGTCAGAACTTCTGATCTCAGAGAGAATTTTGTAACCCTTGTCTTCTTTCAGAACCACAGTGCCCAAAACAAAGTACAGGTATTTTTTTTCTGTGCTTTCACACAAAGAATAAAACATTACTTTAATTAAAAAATGCACTTGTATTTACATATCGCACCTCCTTTAGCAGAGCAGAATATACAACCATCTCACTAGATCAGACCAAAGTTTTAGGATAGAATGCTATCTGCAGCACTTGAGACTGACCACAAGAGTAAATACTTCAGAACAAAAAGATGCTTAGACCACAACAGCAATAGAACCCACTAAAAGCACCTCTGTGTATCCTCTTCAAACTCAATCAAACACATGCGCTAATGTGCTCAGACAGACTTCCAAATTTAACTCTGGGTTTCCTTGTTTCAGTCACTTTCAGTCCATGGAATGCATGGAAAACATGGTATCTGTTACTGTTACCACAGTCTTCGCTAATCATTCAGGTTTTATTGTGTGGCTTCTGGATCAGCTCATAATACTGGAAAGAGCAGCAGCTTAAAATTTTGCCAATGTAATAAGCCTTACTAATTGGAAGTAGCATGCTGGGGGCTGGGGGGAACCACCACTACCACCAGACCCAAAACCCACCAGTACAGCAGTTTAGACTGTCTGTGCTGTTCTCATTGTGAGTGGAGGAAAGGAAAAGGAAAGAATTTCTGCATTTGAAGTGGAGGAAGAGTGTAAGAAACTAACCCCTCAAATGATTCATCCTTGCATTGTCTTATCTGGCTATATAAAGATGAATAAATATACACATATTTACTTGTACAGTATTTATAAAAAAGCCTTATGAAGCAGTACAATTTTATCTGCTGAAAATTAGCCACCCCCTGCTGCAAAACCTGGATTTTTTTTTTTTCACTCAACATGGAAATACATTCATTCTTATAATTGTTCTTTTCTTTCCAAACACCTAATATAACAAATGCTAGAAGACATTATAGTTCATCTGCTAAGCAGTCTCTTTATGAGTTGAGGCTTCAATGCTTTAATGGGGAAATTGCCTGATTTAAGTAAATCATGTCACCTCCACCCAAGTAATCACATTTGTTGCAGACTTCTGCTGACCTCATCTCTACTGTAAAAACAAAAACACATTTACATTTTCAGCTTGAGATATTTGGTTCAAATGATTTACAAATAGGTTGTAATGAAAACTAATTTTAGCCTACTCCAAAGATACTGTTTAGGTTCTCTGATACTGTTTACAGATACACAATTACTGGTTACTGACATTTAAGCAGATACAGCATGTTTTCGCAGAAAGAAAGCAAACAAACTCAGATTATTTCTGTATAAATTCCTACATTTTGAAATATTACTTTCAGGGAAAATAAATGAAAAGCTAAACTAGAGCTAAATGTATGTATTTCTTGTGATAAGAGGTTGCAATTTTTTTTGTACATATTGTTTCCCCAGCCCACTTCATACAAGGAATCCTTTTGGAAGTAACCTCTCACAGCATTGCCTGCATAACGACTTTTCCATGTGAAATGTTTCAAAAAATGCTAGTTAATAGTCTTGTGAAATTTCAAGCAACTGTAAAACAAACAAAAATTCAACTTAGTTTTAGCCTCGTTATTTCCCAAATGCATGAGAAAAAGCAATACTTACACATTTTTTTTTAATTTTTTATTTTTTTTTCATTTTTCACATCTTTCATATATGGTTCTAACTCACTGTGGAATACAAATTCCAAACACAGAAGACCACAGGAACTATCCAACCATCTAACCTAGTCTGATGCAACAAAGATCAGAAAAATCCATTCAGCCATTTCCATAACAAGAGTACACTCACAAAAACACTTCATCCTGTACTGTGAAACTCACTCTGAAAAGCTTGTGTAGATCTGTAGAACTCTACAGTTCTTTACAAATCCTAATGACTTCCTTGAACTTACACTCTCCACATTTAATTTCATATCTGAGGTACTAACTGAGATTTGAGGAACTCAGATATGGCTTTCCTCAACACACAAGCCAAATAAGACTCATGGATCTATTGGGAGGTTTTTTTCACTCCACTGGGGAAAGTTTTTTGGATCATAATCCAAGCTTTCCGTGCACACAAAGTAAGTTTTGTTTTCCAGGCTTCAAAAGCTTTAAGTCCTTTACACAAGACAAAAATTAAAAAACAAACAAAAAAAAACCACACACACACAAAACACAAAATGCTGTGCTTTAAGAAACTTATAGGGCAAACTTTGAACATTACAACCTGTAAACTTAAGATGTAAGGATGACATATAACCTCCCATTTATTTATATTTATGTTTGAAATTACCTAAATAAGTAGCAGAGGATCCTTCAGGAAGGCTTCCTTTAATTAATCCCTTCTTTGGCTAAAAGGGTGAAGTCTCCTGCCTACTTCTAGTAGATAATATTTCTTCTCATTAAAAATACTCATTAGAAGGAAAAATTAAAAAAAGGGCAAGGAAGCAAAACTCAACATTCTGCTTTAGCTTTATTCTTTGTGCAGGGTTCTCTGGGCTCTCTCTATTACAATCCCCTTTCAACCACTTACAAAAAGATTGGCTTGTCTGATACGAAGGGTTAACCGATGTACAGGGGAGTTAGGGTTAAGCCACTTGCTTAGCAATGTTACTGCTTACTCGTGCTTACTCAACAAATACATGCTCAACACTTACCGTGCTTGCTGGAACAGACTGGGAGGACCAAGGCTATTGACAGGAAGAAGAAATAGTAACCCCTGTTTTCTGGACCCCTAAACTGACTGAGATCAGCTTTGCTGTTTGGACAGTGACTGAATCACCAGGGAACATGTGCAACGACTACAGATGAAAAGTTCAGGGAAGACTCGTTTACTTCATCTTCAGACCCCCACCCAAGACCACCAGGAGACCCTATGCAAGCAAGGACCTTTACCTCATTAGAATATGAAGCGGGGATAGGTCATGAATATGTACAGGTGTGTTGTGTAACCTCATGAATATGTAATAGTTTAGAGGATAAATATGAAGGAGAATAACGCTGAAGTGTGCATGCCTTTGGAGGAGCAATCCCCCATGCGCCTCAGCTCTGAATAAAGCATACCTACTTTACAACCTTAAAGAGTTGTGGAGTCTACCTGCGCATCATGTCAATCAGTTGCTCCAGAAAAATCAAAAGAGAGTGTGAAAAGGCTTCCATAGGTAGGAAACATAAAGGTGATAATAGAAGCAATATAAAGGTGATAATTGACCTCAATGGTCAATCTAGACTAATATTCTGTCTCTCATATTTACCTTTACAAATTATGTAATGTTTATGAAAGTTCCTAGTAAGTCATATCATATTAGAAAAAATATTCCGAGCTATTCCATTACCTTACACCCTTACACTGAAGTATTATTTCAAAACAGTCCTTTGAAACCTGCAGTATGAATTCTTCCTATTACCCTGTTACTATCTTCATAGGCAGTATAAAGCCCTATCCTGATCAAAATATAATACTGCTTATAACTTTCCCATGTAAATATTTGCAGATTAAACCTCTTCTAAATTCAGCTGAAATGATTGTTTAAAAACAAATAAGACACAGGGGATTTTATGTATGTATTAACTAGCATCATGTGGTTTTGCTGCTTAGAATTTACAACAAATCAAATTGCTTTATTTCTTATCCTATATTTTAGAAGATAGTCTTCAAAATTCTAAGAGGTTGCAACATATAATTTTCTTATTCTTCTGAATGTCTTTACATAGGGATATGACAAATCTTAATTTTCATGACCTACTGTGGAAGAGAAAGAAACCTTCACTAAGACTTTGTAGACTTCCAGTGACTACAGCCCCATTAGATCTTTCTTGTAATTGATATCTGCCATGTGTAAGTAATAAGATGCCTCTGTAACAGGCCTTCAAACAATCATCCTCCCTGATACAAACAGTAATGGCTACAGTGTCATGAGTTGAGGTTAAATATACTGTACATGTGCAACTTTATGGTATGATAATTGGAAAGCAGATGAATATAAATAAGCAGAGAGGGTGCACAATATTATAGAGGTGGAGGAAGGAAGAGTATGGGCTCTAACTGCCAGATAAAAATGCTGAACCTCCTTTCTCAGATCTGCATCCTTTATACCATGTAACAGCCTTGATCGGACGAAGCCTCATATTACAGTGTGAAAGGTATTTGAAATTCTATTTTGAATTGTATAAAGTGTCAAAAGGAAGCAGAGGTGTTGTTTTCAATATTATTTCTGTGCCTTTTGACTAGAAGGGTCTTAACATTATAACTATTACTTCATTTATCTGAAATCCTCTGAAAGTTCTTTAGCTCTCTATTTCAGCACTTTTTCCTTTTGCCTTTTTTTTCACCTGTTATAGAGTTGTCTGTATCTTCCCTTTCACAATACGTTCATGTAAAGATGACTGTGAAACTCTTCTGCTCACCACAGGATGTTGTTACTGACAATTATAATTAGTGTGCTATCATGACCACTGAAAGAAAGAACATGCTACAGCCCCACCATGGGTTGTTGCCTCTTCAATTGCTTATACTGTTGTTCCTGAAATCTTGTTAAAATTATACTTAATGACTGCTGTTTAAATTCGTTTATCATGAAACCTTATACACACAGGTTATTCACCCATTTAGTTTGCCATCTCAATTCTATCATCCTTCTTCTTCATTAGCTGCCTGTTAACAGGAATTTTGCCTGCTACTGTAATTCATTCCTTACACTATTATAACTTCATTACAGAAATATAGATATCACATCTAGGGATTTGGGTTTTTTCTTCCTTTATGATACAAGAAGAGTACATTTTGTATTTTCCCCATTGTTTTTCAATGTTTTTAGGATACTGGCTTCAACTGTCTTCTGATCAATACTGAAATTAAATGGAATCACATGTTTCATCAATGTTTATTTCTGTGCTGAATAGGCCAGCTATTCACTTCTAAATATTTTTAGTTTTGCAGGTTAGAATTAAAGGGAATGCTCACAACTTACCATAGACGCATTTTCCTAGCTATTATGCACATAAAGAGAACCATGCAGTATTACTTATGAGTTGTCTTATTTGCAGTCATTCTGCTACACAAGAAGTAACTTCACAGACACAAGCTCCACTCAATGTAGTTTTACTGAGTAACAGACTGAAGCAGAGGGGAGCACTGAATTCAGGGATAAAACTCACTCATGAACATACATAGACTAAACGATGTCAGCTGCATCCATGGCCAGGCCAAAGGTCTTTGGACAATTGGGGTTTCAGCACCCCACACCTCAAGAAACAATCCACTACATGAAGGAAGAAGAGCCTCATTTGACAACCTCTAAAGTACCAGTCTTTCTTTGCTGTCCTCCCTGTTTACCTTCTGTATATGCAAAAGGCAAACAAAATGAAATTCTCCCCAACCAAACATACTGGCCAGCTCCCCTATAATAATCTACCTGATTCAGTAAATCCTCAGAAGTTTTTGCAACTACAACCATAAGCAATTGCCTCTTTTATGGATAAATGATGATTCATTTTCTTCACATTGTGTATCAAAAGTTCAAAGATACTATATTTCTGGACATAACAGCTTTCCAGATATATACCTCCTTTCTCCCATATGCATGCTAGACCCCCACATATTTAACTTTTGTTTTGAATGGCTGATACTATAGTCACACAAGGAGCTCTGCCATTGTCAGGCTACATGCTGATACCAATATAGGGTTTCTTACTGTAGCACTTACTAGTGAATTTCAAATATACTAAATGTAATATTATTATAAACAGACTGCATGTATCCAAGCAAAGAGAATGTGTTTAGCCCAGCATTTCCCATAAACACATATATATAAATACACAGAAATACACAGACAAAAGGTAGAATTTTCTAGCTCTGTGCAGGCAATAGTACAAAGCTCATCCTCACCAGATGCAGGCAGAGATCCTGCTTGGTGCATTCTCTCATGGGGCACATGCTACCTCTGACCTCCACAGGTAAGTGAATCCCCTTCTACCTATATCTTAAAACACCCCAAACAATATGTCAGAATTGTACTATGGTGTAGAAA
Organism: Pezoporus occidentalis; assembly: GCF_034315485.1. Taxonomy (NCBI): domain Eukaryota; kingdom Metazoa; phylum Chordata; class Aves; order Psittaciformes; family Psittacidae; genus Pezoporus; species Pezoporus occidentalis. Next base: position 2,402,473 of record NW_026916253.1, read on the forward strand.
CACCATAGTGAATGGTGTTTCTGAACTCAGTTGTATCACAACATAGAGGGAAACTGTCTAAAAACGTTCTCCTGATGCTGCCATAGTGAATGCCTATAAGTTTAAGCATGCAAGTGATTTGTTTCTAATGCCACCATATGCTCATGGGAGAGTCAGGCCAAGAGGCATACTTTGACTCTTCACATCCCAAGATGAAGAAAATCGATTTCAGTGCCCAAGGGAAGAAATTACTGCTACAGAAGGTCACTTACCACTACAAGTTGTTCCATTATCATGTAGACTCGGAAGGCATCCTACAAAAATTAAGTTTAGAGTATGAGCTGGTAAGCTATAAATAACATGGGGTAATATAAAAGGTATTTAAAGGACCTAAATTTTAAACCAGGTAAAATTTGCATATGCATATTTGCTCTGACATACAGTTTAGGTAAGATGCTGTTTGTCTAATGCTGAAGGACAATGATTTTTACACCAAATTGTTGATGCAATGCAAAGAAGATTCATGTCAAGCTGGCACTGTTGACAATGGAGGGTAGGGTAATTCACTGAGGAAAATGGTCTAATAATCACTCACAATACTTCAAGAATACACCTTTCTTCAGAAATCAGCACATTCATTTAAAGGAAGCCTGACTTACTACATACGTAAAATTTTTAGGGGCCGAGACAGAACCTCAGCTGAAGAACTGCGTAGTCTATCCCAGGCTCAATCATGTGTAAATGTCTCTGCAAGCTAAAAGAAACAAGGCAGAGAAGCAACAACATAGCAGCAAAACATTGATGGTTTCATTCATGCTATATTTAACAGGCACGTGCTCAAGTGAGCTAAGGAAAGCACACTCCAGCATGGACATAGTCACTACCTTCATAGGGATGCTAAATATTCAAAATAAATACCAACATGAACATGCTAGTAGTCATCTGACTAATCTTAACTGGGATTTATGGAAGCTAATTCCTTATAAAAGTCAGACTCAAAGGTGGAAAGCAAAACAGCAAAGTGATACTAACTAGTTGATAAACAGTTAACCCATCCATATACAAGTAAACACTCAGTATTGATAAATGTCACAAAAGCACCTCATGCCTTTTGGGTTTCTTTTCCTCTTTAAAACCCCAGTTGCTGGATAAAGTAATCCTGGGGGGTGGAAACAAACAAACTTACTGATTTTTATAGTCACATTTTAAAAATCAGTTACTATGAGCTCAGCCACAGAGAAATCAAGACTCAAAATTCACCAACAGAAAATAAATTAGTTTTCAGGCCTTACTTGTGGCATACGGATGCATGGTAAAACTAAATGTATGCTAAATTAAGATTAGAATTTTAAGTAAACAAAACAAAAAATAATAATTATTCTGTACAGCAGGAAGACAAAATTAAGGACTATGAAAAGACAAAAGAAAAACTCTTTGATGCAAATGTTAAAAAAGCGAAATAAACAAAACAAGTATCTGCTTTAGTAACATCATTCTTGCTGAAATACTCGCATGATGCCTGTAATACAGCTCTTTTTAAGAAAGTTTCTTATTAGTACTTTCTCACTTTTCTTGACTTCACAGACTGAAGCACAGTCTCTCAGTCTTAGGATCAGGGAACAATACATTGGGGAATATTGGAATAAGTCTGGGAGGCAGCTGGAGAAACACAGGGAAGTCAGCTGGAGATAAAGCAATATTAGGAGATTGAACAGTCTTATTAGTAGGCAAAATGCACCTTTGATTAAAACTTCTACTTAGTATTTCACTGTTTTGTGCAATTTAATTATAGCAACACTCTCTGCATGATAAGTGCTTTGTGAACACTAATAAAGGACAAACTCTGCTGCACAAAACCTTAGAGTCTGAAGACTGACAAGTTGACAGAGTTGAGTAGCCCTGAAGCTTGTACGTTGTAGTTGAAAAGAATCACAGTTTATAGACAAATTAAGTCCAAACACACCCATCCCTTCACAACACCTAATAACATTTAATCATTATTCAAAGAGATGTTGAAACAAAGTCCCCTTTATAAGGGAGAAAGGCAAACCATTGATGTCAGCAATATTTTAAACAAAACACAAATGAGAAAGGAAAGGAACCTATAAAATTAATCCAAAAACCAGTAAACTCTGTTTCAGAGAAGCTTACTGTCACACTTAATTCTTGCACATAAAAACTGCAGAACAGTATTTTGGTCCAAATTTCCAAATCTCAGTATGACTTCTGAGACGGCAGCAACAGTACTGCACATGTAAAGTTGTTATGTACATGTATTTGTATCCTCATGCAAACACAAATACAGCTTTTGCTTCCATACCTGACACAAGGTGACAGACATTGAAATTCTGTCCCCTATCAATGTAATTGATATTTGAACAGGTTTAAAAACAAGGCTCCCCTGAGTCTAAGATAAAATATAGAATTTATACAAACTATTTGATATTCAGCATTAAAAATCATACATTTATTTGAATTACATATGTCTCCAATATGTCTTTAATAGATATCTACATACTAAGGAAGATGGATTTTAATTACATTACTTTGACATTTTGTTATACAAAATATAATACCAAGTTCAAGACTGTGACATAAAATTGGTGACACAATAGCCTGTGGATTCTGTATTTTAATGTTTTAGTCACTGAACATGTATAGTATGCCTCCTCTTGGGAAATTAACTGTTTTTTCCATAGTTCCTACCACCAAATGGGGTGCACAAGACACATTAGAGAAGAATTTGTGCATTATGCAACCAACACCTCTGCAGCTTTACACTTTTTTCCATCATACATCACATTAAACCAGTGTTCCTGTAGTTCACTAAGTATGAAAGTGCAACAGGAAAACACAATACCTGACACTAACCAACATTTTGCCAATAGCTGTTCATAACCATCTAGTTTTTGTATTCCATTCCAGATTAAAATGTAAGTGAACCTAAGAGCTCACCTTGCCTCTGCATTATATCCTTCAACCAGCACAACAGCATTATCTACGCCAGGTGTTGAAGAGCAAAAAGCCAACAGTTCAATATCCTGTTCAAAGACATCTGACATTTTTGATCATTCAAAGTTTTTTTAAGGACAACTAAACTAGACCCAAGACTGAAGTCAATGGAAAAATATCCATTAAAGGCATAATAACAGGGACAAAATAATTAACCTGCTACTAAGATGTATGAATTTTGTCAAGGTATTTTTTTTTAGCGTATAAGCTCATGTCCATTTCAACTTTTCCCATTCTAAACGCTAAATGTGTAGCATCCATTTATTTTCAAGTAATAATAATTTGATATCTCCAAAAATTCTAAAATAGTGCATTTTTTAGTTTTCCATAAAATAAAATTTGAATTGATTTATTAATCATGTTAGTTACGGAATTGTTATATTAGCTATGTATACATTAAAATTTCAAATTAAGCACTCAGAATGAAAAATAATATACAGATTTGTTCTCTAAACAACACTGAGGCTTTTGGGCCTGAAAATACAAAGGAAGACAATGACAAATTAGGACTTGTTTTCAATGTCTTTCAGACACTAACGGGTTAAAAACAATTGCCTATACTATCTCCTCACAGGTTAATTCATGCATAGAGGACAGAATAATCTATTCATTTGCTCTCATGTAGCAAATTAATAGACCAAGCAACAAGAGGTATTTACATCTTTCTAGAACTAGCAGATTATTTGGCCCAAAGTATATATTCCTCCTGAGAAATCACTGAGATAAAAAATAAGATATAGATAAGAAATCCTATGGTCTTGCACTACCTTCCTAATATTTCCTAGTAGTTCTCTGTTTCCGTGTAATAAAACACATCTTTTCTGGGTTTCCTACCAGCTAAACTTACTTCAACCTCACCTCAGAATCTTCAAGAGCAAAGAAAGCTCAATTCGTGTTTATCACCGTCTTTAAACTTCCTTTTTAGTTCTCATTCTGTCGCCACTATATGAGAGGAACTTGCAGGTTTCATTTCAACCTATCTTTCTATTGTGAGAAACCATCCCCGAATGTACTTTTAGCACAGGTAGAACATTCTCAAAGGATTATCTGAGCAGCCATTCCATGATAGGGTTAATCCCAGCTACCCAACCCTTCAGAGCACCCCAAACCCAGGGCAGCAAAGGATCTTAAACTTTTAAAACTATCTAATTCAATTCTAGCAATAGCAACCCAAATTAGCAACCCATTTCTGTGTGCTAGATACACTGCATGACTTGGGCCCTGAAGTGGCTCTCACCATGCCCCAACAGTGCACAGGAAGCTTAAACAATATTTCTGAAGCATTGCAAGCACCCTCCTAGTATCCAGGTGCTTCCTCATAAGTGAACAACTCAATACTTAGGATGGGGTAATCATAGAATTCCTTGCTGGTCAAGTAATAACCACATGTTACATCCCGCACATAACACATAGGACTTATGCAACTCCTCACAAACAAGGCCATGCCTAGCTCCTGTTAAAAGCCTGTCAGTCTGTAACAATGGAATTATTTTACCACTTTACTACTTTCTTATGCACCACTCTCTTTCATGTCAGAATTGATTTTATATACATGAAGGATCCAATACATCTCAAAAGTATGAGTATGTTTGGCCTTCTAAAGATCGGGGCACTCTAAAGAACAAAGGATTCTATAAGTAGCATTTTCTTAACTAATTTATCATTTTTACAATGCGCTTCATGTTTCCCCATCATTACCTTACCAGATGCTACAGAACCAGCCAAAGAAAATTTGCATTCAAAAGACATGGAATGAGGTTCAGAACAAGTTACTGAATATTTGTCCACATTTACAGATATCCAGATCCTGGATTTCAATCAATTGGCTACAAACCTACGAGACAGGTACAAAAAAATGTACATCTTTGTTCACAACTTAATCCCATACCCTTTCCTCCAAAAATTTCCAGAAGCAAGCCATTGAGAACATGTATTTAGCCCATCTTAACTTTCAGTCCTGCGAGATTTTCATATGACAAATACTGCCAAAGCAAGTAACAAATCATTTGAGTAAATTTCTGAACTCTGTGTATTTAGTTCAAGTTAAGCAAGGTAATCATATCTTCGTGCCACCCACCGTTATTTAGCACACTAAATACAATATTTGCAGGTGAAGATGTAAAAATTATTTTTACAAATATTTGGGGTGATTATGCATACTTAACTGCTACCTGCTCACCTTGCATGGCAGCCATTTCCAAGCTAGAGACATTTGGTAAATTTACTCCCAAAGCAATCCCAATTGTGTCTCCAATCTTTGATATTATTTTCGTTTGCAGTACTTCTAGTACGTTGGCCTCCTGCACTCGTGCAGCTTCTTACCCTCTGCTCACCTTAGACACATAACAGCAAAAACTCTCTGCTCTATGTCAGAGGCTCCTGAAGCTGCCACTTTTTCCCAAGGGCATAGCACTATGACTTTTGCATTTACTCACAGTGCTCAGCTGTGACCCTAACAGACTACATCTACAGAGAGACAGTAAAAGTAAGCAAGGCACTGGCATAACAAAAGCCATAAAAATTTGTCAGCACTGGCATGCTCTTACACCAGAACCCAGCATTCTGGCAATGTTTGCAAATGCCCTGGTAATGCTAGGGATTTTTTCCTGTTAATTCTATACTTATTTTGTATTATTCACTCTGACACATTAGCTGACAAAATGTGAACACTTGTAGTCTCCAAGTAACAACCAACAAACAAAGATTGTCTGCTCTAACACTGCAAGTAGATAAACCAGTCTTTTTAAGCTTGTGTCATATAATGCCCCTTTAATGCAGTCAAGCCAGATTCAAGTGACTTCAGATCCAAAAACCCCTCTGGAAGCTGATGACACTCCTCAGGAAGAGTTCTTGGCTGGCAATGGCAAAGCCCAACTCTACAGTTACCTCTGTTAGATGTAAATAGCATATATTTCCTTCTCTGGTCACTGAAGTTTTCCACTGTAACCAACAAACATGAAACAAAACCTATTATCTGTAAAACATCACTGCTACTCTCATGTATGAAAAGCAGTGCTTAAATATTATTTTTGATACAAAGTATAACGCAATCATAAATCTTGGGATAACACCATGCTATTCTTCCCTTTAATGAAATTTTTGCACTGCAAAGTTTTCTGAGCTGGGGTTTTCTTTAAATTTAGCATCATGGAGTAGTAACTACAGTAGTAGTAACTACAAGCTTTTAATAAAAATGATGGAATTTTAAAAATAACACTGTCATGCATAGCATAGTAATTTTACAGAACTAGCTTGCTCAATTTCAATACTATTTCAATTGATAATTTGGCTACAAAACAATTCCTTGAGTTTTCTGATATGAATCTAAGATGATATTATATTTACACAGATTTTTTTTAGCATATCTGCAGACACCTGGCCTTCTCATTACCCTGCCTAATGATTTTTGTGTTTTGAGATCTGCAGCCAGCAAAGCAGACCCATGGAAAGAGGCGTGCCAACACCAAACTGACACTATCGAACCTAGATATCCTAAAGGGCAGCATTTGGTCCCCATGTGGTCTTCCCTGTAAGAGGACAAAGCCCATCTTGTCATCCTGTAAAGTTTTGTGAGATATAAGTAAATTCTGTTTTACTTGACAGGTGTTGTGAGCAAGGCAGGGAGGGAAAAGGGAGAATCAAACAGTCTATCTTTTAATTCACTGATATGCCGAAAGTAGAGGGAAAAGATGAAAAAGTTGTAGGAAGGGAGATAGAGTGATGATACATTTGATAAAGTACAAACTAAACATGTATCACAGTGAACACAGAGAACTATCTCTAGAGAAATTTTATTTTAGGTCATGGTTTAGTACATCCTGGGGAACATAACCCAAACTGTGTATGAAGTTACTATCCAGAACAATGAAGTTAGACTACATGTGTACTTTTTATCTACTTAAGCCTTGCTATGCTGTCAGACTGCTCATTTCTAAGCAATAATTAATCATAGCTTAGATGTACTTGGTTCCACTGAGGCAGTACAGCTCTATACTTAGAACTGTATTTAAAGCACTAATACTAATGATATTAAAAGGTAAGTTTTGTCTTTAATCATAATTAGCAGAGGTTGTGCCTTATGTCACTAGGTACTGCTTCAAATCAGCTGCACAGATAAAGAATGTAACAAAAGTCCTGACTTACAATAGCTACTAAACAGTATTCTCAGACAGAGTTTAGAGGACAGCTCAGACTGCAGTGAATATATAGTTTTGGACATCTGTATGCAAACATTGTGAAATGCATCACTAGAACAATTTCCATCCATGCCTGTAAAAGCAGGCCACATGTTCTTCTTTTCATTTCAAAGTTAGAATAGTACTGATTTCAACACCACCACCCCCCAAATATATTCATGTGTACACAATATTTCATCTCAGATTTTACTTCAGTTTGGTCTATGCACATTTTAAATAAATTAAGATGAAATAAATCCGGTTTATTGTATTACTTTGTGCCACCTCTATGAAATAACGCTCATCTTTGTATTTTGTAAGGGATGTTGACATGCCTGAAAATGGTGCATGAAGTATAATCTTTGAGGATTGCACTGCTAGGAAAATAAATCTAAGCCTATGTTTCAAGCTCAAAATGGCATCACTTTTGATTGAAATGCCTCTGAAACATCCATTCCAATACAGCTATGCTGTAAAATTCATATATTTGATCACTAGTGTAGCTGTAACAAAACTAGTGACTAGTAGGTTTGTTTTCTAAACATCTGTTCATCTCTTGCAAGCATAAAACATTCCCATGAAATAAATTGCATGCAATCCTTCAGTTTCAGAAAGGAGTATTGTGAACATGCAGTAGGAAAAATCAGGTTACAAAGAAGGGCTGGTCACATGGATCACAAAACCAAAATGAAGGTTAATGTTTGTTGATAGCCAAAACTCTTCTTGTGGAGGAATTTTATTCATCACTTGTCTTGGTTAAGTTTAAGGTATAGTATCCCTGACAAAATAGTCATATTTCTCCTCTTGTTTCTTGCCTGCATTCCAAGACCCAGGAAAACTCCCAAGTTGATTGAGTCCTAACAGAACAATGGAAAATTAATTATCCTAAACCAACAAAACTGCTTCTTGCAATATCAAAGCTAAATGTTTAATGAAAAAAGTAATAGTGATCAGTTGAGAATGTCAGCATTAAAGTCTCATTATCTAAAACCAAAGTTAACTAATATCCTCTTTATCTTTTCATGATCACAACAAAGCTTTACACAAATCCTCAAATTTTGTGGCAGAATGAGAAAGATCTGTCATGATGAAGAAATTAACATATTTTTGAATATGAATTTATCATAGTTCTCAGCTTCAACCTTAACAGCACATTGATAACTCCAGAAATCGTAAGAGCAAAGAGAGGTAATAATAACAGTGAAAAGGACAAGAATATATTTAACTGTCAACTTCCCAGTTCACTCCAGATCTATCATATTTTGCACTGTAGGAATAAAGTTACACTTATTTATATCAAATTGTATTAAATCTTTGTTCAGCATGAAGGTACACCAGATCACAAGAGAAATAGCTGCGTCACCAGGAGCACATGAGTCTCAATTATGAAGACTATCACTTCAAATAGTGGTCAATGGCATTTTTCTCTGCTTAATACAATAACATAAAGCTCATTCAGGTATATATAGCCAATGCTTCTACAGTTTTCAAGTGAGGTTAAGTGAGAGGTACAGGCCAACACCCAACTGCTCACAGATTACAGTTCAACTCAAGTTGACATCATGTTGGCCAGGTTGGACAAAGCCTGGCCAGGTTGGACAGAGCCTTGGGTGGTATGGTTTAGTGTGAGGTGTCCCTGCCCATGGCAGGGGGGTTGGAACTAGATGATCTTAAGGTCCTTTCCAACCCTAACTCTGCTTATTTTATATAATGTGCACTGGGAACAAAATGTATCATCTACAGTGATTTTATTTACTTCTTTACACTTATATAGCAAATTTGAACTCTTTTATTACACTGCAGCTTTGCAAAGTATATTATCATATTTCATTATCTAGCACATAGGCAAATGTGTCTTATGAACAATGCTCTATTATTGTAATGAATTCTGAACATCTAGTATAAAATTACCAACATTATAAAATAATGTAAAAATAACTGCACAGTCAAATGTCTACTACAAAGGAATGGAGTTTAACGCTCACATTTTCATTCTAAAGTTTGTCAATGAGAATTTAATATGTTTCAATGACAAAGTGTACATCCATTATCTCGTTAGACTTTATTACACAGATAGTCAAAAAAATAGGGGAGTAACAATCCAGTGATGTAGATTTGGTCCAATGAACTCTTATATTTGAACAATGGATCCCAATAGTTATGAGTTTGAAAGCTACAGAATGACTATGTTTTACAGTCATGACTATGTTTTACAGTCATGACTGCTCAATATTTCTTCTCCTTTACTTCTGCAAGAACCAGACTAGGTCTTTTCATTTTGTTTCCTCCCACCACCTAGAGTCATCACCATTTACAATATTAAAAGCATTTTTTATAAACTCTCTATTTATAGTATTCAAAAGCAGTAATCAATTATCATGGTCCTCATATTTACTTGCAGAAAATAGATAAATGAAAAAATAAAACTGTAGAAAACAGATTGATATTATGTACTCCTAAAATCAAGTGTGCTCAGCCTTTATTAGTTTGGGTGACATTTTGTATGTAGGCCACAGTTTCACAGGTAAGAGTTATATGTAACATAAGAAAAGGAAAAGCATGATATGAACAGAACTGATGGGAAAAAGATACAATTATTTAAGTGAGATGGAGAAAAATATTCAGCAGAAATATCTGTACTGAATGAATTGTGGAATTATATTTCAGATCTACATTTTATGGGGAAAAAAAAGTATTTATTCTGGGATAATGAATTTCATAGGAGAGACTATTTTATTAATAATGGATGTTCAGATGGAATCAGATACAGTAGGTGGAAATAACACAGAATCATGTCTTGTCAAATGTGTGATTAATTTTGCACTACAAGTATTGATTTGACAGAACACTTTTTTTTTTTTTTTACCTGTTCATAGCCATTTAAGCGTAATGGACTTCTTTATTATCCAAATGTTATTCCTTTGTTTAAGCTTTTCATTTGAAAGCACTTTGATGCATTTATAACTAGTTACCAATTCTCTGGATCTTTATATGTGCATTATGTTCTAAGTTTACTCCTCTTCTTTTCAAGTCTATTAGCGTCAATTAGGCTTGCAAAGACATGCAAGTCTGACAGGCAAACTTTGATAAAATGCTCGGGCTGATCAACCAAAGACAATGCTACAGCATTTGTTTCCAATAAATGACTGCATTTAATAAACATTTCCTTGAATTTTACTTTTTTTTTACTATATTAGTGCATATAATTACTTTTATTAATGCCACAAAACTACTATCCATTGTGATGCACATATCACTTAAGTATCATTAATAGTTTGCATGCACTCGTGAGTTAAAGAAATGGTTGGACTTAGGAATAAACTGTACCCTTTAGAATACATATAATCAAGTAACATTTCACTACACAGCAAAATAGCATAAAGTTCTTACTGCATAAGCGCCCATATTAGGCAGTAGAAAATCGTTTGGGAATATTTGGAGATCAGACTATGCACTGCAGTCACCTCTTGGCTTCCCAAATTAAAAGTAAAAAATTCGGAGACAGCTTCTCCTATTTTTACTATGGCTATGTGGTATCTTACCTCACAAATAAACCCATTAACTTCTTCAGTAGGAGCATGATGGAATATACCTGTTTCTTATTTTGGTTCTCCCTATTCACAGTTGTCAGCCCTCAGATGAACAATATCCTTTCACCTTTCAGGAAAAAAAAAAAAAAACAAAACAAAACAAAACAAAACAAAACATAAAATGAAGAATAAATGTTTGTAAAAGTGTCAGAATCTGATCCTGAATTTATGAAGCACTTGTGTAACCAGTAACTAGGTAAGTAATAACTACTGACTGCAGCTGCTATGCATGTGAAAACATAGCAAGTAGATAGGAATTCCAACTGTAAAATACTGCCTTTGAGAGATATGTACACACATGCATTCCAAAATAAGATGTATTTCTGAATAGGAAATTAGTAATCCTTTATATGAAAAAATGTAAAGTTATTTGTTTTGAAACAAGAAAAGTAGTAACTGAATCTAAAGTCTTTGCAGGGTATTTTAAAATACCTTTTTTCCTTCCACCTTTATAACAACAGAAAAGGAAGCAAAATTCAGATACACCACTGTAAGCATTTGGTATCCCTACAGCTACTAATGCAAAATAGCCCAACAGCATTACTTGCTGCAACTTGTTGGTTTGGAATACTCCCTGGTCTTTCAAAAATAGCATTTTGTATCTCAGTGTAATTTCCTGATATAACTGAACAAAAACACCCCCTTGTACAACTGCAATTATTTGAAATAAATAAGAGATAAGGAATTTTTAATATTCAGTGGGCAGTTTTTAGCAGTGTGCCAGTCATAGAGTGGCATTTCATGCAAATACCTTTATTTGGTAGCATTTTAATTTTCTAAACTGGAATATATCTTCTGGTCAATTCTTCATGAATAAAACTGATACAAGCAGAAGAAACAAGGTAAGTGGCAAGCCTTAAATATCAAATACTACAACAAAGCATTTTTCCAGTTCCACAAAGAAGATATTTTTGGCAACAATCAGGCCAGTGAACACACTGCCCTAAACTGAAGTTTTAGGCACATTAGGATACAGGATTATAAAAACCATACATAGCACATCCAGCTATTCTTTATTGATATTAACAAAGAAAGAGTCCTAAGACTTGTTTGAAGTGACAAACAATTGACTGATTTAATCCCTACCACAACTTAAACTATAGTTTTTCTTTTCAATTCCCCATTCAAATTTTGGTCTTACTTAAGCTTTACATTAAAATGTTAGTAGCACTGTATTTACATTAATAGGCTACCATATTATTTTTCATAAACTGAAATTTATCCTGAAATTGTAGAACTGTAAAACAGTTAGAGTGAGATCACACAGACAGAGCAGACTTTACCACTTTATTAAAATTGTGATTGTTCACATAAAGACTCAACCAGGTCACATATTAATAATTATCACTGACAATCTTTAACATCAGACTAAACCCACAAGTGAAGCAATATTACATCTCTCTCTCTCATTTATCTTTACTGCTTATGGCCCCTCTGTGGTCAGCATGTTGTGAGCTTCGTGGACATTTAATTATGAACACATCATAAATGTGGCTGACAAGGCAGAAGCTGGGTTCAGATGCTCTTGGGATGAAGGAAACATCATTGAAACCACTTAGACTTGCAGTACTTTCATTCTGTTACAATAAACAGTGTTCTGAGTTACCATATACACATGGAATATAAAGCCCCCTCCCTTCTTCATTACAGATTTTCATTTCATCAAACATTACTGTATGGGTGAAAATATGAGAACGCACTGTTCATGGCCCTTTAAAAATAATTTACCTTTCACCACTCAAATTAGAATGATGTAATATCAGTGTACTAAGGGCCTACCAGTTTGCAGAATAGTGGGAAAAGAAACAGAAATGCAACACCTGGATAACAACACTATGAAGTATTTTGGCTGTGCTAGGTAATAGGTTGGATACCTCAGAGAGATCAGGCAAAAGAAAGCAAGCATTCAAAGGCACACATATTTTTTCCTTTGAGTACCACTATGTATTACTCCTGCTTATTGGTAAGATAGAGACTAATAATTGTGGTACCTTACTATTGATCTTAGTGAAAGACAAAAAAAAAAAAAACAGAATAACAACAAATTCCACATCCCACCCTCCCCCAAGGAAGTTGCCAAAACCAAACAGCTCCCAGATACCACACATTTGAAAACAAATATCTGCCATCAAAATCGTACAAACATTTTGTCTTGAAAACACCCATAGTAAGCAAGACCAAGGCATATGGATTTGGTATAAACAGAGAGGAAATTTGGATAAGTCAGTACTGTACTGCCACACTGGCATAGAACAAGTTCAAGATCAGAATCAGGACAATGTTCTTACAGAAAGTTAGTTACAATACATTCTGATTCAAATTAGTTTCATATCCTCACAGAAGCTGTTTTCTACCACCCTCTCCACATCAGCTTTGGTTCCGGATTTTGTCTTTCATGACAATTAAAATCCCTGTAGCAAATAATAGAGAGCACCTCGATTCTACGCAGATTCTTGAAACATCGTTATAAAATACTCCTAGTTCTTATCATTTATAATCTTTACTAACAAGAACACTATTTTAATAAAGCAGCCTATATTGTTCACAAAGCTGTCAAAACCAGCACTAAGATGTTACCTCTAAGATGATTTTTTTTTTCAGTGAAATAATATTCATAATGCTAAGAATTAACATTTGAACAAAGAGTAAATCTTGCAAGCTACCCTGATGCTTAAATATCTAGGTAAGAATAAATGTGCATGCAAAGAACTAACCAGTGTCATGTTTCAAAGCAACTGTCCTCTGTAGTGCTGAGGTACATATTTCTATACCTCCCCAACAGACTAGAAATAGAAAAGACAAAGCATATAATAAAGCCAAGCACAATGAAAGAGCTCTGAAGAGAGAGCTGAAAAGTAGCTATCATGTTGGCAGATAAATTCTACACACAATTATTCATTCCTAGCCTCTTGACATGTAGATTAATGAGTTTGATAACCCAGGCTTCTAAGAAGTAGTTTCAACTCTGTTTCACAAGCTTTCTTCTCCTCTTCTAACTACAAACAACACTTTGGTCTATTGAGGAAAAAAAAAAAAGAAAAGAAAAAACAAACACAAAAAAACAAATCAATACATTTTCACTGGTCATCAACGTTTTTGCAATTGAAGTCCTATGTCAAAAATATGAGATCTGCTGCAGGACATGGCCCTGTCAAGAATTCACAGGGGCTCATGTGATCACTGGAAGGAAGAGTTTTTACTTCAACAGCTGTGCTTCCATGCCAAGTTGAAAGTCATATAGTAGCCAAGGGGAGGAGGGCAGAAACCCCACACCACAACAGCTATTCTTGTACTTATAATGACCCTATACTCACTGCAATGTGTTCTGTACATAAAATCTTCTATTTCCTCCCTGAGGCCAAATGACCTTTTGTCGACACTTTGGTTAATGTTCACTGATCAAAGTGGGTTTTAAAGCAAGTGCTGTATCAGATTCCAGCTATGACGACTTATACAAGAGGTTGTGGCTGCCTTTAACCAGTACCCATAGTGATGCACACTCGGGACTGGGGGAGAGGGATGGAAGGAAAAATATGGTTAATGATTTACAGATTTATTCTATGGTAAGTCAAGTCTTGCAGAGTGGAAATGTTTCATTCTTGATTGGTGAGCAGCTTTGAGTCCTTTTGTTAATCTCAAATGTTATGAGTTCAAATTCTCTCGAGTAACAAGGGTCATATGCAGCTGCTTAGGATTCATCAGGAGATTTTAAAGGATGAGGACTAGGAGGGGAAAGGTGGGGGGGGAAGTTTGCTTGAGATGACCCCCTTTTCCTGTTTAACCATGAGATAAAAAGTAGTCTTTGGCTGTTAAGAACACAAAAAACCAGAGAAGTCCTGTATTGCAAAATTGCTAAGATGTTACTCGTATAATCACAATTTCAGAACACTGTCTAGTGTAATTATAACATTTTTCCTGTTATATGAAACTAGAAAAGAAATCAAGATTACAGCAGGCACTCAATGCATGCTAACAAGCCCATTCAGAGGGAAGGAGAAAGTTACAACAACCCCTAAAATAAAGACAGACTATATCAGACTAGCGATGCCAAACAGCCATGGCATTCCACAGCATTCAAGCGCAGTTTATTTGCTCAGGCAAGGAGCGGCATCTTTCACAGCCTTTTCCTACTGCAGATTTTCCTACTGCAAACACCACAACAGATCTTGGTTTCCTTATTTTTCTCTTTGCATGGCTCTCTAATGATGTGAGCAAGCAATCAGTGTGTTTGAGTCATTTTGTGCCAATCACCACACAATATTATTTTACCTACACCTGACAGTAGGTGAGATTATTGGATTTAGGTGTTATTATTTCTACCTTATTTTTTTTTTTTTTTTATTCAGGAAGAACTAAGCTGCAGCTGTAAAATTTTGGTTTAAGGAAAACTCTTTTTTTTTTGGAATATTGTTTAAATCTGATTACTTAAATTTATTTGCTCTGGATTTTTTTGGTTGGTTGGTTTGGTTGTAATTTTGGTGTGTTTTAGTTTTGTTTTGGGTTTGTTTTGTTTTTTTTTTAAAGTACCTTACTGCATGATGCAGTACCTGCCAGTCACAGGGGTGAACGACATGCTCCAGTAATGTCTTGCATTTTTATCTACAAGCTTTATGATCCTGTAGCATGAGGCACACCCCCTCACACATCCCAACTGTAAATCTGCTGCATGAAAGGTTATTTAGAGATACAAATTACTGTTATGCACAATCTCCTTTGTAATCAAATATATCTTCAGTTTAGTGTTCACTTTAGAGAGGTCTCATTCCTTTGATGCTCTTAAAGCCAACCTACTGAAACAAGCTCTGGGAAGAAAGCGTTATTCTTCAAAGTAAATCATAAGGAGGGAAGTTTTTTCCTGAAAGATCTTAGAAATAGCTCATGCTGATGCTTCTAACTATTAATTCTCAGAGATATTCACATGAAGTGAACCCTGTATGTACTTAATATATTGAGCAATTGTCATGCAGACCTATCTTTCCCACTACAACAGCTAAGGATCCACCATGCATCCAGAGAATCTAATCTCCAAGTATCTAATCTTCAAGGACAGACATTTCTGTAGGTTGAAGAACCAAGGAGGACAAAATATGAGGGTATTTATTATGATGATTGTTCACAGAAATCAGTTCTTTCTGCACCTCCCTGAATCCTGAATCTAAGCAGTTTAGATTTAATACAGTAATTTAAGTCATGAATTCGGGAGGGGAGCAGGAATTTTTACACGCAAGTTAGGTTTTGTAAAGATCTGCACAGTTCCCTTCATTTGCCACTCCTGACGTCTCTTTTAAGCCACACAACACGTCTTATGAATCCATATTCCACCATCACATTGGCACCTTCTCAGACAGTACCTCCAAGCACCTCCAGCAGTGTGCTGCCAATGTTGATATACAGCACACTGTATCAACATGCTACAGCCACCATGCTATAAACGAGTTATTTCATAGCCTATGGTAAGTATCCTAAACTACTACTACAGCCATAGGTATTCCAGACAGAGGAAGATACCTAAAACAGCAGCTTTACTATTACTGGAATGTCAACAGCACTGAAATTCTCAAAATCAACACAAACAGCCTGTGCAAAATGGTCACTCACATCGCATTTATATCTACAGTCTTCAGACATAAGATCAAGTATATACAGTCTATGAGATAAATCCTGCTTTAGTAACCTAGAAGTCATTAGAAATCATTAAGGATTTCAGTGGAGATTACAGAGGAAATAACAGCATTAGTGAAGATACACACAAGGTTAACTGGGTATTACATTACAACAGCTTCATGGTTTTGTTGGGATTAAGCTCTCAGTGTCAATAAAAGGTACACAGAAAAGTCTCATTTCATCACAACGGTGCTGGGAATGACTGGAACCATATTGATGGGCATAAAAGACGCTCAGTGACTGTAGAAGCAAAGGAAACTTCTAAATTATCCAGACCCAAATGCAAGCTAGCTCAAGAATCACTAGTAATTTATAAATCAGTGGTCAGGTTATCACACGCATATCTTTTAATCCAGTCAAAGAAAAAGGAGTGTATTAGTCTCACCTTAAGAGCTTAGCTCTTTGCGTGCAAAGACTTGTGCTTGTATTTCAAAAACATCTGGACATCAAAACCTGGTAAATCCTCTTTGTGCAGTACCTGTTACATTGATAGACACTGGGAACTCAACAAAAGAAATTATTTTTGCAGCCAAATTGATATGCAGGTGCACATCTGAGCACATTTATCTCTAATTATCTGTTCTTGGGCACAAAACAGGCAGTTAGAGCACAAAATATGCAGGTATTTATTTTATTTTATTCTTGCTCTGAAATCTGTTCAATGTGTGCAAAAATGAAGATCGAGTTGTCAGAGAAAGAACTGAGTCTCAAGACCACTACAATTATGCCCCAAAGTGACTTGCCCATGTGAATTTTAAAACTTATATTTTCAGAAAGGCAGGAAAGGAAAGAAGTGCCTCTTATAGGACTACTAGAAGACCTAAGATTGGCTGCCAAAAAGCATCAACATAAAGTACTTCACCAGAGCCACTCAACTTTTTTGGCAGACTTGCAGGCTTTCTACACCCCTTCTGGGGATAAAATGTAGTACTTTGGATATGTGCACATGGTTACAGATGGTATAATGCCAATTGTTTCAGTGGCAAATATTGCATAAACTTTTACATATCTCAGTATTCTGAAGCTGTACGTTAGAACTCCTGGAAGGAGAAATATATCGAGTCAACCCTGTAAGGGAGATAACATAAACTGGTCCCCGTTTAGGGTGTGCATCTCTCAGATGAGATAATTCTGTATTGTTATTACAGATGCTGGGTTGGTTTTTTTTCTAAGAAAGATTTGTTCTACAGCTTTTGCTGAAAAATTTCACCTTTTGCCACCTTACAGTACGTTGAGCACCAGGGACTGCCAGTGTAGGAATCTTTCCACTATATTAATTTCAGTGGTGTGCATGTTATGTCTAAATTACTTATTGCCATAGAGCAGAGATCCGTGAGTTAGTTTTAACAAAGGGCACAGCATATATTAGCTGCTACAGAGCCCCGTGGTATCTCAGCTAGATTTCTTTTGGAATCTGAAATCTCTATATTGCTCTGCCTAATGCAGCATAGACACATACCAGTATAGCAGGCCAGGAGCAGAAGCAAAATCCCAACTACATAACATATTCCAACCTACTAATCACTGTAACATTCTGCCTCTTATGTCTTTTGGATGAAAGATATTATAGCAGTGTAAAACTTCTGCTTTCTTATTTAAAAAGAATAAATCTTACAGAGACACAAATAAGCGCCACTTCTTACAGCAGCCTTTCCCCAAGCAAACAATGCTTTTTGTGAGGGAACCCAACTACTAAGCAACAGATTGAATGCCTGAATACTTTTATAATAAGGTGGATTCAAGGAACACATTCATGTACAGCAACAGAGATCCAAGGAATCTGGTCATTTATAGCCACACAATAGATGAGGTTATTGTAAGTTAATGTAAAAGTCGAACCAATTTTAGATAAAAGATACATCCACACTTCAATGAGCAGCCTACCCAGTTCCAATTAAATGTTCTAAGTACAGGTTAGAAAAACTATCAATAGAGAAGAAATAACATATTTTACTTAAAGTACCAAGCCTGATGATTCAGGAGCAAATGCTACCTCTCCCTCCCTCCCCAACCCTCCACTCTGTACACACACACACACACACACCCCAGATTCACAGGATTAATATGAGACTGGCTTGAGGGTTTTAGCAGTAACTGCTGCAAAACTAGTTCTGATTGGTTGATTCAGAAATTGGGATTCTGGGCAGTGTTTTATAAAAGGATAATGTATCTTTAAGCCTAGGTGCCCTTCAGGGAAATGTATTGGATAAATGTCTTCTGAAAAGCCTGTAAATATTCCATCGCCTCACTGTCATTACTACCATGAAATGATAATGAAGCATGAAAGAAATATAATTCCATATTCAGATGACAGCATTAGCCTTCATAAGCAAACTGAAATATTTATTAGTAAAATGTTCGGTATCTACGCCTGTAATCTAAAAAAAGGACAAAAATGTTTTATAATAAAAAAGAGATTGAATGCAGAGGTAAAATCTGGTTGGCTGATTTTATTGCTTATTATTAAATCCAGGCAAAACAATTATTTTTTTCTTTTCATTAGTAAGGCACCCAAATTAAAACTATGCCCTCAGGCTGTGAGGTTTACAGTAGTGATTAAAAACAAGAAATTGTGATGCATGGGGGTTTTGACAATGGTATAATCAAATTCATTCATATTGTTCAATCTTTCACTGACAAATATTTTTACAGTGAAATATACCAAACAAAGAAGCACATACAAGTACTATCAATACAGTGAAATTAGGAAGACTTGTTATTATTGCAGTAGAGAAGAGATACAATGTTTCTATAATCTTGAATACAAACATTATAGTGTAGTTAATTAGGGTAATTATTGCCTAAATTGTGCTTAATTGTTTTATACTGAAAAGGATTTCTGAAAGAAGCCTTTTGGATTTCTACAAAGCACAGAAGTGAGTATTGTGCAGTCTAAGTATTTAGATGTGATTTCACAAGTTTGATTGCATTTCCTATAAGTCAGAAAATACATCCTGAAGCAGGCTGGGAGGGAGACAAACACAAGCCACATGCCTTGACCTCTGATTCACCTTATTGAAAAAGAGGCGTAAAATAGTCATTTAGTACACTATCATCAGAGAGGATTCACACACTCCAAGCACATTCTTTAAAAAAAAGAAAAAATAAAATAAAAAAAGAAAAAGGTCTTTGAAGTGAATGAAAAATTAGAAATTCAAGTGACCACGATCAATTCTGAAACACTGCACAAAATTAATTACAGTTTTGCATCAGAAGCAAGAATGTAGATTTCAGACAGTCTATGTCATTTATCTCATGCTGTACAATATGCAAGACGATTAAAAAGCCAAATCTGTTCCCACCCCCCAAGTCTAAGGCCTATCAGAGGCTGTGAAGTACAAATGATTAACTCCAAATTATTCAAGGGATTGTACAGAAGCTTCAACTTGAATGAAATTTGCGGCAAGTCACAGGAGCTATGGAGGGACAGATTTGCTGCTCTTTATCAAAATCTAGTCTGACTATCGCTGACAGAATCCAGATAAATTGCATAGTAATCTGGCAGTGGCTGTGGAAAGCTTGCTCTGCAAAATCCAAATCTCTAATTTCTATCTGTTTTTAATTGCTTGACTTAAATTTGCATTTTTATACAATTGGCTTAAAGGATTTATTCAGTTCTTTAGGCTACTCTAATAAAATTGGGTCCCATTTTGCACAGTATCTCAGAAGCCTACTTACATTAAATAAGCATGCTGTATTACAAAAATATTTACTGTAGCAGAAAAAGATTCCTTTTTATGTCATGTTCAGAATTAGGTAAAGAATACATGTGTCAGGAGGCTCATTTTAAACTCCCCCATGAAAACATGCCTCAGAAAGAACAGGATAGCATAACAAAGAAAAGTGGGCGAAAAAAAGTATTCATTCAACCCTGGATAAACTGGTAGGGTAAAAAATATACGTATGTGGACCAAGGGTAGGTACACATGTAAACACAAGTCAGAAGCCACCAAAAAAACAATGTGCTGTTAACCAAGCATCTTGAACACAGCCACTCATGCAGCTCTCCAGACTCTGGGCACTAAAGCAAGAGCTTCCATACTTGTAATTACCATGCTCCCATGTCATTAACAGGAGTGACATCAACTGACTATTATCCTTATAAACAAGTTAATATCACCCTCCTACATTATAGCTTACCTTACCCCAACCATAAATATTACAGAATACCACCATCTGAGCAGCACGGCTGGCTGATAACCTTCAGCCACTGTTCAAGTGAGTGTCAGAAACCAAGTTTAAGTGTGACAATTGTTTGGAAACCAGCAGTTCAGCAGGATAACTAGGGCAAGACTACTAAGTTCCTTAAAATATTACACTCTTAATCACGTATTCAGCTTCATTTATCCATTCTGGAACTGACTAATGCAATAGATGAGGAGACTTATTTCAAACACACAATTTAACTTTCTACTCAAGCTTTGCCAAAAGTGTTGCTCTATTTAAAAGGTTTGATTGTCAAAGGATATACAAAGGCCATGAGCACCTTTGGCTTAATTTAAGTATCCTTAGTAATCTACAGTTTCCTTTTCCTTCCATGTGAGTGTGAACAAAACAGCACCAAACAGTTCCTGTATCACAACAAAACACATGATCTGACCTCAACCATAAACAGGATTTGACCCTACATGCTATTCACAGTGCTTTACATGAACATAAATTAGAACTCGTGACGTTTTGAATTTATAAGTTTATAAACTAAATTATGATTTAGTTATGTTCCAGCCTGGAGAGTAGCTGCTCCGTTATTTTGCTAATGGATAACATGTCCAGTATCCATACTTATAAAGAAAATCCACAAAAGAAATAAAGGCAGTGAACTGGGAAGAAAAGTCACCTACTAGATAACATGAAATTCTTGAGGTAACTAGCTATCAAACACGGCAATTCTAATTCTGGCTATTGTGTAGATAAATCTACAAATATATTCAAGGAGAGAGAGTTATCCAAGCAGTACTTTTCCTCTCTTCAAATCAGTGATGTTCCTCTAGGATGTATAGGCAAAAAGAGTTCCAGTAGCAAGAAACCAAACCCTCTGAACTGAAGAACCACTCTGCATAGATCACCAGAAATAGGGAGAGAAAGCAGGAATGATGCCACTTTCAAAGTTCAGTGCTCACAGCAGACCTCAGGTGAAAAAACAGAGAAACCCATCCATAATTGTTCTAATGAAACACCCACAAGCAATACAAGGATAATCAATAGTTCTGCTGCAAAATCCAGAGGAACTTTGTTACTCATGCTAATGTCCTGCAAAACTGCATAGGGAGAATAATGTAGCTTCTTCTTAGAAAGTCAAACAAAATGCTAGGAGCCAATGCTTAAATGGCACATTTAGGAGAGAATGACAGAACTTGATGTCAAATTGCCATGGAACCAAAAGCCAGTGTAACACAATGTACAGCCATTTCTTGTAGCTAGCAAAATAGAAAATAACTGCCCATAAACTTCTAATCCAGCTGTGTCACACCTTTATTTTACTAGGAACCTTTACACTCACTCTCATTAATTACCGTTACTAAGCTAACCTTTCCTGAATATATGAGATATTCTATATGTGAAATGAGAAAAAACACATCTTGATATACCATAGAAGAAAAAAAAAGGCTGACAGACTTTCTGTAACTCCAAACTGCTCATATTATATGTTCACATCAAACAGTCAAGGAGAAAGCTATCCATTGTTCTCCATTTCCTCTAGCATCAGAAATAACACAATACATGCAGCCAAGCATGTTTGAATTTTTTAAAACACGTGTACAATTACCAAAACTCAGAATGCACCTTACATACTATTCAAGCTTCATCATGTCCCTTGATAATTTTGCTATTAACTTTTTGGTACTCTTTCCCTCTATTACCATGTTTTTATAAGGTAATTCATATAAATCCTCTGTAAGATTACAGATAAAAATTCCATTTAACTGTTGAGTGCATCTTATACGAGTTCCACAATGATACATAATTTTCTAGCAACAAATTTCATATTCACCTTTGGATGTTAGAATGAAGGAAGACCTCCAAGGTTTTAGCAAGAGTCTTCATAAAAAATACATTTGTATTTATCCTTCTTCAGTCACAGGTTTTGAATTTTACGTTTCTCTAAGAAATAATATCTGATTTCATTTCCAGCTGAAGGTAGTTATTCTAAAGTATCCCTCCCATTTCATATTTCTCATCTTTGATTCCTTTGAATGGCTATACTGTCAAACATTAGAAGTAAAGAGATCTGTTTGGTGAAGCAGAATTCCCTAAAGCTGATTCCTGCCAATGTGAGTCAGTGTCCATTGTACTCCATCCGTTTTTGCCAGCTAAAGAATGCTGCTATAATCTGTGTCAGTTTTATAGGATTTAATTCAACTGCAATGTCAAACCAGCATTCATATCTCACAGTGGGTTCATTTTAAAATAAACAAATAAATACTCCCCCCCTTCAGCCATTCTTTGGCTGCTTTTCTCCAATGAATACATTCTACAAATGGTGTGTACCAACAGTCTTCCAAAGCAGACTGCTCTAAAGGATCAACTGATGTTGCATTACATCTTTACATTCCGCAAAAATTGTCCTAGCAAGAATTGTGCTGTCATAGGCCCAAACTTGCAAAAAATTACATGCCTTCAGCACACAGGATTCCACTTCTACAGCAGTCCTGTGCTTTGCCCCCTCCCAACATGTTAAAGCATACAAAGCTACAAAGCAGGAAAAAGGGATAAAGCAGCTTATATTTGGAACACCTCTCACAGTAGCCCCACTGATTTCACTGGCATCATTCATGCCGAAAACAAATCACTTGCATAATTAAAAATTTATACATTTTTTATTTTAAAAAATTAGAATTATTTTGATGTACTGATTAGAAAACCTCAATTAAAAATCTGTAAGACCTTACATATTTTAAAAGTAATAATCTACTTACAGCTTATAAATTTATTTACTGAATAAATATATTATAACAAAATTGAGGTTTGATTGAGTCAGAGTCATCCAGTATTAGCAAATTTAAGTATTATAAGTTGCTAGTGTAAAATTTTATGGCAAAACATAGAAATGTTGAAGTAGAGGGGGGCCCACAAAAAGATTTAAAAAACACACACATCATCAAAGATATTTAATCTTGCCTGCTATCACTGCAATGACTATTAATCCAGGCAGTAATTCAAGCAAAAGCAGTTTTAAGGTTAACTGCAGCCTTTAATTTTTATCTTTCGGACTTTTTCTGGTACACTTCTGTTACTGTTGAAAACTCAGTGTCTACATCATAGAGTTTGGTGCTTTTACCGGCATTTTTTAGGAACTTTGTCCCAGATATGCTGAACAAGATTTCCCAAATTCCTAAAGCAAGTTGACAGGTAGTCAATTTGACCAAATTGCTTTGTTGCACTCAACAGCTTATTCAAGCTCATACGCACATAGTACAGTCAGCAGTGTGAGCTACTCCATACCAAAAAAAAAAAACCTTCAGATTTACCTGTATTTAGGTTTCCACAAGTGTGGCAAAAACAACATCAACACCCACTACTATATTAAAAAAAAAAAAAAAAAAAGAAAAAAAAAATATTACCATGGTAAACCACAAAAGACTAAATGCCACAAGCAATATCCACCAAAGGAGGAGTAGAACAAGTGTCTGACAAAAAATGGTGATGTCTTGAAGGCCTGAGACGATGTGTATACTTAACTTAGAGACCATTAGCCTTCTATGAGCAAGTAACTAGGTGGCTGGATGATGGTAGAGCAGTAGATGTGTTTTTTCTTGATTTCAGTAAGGCATTTGATACTGCCTCCCACAGCATCCTCATAGATAAGCTAAGGAAGTGTGGGCTTGATGATCAGGTAGTGAGGTGGAGCAAGAGCTGGTTGGAAGGAAGAAGGAAGAGTGCTGTGGTCAATGGGGCAGAACCTAGCTGGAGGTCTGTGAATAGTGGAGTCCCTCAGGGGTCGGTGCTGGCACCAGTGCTGTTTAATGTTTTCATCAACGACCTGGATGAGGGAACTGAGTGTACCCTCAGCAAGTTCACCGATGATACTAAACTGGGAGGAGTGGCTGACACACCAGAGGGCTGTGTTGCCATTCAGCAAGACCTGGACAGGCTGGAGAGTTGGGCAGGGAGGAACTTGATGAAATTCAACAAGGGCAAGTGTAGAGTCTTGCATCTGGGGAAGAACAACCCCATCTACCAGTACAGGCTGGGGGTTGACCTGCTGGACAGTACTGAAGGGGAAAGGGACCTGGGGGTCCTGGTGGATAGGAGCATGACCATGAGCCAGCAGTGTGCCCCTGTGGCCAAGAAGGCCAATGGCATCCTAGGGTGCATTAGAAAGGGTGGGGTTAGTAGGTCAAGAGAGGTTCTCCTCCCCCTCTACTCTGCCTTGGTGAGGCCACATCTGGAATATTGTGTCCAGTTCTGGGCCCCACAGTTCAAGAAGGACAGGGAATTGCTTGAAAGAGTCCAGCGCAGAGCCACAGAGATGATTAAGGGAGTGGAACATCTCTCTTATGAGGAGAGGCTGAGGGAGCTGGGACTCTTTAGCTTGGAGAAGAGGAGACTGAGGGGTGACCTCATCAATGTTTACAAATATGTAAAGGGTGAGTGTCAGGATGATGGAGCTAGGTTTTTTTCAGTGATGTCCAGTGATAGGACAAGGGGCAATGGGTGTAAACTGGAGCATAGGAGCTTCCATGGGAACATCAGGAAAAATTTCTTTACTGTGAGAGTGACAGATCACTGGAATAGGTTGCCCAGGGGGGTTGTGGAGTCTCCTACGTTGGAGATATTCAAGGCCCGCCTGGACAAGTTCCTGTGTGATGTACTCTAGGTTACCCTGCTCTTGCAGGAGGGTTGGACTAGATGATCTTTTGAGGTCCCATCCAACCCTTGGGATTCTGTGATTCTTTGATCATGCTATCCTCATGAATAAATGCTTTGTGTAACCCAATACTGCCTGGCAGAGTATTCCTTGAGTACAGAGAGTATATACTTTTTCTCTGAATGTGATTTTTTTTTTCCTCCCTTGAGTGATCAGCTGAAGTTCAGGCAGCCTTGTTTCTCTTAGAAGCACAGTCCAATGACAGAGTTACTCTGCTGCTGTTATGTTTATTTACAAGGAACACAGAAGTCTTTATTCTTTGTTCCAAGCTCCTTTCTACTTGTTGCATAGCTTAGAAATGCTTTTTAAGCATCTCTCAAATTCTGTCCCACCCTTTGGCTTTTTTGTCCCCATGGTTCTACTGTTTCCTTGGATATCAGCAACCCTCTCACAACGCCCCACGCCTCACAAAACTGGAGTGACAGCGTTACACCCAAATTGTGTAATATTGTAGCATTGCGTCCCTCCCAGATCCCCGAGGTCTCAGTGGAGACATCTCCCACTGTTTGGGAAGAAGGTGGCTGTTAATTCAGTTGCATGGTTTAAGAAGATATGTGCTGTTTCTTACAATATACTAAAGTATCTGCCTAGCATAGAACATACCTCACAAATCAAGTAAACTGTAGAAATATGGCACCGTTAACATTCTTTCTATGCTAAAGCTCAAGGAAAGTAACAGAAATCTGTCTGAATCCTGCAACAATACCTTAAGGGGTCCCAGAAACTTTGCAGAAACCTTAATCAGTATGGAAGTCCAGATCTACACCAAATACAACAAGAAACTGCTCTTAGAACGTGTTGTAATTAAATGTTTGATGTAAGCATTTATTGTTTTTAAAGTGGCAGAGAAAATAAAAGTGCATTAAACATGTCATGATAAAGAACGGTGTCATTTAATATTTTAGCGCACTTTCTCATGAAACTATTACTTCATTATTTATAACAGATTTTTTTAAAGGCACGTGTCTCATAACCCTGTGCTTTGATTTCTTTATAATAATCCCACCTGTAAATCACCAGTTTAAGCCCAAGAAATTACCTAAATACTTTGGAATAGGAAAACCCACATGGATATGATACTGAAGTTACCTGAATTAATTTATCCTTGAGAATATGCCAGGGACAGTGGAAATACACTAAAGAAATAATGTAGACAAGCAAGTAAAAGAAAAGTAAACAAAAGGGGTGAAAAAAATAAATCATGAAGAGCAGAGTTTGTGGGAGGAGAGACAGAGCATAAAAACCCCCATAATCCTATCACTGGATGGTACAGAATTTGTCCCACAAAAACAATTCTTTCTTAGATCTCTTTTGGGTTTGATTTAGCATTTCGCTTTTCTCAGAGAAAACGTTGTAGACATTTTTTCTCCTGGACACCCTCTCTGAATGGAGTCCCTCTAAACTCTTGTTTCTATGACTGATGTTGGAGAGTACGGCACTGTTTAGCAGTAAAAGTTCAATTTAGCTGCAGCAAATAGATTTTTTAAAAAAAAAATCACAGCTTGCTGCTAAACATTTAAACAATACCAAAGGAAGAAAAGGAGTGGTGCTTTCCCATAGGATAAGAAACCAGAGGTGCTGCACCCTCGTATAAGATGCCTCAATTGTATTACCAGTCACTCTGAGCATGTTTCTTATTTGAAAATCATCCCTTCCCTGTCCCCAGACATAACGAACAAAGAGACTGCTCTTTAGCAAATCTTAACTCTACAATTCATAAAGACGAAGCCATAACATGAAGTATAAAATGAAACTATTTTTTCCTCAACTATGTGGACCACTGCACTTACTACTGGCCATCCACATAAGATATTCTGCATTCTGTATTCTGAAGTGCCTTTTCAGTGACCTCTAAGAGGGGAGATTTCACAGCAGCAATCCAATTCAAAAGTGATGAAAGCCTGAATAAGCCACTGAAGGCAACAAGCAGAAGTTATAGCTCTATCTCTGAGAAGACAAACACTGCTTGTCAATGCCATTTAAGTACTCAATATCACCCATGGAACCCACAGAAGCCCTGGCTTGCAAACTGATTTGTGTCACTAAGTGCATGTCTACACAGCACAGTAAAGCTAGGAGGAGCTACAAAGCCAGAAGACCTACTAATGGCTACAGAAATATTGTATCTGAATTAGTATAAAATTCCACCCATAGCAATCAGACAGAGATGTAAAATAAACCTCAGGAACATGAGTTGGTGATGAACCTAACATTGCTTCTGATACTCAGGGTGTCTTATTCAATGGTAACACAGGTATATGTACAGGGCACTGCAGGTGCTGTATCAATATATAATAATAATAATCAGTTAATAAAAAAAGATAAAACCTTTCCCAGTTTCTAATTACTTCAATTTTAGGTAATCTGAGTTTCAGCTACCTTCTAAGGGTATGCCTTCTCCTGCTATTTTTTTTCCAAGTCATCTTAGTATGACGATGCATCACAAAAAAAAGTTCCAAAGGAGATTGTAAATGATTTTAAAAGCAAGTAACTCCTGTCCTTTCCTCCTCTCCTGCCCATCCACCTCTTCCTCCAGCTGCTTTCTCCCTCTTCCTCATCCTGCTTCACAGAAGAAGATTTTAATCAAATCAACTTACAATGAGAAATGTGAAAATATACTAAAAGGTCCTGGACCTATTCATATAAAACAATCCTTTTTAGATAGCAATGGGCTATTTATAAGTGTTGTGCTTTACTGATGCAGTTATGAGACAGTAAGTTTCTGTTATTATATCCTATTGAGAAATAAGGACTCTGTGAGCTGCCTAGCTCAGCTGGCCTACCAGGCTCTGGAGTTTTTTTATTTGGTTGGTTTTTGGTTTTGTTTGTCTGTTTTAAGAAAAAACAAACCAAGAGTTCTAGGGAATCTGTCTTCATTGCGTCAACTTAAAGAAGAATCTGAAACGACCCTAATTCTATAACTGGAAACTTCCTATAAGTTAAAGATACATTATTCTAGAGCATAAGGCAATAGCAAACATTGTCCTAATTGGCAAGAAGGAGAACTCTTCCTAGGAATTTGAGATTAAAAGCATATGGTGTATAGAGTATCTGACACCTTCAGAAATTACACATGCACTGCACACCTCTGCATTCCATTTTTGTGTATCTCTGTGGTATAATACCGAGTATAGGGAAATGCTTTATAAAAATGAAAATGCAATTGTCTGACCAATAAAAGGTATTCCTGTATGTAATCCCAGTAATAGATTTTTAAACCCTTACCACTGCTGCAATATTATGTATTCATAGTTATTATCTTGTCCACTTCCAGATCCTGAAAGGTTAGATTGTTTAAAGATTTGTTAGCTGTGAAATACTTAAAAACCCAAAGTATTAAACTCAAAGCTAATTGAAAAATAGTATTTTATCAGACTCTTCTTTGATATTATCTTGTAATGATTGCACTTAAGGTACTCACAATATATCAATAAATAGTGAAATTAAAAATATAACATCTTTAGGGCTTTTCAGAGAATGTCGCTGTTAACAATTTATACTGCCTTTTTTTAACCATTATCTTCTTATATTTCCCACAATGCTTCACATCAGAAGCAAACAGAAACTGAATGATTACCCCAAAGTGTGCTAGATGAACTGGAAAAAGTCTATTCAAACAAAGCTCATTAGTTTTGATACCTCCAGGGCTATGACAAATTAAGTGGCTGGTGAATATGCTTGCAGACAAAAGGATGATGCAAAATCTAGGGCTTGTGCTAGGCATTGTGTCAATAAATTCTACAGAAAAAGGTAAAAATTACGATTGAAGCTAAAATGGAATCCCTTTAAGGAACATGTAGAAAATAGATCATCCCTTTTCTTACATACATTTATGAATGATTACACTATAAATAATAAAGGGATGGCTTATTGGCTACTTTGAATGTATTTTCTGATGGGTCAGTCCCGGCCTCTGAGAGGTTTTATTCCAGAGCTAGTAAAAAGCATACACAGAATTTAGGCAGACTCTGAATCACTTTGCCATATTGAAAATTTAACTATACCACAACCACCATAAGTTTGTGCCCTTTATTACATCCAGTCCTGAACTGAGAATAACTATCATCAGGTTTATGACTCTACCTTTGGATCTCAGCAGTGAAAATGCACAAGCAGTTATGGAATTAAATAGGTGGATTTGGCCCTGCTCCTAAAGAAGTCATATCTAAACCACAAACACCCTCACACCAGAAGCCCAGTTGATCAGCTCAGAAAAGACCAAAAGGACAAGTTCATTCTTCTATCATTAGGTGACCCTATTGTCATCACTGAGCCATTCTGGTGAGCTGACATTTGTCTGCTCTTTGTGGTGATTGTACTGTACACGTTTTGAGGCAAAGTGAAAAATTTGAATGACAGCACTAAAACTAAGGGCCTTCAAAGGCACTACAAGCTTATTCTTGCTGCCTGTCAGCTTCCATTGGTTTCAATGAGAATAAGGTCTGGAACTTTTCTAAATTATAATTAATTCCTGGTATTAACTCTTTAATCAACAAAATGCTTTCAAATGCAAACCTTGCTCCTCGCAAGTGGTTGTTTGTTTGTTATTTTCGGTCAGAATTACTAAGCTGTTATATGAGTGGTGTACTAAGAAATTCTGCACTTAAGTACTTAATTTTGCTGATCCCATGACATACCTGCTCTTTTACAGCTGTATAGTATTTGATCTAGATATCAAAGTTTCACGTGTTTAATCAGGATCTGACCTATGATCATAGAATCATAGAATATTCAGGGTTGGAAAGGACCTTAAGATCATCTAGTTCCAACCCACCTGCCATGGGCAGGGACACCTCACACTAAACCATGTCACCCAAGGCTCTGTCCAACCTGGTCTTCAACACCACCATGGATGAAGCATTCACAACCTCCCTGGGCAATCTATTCCAGTGTCTCAACACCCTTACAGTAAAGAACTTCTTCCTTATATCCAATCTAAACCTCCCCTGTTTAAGCTTTAACACATTACTCCTTGTCCTGTCACTACAGTCCCTAATGAAGAGTCCCTCCCCAGCATCCTTATAGGCCCCCTTCAGATACTGGAAGGCTGCTATGAGGTTTCCTTGCAGCCTTCTCTTCTCCAGGCTGAACAGCCCCAACTTTCTCAGCTTGTCTTCATATGGGAGGTGCTCCAGTCCCCTGATCATGCTCGTGGCCTCCTCTGGACTTGTTCCAACAGTTCCATGTCCTTTTTATGTTGAGGACACCAGAACTGCTCACAATACTCAAGTGAGATCTCAGGAGAGCAGAGTAGAGGGGCAGGATCACCTCCTTCAACCTGTTACTCACGCTGCTTTTGATGCAGCCTAGGATACAGTTGGCTTTCTGGGCTGTGAGCGCACACTGAAGCCAGCTCATAGAATCCATATTTCTACATCTTGCAGTCAGCAAGTCATTTCCTCAGATTAGTCTGTACCTAAAAATTACTACAGAATAGGAGCTGGAACGTGGATCCACTTTCTTTTATGCCGCCAGGAATTCAGTCAGTTCACAGCATAACTAATCCAGGTTGCCACTGAAAGCAGATTATTGCTTTTGAAATTAACCTTCCATTCTGACACAGACTAATTTTGGAGGCTTTCAGAGAGCATTACAGAACTCCGTTTCATATCTGATGGATAATCAAGAAGTATATTTGACCAAACAGGCCAATTTTCCTCTCCATAAACTCAGTGAGACCTGTTACCACTAGGGAAAGAAAACAGTCCTTGTAAGCTTCTGTTGTGCATTTTATATACACCACAAATTTTGAAAACATATTTGAAAATTCTTCTAAAAATGCATAATCAAATTTTAAATAAAAATTGAATGAAAAGGATTACTGATCTAAATTCTAACCCAAAATATTTCTTAACATACAGCAAAAAATATAGAACTGTATTTTCTCCAAGTTCTTAATCCTTGCAAGAATATATCTATATTTCCACATTTAAGGTCAATTTAGTTACTTAAATTCAATTTTAAAAGATGGGATATTTCCCTAGATAGCATAATTTCCAAAGGAAAGAATAGATCAGTTAATAAATACTATATACAATTTGTTCTTCCAGAAACTAAACAGGAACTTACAGCTGCAGCTTTTTGCATGTATGAAGAAATTTCCACCACCAAGAAAACAATCACCTGGAGAAGTAAATTCCAGGGAGTGGGGGTGTGGAAATCTGTGTCAGTTTGTCAATGTATGAGTAGCTGGCTCTGTCTGTGTTAGAACAAAACAAAACAAAAAAAAAAACCACAAACATTCCTATCTGGTACAAGTGGCAACACAAGAGGAGGAAATGACATGCAGGGGATTCTGTTGATTTTGTGGCATTCAATAAAAAGAGATGCATTACTTTAAATAACAAAACCATACAGATATGTACTCTAACAGGATCAGGCTGGAAGGCAAGACAACACTAGCCTTTGAGACAAAGCTGGGGTGCAAGACAATTACCAGCATATTTATAACTGGCCAAAAATGTCTTGGGAAGAAATAGGTGGTATCATAGTACATTCAGCAGCAGCCTCCCGAACACAGACTTTTCATTCCTGCTTACAATTTGCTAAGAGGAGCACCTTATGACCAGGACTCCATTTGCAAATAAACTCATGTTACACTCTTCCCAGTGTCATTCTTATTTCCCTTATTTGTGTGCAGGGTAATGAAGTACCTGTCTTTTGGAATCAGCAAAAGTCATTCATTCTGTGGGTAACAAAAATAACGCTTGTTAGTAAAATACTAGGTTAAAGGAAACGCAAAGCTCTCAATCACATAACAAGCAGGTGCTCCTTGCCCAATAGTTCTCTATTTGTGCAGCTTTAGCTGGGGCTACAACACACGACTAGCCACAGAATTTTAATCTAAATCCCTGATTTGGTGAAGAACAAAGCAAGGAGTGACTTCTGGGGCTAAGCACTATTACTGTGTAATTCTGAAACAGTACTGCATTTTCCAGCTGTGCACCAGCCCAGAGTTCCCGCATAACATTACTATCCTATAGCAAGTTATCACTCTCTCGCTTGTACCACTGAGAGCTGTCCCTTACAAATTATGGAATATCTGCCTGTAAGTCTTTGCAAAGTAGATTTTAATAGGCAGCTCACTGGATAAAAAGGTTGATCACCTATTGTAAAATATGAAGCAACATAAATTACTGGGGAAGAAAAACCCAAAGTATTCCACAATTCCTTTGGTCAGAATTATTTGTTATTTAACTTCATATATAATATCAGGAACAAAATAATATAGCCATGTATCTATGGCAGGGGAAGAAGGGAAGAGAAACTATGCCTTTATCTTGATTTTTAGTTCTACTTTAGAATTAGAAACCAATATCTTTGGATACCAAAATTAAATGGCTGAATACAAGATGCTTGATTTTCGTATGACAAATATGACTTAGATTTCTCTCAAATTCTAAGCCACAATTAAAGCTTCTGAAGAGTATCAAACTGAACAAAATTCTTCTAAAAAAATAACTAAATTCTAGTCCACTAATGTTCAAAGCATGCAAACCAGCATAAAACCAGGAGAAGGGGACAAGATACCAAAATTAGCTGCTGCTCCCAAAACAAACAAAAAATATATATATTGCAAAAAACAACCAACAGAGATCTGGATTTATGATTTCCTGTTCTATAACACATACTCACAGTATGAACATAAAAGTACATGTTTCGTTCCCTGTTCATATTGTTTGCAATCTGGATTCTGAAAGTCAGGGTGGGTTCCTTTTCCTGTGCATGTTGACACCATATATTAGAGTTTTTCAGTTCACCTTACCTGTACAAGGTAAAGCCTCCACCTTACCTATAAAATGTAAAGAACTTCAAAATATGCCCTGACATCTGCAGTCTTAGAACTGTCAATGAATTTGCACAATCCTAAGTCATTGGAGCTGCAATCATCATCATCATCTTGCTGTATGTATCACCTGCCTGTGACTTGGGTTTTTTTTTTGTAGGATAACTAGGTGGAAGAAAAGGAACCAAACATTTTTGGTTTGAAACATATACCACTACAACATATACCATTATGTTGAATAAAGGAAAAATTCTTCTTTACTCACTCTTAAAAGTAAAAATAAGTTTTACCATTTTGTCTACCCATATTTTTAGTTTTTACGCATTCAAGAAATAACTTTGATGATTCTCGCACATATTTATGATGTCAAGGGCTGACCTATCCAAAATATTTGTTCAATTAATTATATTAAAGTAATTCTTACCAAAAAAAAAAACACAAACAATAAAAAAAAAAAACAAAACACACACAAAAAAAAAAACACCACAAAAACACCTAAAACCAAATCACAACGAACCTTGAGACACATCTGTTGCACACCTTGTTTTAGCCAACTCCTAACCACAGAAGATACATTGTTTATGGAGGAAGTGTAACGTAAATAAACTCAGTTGTTAACCTTGACAACTTCCAGATCACGGAAGTCAGGAAGTTCAATGATAGCAGCTCTTAATTCTGCAGTGTCTTACCGAGGAAACTGTACTGCAATAGTTCTCTCTAATCTTAAAAGATAAAAAGAGCTGACCTGAGATTTAAACATACAGTTTTGCTTTCACTTCAGGTATAGAGAAAAGAGTCCTGTCATGGAACTATTAATAAAGGTATCTCAGGACTTTGGAATTCTGAGAAATCATCTGTCTTTCTAAATTATTCTTTTGGTTATCCACAGACTACTGAGTTGAACTACCATTTTTGTATTTATTGTGCAATTCCTCTCTTAGAGTATTTCATTCTTCAAAACTCTATTGTCAGCCACTTCATTATCTTCATTATAATCACTGTCAAGAGTGGAAAGCATGAAAGGCTTCCACTAACATCTTCCTAAACCAAACTCTTTTGTGCTTTATAAGTCGCTAGTGATCTCACATA
Source organism: Pezoporus occidentalis (assembly GCF_034315485.1). Lineage (NCBI taxonomy): Eukaryota > Metazoa > Chordata > Aves > Psittaciformes > Psittacidae > Pezoporus > Pezoporus occidentalis. The sequence goes on from NW_026916253.1 coordinate 2,436,637, forward strand.
CCATATCTAGGCTCAAGCAGCGAAATATCAAGAGCATAATTCTTGCAAATTTTTGAGTATCATAAATTCTTACTGTGCATATCAACCAGACTGTTATGATGTTACTTCAGTCTTTTGATATGGCAATCAACAAACGTTTATATCCACATGTATAAGAGACATGAATAAAACATGAAAGACAAATACAACCACACAGATATAAAAGAAGATCTGATACATATAAGCATTTAGGCTCTAAAGTATGTTTTTTTCTATATCACTCTGCCTAGTCAATGCAATCAAAGACAAAAACCAGTTGAAGGAGTGACTTCATCAATTTTCCCAAGACATCTTTTTCATCAGAACTAAATTAAAGCAGGTCCCTTTTTTTTAATCTCAAGGTGATTTATGACAATATTTCATGTTCCTAATTAAAAAGCACTCACAAACTTTTGGGGAGACAAGACCTTTTCACTAGAAAGGTAACAATGCTGCAATGAGCAAAGTTACACAAGGACATTAGAATAACATTCTACTGTACCTTCAATCCCACCCTTTCCTTTCAGTTCATCTTTGTAAAGTACTAACCAATGAATTAACAAAGATGCTGCAGAGTAAGACATCCATGCACACAGTCATATCTATGCAAACGTTTGTAAAATTAAGGATGAAGAGTGGAATAGGTGTTGGAGAGCAAGAGACTACAATGGAGGCAGAACTCTTTCAGGAAATATGTAAACTGACATCACAGAATGCCAAAGTGACCTTCTAGCAGTGTCGTATGCCCTTTCATCTGAATTCTGTCCTGCTGACATTTAACTGGGAGTTAGCTCAATAGTCCATTGTTATTCATTTTAAAAATGTACCCTGAAAGTAACAGAGAGACCACAGCCTCCTGCAAAGGAACCTCAGTGTTTTCTGGACCAGAAAGCGAAGTGAACAGGATCACATCACCCTAAGACTCTTACCAAAGGAAGTTAACTATAAAAAAGTTTTTAAGCTGTTCACGTATCTTTGAAATAAAGAGCACTCTTTGCAGGGGATGCAGTAAGTAAAAATTGCATAAAATGTATTTTAAGCAATGTTATTGTAGTGAAGAATAAATTTTACATGCCACATACTAAAAGGAGTTAGTTGCTCTGGTGGGTAGACCTAGAATGTTATGGGCAAATGCAGAAAAAAAAAAAAAAGTGTGTATATACATATATGTGTGTATACTTATAAACAAAACACTTCGTGCTTAAAAAAAAAAAAAAAAAATCACAAAGTTGAAGTTTATTCCTACAGCTGCCCCTGAATAAACCAGTAAAATATATGAATCTCACCGGGGGGGGGGGGAACAAACCTGTATTTCACTACAGAAGATAGCCACACTTTTTGGTTGGAAAAAACCTGAACCAAACAAGAACTAGAATTACGTGATATCCATTTGTTACACTCTCATGCCAGACAAATCTTTCTTCAGACAGTTCTTGCACAATCTGAGCTGCTGAACAAAGATAAAATGGCATGAAAACTCCTCCTACAGGCATCACAACTGAAGTTCACCTTCACACTGATGACATTTTTTGTTTTCTTTTTTCAAAACCATATAAAGATAATGTCATCTATTCTGATACTGCCAATTCAAAACAGGACTTACTTGAGAATTGCAGAGTGGAGACCTGCCAGATAACACTGATACTGGTGATTTTTCTCACAGAAATTCTTCACATGAATAAAGATTATTTTTATGGAGGCTAGGTATAAATACTAGAAGTGTTGTGAGAGGGGAAAAAAAAAAAGGACAGAAAAAAAATCTTAAATTACTCCCATAAAAGGAACCATTTTGTCAAGATCTTCATTTTCATTCTTTACCTATCATGAAAAATGAGTAAAAACCATAAAAAGTTCAGCAGATGTTGCCCTCTGGTACCCATAAAGGTTAAGTGGAAGCTGTGACAGAGGGGGAACACAGTCAGGGAAGCTACTGACCAGCTCACATGCCACTCAGAAGTAATGAAGGTAAGAAGACCAAAGGACTGAAAATAAAATAGCAGGCATAATAAAGAGGAAAAGAGCTGTTGGTATATGCCATAATCATTACTACTAAGTAGTGTCTGGCCTGGATGATGTATATTTAACTAGAAGAGCTCAAATTTTATAACACTGATACATCTGGAAGCATCCCTTGGTGAAAATATTAAATATATTTAAAAAAAAAACAGTTTGAGTGGAAACACTGCCACAAAACTTGGATTTTATTAAAATAAAGGATGACCTTCAAAGCAGGGAATACATGTATCGTGGTTTAAACCCAGCCAGACAGCTCATTCACTCACTCCCAGTGAGTGGTGCCAGGCTGGAAGCCATCGAGGCCCGTGTCCCTCCCCAGGGGCTCTCCGCTTCCCTCCTCCTGGAGGGATGGGGAGGAGAATCAGAAGAATGCAATTCCCACGGGTTGAGACAAGAACAGTCCAGCAACCAATGTACAACACAAATCACCACCGCTACCACCAACGACAACAATGATAAGAGAAAATAACAAGGGAAGAGAATATGATACCACCCGACAAAAAACGACTCCGACCCAGAAGACCCCGTGTCCTTCCGGGTAACTCCCAGTTACATCCTGAGCATGACGTACTGTGTTATGGAATACCTCTTTGGTCAGTTTGGGTCAGGTGTCCTGTCTCTGCTTCCTCCCAGCTTCCCTCCTCCCTGGCAGAGCATGAGACTCACAAAGTCCTTGGCCAAACCAAAACATCATTGTTATCAGTTCTGTTCCCAGGCCGAAAGTCAAAGCACTAGCAAGTTTTTGATAGCTGCAGAGACCAACAGGTGAAACTTAGGCCAAGCTTTGGGTTGTTCAATTGGGTTTTATAATATCTATGCTGCCACAAATTAGAGTTGGAAAAGATACATCAGGCTGTCTTGTTTCCATTCTCTTTATATTGTTCCTATTGTGTTAATATAAAATTATTCTTAACAGATTTTTTCCTTCCACTGAGTCCAAGCTACATTTAAATGGTACAAGATGGAACTTATTGACACAGGTTAGACAACTTGTACATTTTTCTCTCTAAGCTCTTTCTCAACATCTCAGCAATGCCATGTACACTAGTTAGCAGCCTCAAGCATCTTTAAGCAGAGAAACAAAACCTAGGCAGCAGATTGTGTCACAGTCAGTGGCAATGACAGTACAACAAGGTTTTTCTGCATCATATGCCATGCACAAAGAGTTTTCAACATCTGTCTACTACTGCTACAACTTCACCTCCTTTTTCCTCAGGAATACTGTTGGACATGCTGTATTGGAAATCAGAGACACCTTTATTAAAAACATCATGGCAGACCTTGACACTACTTGCACGAGAGTGGTGAGGCCTTGGCACAGGTTGCCATGAGAAGCTATGGCTGCCCTATCCTTGGCAGTGTTCAAGGCCAGGTTGGACGGGGCTTGGAGCAACCTGGTCTAACGGGAGATGTCCCTGCCCATAGCTGGGGATTTGAAGTAGATCTTAAGGTCCTTTCCAACCCAAACCATTCTGTGATCTATTTTAGGGCAGCATACGCTTATCTACACAATATATTAATGTATACATCTAAACCTGAAACCATTTTGGGTGCAAATAGTATAGAAAATACAATTCTTCAATGATTTTGATATTTATTATCTTGTTCAAATAAGCATGACTTACATTCCATTTTTTTCTTTTTATATAAATATTGTACATACAGAAGAATAAATGTGGTACCGCAATGCAAAATTGTGCCTAACAGTAAATGTAGCAAATTTTAAGTGTTTGACTTAGCTGTCACACAAAAGTTCCCAAAAAAAATAGTTCAGAAATATATGTTCCAAGATCTACACAAAATAGTTTAATCAGATTTCTATTAAGGAGTTACAGAATTTATTAAATGAAATATCTTTATTTATGCAGAAAGATAAAAAAATGTTTGGGGGTGGGGGGGTTGTTGTTCAGGGAGGTGTATTGTTTTGTACAGTATAAGTAAATTTTCTAGAGCAGATAACTTTACAGGAATATACTGTATAGATACCCAGCCTAAAAATTTATTCTCTGTATGACTATTTTATCAATACATCCCAATATAGACTACTTATATTTTGCACTTTAATGCAAAATAGAAAATGATATTTTGACCCAAAATTATCAAAAAATTCAAAATTTGCCAATAATGTTTTGCATATAGGTCTCTGACAACTATCCACAATCTTTTAATGAAGATATAATATGATGTATTTCTTTCACAATATTTCAAATTACTTCTAGTAATGTATTCTTTTCAACTGGATAAAGGTTGTAATATATTTTAAATATAAGGTAGATTTTCTCTCTGATATTTCCATTCATTTTTTTTTCCAACAGTTCTATTTCTTCTTAATTTTGTAACACTGTAACCTCTGTCAAATAGGAATGAACTGACACTGATCTCTGATCTAAATCGGTATATACCATTGTCTGTTAATAATAAAATTCAGTTCTTACATGCAAAATGCATAAAAGGAGCTCTGTTTAGCACCATCTAAAGCGGTTTTAGCTGCAAGATTCATACCTGCTTCATAAGTGTCGCCATAAGAAAAAGAATGTAAAAATTTAAGAGCTAGAGCTCTGGCTGACTTCAAGCGTTCAAGCAGATCATTAAGTACACAAATAATCCCACACTATTCATTCACTTCAAGTATGCAGGTTTTCCCAAAAGTATATTTAAGTAGTTTACTGAATCATGGCCTTTAAGTTTATTTGCAAAACATAGGTCAGGAAAGTTTAGGAAATTTCCCTAAAATTACTACAGTATGCACTTTTAGATGCATGTGCCTAAAATTAGTCTTTTAAATACATAATCAGGCATCAAAATAGAGCTGTAAAATCTTCAACTATTTAAGATATGTTCAGACTGTACATTAAAACCTCAGAGGAACTTGAGCTTTAGTTAAGCTGGTATTTAAATTATTGAAGTGTCAAGCTGGGGCCCTTGCAGTCTGCCCTCTAGGTTTTGAAACCCATTACGCCAGGAATGGTTAAAACAGCACACCACAGCAATGCAGTATGAATGGGCTAGTGTAAGGCTATACTTGATCTCACAGTGCACTCTGTTCAGAGGTTACCTGCTTCTGAATTTCATATTATTACACTCTTGCTACAGGAAAACAGAGTTTTTTTCCAACCTTACCAATACTCATCTCTTCCCAAGCTGTGAAATGGAAAAAAAAAAGGCAAAAGCATTCAAGCGATAAAAAACAAAACCAAAAAACAAACAAACCAAAAAACCTCCACACAGGAGAGGGTGCTAACAACAGCTAAAATTTAGCTGTAATGCAACTACCTGTGGCTATTAAAAAGACAGAATTTAAACTTCACAGACTGCAGTGACAGGTTGGTAGTGGCAAAAATGGAGTTTTCAGTAATCATTAAAAAGATATGCAACATAACACTAAAATTACCCTCTGTCCTTTAGCAATGAAATTGGCTCCTTCCTCCCTTACTACTAGCCATGTAAATATTACCTTTCTGAATTCAGTCAGTACTCTTAACAGAGCAATTACTGAAGCTGCCAAAGCAGAGGTGTGGCAACCAACCAAGTACTTTGTAATCCTATATGGATGACATGAATTGATAGCAGTAACCACAGAGCTATACAGCAAACCACTGACTTCTCCAATCTAGAGACTAGACCTAATAAATATAATAATTCAGATATGAAGGACAGAATTCATCTAATTTAAATGCTAAGGGTTGGATTTAGCATAAGATATCCCAGTCTCAGTTAATCAGACCTGCAGAACAGTCAATGGAGAGCAATGGGTCTCATGGAAAGAATCACCTCTTTAGACATCTGCTTTAGGCATTCTCAGGGCCTGGCTCCTATCCTCTTATCTTTCCTATCACTGTTACCTGTAGGTGAAATCCCCATACAAAAGGCAATAATCTTCAGTATCTATATTCTACTCTGATGTCAAATTACAAACAAAAACACATTATAATGTTAAAATATTAGACTTTTAATTTTTACTATGGTATTAATGCTCATCCAAATAGGTTCTGAACTCAACTCCAGCATGATAAATTCTCATTACTCCATGTTTACACCATAATCTGACCTACTATGCCTGTAGAACATGATAGCTCATAGCCCAAGTGTTAACTATCTTATTTTTTTTATATTGTTCAGGTGGAATATCTGCTTAGTTTGCATTGTATGCTGAATATTTTACCCAAAGACATTGTATACAGTCATTAAGTGAAACACCACAAATGCTAATATCTAGACTACAGTATATATGGAGAACATGCTAAACTAGAGGAAAAAATATTCTAGGTTGTGAAGTGTAACAAAAAAGGCCCATGATAACAGTTTCATCTGAAAATAGCGGACTGAGACATATTAAAATTGGTTTATTGTCTCCTTAATGAGGCAATGTATGGAAAGCCCAAAATACTCTATAATCAAAGTTACCAGCTAGTGTAAGCTTTGAAAAAAGAGAAGCAAATCTATAGTTCATAATTAACAACTTCCTGCATTGGTGACTACACAGTAAAGAGAAGGGTGTTTTTACTACTGCTCTTCTTTAGTGTATGCTGCTGCTGCTACCACACAATCTGAACCCGACCTCAGAACACAATAACTGCTTTATTTTTTTTCTGCAAACTCTTGTGAGTTGCGGTCAGGAAGGCCTACTTTTTGTACACTAAAATGCTAATGTCATTTATTTAGTTAGACAGAATTAATCTGTATAATTAATAACAAAGCTTTCAAGCTTAGCCTTAGTGTCATGAAGACATTTTTTCTTATCCAAGCCTGTTTTCTCAGGCTAAGTGTAACTCATTCCTGTGCAAAAACAAACCCCTAGATACTGCTTATGACACCTTAAATAGCAAAAAAAAAAAAAAACCCAAGTATTTGTAACCTACCAATATAACTTATTCAATAGCAAGAGAGTAAGTCCAAGGTAAACTTATCTACCTTATTCCAATTCTCTCATATTCCAGAGGTTGATAGCCTTCTTTTTCCGACCACATCAGAAAGCAAGGGGAAAAAGAGAGCAAAGATGGGTTGTTCAATGAAGCCTGGTGGCCATAGAAGCTACAATAACCAGGAAGCAGAACTATTAATAAAATTACCTAGTTGACAAACAAAAATAAAAATTAAAAAAAAAAAAAAAAAATCACAGAGATACTTTATCTGAAACCATCCACTTCCCACTGAATGACAATACAACAGGATCACTCAGACTCCAGTCTTTTACCAGAATGCTGTGCCCAAAGCATCCCGTCATTCAGGTCAACTACTAAGGCTTGATTTTAATTAGGCTTTTTTATATTTTTTTAAAGTATTATTATTTATTTTATTTTAATGTTCACTGTGAATGCTTTCACAGCCTCAAAATAACACATGAGGCTACAAATTGAACCAAAATGTGAGGAACTCTGATTAACTTAACTTTGGGGAAACCTTTTTCCCCTAAAATCCAAGTATTTATTTCATAAAACCAGAGTTATTCCTTGTTGTATATTCCTAACTGGATGTGCTCCTGCTGTGAGGTTTTTTTATGCTTTGCCTTAAAATGCTTCACATTTACACTATTTTTTCTAAAATGGCTATGTGGAAATCAAAATATTACTTAGTCATTTGCCCAGACCAAAACATATTTTTTATAAACTTGTCAAATAGCCTCTGTTTCTTACTCAATCTGCAGGGCACGTGCTGGACAAGAAGGTTTTGTGACTCCTGAAAGTAAAATTCCAGAACAATTTTGCAACACTGATAATAAAGAATGTGCAGAAATAATGCAGAAAACTTTTGTGCAAGTCCACCAAATCCAAACTTGGAAATCATTGGGTATACCTCAAAAATATCTGAATTATATCTATAGATGATATCCCATCTACTATTGAAAAGCATTAATAAACTGAATTCCAATGTAGAAGCTTATCTCTGAGCCCCATTTGTGTTCAATGGAGAAATAACGGCCCACCTATACTTCTGGCAATAACACCTATACTGTTTTGAGAAAAGCACAAACTAGAAAAAGAACCAAGCCCCAGATTCAAAAAGAACTGAGATGAGGCTCATTGTTTGATGCACTCATATGGGACTTTTGCATAAGATTTAACTGGAATCACAAGTTATGTATTACATAAGAGACAAAAAAAATAGTTTTGATCTGGTTGTCATCTGATGTTCAAACAAATATTGCCTCTCCTACTCTAAAATGGTACAAGAACAGTGGCTATTAACCCAGAATTATGACCAAGTGATGCCACACTTAAACCCTGTCATTATGGGTCCTTAGATGTCTTCAGATTCTGGACCCTATGTAAATGGAAACACTATCTTGTGGATCACATCCCTTCTTATCTGCACTTCCACAAACCAAGCTCCCTCAAATTCATAACACTGACTCATATCCACCACCACTTAGGAGCAAGTGAATACCTTTCCAGTGCTTCAAAATTCCACCTGCCCTGTCTTGAGATTTCCTGAAGTACAGAAGAATTCCACTGAAAAACATTTTTCCTCGGGGAAGGGAGAAGGAAATTCCCTGGATTCAATATGTGGTATGTATACAGCTTATACAGTTAGAGCAGCATATGGAAAAGCAATATTTAAAAGTATATCTTATGTATTGAAAACATGCATGATTTAGAGGGAAAAAAGAAAAAAAAAAAACACCACAACCAAAAACAAGGAAGAAGGCACCCCACCATTAGACTACACAATCTGTCTGCAGGCAATCAAAAATCCATGGTGTAAGTTTAGGATTCAGATATAGACTCATTTGAGTAGAATATTCTGCATCCTTGGGGCAATATTCTGTTCCAACAGCTACATTCAAAGTATAAACGGCTGTCTGCACAAGAAAACATGTATGGGATACATAAAAACCAAGCAAAATCCCCCACTCTCTACACCACCCTCCCAGTGGTCATTACATTTCTTTTCCATATGATGTAGAAAGTACTGGGGAGTGAAGCAGGATCCCCACTGTGGTTCAGGCATCTGATACATAGAGTATCGAGCAGGAAAACTGCATACTGTGCCCTCCTGCCACCTGCACCATGAGTAAATCACTCATTTACTTCTTGGTGTGCACGAACAGTCTTACAGCACAGTCCATTATCAGTTATTCTGTGATGTTTGCAGAGCTATGCCTATGACCTCCAGCTCAAATCATCCTTCATTAATTTTTGTGCTCTGTCAATGAACTTAGCTTTGCACTCCCGTCCTATTTGACAGGAGAAAACAAATACATCTGTTGCATTGCTCAGATATTTTTAAGTGTCTTTTCTAAAAGTTTTTCAAGCAACATACAATTTTCCAGTTACCACAAGAACAATGTAACTGACTGATTGTACAGTTTGGAGAAGTATTGAAGAGAAATCTCCCCCAAACAATTTTAAATAAAGTATGAGCTATTCTGTTGTGTTTGGGGTTTAAATCCATTTCCAATTCACAAAAAACAAACAAACAAAACAAAGAAAAAAAAGCACCAACACTTTTCAGTCATATTTTTTCAGTCAGCCTTTCTAAACAGCACAATGAGAAAGCCTGATCAATAAACATTGCCTGATGAGAACCTGTAAAAAGTTTTTCCAAATTCATACCTCACTGTCATGAACTCACATCTCTCGAAGTACACAGTACTCCACTGGGAAAAGAAACGCTGAGATGAAAAAATAAATCTCACCACTCCCCAAAAAAAAACACCCCAACTCCCCAATTTTATATTAGAAATCAATCATAGGTACGATTGCAAAAACCAATCAGTATCTGAAATATAGTAACACCAGCTTCCAGGTTAACGCCCTAATTCCATTTTGTCTACTCTGTTTTGATGTGACAAAAAATTCAGACTTAATGTGTCATTTATTCAGCTTCATACTATTTTTAAGTAGCCAATTTCTTTCTGCCGTTGTTTTTTTTTTCTGTTAATCCAGTCAGAGTTAGCATTCCAGGTAGCACCGTCTCTAAAGCTATATAAACCTTTACAAGCACAAAGAAATTGCAAAGCAGGAAAAAGTTTAAATTATTGCAGAAATAAACCTAGAATATAAATGGTTCTATAAAACCCTACTTGTTTCAGCACTTTTTTTCTTTTTGTAATGCATTGTCACTATCATGTGGCAATCACAAGAAACCTGTTCTTCAAAAATGAGCTCTTAGCCATTGCTCAAGAACTAAAAATGCTTTTTTTTTTTCTCCAGATGGCCTAATGATAATGGCTTTTCACAGATCAGCTGCAAAAGTTGGTTGTTTTGTTCTCACTTCAGTGAAGTAACATTCCAGTAAAGCTACATTCAAGTTAATCTCCAAGAAAACAGACACAATGAATACAGAACCAGGGAACTTGTCTAAACTGTGACTTTTGTAAAAATGCTGTATTCAGTTCTGCAACTACTAAACCTCATCCTATGAGGTATTATATAGCTACAACTTCCATCAAAGTCAGGACCTTTTAGGACTAGGGCCAAATCTAGACACACACAGACTCAGTGGTGGGAGCATTATCTTTTGTTAACTATCAGAGGGTCAGTGTCTTTCCTGAGATAGAGCTCTGCCCTGAAAAGGAGAACACTAGGAAGAGGAGCACCATGGGCCTCATTAGAGCTCAGTAATTCTGATACCACTCTCTGACAGTCCCAGCTTGAGCCTGAGCTGTGAGGGTATTTGCCTACAAAACACCAGTCACAGATGGTAGCTCTGGGAGTTTATGCCATTGAAGGACTGAGCTGTGTTGTGCTCTTAAGCTATTTTGCCCTTCCTCAGCAAGGTTTCTGAATGCCCGTGTCTTTAAACCTGAGTGCATTCTAGTAACCATTTCGCAAAAAAAAAAAAAAGGGTAATAGAACTAAAAAGGGCACGGGAGACAAGAAACAAGGATAATCAGAAGTATAAAAGTATAGGTCATAAATTGCCAGCTTCCAGAAACAGGGAGCACAAATTTGGGAAAATACAACCCTACTTTTCTCTGCTACTTCTACTCTTTCCCTCTAAATCCTTCATTGGCCAATGTCACAAAAAGGACAGTGTCCTAGAAGGCTTTTGGTCTGCTGTGGAATAGTTGTTCTTGTGATAGTAAATTTGAAGACAGGAGGAAGCACTAGGGTACTGATTCCCACTTCGGGAAATTTCAGCTGGCCATACACATCCCACATCAGACCATTCAAATTCCCTGAGCAATGAAATCACTTTAGAGAATTTAGATCAAGTATTTCTAGAGTTCCACAGATGTACAGATAATATACAGGACCTTTACTACTTCAAAATCAGCAAATTGAGGCCAGTGGTTTAGAACTGCAGCATCATACCGAGAAAGTAAGCTTTTAAAATAACCTCATAGTATGTTCCACATTGATAGACATTTTTAGACTCACATCTGTGTCTACAACAAAGGAGGAACAAAAAAAAGATTCAGAGAGCCTTTTGACTTCAATGGAAACAGGATCAGTTTGTCATATTAGCACTTTGATGAAAAATCTCATCAGATGAGAGTACAATAATAAATTATATTCAGAGAAAAAACTGATTCAGTTTTTTTTAACAGGAGCAACACCTACAGAAATAGGGAGAACTCCTCAGTATATCAGCATTTCAATGCCTTTAAAACACAAAACTAAAAATCCATTCTGTCAGCAAAAAGTAAAAGGTATTTTTCATATGTTTCAGAAAGCCTAAAACAAAAAAGCCCACCTCATTTTCAGTTCAGTTTTCACTGCTTATAACAAAACAGTATTTTTACTTGATTCTCATTCCATCAAATCACTATAGTTATCATAAAGAAATGTAATTAGATTTTTATCTTACTTAAAACACACTTGTAGCTTAAGTCCAATGTAGTCATTTAAACCAAGTATCAATTGCTTAAAAGTAATAATACTGACAGTAACTGCTTAGAATACCTAAAGAAAAAAAAATTGCTTGCCATTCTTATTAATTCCATCTATTCATACTGTGATACTTTCAGAATACTCTTTAAAAAACAAGCTATTAGATATACCCAATTAGTGAAATAAAAATTTTATTTAATCTTTTTTTGGAAATACTGCCTGTATATCGTTTCATGAGAACCAAGCCCATTCTCACAATATTAAAAAATAAAATAAAATTCCAAAACAGGAAACAACTTGTAGGTATAATGCTTTTCTTTTTTTCCTATCCAACTTGCTTATCTACATGGCTGTTTTCCTAAGTATGAAATCCTGATGAAACTGCATCACTTGTTTCTTATAATTACATCATTAAGTACATTCTAAATGCCTAGTACAAAGCACGGTCACACAGGAAAAAGCAGAAGTAGAAATGCATTTCAGCTGAAAGGTCCCTTCCCCAAAAAACAGTTTCTTCACAAAAAAAAAAAAAAGACCCCCACAAAAAAAAAAAAACACACAAAAAAGTATATAAATAGCTTCTTAATGTACTTGTAATACAACAATATTTCCTAAAACAAAACACTAAGAGAACATATTATACTAGAGCCTGATCATTGACAGATCAAAGCGGTAAAAATTTCCTAGCAAAATGAAGAGTGCATAAAAAGTGCTGAAAAATCTCATACTTTTGCATAAGCAAACATGAGCTTGGAGGTGCTTTGACCAAAGAAGTCTCTCCAGAACAGGAGTGTTGAAACATCTTTGCAGTCAGCCTGTGCAATCTACATGACTGCAGCAGTAGCTCTTCTCCATAGACAAAGCAGAAGCATCATTTTTAAATTCTGTTTCTTCCTTGCAGTGCATCACAACTTGTATGGGTTTGCTCTCTCTCCTCTTAGAAATGTTATTTTAACTTCTCATCATAAAAATATATGATTCTAATGTTTATACTACGAGCTACATTTATCTTTAAGCGCAAGTTGTTGAGTGTAGTTCTAATGATGAAAAGAGCCTTTAAAAAGGAAAACTCATCACAACTCATTATGTACTAAAAAGGCCACAGTTTAAGGATTCTGTAATTCCAATGATGACTATTTTAAAGCAGATTTATAGCAAAAAAATAGTTTGATTCTTGGACTTCAGTTATAATTTTCCATTTTGTAATTCAACACTCCTTTAGTTTATATTTGCACATTAAAAAAATAGCTTCAGAAGTCCATCATTAAATACTTTTAATAAGTGCAATAAATAAATTTTACAGAGTGCATAAATCTAAGAACAAAACACAGCTTAAATTGTTAATCTTACACTTTTTCTCATTAATTGCAATGCATAAACATATGTTTTATACAAAGATATTTGCTACAAAATAAATATAATAAATACAGTTTACCACATGTATTAATCTTAATAGTTACAAGCTGTTAATCTTATATATTAGGTAATAATTTGCAATAAATAATTGTTTATTATCTTGATGTTTGCTTGTCTTGGGTTTTAGCAATATGCAATAAAAAAATGCAATTTTGAATAATTTGATTTTAAGACTGCTGGGAAAATACTGTAAGTTATAATTAGCTGAGGGAGGATTTTGTTCACTAGATGAACTATAGAGATATAGTTCAATAACAAAAACATGCATTATTGCTATCATAAATAATTTAAAAAGTTAACTTCAGTTTCAAGCTATAAGAGATTTTTAAAACTTAAATGCAAATAGTAAAATATTTCATGTTCTTTAGTTCTTTTATCATTCTGTGTTTACTGAAAACAGGAACAAAAACAAAGAAGCATTTCAGCATCTTATAATTCTTTGCGCATGAATGTAACCCACATATACAGGTATACCTGTCTCCCACCATCAGTATTTGCCTGTTCAAAAATGTGTCATACATTTATTTCAGCAGTCTAGCTCTAGTATAATGTGTGTTTTATCATATTTACTAATCCAAATAGAAAATTTTTTGGTATATATAAAGGGTAGTCCTTTTTCACAAATATTCGTTCATTATTTTCTTAGTATTTTCTCACCTTGGAGCATGGCAACATGCAATAAAGAAATACAGTTTTGAACAATTCCACTGTAAGACTGATGTGAAAATGGGGTTAATTCTAATTAGCCAAGAGGATTCCATTCACCTCAGGAAGAGGCTGCTGCTTGCCTTCAGAAACTTTAAAAGTTTGCTTTTAAGATAGTGTTATCCCTCAAATCAAGCAAATAGATACAGTAAAAGCATTTAAAATGTATCACTTTACAGAAACAAAAGGGCAGCTACAAATAATAAATTCAATATAGGTCCTGAAGCCCTAAGGTGATTAGGCTGGGCATTAAAACCAGGATTAGCCTCAGCTAACATCTGGCTATGTAACATTTGACTGGTCAGCATACAGTGTGCATTTCCATGCAACAGCATCATTTTGAACAGGTTTCATTATTCCTTTTATTTTTTTTTTCCTCTTTTGACTCATACATTCCAATACTGGTGAATACAGAAACATGTAAGGAATGTATCAAAAACCAAGGTAAAGCTTTTTGTAACCTCTGCTGTCCACTGGCAAACTCAGGACTGCAACACCCTTTAACCATCATTATACCAAAGCAGAAAACACTTGTACGTTCTGTGCTATAGATGCAGGATACAAGTGGTGGGTATTCATGCCACACACACAGAGCAATGTCTTCTAAAGTGAAAAAAAGTTATTATGAAATCAGAATTTGCAGAACACAACCCTAAAATTATTTCAGAATTTCATTCAACTCTGCTTTCAATGCAGTTTCACTCTATTACCCTATTTGATTTCCCTGCAATCTGGCTCTGCTTCCAAACTGTAAACCATGCGAGTTAAATAAAGAGAAACTACATTACAAATGCCAGCAGTACAGTGGAAAAATAAAATCCATCAGTAAATCACAGTATTTCATAATTTGTTTATTGCCAAAGTTACTGTGCATATACCTATATTATCTCTGAAAATTATCTACGTTAAACATCACTATGTGTATCAGTATTTGTAAAGCAATGCCACTTACTATTAAGAATATTCATGCATTTATGAATTTTACAATATGTAAATTCCAAACACTGTAATACTTTATACCTATTCACCTTGTACTGTTATGCAAACAAATTACTTACATTTTGTATAAGCCTCATCTAAAAAATTATCAGACATCAAAATTTGCTGACATAAGAGATAATAAAACTTCTCCTTTACTGATCAGAACTTGGTGTGTACATATAATTCCTTTAATCTGTGAAGTTGTAAGAAGTAATTTACCTTTCCAGAAATTTTAACTGAATTAAATGATAGGGCATTCAATGTTGTAATGCAGATTAATAAAGCTGCCATTATCACACTGTAAAATAGTGGTGAAGAAAGAATCAATTTGTAGGTAGATTTATACAAGTGTACTGATATATACAGATTTTAAACTAACCCAAATCTAGAAAATGGTGCTAAAAGTCAGAAGGTATTACAAGCTTAATCATTACAGAAGTTGAAACACATCATGAAAAAAACTAAGTCACACTGCAAAAAAATATCACTCAAATTAAAACCTAACGCCCACTTGCCTTACTTACATGAATAATCCCATCGATTTTTAATGGGACTATTTCAATAAGTAAAGCATGGAAGAGAACCGGATGAACACAGTGTTAGACCTAGGATGAGAATGAATTCAGAAACCCTTTGCATAATATTCAGAAACGATTCCCATCTAGAACTCTGGAGCTGGAATAAGACTAGTTCACATACTCAAATAAATTTGTACCCAGCATATAACAGGAGAAATCAGAATCTTCCCGTTCACTAAGGACAAAAGAAAAATACCCTTAAAACAAAAGGGGGGGGGGGGGGTACATCAGATGGAAGGCGTTTGTTAAACAAAGAGCTGAATAAGTCTCCTATTCAAATGAAACACTGTACTACAAAAGCACAGCGAGACAAACATTATTAGAGACTTCACAACGTCTAATGGAGGAAAAAGCTACTTTGGATGTAGCCTAAAGACGTAAAAGCTACTTTGCTGTAGCCTAAAGATGTAAAATGCAATACCAGTCCCTCAGTGCACTGGTACAACCGTGGAAATCATACAGCCAGATGAAGCACATAAATTTCCCATATGAACAATTGTTTTCATTTTCCTCCCATGCCACTAGATATTATAAGTGGAAAGTAAAACACAAGTAAATATGTTCATTCCACTCTTGTGATCAGTGATAAATGAAAGGCTATTGAGCCTGGCAAAGGTCAACCACGGCCCCGCTGCCGCTGGCGGAGGCGCCAGGGAGCCGCAGGTGCGTGTGCCTATACTCCCACCAACGGGCCATTGCTGGGATCGCTCCCGGTGCTTCCACCCGGTACCGGCAGCAGTGGTCGGGTTAGACACAGATGATTTTTCGCGCTGTCGTGTGCAGAAAAAACGAGATACGGTCCATGGACAAAGATGAAAACCAGTGCAGCTCTATCGGCAGAAAGCAGCAACAGAGCGGGATCAAACAGATTTCCAAGGGTCACGCTCAGCTACAAACATACCCAAAAAAAAGTGGCAAGAGATTTTTGGAGTGTTATCTACGATTTCATAATACTTTAAGAAACACATTTTAAGAAAATTCAAAATATTAATGACAAAGTAAAAATAAACGTAAATTCGTATATATGTAATTATCACAAAAGTTCTATCTCTCTCACCTGGGAATTTACTCTGCTAAACATGATCCTGAAGTTCTTCGTGTCTGAGCAATAGCTGCCAGCTACAAACCTGTGGCCAAACACTGTTCTCTACAAACCTACACATACACCAGGGCTCAAAGGTAAAATTCTTAAAAATAATAAATTGATTAATTCTATAATCCTTGTAAAATATTACCATATCTACAGAAAATCCTTGATGAGTGATGTAAGCCAAATTTTAGACATATCCGGACATTTTTATTCCTATAACTAATTCCAGATCACTCAGTATTATTGTTAACTACAGCAGCAAGAGGAAGAGACATTGGAGAAAACTTGTAATAGTACTGGGTCAATGGGATGTTTCAGATGATTAACTTCATATTGTGAATCTAATGCTGTTCATCTTACAGTAACATATTTACTGCCGTGAAACCCCAAACAGTTGGTTTTTTTAAAAAAAAAAAAAAGTTCTCCATTCCTATTACAACTGTAAAAAAAAGGGGGGAAATGCTCTAACAAATTGCAAACTACACTGAGTGGAAAACAGAATATAAGCAGGAATTTTAGAGATCTGAACATGTCTCTTAGAATTATTAGGCTGTTTTAACATTATTCGTCCCTCCATTTAATTATATAATAAAATACCTTAAAATTCTCATTCATAATAAAGGTAGCACTCTCTAGTATTAAAAATAAAATAAAATAAAAACCACATACAAAACCACACAACAAACAAAAGGAAAGGAATTAAGATATTCCAGAAGCAGCTAAAACCTAAAAAAAAAAAAAAAAAAAAAACAACTACAAGTCAGAATAAAATTTTGGAAGTGGCTGAGAATAAGATACATTTGAATCATAAATGTGTTTTTTTTTTTAATCACTTATCATGCAATTTGTAAAATGGCTGCTCCTCTTTATTTACCAATCTCTACATCTGTCTTAAACTGGGATTGCTGTTACTTGGGCAGGAGTTTACATAGTCTTTATTTTCTAGTAAATAGCACAGGAAAAAAGAGTAGAGCAACAAACGATAGGAAATACCGTTATCTACACACTCTCTGGGAAGAGGGAGCAACACTGAAGACATTAAACCAAATTTTACTCACTCATTATAAACCCTGCAGCAGCAATGGAAGAGAATGAGAAGAATGAGTAGAGGCAATTCTGCAGTATAGCTGCATTTCATTGAGATGGCAAAACTGCAAAGCGCTAGCTCCAAAGGATGAGCATTTGGAGCAGACCACTTAAGAGCACTAGACCTCTGCTGCAGAAAACTCAGCAAAAAGTCATCAGACCTAGCAGAAGCATAGCTATGTCCACACAAAATGCACACCTTAGAGGCAGTTAAAAGCACAAACAACAGTGGGGTACCTTCAAGCAATTAACAGATGCATTTTAAAGTTCTCAACCCTGCTTCAGTGCCACTCTTAAACTTCAAGCCCACGGAATATATTGGGTTTTTCTGGCATGGTAACCAACAAAAGGTGCAAGCAATCTCATGCACTCAAAATTAAAACAGGAACACCTAGAAGAGGAAGGAATACATAGATCCTTGAAGAGTGAAAAGGAGCCCTTCAATTAAGGGTGATATTCCATGAAAAATGAATGACAACACTTTAAAGATGATGTACCACAAAAACCTCACTTCCTATTACAGCAGAATGAATGAGTGCCTATGTTCAAATGACTACTCCTCCTGGGTTTGATGAATTTAAACAAAGAAAATATCTGCAGAATTGCTGTCAGAACTCTTCCTTGATCACTTCATCAAGGAAGGACAAAGCAGAGACAGAATCATACTGCAATAGCTCCAAGAGTTGTGCTCTTTAATGCCAATGATCTGTTGGAGGCCAAGTATGAACTCTGTCCTTCCTACCATCTTGCTTCCAGATGTGCTGACTTTAGATCAGCTCCATGGCTGACTGAAGATGAGATAGAGAAGACAATCACTAGCAACCTTTGAAGGACTGTGTAGAAACAGGTCTTTTCTGATCATCCTCACAGCTCAGAAACAATGTACGTGCCAGCAGCCTCACCCTCCCTGCAAGACCTCCCTTTTCCCCAGCCACTCCACACCCAGCAGAGTGAATAGCTTTCACAGATTTTATCTAGGAATTGCAACCCACTACTGTACCTCCTCCCACCAGGTACAGCCTGCTCAGCTGCTGAGCTTCAGTGTACAGACTAGATGGGATTTCTTACAAGATTGGTTTAATTTTGTTTTGCTTACATGCTACCTAACAGCAAAAAATTAACAGGGCATACATATTCCAATGGTTACAGTAGAGACCTGTTCTATACCTAAAAGTTCCAAGAGGTGCATTTCAGGAAAATAACTGTTTTAGCTGAGAAATAATTCATACCAGGTCTCACGTTGTATGTTACATTGAATGAAATAGGTTCTTGGTCCCCAGTTTTCTTTTTGGAATGATCTTCACCTCCTCATGACCAGCCTCCTTCACCTCCTCACCACCTTCCCTTTCCTCCCTCCTATTAACCACATTGCTTCTTACTACTGCCTGATGCTGTCTTCTTGTCTTCTGTCCATTGTTCTTCTGACCCCTGCTGCTACCTCCCTCCTCCCACAGCTGCCCAATTTGGCAGTGTCAGCACAGGGCCCAGCCTCATAAACCCGAAAAAGCCTATTAATTTAGGCTTCATGCCATGCCTCAACACCACTGGTGCATCCTGGTAGCTGGGAACCAAAACATACAGTGAATCTCAAAACTCTAAAGTGAAACTCAAACATTTCAGAATTAAAAACTGAATTGACAATTTCTAAGATAAATTTTTCTTGCCTGCCAAATAACTGAGTACCAATCCATCTGTACTTCTCACAGGAAATTCATAGGAATTTCAATGCTTTATTATCATACTCATGTTCAAGATGTTTCATCTTCACTTTGTGGATTCTGTGTAGCTTAGTTCTCTAACTCCTGCCTATTTAAGGTGTACCTACAGATTTCAATACATGCGAAAAGCATCACAATTTCACTGCACAACAAAACTTTCAGGGAAGCCTTGTGATGCACAAAAAAGATTTTTCTAAAAAGAAAGGGAAAATAATTATATATTTAAATGTTGAATGGACATATTTTTTCTAGACCGTATGATAAAAGTGGAAACCATTAATAACTTGACACCAGATATTAAGCAACATATTAAATATCAGTTTGTACTGGCAAACCTGATACTGTTTATATATTTTATATACCTTATTTTACCAACATCATTTGCTCTTCATTAACACTTTATTAATTCTTAATATAATTTTGATAACATAAAATTCACCACTACTTTCTCTGCCAAACAGTACTACTAAATACAGTAACTAATATGATACAATGGAAAATTGCTAAACAAAAAGATAGATCTCTAAGAAAATTTGATATAGATTTCCTGTAGTTTCCCTGCACTATTTTCAACCCTTCTCACAAGGGATACAGCAAAATGGCAATGAAAAGTGAATTTCCTGCTGTTACAGCTACTTTGGATGCTCATGCTTCTGTTCCTGTGGAGCCAGCTTGGATCAATTTCAAGAAAATAGCCTTTATCTACACTTTTGCACAGAAAATACATTTCTATTTTGAGGAGATGCAGTATTTTTCTGCTGTCGGCATTTTAATCTGCAGCATAACAGTGTTGTAACTTGCACATAGTTAAAGCATAGCATACTAGCAAGAGAAAGATTTACAAAGCAATTGAAGAAAATTATTTTTGCATTTTATAAATACGGTAGAGAAGCATCTAGTTCAGAATTCTTAATATCATTTATGCACTGTACATACACTGTTACATGCACCTAGCGCAGTTTTATCTGTTGAAGCAGAAACATAAAATTAACTGAAAATTAGCATCATCACAATATTGGGTCTGAAGACACTTGCATTGTCATTTGGAGAACATCCATGTCTTCGGAGCTCATCAGGACTGAAAGATTCTGTAGCAGTTAATCCTAATCCAGTTACCAGGAGTGACCATTCATTAGCATTATATTGAAGTTCGTGGCCTGCTCCTATCACTAGGAAGACACTGAAAAAAACTTATTTATTTGCCTTAGGATACAGACACTCAAGCAAATTAATGCACAAACCAGATTTGCTACTACTTTCTCACTGAGAAGTCACTAGTAATTGCAAAAGATGGTAAAGACACATGTATGTATTCATGCCATAGTTAATCCCATCAAGCCTTGTACCTAAATATTTTTAAAAACAAACAAAAACAAACAAAAAAAAAATTACACTTCAAGGGTGCAAGACCACACACTTGGTCAATTTGAAAGAAAACTTGCAGGGTACCATTGACATTTCGATCAGATAGTTTTCATTCTATTTAGAGATAGTCAACGCATGCATTCTCTGGCTTTTACTACTTCAAATTTGTTGTATATACATGGAAACCATTTTATAATCTGTATACTCCAAATAGACAAATCTATTCTAGAATTAAACAAATCATAACATTTCTGCAAGAAGAAACAATGTCAAAGAATAATAAAATCAAAAATTGAGCTCAGAATCTAGAAGACTCAAGAGCTGCTCAACATTACCCCAGCTAGGCCCTTGTTTCAGTGCAAATAAGTGTAAGGTGAGTAGGATGTGATGATGCATGAAAACAAACAGTTAATTCCTAAATTATAAGCCAGCATTTCTTTACCTGTTGTACATAAACACACTCTGCCAAAAGCATTGCTCCCATTTTGAATGCCAGGTCTCTAGAAGAGCAAAAATCACTGAGGTAAGCGTCATTCTTGATTCTAGAGTATGTAGCACTAGTTGTAACACAAAACACAGCAAAACAAGCAAACTTCTTCAGCTCACTTCATACAGTTTCAAACTAATTTCCTGATATTTAAAAGGAAAAATTGTAGAAATTAATTACGTTGATTCTTGCTTAGATGGGTCTCTTAATAAAGAGTTCAAGTAAAAAGTATAGTAGGTATAGTTTCTTCTCTATACACTCCATAAATCTATTTCTTCGACATATAATTGAAAAAGCCCCAAATTGCTATTGCTATCACGATAAACATAGGAAAGTTCTGCTTGACCTTTTATTAACATTTTTCTATACCAATATGGTTCTTTTGCTACAAGCACCCTAAGGAATTATGAAAAATACTTTTTTCTGTAGTTCAGCCCATGTGCACTTAATAGGCTCACAAATATAATACCATTATAAAAAAGAAAAACTGCCAACACTGCTAAAAAAATTGTCATAACACTAAATTATTATATAAATATAAAAGGAGTATATCTGTAAAATATTCACTCAATGAACATCCCAAGGTGATGATTTTGCTATGTTGTTTTTATTCCTGGGAGATCCATAACACATTTGGATATGCCACATGTCACCACATGAATCAGGCAGTTAATGCATGTGCTTTTTAGAAGCAGAGATGTCTTCCCAATAGAATGTGCTATAAAAAAATGTTGAGATTCTGCTGCTTTGTCTGATAGGCATAATTTAATGTCTTGCTTATAATGCTGCATTCTTAAGGAAAAATGTGCACTGTCCTATGCAGTTATTTACAACATATTACTAAATCTATGCAAATATATTTCCCTGAGCTTGGTATTACATAACAAAGGTCAACAATGTTTGAAATATTTTGAAACCACATTCCCAATATATTTTATATACAGCACTAATATCCAATGTACATACATATATCTTAATATATTTTCAGATATTTCTGTTCTTTTGAACTTGCTGTAGATTATTACAATAAATATCTGGTGGTTTTTGCTTTAAGACTATAGAAATTGGCCTATCAAGCTATGGTTTTTCATTAAAAATGCTACTTACAGAGTTGTTAACAATGCATCATTTAAATTACCACATAATATGCTAGCACTATTTAACAAAATAAATTCTAATAGTCAATATTCAATAATACAGATACTTATATGAGAAAAATTAAGAGAAAAAGGTTTTAAAGTTCTTCTTATGTGATTTCATAATTTTTACCACTGCATTTGTTTCCACTAACATTTAAACAGAAGATCCCAAATACTATTTATCTGTCCCATTTAGGGATAAATATTTCTCTTTTGTGAAAACTAGACATTGGATTCATTCACATATCCTTTTGTCATTTTATGTCCACATTATTCTTAACAGCAATTTTTTTTTCCTACAAATGAAATTGTACAAACAATTAGAAAAAACTTGTGTATTCAGAAAGCAGGAGTAGTAGTTTTAAATGAAGCAAATTTTTTTCCATTTTTTCTTTAGATTTTTTTGCTTTTATTTAAATGCATGTTAGGGACAGTATACATTTTCTCTCCAGAAACACGGATGCTTTTTTGAAATCCAGGACATATAAGCTAATATATTAAGATGTTCCTATGTACATCCAAGATCACTGAAATGCTGAACAGTTTGTATGTTGCCCTGCCAAGTAACAGACATTTTTCCAAATTTTACACACATAGGTTTTGAAAATAAAAGTTCTGAAATGTTTATATGTTATTATATGTTTGGGAAGGTTTTGCTTTATATGTTAATGAAATTATTCACCTCTTTCTTAAGTGAAAGCTGTATCATGTCATTTTAACAAAGAACTGAACAAATTTTAGTATGCATTAATAGTGCTACAGATCCACGTCTGAAAAGGATCCATAAATTTTTTGAAGGCTAAAAGGAATCACATGTCCTACCTAGTCTGACTTACTTTTGCCACAACAGTTCACCAAGCAACACCCAGATCAAATCCAGCATGCTGGATTGCTATAAGCAGTGAATAAAAACAGGTTAAAAGTAGCCCATATTACTGCAGAATAGGAAGAGCAATCTTTTTCCCCACATGCTTCCACTGCTAACAAATTTCTGACAGTCATTTTTCTGGGTAACGCAGAACGATATCCTATGAAGCAGATTGTTGAGTGTGAAGTATATCCTGCGTCAGCATTTACTATAGAGTTTAGCATGTACCAGCAGCCTTACATACTCCTAACTTGCAGGACCATCTCTAAAGTACCCTTAAATACTAGACATAGCATGTAATAAGTACCAAGCAACATTTAGCTGACTATTCTTACATTAAACCAAGGGAACCCAGAAGCATTTTAAAGCTGTTTCTGTAGTTGTATACCAAGGCCATAACCCAACTTCACCCCAAAAACAGAGGCCAGATAGTGGTCAGGGTACTGGGGAATGTCATGGCATGCCCTTGCATGTCTGTTTAGGCACTTAACCTTTCCTCATGTGTCTGCAGATAGAAGGAGATGCCACTCACTCCTACTGCCAGTAGGCGCGGAAGTAAGGATTCTCCATCACTCACACACCATTCAGGGTGATGCACACTCAGACTCTAAAGCTCAAGTCACAGCAGCAGATCAACCGGAAATTTAATACAGTACTCTGTCACCAACACTGGGTGTAAGCAGAAGGTATGAAGAAAACAGGGCCAGAATAAGATATTTCCCCCTAATATGTTCACTGCCTTCAGCTATTCTCAGAATGTCCTGTATTTTTCATCTCCATTTCTACCTGAAGCCCTCTCCTGCCACTCTGTATCTTCTCAAAGTATCACTCAGCATCTTACAGAAGATTTTGGACATTTAATGTCATTACTCTGTTGACGTTTTCATTCTCTCTGGGTACTGCTGGTTATTATTAATGTTTTAATTTCTAACATGTTTCAGTCACCTCTGATGGGTTTTTACTCTATTAGAGCACATCAGTTCTTGCCCATTTCATTTATTTTAGTATTAACCACTTCAATATTACCTATTCTTGTTTTTCACATAGTGACAAATTCATTTCAAAGAAGTTAATTACATAGTTGAATTGTAACTCTTAATTCCACCAAACTGTAAGAACTGTCATTCCCGAATTCTATTTGGGGCCATATTTTCCATAGAACAGTCATTTATTTTGTACATGTGATACAGTTTGCGTTTGCAAATCAAACAGTATAGTATGCATGTAATTACTTAATGAAAACTACACACAAAACCACTGTGTCTGCCAGTAAAATGGAACTTAATCCCGTTTTCAGCATACCTACTTCTTACATTTTCTGCAAGTCTTCCCACTTTCCCATGCTCATGAGTACTTTCTACTTCTCTTTCCTTGCTCAGCACTATCTACATTGCCTGTGGATCTGCTACATTTTCATTCATCTGAATTAGAAAATAACAAAATTTGGAAGCAATAATATACACACAAGTCTCTGTTTAGATCTAGGATAATCCTGGTCAAACATTGCTATTAAGTCCCACTGCATTTTTAAATACACCAAAATTGCATAAAATGCTGATAAAGGAAGTTGATTGTTAATACCGTGGTCCTATTAAGCAGTATCAATCAAGCATACTAACAAAAGAAAGCTCTCAAAAGCTAACACAAACTCAAGGGAAAGAAAAAAAAAAGGCAAGATTACAAAGGCAAGAATATATGAATAATGCCTACAACTGGCAGAAATTTATTATTAAATTGTTTCTGGGAAAAATGTTGTTTGCCTAGAAGAATAGATCCTTATTCAAGTTTGGAGTTAGCTCCTTAGCATTATCCTTCTCTCCTGTGTACATCAACATCACTGCAAAGTTTCTCAAGGCTCACTGTCTCCACTTAACAAAGGGCAATACTTCTTTTGATGTCAGGGAGACCTGCTAACAACACTCTGCATCTCTTCACATTGTTCACCCAGTTCTAAGAAATATTGGCAGTTCTTTTCTTACACTTCACACATCTCCCCACATGAATACACAACACAAAGGAAGCAATACAGAAGTGTTCAATGCATTAAGATCACCTTTCATAAACATCTGTACCTGAAAAAGACTACACCCACAGTAAAGCTGCTCACCTTGAGGTTTCTCTTTGATGCTTACTATTTCAGAAGAGGTGCAAAGGCCACCCATCTTTGAAGTTTGGGACAACTGCTTCCTTTCTCCTTCAATAGCAAATCTACTCTACCTCTTTTGACATTTCCACACTGATTTATATCTTAAAAAAATGGAAAAGGAGTTATAAAATTAGCAGAGATTCCAAGTCCTTCCAAATAAAGATATCCAGCAAACCTAAATAGTAGATGTTTTTCTAGAGAGCTTTAACCAACATCATTGGAAGCAACAGACTGCCTTAAGATAGGAAACTATAACATCCAGATTCTCTAAGATTAAATCTGCCAAACATGAACTTTTCATATGTTCATATTGTTCATATGTTCAACATATTAGCAAACAGTTAACCTTGTTCATTTGCTGGTAAAGGTATAGTCACCATACTCTAGCAGTATATTTAAATAGTGAGTCACTTTCATATTATACTTCAATAGAAAACTAATTTAGCCAACTAATCTTGTTTATTTCCTAAATATTGTTAGTTTCTATCAATCAGATGATTTTTCCAGACACTTACATAACAAGCATTAAAAAGATACATTTAGCAGCTACAATTGTTAACATAACAAAGGCTAGAGAATCCAGAGGTTATTGCATTCCCCCAAAAGTACTTAAATAATAGCCTAAAATCTGAAGAATTACTTTAATACTTCAATAAAAATAACCCAATTCAAAACATTTTCAAGGAAACAGAGCTCCTTGCTCTAGGCTACCAAATAATGGCTGAAAGAAAGTATATAGCTTGTCACTTCTGATTAGAGAACTGTGCCTCTGTGCTTTGAATGAGAGGCATGTCTGGTAATAGGAAGTGCAGATATTAAATTTAATAAAATAACATGGAATACGATATATATGAAACTTGACCAAGTATAGCACAAAATGCAACATACATTACCCTGTTCAGTCAACTACTGTGGCCTAGCATCTAATGACAGACTTAATTTCTATTTTCCAAGGAGAATACCACAAAAATACAATTTTCAGATTATACAAATATTTTATCAGACCATACAAAAAATGTAACCAAAATTGCCTTACATATCTACATGAATACATAACAATATTAGAAACTAGCTAGACTACAAAATGCTCAGCCTTAAATTCCACAGGAAGACATTAGGCCTTGTAAATAATTAGCTGCAAAGACCCTGATGCTAATACATCACGGCATCATATGACCCACAGCATATTTCTTTCTTTCCAGGTTTAAGGATTCCTCCATTTGGGGAGGGGGGGGGGGTTGGGTTTGTTGTTTTTTTTTTTAAGCACAATCAGAACTCAGCATTTACATACTGTTTATGAAGAAGGAAGAGCCTTATCTCTGTTTATGCCTTACTTCTAGCATTCCAATGCAAATCATAACAGCTTTGTCCTTCAATACATTAACCCTCAGCATATATTTTCACAATTAAATAACAATCTCCGTATAGTACTTTCCATTCCCTCTCTAACACAGAACTATGCTACCTGTGATATGGCACATAAGGGATTTTAAAACAATTCCAAGAGCTAATCCCAGTAAACCCAGAATTAAAGTTCTTGTTTTCATATTTCACTTTCAAAATATTTAGAACTTTGACAGATATGACATTATGTTTTCATTAAAACAGCTGATTTCAAAATGCTGCACTGTGCAAAAACACCATAAACTGTTTATGATGAACTGCCACAGTCTTAATTAAAACAATAAATCCAGTGCACAATATTTGTGCAGCCTCTGGTTTGACCTTTGCCTCTTGCTATCCACTACCAAAGCTGCTGCCTCATTCTGTGCACCAGATGTAGAAGGTTTTAAACCACGATCTGAAAGGCAGTAAAGATAAAATAAGAGAAAATGTGCCATTACTCTTTGCAGTTATGATTAATTCAGTTCATATTTTACAATCTGGTTATGGAGTAAAACTGCAGACTTTACATCAAGTATTTGCCATTCAATATACCAAATGTATAAAAACGCCTGATACTTTAGAAAATGGAACAAAGCTAATTCACAACCACCACATGAAGGACAGAAATAGGAATAATAACAAAAGGACAGTAATTAGCTATCCATCTAAAATAATGAAGCTATCTCAGCCACTTGATGGTCAGTCTTCGCAACAAATTCATCTGTTAGAACAAAACAAGCTAATGCTTTCCCTTATCTCTCTACCAATTGATCTTAGATTAAAATATCCTTTAAAATTATCACGTCTCCTCCAGAAACAGAAACTAAAGGTTATTAATTACTATGGCATGCTGTAATGATCTCAGGTTTGTTGTGTTTTTCTGGAAACAAAGTCAAACACAGAAACAACTCAAAGACCTAAGTACAGTAAGTAAGCTAGGATCCTGAAGTACAAGCTGCTGTAGGCAGAAATAGTACAGAAAAGATGACGAATTGAGAACTCCTCATTCTGAAAATGTTTATACATTTATCAAATCACTTCTATAATCCACTAGCTTCATATACAGTAATGCCTACAAGAGCAAACATCATGGTCTGCTTTGTAGAGTCATATGTTCATTGTATACATAATATTTTCCATTTCTGTCAAAAGAAATCAGTTGAACAAATGAAGCTAATGTAGTTCATGAACACTTTTCAGGGAAATTGGCATAAAAAAAATATTTACTTCCTTAAAATGTAAAGGAAATACTTCCCTTTGGAAGGTATGTAGCCGAAAAAAAACAAATTTTGGATTCAAATGCAAGTCCACTCATGCTCTAAGAAGTTCAAGCTTCCTTTCACAGAGCTCTAGAGAATGAGAACCTTATTTTCCTAGTTCTTAGTTTTGCCCAGAGTCAGAAACAAAAACCGCTCCTCAAAGTTATTTGACACACATCATTCTTCAGTTGACAGGACACTAAGCGTTTGAGAAGGTAGGGGGTAACAGTAATTTGGCTTTGGGTGTTTTTTGTTGTTCTTCCCCATTTCAGTTACATATTAAGAAATGAAAAAAAAAGAAGGAACATAAACATGAAATTTTCTCCATGTTTGGTTCCTTACACAGTATTCATTAAGCACTAAAAAAATGTATTTAAAATGCATTCAAAATTCATTATGCATTCCTGTACAAAGCAGTGTATCACTTTTGATAATGTATCACTAATCTATACAGTGATACTAATCCATATAATGATATTATTAATCCATATATGATACTAATGTATCACTACATCATTCACAGACAACACGAAAGTTCAAAACCACAAAAGTTTAAATACAATTAATGCATTCTGCAGGGACACTGCAGGGTGTCAACAGGGAAAACCACACATGTATCTAGCTTCCTGCCTACTAGGAAATTGGAAAACACATTAAAGAAGGCAAGGCATAAAAAAAAAAAAAAAAAGCACATCATTAAGAACTCTATTCTCTTTGTTAATATTAGTACCTATTTCCCTGGGAAAAAAAAAAAAAAGAAAACCCCACGTAAAAAAATTTCAACGCCTCAAAAATATCTTCCAAACATTTCTTTAGAAGAAAACCAGGGAAAACGCAATTACTGAAGACTTCAATATTTCTGTCCTTCTGTGACTCTCCCCACTTACACTTAGGGAGAATACTATAAAAAAAAGTTCACAGAGAATAAGGGTTTTTTAAATTAGAAATGGATTATACTTAATGAAGGTGTATTTTACTACTAGAGCTTTACTTGCTTTGTTTGCATTATCACAGGTCCCACAGAAGTAAGTCTAAAAAAACCTGTGCAAAATGAATTACATGAATTATGAAAAGACCCAAGAATCTTTGAATTTTAGACCCCACTCAGGCAGATACTTCTTCCAGCAGCTTTTCCAGAGTCTAGGATTTTCCTGCTTTCCATATTTCTATCTAAAGATGCTGGGGAAAGCTACCATGCTTGTGCAACTTTTGAAATTGTTAACTAATTTCTGCAAAGCATGAAATATTCTTACAGATTAAGTATGCAACAGGAAAAGCTTACGCACTTTCATCTGTGATATACGCAGTACCACTGTTTTCAAAAACAGTAACCAAGGAGGGAAGTATTTGCACCTTTTACATTTACCTGAATCCTACTGTATAAATATGAAGTCTCTTTTAAGTGCTGCAAATTCCTCTTCATTTTCTTGTTGCTTCATATGAATGTATACCATGTTTTAATCAGGTGTCGCTATCCAAAAAATTAAGAATCTTGCTAGCTCATTCCTTTACAAATACACATACTCTGCATATTGCAGATGGTAGGAAGAAGCTTAACTGCTAAAATGTGTCCACCATGACATGCCACAATTTAAGTATAATAGATGATGAAATCCAGTCAGAAAACATTACACTTTTTTATGCTGCCAATCATAAAAGTTATATTTCCTTGAACGTTCAGCTCTTTACAAGAAATTATTACAGAAGGTCAAAGAAGGGGAGGGGGAAATTCCTAAGCTTCTTGACTATAAAAGAAATCTAAACACTGTAAGGAACCACAAAAAAAAAAACCCTGAATTCACAAAGGAAACAAAGAACAATTATTTTCTGCATTATAAAATCTCAAATGTTATGCCAGTCTCATGACAATAGTACACCCAATTTGTGACGTAAAATTGTTCAGTCTACCTACTGATCACTCTTCCATAGCTTTCGTATTCAAAGATGAGCAAAAGCCTAACCCATCACCAAATAGCCACTATTGTATCAAACAATCCTTTCTAAATCTTTCACACAAAAAAGCATGATTTGTATACCAGACATATATATTTATAAACTCTATGCACATACCTCTCCTGTCATAAAGGACTGAATGTTTTTCAAATGCAGGCAGGAAAACAAGAACACAGAAAATTCACTGGAATTGCTACAACTGCTGAACTGAGAAACACCCTTATAAATGATTTCCCCTAGGTGGTTTGTGATTGCAGCACCAGTTGCATTTACTTAGTTTAACAAGGTTCTGTAGCAAGTGTTAGGGAAGAGAGAAATGTTGGGGTAGAGGCAGTTGATGCAACTGAAGATTAAGACTTAAAAAAAAAAAAAAACACTAACAACAAAATCATCATGACATCTTTTTACTCCTTTAAGTAAGAAAGAAAGAAAGATTCTGTGAGTCAGGTTTGGAACTGGGTTACTGTTATTTCACCTGTAATTTTTCAAATGTCCTTTCTGTTACAGCAGGATCCCATCAATGATCTTGGTAACACATGTGAAACCCAAATCAGAGTGCCAAAACTCCTGCAATGATTTAGCCAATAATGAATATGCAAGAGAATACTACACAGGTGGTGGAACAACTTCCAGATCCCTAACTAATCCTTAATGCTTTCACAATACTGACATTATTCCTATCAGTGTGTCATAGAATCATAGAATAGTTAGGGTTGGAAAGGACCTTAAGATGATCAAGTTCCAACCCCCCTGCCATGGGCAGGGACACCTCACACTAAACCATATCACCCAAGGCCTCATCCAACCTGGTCTTGAACACTGCCAGGGATGGAGCATTCACAGCTTCCCTGGGCAACCTATTCCAGTGCCTCACCACCCTAACAGGAAAGAATTTCCTCCTTGGTCAACCATGGATGATTCATGAACAAACATTAAAATTGCAGGATAACACTTTCAAGATGTAATTTCATTCCAGCATAACTTTTTCCAAAACAGAAATCTTGACCTTGGCTGCAGCAAACATACTGACAAGTTAAACTTTCTACTAAACACACAGAAGTATGTCCAAGCGCTGACTTTTTTTTTCATATGACCACCAAAATGCCCAACTGGAACAAATGTGTCCTCCTGCCCCACATATATTGCAAAGAAAGTGAACATTGAAACTTCCAAAACACAGATGGAAGACTATTTCAATCTAGTTGTCAGAAACACTTAAAACATTTTAGCTGAAACACAAGAATTTCAGGAACATGCAAGTTTTAGCACATAAAAATGGGTAACAGTTTCAAGACACTGAAAACCTTTTTTTTTTTTTTGACTTGAAAAGGTTGAACAAACTTAAATTAAGGGTGATACATAAGTTGCTACAACAATATTTGCATGCCTACAGTGGAAGAGCTCATCCTTTTAGAAGAAAACATTATTCTACAGGGTACATCACACAGGACATAACATTTAAATCAACTTTAAATAAGAATTTTGCCTAAAGATCCATTCTATCTATATACAACATACAGATTAACATTGGAAAGTAAAAAAGCAGGCAGCAAAACCCTCCCCATTCCCCTTTTTAACCATGAAATATTAGCATAGTTATCTCCTACTGGATCACATTAACAGTGCATACATGTGCAAAGAAAAGTTATGCCCAGAAAGATAAAAAAGCCAAGACCAGCCATCAGCAGCCTGGCTGTATGACAAATCCAGAAGCAAACATGATCACTCTAAACTTAAAGCCACCACCACCTGAAGAGCTGAAGGAAGTCAGACAAAGGGATTAAAGTAACATCAGTAACTACAGAGAATTTCCATTAGGTCAACAGACAGTCAACCAGCTGAAAATGATAATTATAGATTCAGCATTATGGAGAACCACAAAACCACATTATTTTAAAACTTTTAATAATCCTTTAAAAGGAAGAATAAAATACATGGAGAAAAAAATACATTCCCATTCAAAATGCTTCTCTTACTTTTCTCCTTAGTATTATCTTTCCCATACTCCAACACTTCAATTAAGGGAAATTAAATTTCGTTTTACAGAGAAAGCTACCAAAAAAAAAAACCAAAAAATCCTCCACCACCACCCCCCAAAAAAAAAAAAAAAACAAAAACAAAGGAGCCAGTGAACTACACAAAAATTTTTAACTAAACATTGGATTTTCAGAGCTGCCCATCTCTTCAGGATTTCAACTCACTTCTATGGAACCTGCAGATGCTTAGTACCTTAAAACAAACAAGCCCTTTTCTCCATGTCATATTAGAATTACAGATGTAGTTTGGACTTTATAGTACCTGACTTTGCCTCTAAATCAAGAGGCCTTAAAAGCAATCTCTCATTGATTAGTAAATTTAAAATACTTGTAATTCCAAGTGATTGAAGTAAAAAGTTCACAAATGATATTTCAGTCCATAAGTTGGAAGGGACCTTAAAGATCTCCCAGTTTCAAACCCCTGCCATGGGTAGGAACACCTTCCTGCCCTGTTCAAACAGGCCTTGAAGACTGCCAGGGATGGGGCAGCTACAGCTCTGGACAACCTGTGCCAGGGAATCACCACCCGCATAGTGAAGAATTTCTTCCTAATAGCTAACCTAAACACATACAACATACTTTTAACACTGCCAGAGACAAATCTATAACAAGCGGTCTGTGTTTTCAGAGTTCTCCTGGAACTAAAAAGATTAAACTTTTTTCTTTAAAATAATAACTAATCTCTTAAAAAAAAAAAAAAGAACACATTAGCACTACACAAAAGCTGAGGACGGATATTAAATGTGCCCAATAGCATAAAATTTCTGAATTATATATTTTCAAAGTTATTTTGTGAGCTGAACCTTCATAGTTTCTTCTTTATCCTGACTTGAATAGCAAAGATTTAATGAATTGGAGAGGAGTGGATGAAGTAAAATAAAATATATGCCTTAGTCACAATATTCTTTAACCTTCTATCAGAGACCCTGCAAGAAAACTGAGCACGTGAAGATCAGCATGTGAAAGATAGCATCCATTAAGGTTTATGCTGCAACGGCTTTAGGTTTCATGAATAACAAAAAATGAGCTCAGTCAAGAAAATTGGTTGAATAAAATTGAGAAAAAATACAGTATCCACACAAGGCCTAAGTCCACCTCCCTATGAAGTCAGTTAACGCTGTTCTCCTATTATAAAAGTATGAAATGACTATTTGTTTATCTTTAAAGCAGATAAGAGAAGAAAAAATACTAAAAAGGCAGCTTGAGGAAAATCTATGTTTTCAAAATTATCATAGTCAGATAATGAGGCTTTTCTTACTGGGAAATGTATTTGAGACATAAAATGGAGGAAACAGAAATTAACTACTATCTTCAATGCATTCTAGCACAGTAACACACAAACAGCTGTAGAGGTAAGAAATTTGTAATGCAGCAAAAGAATAGGAAGGCAGAAAACCGAATTTTTTTACAGTCTATATAACCAATAATTTCTTTTACATTCAGTAGACGAACACCAATATCTAATATAAACAGCATAAATGTCCCCCTAAAAGCTGACAAGTGTTTCCAGTGATAAAAAGTTTATCTACTTTAACATCAGTAATCCAAAAGAGTAAGGCTCATATATGCACAATAGATAATATAACCCTCCTTGTCTCCCTGCTCTATTGTCAACTTTAAGAACACTCTTGGATCAACTAAAACATATGCTGGGTACATCTGCATACCCATGAAGTGTCTTCAATGGTCCCAAACATCAAATCTGTACTTGAACTCATAGAAGGTGGTAGGGGATTAATTGGAAGATGTAGGTGACCGATTTAAATAAATAAAAAAAAAAAAAAAAACAGCTCTGATGAGAGAATGAGAATTAACCTTGAATTACATAGAGTAACAATCACAAGTCTACAAAAGAAGAAGATACATCTGATTACATTATCCACTGATTGTCTACAACTGTAAATAATCTTCCTTTTTAAGACTAAGGAAAAGGACTCCTGTTTTCTAAAATGACTAAACAAATATTGTATTTATTATTTTTCCAGTGTTTTCATAACTTTTGTTTGAAAATATCCATTATAGACTGAAGCTACAGCAGTTATAAATAAGAAGACGATAATCTTGCAGTAAGGTTGTGACTAAAATTCTCACTTAATATTTTTATGATGCCAACCTAGGAAATTCCAAATATGCTTGGAACTACAGAAGACTATTAATAAATATATTAACTTTGTAGGTTAAAGGAAACAATTTCTCTATCTCATGTGAAAGAGATTAATCCTACTCAATATTTATATGTGAAACAAGTAAGTCATTACAGAGAAAGTAAACAACAAAGTAAATAAATTTCACACTGAATCCTGTTTTCTTCTTCTTTAACAACTCAATTTTTTTAATCTGATCTGAAATTCTTTTGCACCAATGTGGGAACTGGAAATGCCCAACTGTTACCCAAAAGAACCATACAGACACTTTAAAATAAACACAACTGCCTGAAGAAAGGAAACTTGAAGCACTCGATCATTTCAGTTGTGAGCCTTACTTTGTACTGCTGCACACATAAGCAGTGCAGAATGTGAACAATTCAACACAAGTCACACTCAACTTCTGAAAATTTAGAATTCTTGGTTTGAATCATGTGGGCATATTCAAGGAAAAAAAATAATAATAATCAAAATTTCATGAGGAATTCTTGAGTTATACCTGAAAAAACCTGTCTTTTTCTAGAATTAACAGAAGCTTTAAGACATCACTCCTAGACTTAAATATGATGAAAAATCAGTGCCACTACACTTGGAAAAAACATTACTTTAAAAAATCCCACAAATTGTATTTCATCTTTGTAAGTGTGCCCCTGGGACAGTGGAAAAAAGAATAGGGACACATCTCCATCTAATTTTTTTTATGTCTTTTTCAGTGCCATCATAGGACTAACATATTCTCCCTCTCAACCTTTTCTTTTTTTTTTTTTAATTGTGGTAGCACCACTGGGAGCAGGTGCCTTGAAGTGGGGGCACATACTGAGCCTGACCTCCCTATGAAGAGCTTTGAATACCCTGATCTTGTTATGAATATTTTTTCTTTAAATGCAAAGCTGCAAAATGCATGAAAACTAAAGTAATTCAATTAAGTATCTATTCTGAGCTGAAAAGACCATTTTGTTAGAACCAGTGGAGCACTAATTTAACCCCAGTGCTCAGAATTCCCAAGCAAGTCACCACATTAAGCCAGCTCTTCAACTTAAGAACAATTACTGTCATTTATCAGCCTGAATAGCAATAATGCACAAATCGACAGCTTTCAAGAGGCAAAGAGCAAGCTAGGTGTAATGATATGCAAAGCCACAGCACTCTACATTTTGAACTGTCTTCAGCCCATCAATACATCTCCAAGTACCTACAATTTATCAATATAAATGTGGTACCCAATGAAGGCAGGACCAAAAAGATAAATATGAACAGGGTGGAATAAAAGGTTCAAGAATGTTTGAATTTTATAATGATGAAGTACAGATCACATTCTTACAGCATTTTACATGGAGTGACCTGATCACATCACATTTGATTCAGCAATAGGAAACCAGGATAAGAGATAATCTTTCTTTCAGGTAGTTGTAAGCAGCCGCTGTGCTCTTTTTGTTGTTGTTTCTCCTTTCTTTTCTATCCTTATTTTTTCCCACCCTTCAATTTCAATCATGCATCTATGCAGTATTCACACAAATATGGCTACTTTTATTGAAATATAATTAATATATCATTATTTTCATCTCAGGAAAGCACAATATATCCAGAAGACAGCATCTGAGTCTCACTATCTTATAACCCCATTTTAATAGCAATTGAAGGATTAAAGGACTCCTTGAAATTAGCTAATAGCATACATACCAAAAGGCATTCTGCTGATGAAAGGCCCAGGAATACAGAACTTATTTCCTCTGCACCTGATCTAATTGTGTGGGGATTTTTCTTCTGGATTTTTTGTCTTTTTTAACATAAACAGCTTCTTTGTGAATGAAATGTTTCAGCAGCTGGAGCTATTGCAATAGTCAGGCATTCATATTCATTTTTTCATATAGGGAAATATGCAGGACAGCATGGGCGTTTGGATTGGCAGTTAACATATACAGAGAATAAAGACACTTCTGTGATTTACCATGAGAAAAAATCAAACAAACAAACAAGCCAAAAAAAAAAAGAACAAACCAAGGATTTTAATTATTTCACCTAGAAGTCTGGCAGTTCTGCCTGAAACAGTTAGTTTTATAATACCTTTTAATTTTCTGTTCTTTACTTTCCAATTATTACAGCATGTAAACCATCCTCTCAATTCAAGATTTCAAGATGTTTACTTGAGCTGAACATCTACTTTGAAATATATTTTGCACAGGTGCAAATGTATTTTGAAGTATATTTTTCCTAAACCACTTCCACCTTTAAAAACTTAACTATGTTACAGAGAGCACTACCATGTCCAGCCAGATGAAATGAGGTACGAGCACAGCTGAAAGAAGGCTTTGCCAAAGAGAAAATACAGCCTTGTACTTAAAGAACCAAGATCAAGAGCTCTGGTGTTTATTCCTAGCTCTGCTACAAACTTCTCATACTATCTTGAACACATCGCTAAAACCCGTGCTGCCTCAGTTTCCCCAGGGAGAGCTCTTTTTCTAAACACAGAAAATGGCTTCTTCAGGAGACAGATAACAGTTATTGATCAATGGAAAACAGAACATCATGATCCATGAACATCTGTTCGGTATTCCTCAGCAAAGGACCAGAAAATATTGTCCTCAGCCTTCAGCAGACAGAATTTGTACAGAGATACAATTCATCATATGATATAGCTGAGAATGGAGAGGATTTAACAGGAGCTTTCACATTACTTAAAAACAATTTTAAAAGAATAAAATTTCCTCCTGTTTTACTGTCTTTCTAGAATTTATTCACCTCCCTATAACTACTGGGGGCTGTGTGTATATTCCAATGGTCTGAGTGCATTTTTCACATCCTTTTTCATTCCCACTCACAAATTTTGCCAACTTTTAGCATCTTACTGAGTGGGCTCATTACACGTACCTAAACACAAGTATCTCTTTCAGACCCACTAGGTTGCCAGCTGCTGAAAAGGGCGCAGAGGTCAAGAGGATATCAACTCACTGAGAATGCCTTAGACCACCAAACTGTCTCAAATGGCAGAGTATGTCAAACTGTGGGACGAATTGGCTAAACACATTCTCTTGCTGTAGGCCTTTCTTCTACTGATGGTTACTTTTATTGACCAGTAGACTTATTCATAATAGATATTCAAATTTAGTCAGAACTCACTATTGAGAAGCCTAGTAAAGAGGCTACTAAAGAAATAATATGTAGAGTCATCTCTCATGTAGTCTCATCTCAAGAGAAAAGCAGAAGAGAAGCCCGCCACTGATTAAGACAGCGTAGGTTTGAGAACTTAAAAAACACTGTTTTGCAACAAATGACTTCTGTATTTGGCTAAGTGTTCCAATTTCAGCTCTGTTAGCAATGTGTATGGAAGAATCCACCATAATGGATAATTTTCCAGGAAGGTGAACAGGAAACTATTTAAACAGAACACAGTGGATGCTTACTTTGTTTTACATCTCTCTCTTTCTTGTTACTGTGTTGGCAATACTCATGATTTTTCATAAGTATCTTGTTATTTGGTATTCCTTCTCATAGAAACAGCCCACAATTGTTGTACTATATACATATATTAAAAAAAAAAACAACCTTTTTTATTGTTTCTAACATTCAGTAACAAGAAAACACTGCAAGCTCAAGCCCAAAAGTTTCATAATACTAAAGGAAACAGAGAGACTTGAAGCAAATTGTTTTTAAATCTGTTTTACACCAATGTCACTCTTTTATCTGAAATGCAGTGGTCATCAGTCCTGAGGGTTTCTGTAAGGCATGGCTTTACAGTGATAGCTGAAAACTTTCATCTCTGTAGCTTCTCCTTCTAACACATTTGTGTCAATCTCGCTACTATTATTGAGTTCTATTGCTCCTGTCTAATAGCAGCATCAGAAATGCAAATGTACTATGAAAATCCAAGGCATAAAACACTACATTGATAAAAGTTAAATATGTTATACAGAAGAAGTGGAGAAAACTCTCAAATAAACTTGAACAATCTAAATGACATGTTACTGTATCAAATCCTTTTATTCATTTCTTATGTCTAAGACTCACAAATTAACTAAGTTTTAACTTGCTTCCTCTGAATTCAAAATGAAACTTCCATCTTTTTCTTTGAAAAAGTAAAGAAAGATCTTCTAGAGTGAGACAGTATCTTCTGTTAAAAAAAAAAAAAATATTTATCTATTCTTTGGCTGAAGTAATAAGCAGAAATAAAATAGTATGAAACATTTCTAATAGTTTCAGTTTCAGACGTTAATTAACTTAAAGAAAAACTACTCTTTTCTACTACAGGTGTACTGTCTGGGTTCTACTTGGCCTTACAATAAAAGAGTTGAGTATCATATTTTAGCTCATTATCTAAACAAACTACAGATGACTCTCAGTTGCCAGAACTCAGGATGATTTTTGAAGGGACCTGGCAGTCTGGGAACTTTCAAGGCTCCTAATACCACTGTAGAAATAAGGAAAGGGGACAAGGATTTAACCATATCTACTGCCTTCCTCTTTTCACTGACACCTCTGGCAAAATTACCACTTGCACTCAGAGAGACAAACACAGGCTCCTTAACGAAGATTTTCATAGACATGGAGATGCAATTCCCAGTCCCATAGCTGTGAGGCACGCGTTATAATGTTACCAAATACAATGTGCCTCACACACTTGCAAGAAAATCTACACCCGTTTTACAGCAAAGTAATGACAGATCAGCAGCCACTTTGAAGCCTAAAATGATGAAAAGGATGTAGGTTAGCATCCAATTTGTAATAAAAAAAAAGGAATGAGCTCTGAGTACTATTTGAAGATTAGTGAGAAATACAGAAGTCTGTACTTCTAGAAGATGCCTATCCGCACCTTTATACGTAAACACATTATTACCAGTCTGGTTCCAGCTGTGATTTAGTAAACAGTGACTTAATTAAAATGTGGATTACAGTGAACAGTATCTACCAATTTTTTTGGAACATTAAATGGAACACTAATATTAGGTACTTTATACATGACAAAGATAGTAGTAAAGCTCTGGACATGACCAGGCCTGTGCTCTTCCTATTCGCACCACAGGTTTGAGAGTACTTAGGGTGACACAGAAGTGTTGTAGGAAGTCCTGAAAAGCACCTGGTTCTTTTCCCAGAGTTGGGGTTTCTTCTTTGCTTCAAGGTTTTTAAACATCAATAAATCTACAGAATGCTCAAGGAAACGGAGGAGGAACACCTCTAAGTACTGGTTCCAGCTCAACCACATTTTAGTTGCCTAGTGGAAAGCATGGAGTGAATCTGAACAGTATCATGGCTTCAGTTCTTAAAGATGGTTTAACTTGACAGCTAATTCTATCAGTAGCTAAATCCATCAGAGGGCGCATATATCATATGCCAGGATTATGGCAGAAATGAGAAATTTTGGTAGGAGCAATCCAGCCAATCTGCTCCTGAATAATAGCCACAAAGGGCACAGTCCGACACAGTTGGATCATCTTTGGAGTTACCATAATTTAAGCTAAAACAAAATTTATGACAGCCTATTGCAGAACTTATCAAAAGTAGATTGCTGCATCTACTGTTTCGAAGTGTCTTAAAGACTGATTTTATTTAATAAAAAAGAGTTCAGTTTACCATTGTCATTTCTAATGGACCTTCTAGCACAGAGCTCTTCATCAGAAATGGGGTATTCTTTTAAAAAGCAGTATCCTAAATACGGATATCTAATATAAAATCTCATACTGAAATCTGGAATTAAACTGGCACAAAAAATGTTACAGCCATTTTATCCTTGTTTCTATTAACTGTATAACAAGCATGAAATATGTACAGAAGATGACAGGGAAAAAAAAACAAACAATAAAACAGGAGTCAAACACTCTCAAACTGAAGAGAACGTCTTGACTCTTGTTACTGTTGTCTTTGAAGTATCCACGCAGTAATTTAGAAAAGAGTGCAGACTCACAAACTGAAAAGAATAGAGGGCAAATCAGGGCTATTTCAGGAATTCAGATCGAATGTTGATATATTTAAACACGCTATAACCCAAACAGGAGGGTTTTCTTCAATGTCATCTTATTACACTGCAAGGGAGGAAAACAGACAGTTCAATCACAAAATCATAATGCTTAAGCAGCATGAAATCATAAAGCTAGCAACAAAACAGGTGAAGCATGCTACATTTATGATTCATATGCTTCCTTTCACCCTGGCACAGTACTGGTTTACTGATAGCCCTAAATGGCCAGTCCCAGCTGGTCTCTCCAGCACAAGAGGAGTGAGCAGTATTATCCTTTTGGGGGTACTTACTGTACTGAACTCCATCATATAAAAATAATGCACATGAATAGTTAAACTGTTTATCCAACTGTACACATAGGTTACAAGCTACCATAAATAGGTTGTTGTTTAGGCATGTACATAAAGCTCAATATATACAAATAATCTTTACTGTCAGTTTCTACATCCTTTGAAATTGGTATACTGCTACAATATAATTTGGTAATTTTGCTTTGCTACATACATCCCAATTCTCTTAAAAATTGATGTGAACTAAAATAACAAATTATTTGTAGGATCATATCTATAAAAGAAAGTCTAAATGCAGATTTTCTTTAACCATTTATTTTTCTCTTTTTTTTTTTTTTTTCAAATCTTATATGATTCTGAGATTGCCAGTGTTGATAATATCAAGCACCTGGGGGGCAAGCACATCTTGAAAGAGGTGTCTCTTTAAGATTTAAATGAGTATACATCCAGAGTAAAAGCAATTTAGAGAAAACTCTCAACTTTATCTTTTATCTCCACAAGGTGAAATAGGCATTTCCAGCTACTAAACTGAAATTAGATCACAAAATAAACTGCGATGTTCCCTCTCTGCACTAAAGCTGGTCTCAACATGGAGATGAGTAGGGAATGGAAAGGCCAGCTTTGCTTCCCTCCTACAGGCTGAGGGTTTCACCAGTCTCTGCAGCAAATCATTTGGCTGAGTAAGGAATCGACTTGTAGAATTCAGCCTATCTTTTATTATCACAGATCTTCCTGATACAAGCCAATTCCTAACAAAAGGATAATAATTTCTGGAGTGACTAGCTATTCTTAAAAGAAATTAACTAGGCTCCTAAATGCCTTTTTACAAATGTTAACGATATATCTCATATACCGACATGCATTCATTATCAGGTAAATACACCTGCTTTACTGCATTCTCATGTCAAACAGTAATCCATAGTATTGACAAAATTCCTACATCATTTGCAAGATAATATCATTGTTCTCAAAAAATTATTTGAACCAACTTTTCCTATACAAAATGGATGTAACAAATTTTTTTGAGATGTACTTACAATATATTAATCCTAGCATATGAAAGTTGTTGCAGGAAAAATAATAATAATAAGGGAGGAACTAACATCATATCTATTTGCTACTGGTACTTGCATTTCATTTTCTGAATGCTAATTCTGAGAACACCTTTTAGTATTTTCCACCTTTATCCTCACTCAATTGAAATGCTTAAGTTTCTCTTTGCAGCCAGAAGATGGAGTCACTGATTCCTTGGAAAGATCTTCATTACTCTTACTGCTGTCCTGTCTTGTTCCTATAGCTGTGTGTCCTGGGTTCAGCAGTAGCAGCCATTTTTCTCCTTCTTAGTAGCTGATGCAGTGCTGTGGTTTTGACTTTCAGCTTGGGAACAGCGCTGATAACACCGATGGTTTTAGTTGCTGATCAGAATCTTTACTCTGACCAAGGACCTTCTGAGTCTCATGCTCTGCCAGGGAGGAGGGGAAGTCGGGAGAAAGCAGAGACAGGACACCTGACCCAAACTAGCCAAAGGGGTATTCCATACCACAGCACATCATGCCCAGTAAATAAACTGGGGGCAGCTACCGGGAAGGGCTAGATCGCTGCTTGGGTTGGGCTGGGTAATTGTCGGCAGGTGGTGATTGGTTGTATTCTCTTCCCTTGTTATTTCCCTTACCATTATTATTACTGGTGGCGGTAGTGGTTTGTGTTATACCTTAGTTACTGGACTGTTCTTATCTCAGTCCGTAGGAGTTACATTCTTTCGATTCTCTTCCCCATCCCTCCAGGAGTGGGGGAAGTGAGCAAGCAGCTGCGTGGTTCTGGGTTGCCTGCTGGGCTTAAACCACGACACTATGTTAGCTTCCACCAAGGTAAATATTAATAATCGTATTAAAAGCTATAAATTATTCAGTTTTGAGACAATTTATCCTGCACAGTACAATCCTGTTTACTCACTTGCAAGTCAACTTTATCAGCTTGTGGAAAATCTTTCTAGACTCTACAAGGGTTGTTGGGGAGGTGTGGTTTATGAATTACTTCTATTATTCTAGTTAACATATTTCCAGTCACAATCTTCACCTGAAGGTTT
Organism: Pezoporus occidentalis; assembly: GCF_034315485.1. Taxonomy (NCBI): domain Eukaryota; kingdom Metazoa; phylum Chordata; class Aves; order Psittaciformes; family Psittacidae; genus Pezoporus; species Pezoporus occidentalis. Next base: position 2,479,130 of record NW_026916253.1, read on the forward strand.
CTGACTGAATGTCCTGCCCTGGCTCAGTGAGATTGCTGCAGAAACCAAGACATTCTTCACATACCGTTTAAGGATCACTAATTGCACCATAGTTCATCAGAGAGCTGGCAATTTTGGAATAGGAACTCTCTTACTCATGTTATATCTACTGCAAATTAATATCAAAGAGCACATCACACGAAAAGCAGTGTTAAACCAAGCAGATAACCAGCCACAGAGAATTTATGGTTACATACACATACAGGTGTACCAAGGAAATGAGTGTACTAATACCAAGCAACTTCAAAATAAGATTACGAAATCGACACAAGAGCTCTGGTTATAAATAAGCTATCAATTAACAACATCATACTAGTACATCCTGAAATGACTGATCAGTAGTAAAAAGCTTGTTCATGAGCTACAGATACCACAAAAAGACAAACTGAAGACACAAATGCAATAAAGATTACAAGTAGGTGGCACTACAGGAGTTCAGCACATACCACAGTGATGGAAAACTTCTGTTTTAAAAGGATTAACATGAAAAGCAATTTATCAACCATACCACTAAGTTTGATTTTCACAGCATTGTAGGCAGATTACAGTATTCTAAAATTAATCACAGTTTTAATTCATAATCTCAAGAATTTCATCAGTCATATGTCATCTGACTGTATCTTTAGTGGATATAGCAGTATTCCCTAGCTAACTACTACTGAATTTGAGCCCTGACATCTTTAAAATAGAGAAACCTAAAAATAAAAATATATATCAGTTTTACCTTTGCCTTCTGGATTAGCTGCAAAGGTGGAATACATTTTTCTGCTTTAAAGCATAGAAAGCAAACCACCACTCAGAATTCAAACAAATGTGTCAGTGAGCACTAAGGGATGTATTACCAAAAATACCCAACCTGTCAATGTAAGAAAAATGTTTTATGATTCCTTCGTCAAGTTAGTCTAATCACTTGTAAGTTCCAAAAAGTAAATGTAAGGGGAAAACTATTGTTTTTCATTTCGTAATAGTCTTAATTTATACACCTCTGTAGAACATTTATCCATAATAATACACAAATTCCTATAATCGAGTACATTCAGTTCTCTCCATTTTTTCTTAAAAGTACAATACACTAAAGTCTTACATACATGACAAAATGTATTCATTTAGTTATCAGATATTTGTTTATAAAGCTTTCACAGTTATCTAACAGGTTCAACTTTAATTCACAAAAGATTAATAATTCAGCTTCTGAAACTTTGTGTTACTTCCCATAAAAGACATTCACCCACACCTACAGTTCAAAAGGTTTAATCTTTTACTGCAGCATTACCAAGGGTCATGGTGGCAACTCCATCCAAGTTAGCAAAATGGCGCTGCTATGAATTATTATTTACAGTATATAGTAGTAAATTAATGGGGCAATAAAAGGTATTCCTATGATTTATCAGAGTATTAAAAACTCATTCACTGGATTTCTTTTTCCTACCGAACTACTGCATTTAGTATTATAAAGCAAGCTTTTTACCTTTTTATTTTAATTAGGTGAGCTGGGTTTGGAGAATGTAAAATGGAATTCTTGTGATTGCTGGTGAGAAAGGAATAGATGTTACCATTAGAAAAACAAAAATTGAGGGAAAATATTCTAAGAGGATTTCCTTCACCTTACACCTATGCAACTGTAGCAAATCCACAAAAAACGTTGTTCAGGAAGTTCCAATATCTGGGAAACTTGAAGACAACCTGGATGAAAGACAGGAAATATGAAGTCTAGCTCTAACAAAAGGAAAACAAGAGGTAAGTCGTTAGGTTTTCCTAATCATTATTATTGATAATTTACAAAAAAAAGTATTAACTGACAATGACATTGAATTTAAGTGTCAAAAATCAAGTCTATTTCTGCTTCATCACCACTGTTCTAGAGAATTTTTGAAACATAAACCACTTCTACTAAAATGGAGAAATGTAACTAATATCGGGCAAACCTTTCAATAGTAACATGCTTATTATCATTATTGTACACAAAATGAATAAACTATTTTTCATTTCTTATTATTAATACTACATTTGGAACTATTACCTTTGTGCTAAAACTGCTAAAGCCGTTAAAATCCTACAGAGATGTAAAGATCTGAGTTACTGAGCTTAACACTTTTGCCTGAATGTACGATGCTCACAAATACATTATGTGTAAGAAAAAGAATGTATCATTGCATAGCATTCTCAATTGCATCTCTCCCTGCAGGACTGTGTCAAAACATGCCATGTTGTATCTTCATAAAATAGTATTTTGTATAAAAAATTTAGAAAATCAGAGAGCTAGTAAACAGCCATTGCACTGATAGTTAAAATGCGTTACATATTGAATAATCTAAATTTTTCAGTTGGCAGTGAAGATTTTTAGTAAAGCTAAATGGACATTCACTCCACGTGATTATATGTAGCAGTCCTTACCCACTTTTATAAAGAAGGTAAGCTATTAGTCCAAAAGATAGATACTGTTTCCGTGTTCACAAGTACTGTCTAAATATCCCTTCTGTTAAAGACATAGGTAGAGTTCACTTCTTTCAGATTGAAAGCTGAAGAAGAGGGAGGTTTTATGAACTCAACTTCCAGGGGAAGCGGGTGAGCTTGTTCTCTGAAAGCACATTATAAGCATGCTTTCTGGAGGAGAGGAACACCAGAACATGGTATTGTGAAGGCCATCTTCCCATACAACTTCCCAAGACTGCTGTGCGGACATCATCTCTCACTCACCAAAGGCCTATGCTATTTTGAACATGCATAGAAAGAGAAGAAAAAAAAATAATAATCTGACTTCAGCAGATAAAATGGATTTGGGGGATTTGTGTGCAAAACCACAGAGACAAACTTTTCTATAACATGGTATGTACCAGAAAAACTGCGATGGTTTCCTTTAATTTCCATGATAGCAACTAGGAACAAGCTCTTGTCCACCGCTTACAAGAGGATTACCTCGCAGTTTTCCTGTCACCACTTCTTTTGTTATCCTTGAAACAGGCATAGACAATACAGACAGCACATCTGCGGTGGTCAAAATGGGGTATTGCAAATCTGTGACTGCTGGGAAGCAGTTCCTTCAAATGTCACAGTCAGACACCTTTCAGGTTGGCTTGCCTTTGAAAATACTAGCTTGGGCAGAAGGCAAAGCAAAGGAGGTGGTGAAGAACAGAGTAGAACAGAGATGCTGGTTAGATGTGCATTGATCTTCCCAAGGTTTCTGCTGACATTCTGTGGAAGCCTTCTCACCATACTGTCTACTTACTCATCTGATGTAATAAGATCTACTTACAGTAGATCAGACAGATAGAGGTTGTAAAAGTATCTGATGTTACCTTAGCCAATGCAGAAAAAAGGCCTCACACTCACAGTGCTGATCTAGAAGGAAGTATGTCAGCCTTGTTAGGAATTCTATGGAATCTTAAAAAGCAGTCGTTGCATCTTCCTAGACCAAAAAAAACCAAACTCATTAATCAGTGGTAGTCTTGTATGAGTAAAGAAATTAAGCGACGATTAGTACAAAGCTAATTAGTAGACTCTGGGTGTCGCTATAGAGGTTTTACTGCGGGCGGCTGAACGCGGTCCCTGTTGAGGTGGTGTCAGGGCTGCCACCTGGTGGACAGGCTGCTTCTGCATCCACCCAGAGCAAGGAACAGCTGAGCCGTCAGAAAGGGTGAATCGCGCCTGGTGGTGAAGGGAAGAGGGAGGAGAAATGTGAGGAAAAGCCTTGCAAGGATCGAGGGCAGAGGGATGATGGCTGGAGGAGGTGCTCCAGGGTCTAGAGCAGGTATTCCAGACACAGGGCTTCCCTGCAGCCCATGGAGAAACCATGGCCAAACTGTAGTCTGTGGAGGGCCCCATGCCACAGAAGCAGGTATTTCCTAAAGGAACTACTGCCCTGGAAAAGACTCCCACTGAAGCAAGAGAAAAGTGTGAGGAGGAAAGCGCAGCAGAGAGGAACTGTTATAGACTGACCACAAGCAGCCATCCCCAAACCCCTGCACTGATTGGGGCAGGGGTGGGTAGCAGAATCGTGAAGGAAGGAGTAAAATTGAGCCTGGGAAAAAGAGGAGGGAAGCACAGGAAGCTGTTGTTTTGATTGTCATCTTTGTCTCTCACCATCTAAATCTATTTTATATGTCAATAAATTAAATTATTTTTCCCCCCAGTCTGTCTGGTCAAAGTCAAGTCTGATTTGCCCATGCTGGTAACTGATCTCAAGTTTTTATCTTGACCCATGAGCTTTTTCATCATGGAGAAGGGAGATAAGAGAGCAGCTGGATGTGCGGCTGGTGGCAGGACAAGGTCAACCCACCATACTCCCAGGCTGAAAAACACTACTGACTGCCAGCTGAGGGGTGAAGAAAATGTGGGAAAGCTGAAAGTGATAAACATAAGAAAGGAATAGTAGATTTACTTGAAATCTTATCCTTACCTGGATTCTTACTGACTTTAAGTTCTTTAGTCAGTCTCTGATATACCTGGATATTTTGATCACACATCCATACTGCCAATATTTAGTTCACATCTGGGCCTCTGTGCTTATTTAGTTCTATTCTCTGTACACAACTGGAATCCTAAATATAGTCCTTGTCTGTCTGTGGGTGTCATGCTCTGTAGCTACAAAAATCATGCTTTACCATAGTAACCCTTTCTTCTACTCCTGAATTGTGTAAGCACTTGGAAGGATCTACATATAAAAATGCCCAAATTTCATGTACTGTGTCAAAACATGTATATCTATTTGTAGAGAAAGATCTGAATGAAACTGTATGGGTATTTGGGAGGGGTACATAAAGAAACATGCTGCCTAATAACTAAATATTTAGATTATATGCATCCAACAAGTTATATACCAAACAAAATAATAAAGGAAAATAATACAATACTTTTAAATAAACACAGTATTTCCAAGATATATATGCTGAATACACATTATGACACCTCCAGCATGCCATACTTCTACATGTATCTTTGCCTGAGATGCATTTAGTATACCTGAAAGTTATTATTAATTAGCCTCCATTAGCACTAAATTTCTTCCAGTATCACACAGTAAATTCCTGTTACAAACTCCACTGATGTTACCTTTAATGACAGACCCACCATCTTCTCCAACATATTGAAAAGTTGCCTTTTTTTTTTCCAGTTTCTCCCCTCTCCCACCAATTTCACACTTCCATGTCTCCTTTCCTTAAATAACCATAAAATTTTCCTAAGAATGTTGACTAAACTTCTTGACACTCCTGACTGGCTACTGAAGAGCAGTAGTCTTGTTCCTACACACTCCACTTGTGTAGCAGTTGTGATATTGATCTAACAGTCCACCAAAACACAGCTTTCAACGCTTACAATAATTGAGCAAAACACATCCATTCTGAAATTATTAATACTATCACAGAGAGATTAATTTCCTTTTGATGTTCTTCTATCAGGAACTCTACTTTGATTCATTGATGTCACAGAACAAATTAGTGCCATACATAGTCAAGCAGTATGATATTAAAATCGGACATTATTCTGCTGCTGATATCAGACAATAAAGTAGCAGATGGTTTTTTGTTTTTTTTTTTTTTTTTTTTAGGAATGACTTTCATGTCAAAGTAAAAGGCTGCACAAACCAAAATTATCTTATTTTCTGGAAGTTGCTCTTGTTTGGTTGCATATCTGGTTCTAAATCTTCACTGCATGAAAAGACTACATTCTACAATAAAAGGTCAAACATTCAATGGAATACAGAAAACAGGAGACTTCATAACCTTTACATTTTGGCTCTTCGGCTTCCAACTGGCAACAAAACAAAATGGCAAAAAACAAATGACCAACACGTATCTAATTCTGGAGAAAACATTTGGCAAACATTCAATTTTAATAACATTGTATTTTTATTTACAAAATTTACTTATAACACATACAGAACTTGTTCTGAGAGGAATTACCCCTCCATAATTAAATAAAAGTAATGATTCTGGTGCTATCATCAAAATCGGGTGTCCTGGGTTCAGCAGTAGCAGTCATTTTTTCTCCTTCTTAGTAGCTGGGGCAGTGCTGTGTTTTTGACTTTCAGCCTGGGAACAGCGCTGATAACACCGATGGTTTTAGTTACTGGTCAGAATGTTTACTCTGACCAAGGACTTTCTGAGTCTCATGCTCTGCCAGTGAGGAGGGGAAGCCGGGAGGAAGCAGAGACAGGACACCTGACCCAAACTGACCAAAGAGGTATTCCATACCACAGCACGTCATGTCCAGGATGTAAACTGAGAATTACTCAGAAGGGCTAGTGCCCTGCTGGGTAGGGCTAGGTATCGGTCAGCGGGTGGTATTGTATTCTCTTCCTTTGTTATTTCCTTTATCATTATTATTATTGGTGGCAGCAGTAGTGGTTTTGTGTTATACCTCAGTTACTGGACTGTTCTTATCTCAACCCATGGGAGTTACATTCTTTCAATTCTCCTCCCCATCCCTCCAGGAGCAGGGGGAAGAAAGAGCAGGGGAGGGAGAAGACTGCATGGTTCTTATTTATTGGGCTTAAACCACGACATTGGGTTTGTAAGATCATAGAATGGTCAGGGTTTTGGAAAGAACCCTAAAGATCATCTAGCTCGAACCCTTGAAAATTAGTGTTCCAATGTTTTTGTTTTCTACACTAAAACCTGAATTTTATGATTTTGTCATGTGTTTCAATGGGAGGTAAATGCAACCCAGTGCCTTCCTTCAAATGTGTCTTCTTGTGATCCTACAAACATTGTGAGGACACAGGCTACATCTGTTCAGCACAGCTGCTCTTCAGATTAAGTCACAGTATAGAACACCCAGGTTTAGGGACAAGTATCTTTATTGAGGACAGGAGAACTCACAGCTGATGCATTTCCTCCTACCAACTGCTGGTAAGCATATATACTGTCAGAAGGAGTAAAAGATCGTTTAACATGACAGTGTTGTTTATGACTACTTTTAAATTAAAGAATTAAAACACAAAGCACAAAGGTTTGTTTCGTGAAAATGGGTAACCAAATGCAAGTTTGTGCAGCTATTCTTGCCCACCAGCAGACAGGCCAAATATTAGACACAGCAGAATCTTTGAATTTCAACTGCAGAGACGAGAACAGTATATGTAACATTTTCTATACATCAAGAAGATCAATTCTGTAGCTATGGCTTCATCTAATGCAGTTTCCAGGGGCTTAGGAAAACTAAAAAAAATAGGGCCACTTACTTTGATCTCAGCCAGTGGGAATGGGAAAGAAAGAAAGACAGACATTCTTACATATTTAGTAAAAACAAAAGAGTCAAAATGCTGAAACTAAAGAAGTCCATAGAATCTCTAGAAAGGAATATTTCATTACTTCCTAAAACAACATCTCAACAGAGAAACATGAGATACTGCTAAGTGGATTAGCTGCAATACCAATCCTATTGAACAGAACAGGCCCTCTAACAACTTGCAATTTGCATTTCTCCATGGAGGACTGGTGATTAGTTTTGCATTAATTGCAGCAACCTGTGAACACTAGCAACCAGAATCACTTTTAGCATTACAATTCTTATTAGTTGTGTATATTTAAGGTGAACATATCAGTCAGACTAAGTTTTCCTACTATATTCATTCATACAGGATCTTCTGAAAGCTTGGACTAGTTTATGAAAGAGATCTGGAGATTAGCTGTAGTTTGTATTATCTGTCTTTAAAAAAGTGTCTGTACTCAGGGTTTGTGAGTCTCATAAACTGTGCTATGATCTGACCTTTTAATGTTCCCACTAGTCAAAAAGGAGACACTTAAATTCATTTAGAAGAGTAAAAATATTAAGAGTAAAATATTACCAGTAAGTTAATCACACAAACCCCAGGTATTTTAGAAAGTTCTATATACCTAAGGATTTTCTTATTTGAGCAAAGAGATTAACACATTCATAAGTAACCTTAAAATTTTACCAAGACTGTTGACTAAACTTCTTGTCTCTTTTCATATATTCATCTCCAGTTTTAGCAATATCTTTTGTACAAATAAACATCCAGACATGCACAAACACAGGATAAATTTCCAAGTTATTTTTCTGAATTGGTGTCCCTTTCTCTTCCACCCCAAAAAAACACCCCAAAAATTGTATTCACCATCTTTGTTAACGTAAATTATGTTTAGAATATGTCACATTTAACATAAAGAAAGTTTTTAATAAAGCTAAACTAACAAAGATCTTCAGTTTTCAGAGTTGAAAGATCAGTTTATTTTCTATCAAATTAAATGAATGACCAGTAAGATTGTAGGTGCACAAAATGCATTCTGTATTCTCTGCAGTAGGGAAAAGCCTGGCTTTGCCAGCAAGAGACCAAGTACTCTATTTTATGTAGGAAAAGATGGGATTTGCTTAGTTAATTTGGAAATAAAGTCAGTCAAAGAGTGGAAGCTTTCAAAATACAGAGAAGTACAACTTAGTGCTGCTTTCTCATAAAGCTGCAGAATGCAGGTCCCTTTCAGCTGTTAAAAGATTGAAGAATGACTTGGAGTAGACCAATAATGTCAGAAGAACAGGGAAGTGCACACTAGACAGCCATAAGAACTTCATTTGACTTGTATTGGCAATTGATTTAAATGGAATTGCAACTACCCATCAAGGTCAAGAATGCTTGCTTGGCATTAGGGACCTCCGTGTCAACTGTAAATGTACAACAGTCATCTATTTTTTACAAACATGTTCAAATCATTATAAATCATGTTTTAGAATGATTGTTTTAATGTCCAAGGTAATGTGATTTAACCGAACAGTAGTATTGCTAACTGAACAGTCTGCAATATAATCCTTGCTATACAAATTACTGCACAAAATAATAAAATACCTTTTATCATATACTGCACAGCTTAACCAAAAGAGACAGATCACATCAGGTACCTTCCATTTCAGCATAGCAAGGTTACTTTTAAGACAGCATTTTGATTTCAGGACAACAAGGTCTTGAAGTCTTGCTAACATTAATGCCTGAGCATTTGACAAATGCTAAACTAACACTTGAATAAATTCTAAAAGACTGACTCCAGGTCAAAGGCTCTGGAATATTCTGCAACATCTATAGTAGATTCTTCTCCCACTGAAGTCGAGGGCAACCTGTTTATTTGAATTTTGTATCCTTACAAAGAGCCCCCACTGTGACAATTGCAATTTTTCTATTTCTCCAACAAAATGTGTGCTTATGGTTCTCTAAAGAGAAACAAAAGCAAATCTCAGCTTTTGAGATCCTGACAATCAAGGGTCTTGATCTACAGAAATTAAGGGTATCCTCTAAACCTCATTTCTATACATATGTCTTAAAAAAAAATTACTCGCTACTTTCCAAGTTAACTATGTTCAGCTCATATACAGTGTTGCTTTACTTTTATTTCTGAGATAAATACATTTTGATGATAAAGAGCCATAAGGTTAAAATCAGAAAGAAAGAAGAAAGAGACTCACAGTGAATTACATTCCTCACAGGAATACTGTTTCTTCGGTTATTCTGCCTCATCCATAACTTTGGACACTGTAAAATCATAGAAGTCAGCTTAAAAACCATCAGAGTGTGACAAAGAAAAAAATAAAGTACTAATCAGAAGAAGTAAAAGACCAACTCTATGTCTTAGTGAAGTAATACTATTTGTATTGGCTGTGATAACCACTGGCACAGCCCAAATGGTATTCATGTGTTGCAATCTCTGTTTGGCTTCTGGTTTGTAATTCTCCATCTGCTTTTTAAATCTACTAACACATCATTCTGGAACTATAATTCAACATATATTTATATTTTTGTTTCGACGTTGCTATACTAGTTTATATTTAATATTTGTATTTCATGAGGTATTGAAAAAGTTGTCAAGGAACAACTGGTCAACAAATAAAACAAGTGAAATGTGAATATAAGGGTAAACTGGTCTAAATGTTCTGTCTTAGAATAAACATAAACCCCTAAATATTGAATAAATGACAAGCTTAAATTATCAACACATAACCTTATTTTTTGTTAAATTATCACTGCATTATTTCAACTATTACATAAGCTACCTTTAGTCAGTAATTGGGACTCCTTTAGCAGCAGTCAAAGGGTTTCCTTCAAATCCATTTTTAACTGTTACATAAACACATCGGTAACATTATTTTACTGCATTAGTTATGATAACTAGTTTTGAATGTTGTTTTTCCAACATCACTAAATTGAGTAACAGATACCTCGTTTGACTTCCAGACCAAACTTGCGCTAGTCTTGCAGAACAGCGGCAACAAAACCCACGCCCCAGGATCATTGTGTATTACTACACACCAACCAGCTTCCCAGCCAGAAGCTGATTCAAAGTTTGTAAAAAACAAATGCTTTTAACCTTTTCTTCTAGTGTCTCCTATTTTGACTAATTAGCTAATAATAATTTTGTAACCTAATAGTAATTGACAACATAGAAATGCCCAACAACCATAACCTGAAAACTGACATGAGCAGTATTATATCACCCAATATACTGGCTTTCATACAACTATTTCATTACCTGTGAGCTTCTTGGTAATGAATATGCTATTAAAAGGTTTTTTTTAATTTTCGTGTTTCTCATGTTGTAATTCTCCAATAAATTTCTCTGACTTCCAACATAAATAAGTTTCATTATTCCTCATTATTAAAAGAAACAAACACATTCTCCTTCACTGAAAGGGTGTCATATAATTAGATGACCTTCCTACATAAAATCATTAATGAAAAAGGACCTGACAACTTGCAGGAAAATATTTAATCAGACATCAGTTAGTCAAGACCCAAGATGTTACTGGACGAACAAATGCTTTCAGAAACAGTCTTTTACAATACCAGAGATCAAAACAGACTTTAGTTTTACTACATCATTAGACAAGTCCCAGCTTTCCAACAATTTATCACTGATTTCTTCATTTGGTTGCTTTAAACATGCTTTTAAAACATACTTGATAACTAGTAAAAATTGTATACAATGCAAATGACATTTCAGATAAGTTTTATTGACTTAATGCTCTGGTAATAAAATTATAACAATCAGTATTATTTTGATTTATTGCAAATTTTACTTTCCCCTTTAATGGACTTTGTGTCTGGCAGAATTGAATGTAATGCTGCTGCCACCTCAAGGTCACTACAGAAAAGTGTGATGGTTCATTTTGGTCTAATATATAAACAGTAACAAGATTCAATAACTAAAAATGAAGAGACTCCTTTGTTTTCATGCAGTTCAATGCTCACTGTATGCAGATTCCACATGTATATCTGCAGTGAAAACACAATTTTACTTCCCTATGTTCATGGAAGTGAACACAGGCACCTGGAGACCTGCATGCACACACTGCGCTAAGGGTTACAGAAAATAATCTTTCAGTGTCAAGGAATATTCATAAAGTGAGCCAAACTATGAGCTCCTAATTTTACACAAACTCATGAACAAGAATTTGACTCAGAAAATTTGAAAAGGGAATTTAAAATTTACAGGGTTTTGTTTGTTTGCTTGCTGCTTTTTTAGACTTTCAGGCGAAAATCACAGTAGGATGGAGAACTCCAGTTCCTGTTATGATTTTAATACATATTTTGAGGGAACAAGTGCACAAGTTCTGTAGCACAGACAGGAAAGTTGCATAGATTTTCTTATTTAAGGTTTTGGAGGCCAAATAAATATTTTAATGATGAAAAGTGGAAAATATATTTATTGGGTACTATGAAATAGCCGCAGTGTTGTCTGCTTGTAATGTAAGGATGCTCAGAAATTGTATGTTTGTACTCCTAAAGGTTTTATGGGGGCATAACAGAAGTGTTACACCATCATACACATCACAAATAGGTCAAAGGCTATATAAATTTTGCAAACTTTATCAAGGTTAGGTTCAGGTGCCTTCTATGCTAAAGTTCTCTGAAAAATGTCACACCCTAAAACTTCAATCTACTGCTTAAAAGCCACCTCAAGCACATATGTGCTTGATTTAAAAAACCCTACATAATCCCATTTGGCAAAAAACAGATTGAACTTTAAGTAAGAAAATGTCTGCAGGAAGAGATCAATCTATGGAACATAAGGGAAGTTGCCAGGACTAGCCAGAACATTTGCTGAAGAACACAATCAGGTTTAATGATATGAGAAGTACTCAAAAGCACTTGTTATTTTTTGATTAAAGTTACTCACGCTGAGCAGGAAACCTTAATAACTTTATTCTGGCCTATATTAGTAATGGCTACTGAAATTAAGTTATATGTATATACCACAGTGTCACACATGGCTGGATTTACAAATTTTTGGTATTATTTTATCCTTTGGGAGCTAGCATGTAGTACATAAGCCAGAAATTCTCTTGCACCAGAAATGAGTGCATTTTAGTCTACAATAACAGATTTAACAAGGAGGAAAAAGTAATTCCTTTTAACTACAAGTATTAAAAAAAAAAAAAAAATGCAATTAAATCAATTACAGGAATATTGACTGTATTAGAACCCCAGAGAGTCAAATTCTTTTTAATAGATCTGCTTTTATTTGTGAAATACTGATTTATGTGATGTAGGGTCTGATTCCAATTCTACTGCAACTTGCCATTCACAAATGAATTCTCTTGTATACGTAAAACACACACCAAGGACAGTCACTGGGGGAAAATGTAACTGTGATCAGAATGGATCTGCTATAACGCAACATTTCCCGTACAGTTAATTTCTCTTAAGAATGCAAAGGACATGTATTTTCACCAACTGTAACAAGAAAAAGAGCGGTAGTTTGCTGTCATCATTGTAGGAGTCTTTGTGCATAAGATTCCCCTTGCTACAACTGCCAGTAACAAATCACATTCTACACTCCTTTAACTGAATTACATATCTAAGAAAGCACTGCTTGGAGTAAGAACTTGCAAAAATAGCACTATCTATGCAAAGTAATAAAAAGGGAAAATAATAATAGACATTAAAATATAGTACATCATGTGGCAAGTCTCTAGGAACTGCCTTGATGTTTTCTGTAGAGTTAAATCTGTCTTTATTCAAAGTGGAGTTTCCCCGTGGCAAATTCAGCAGTAAAAAACAACCCAAACTCTCATGATTCTCACTAATTTAAAACACATGAGTCCTTAGTACACAGACCACACCATCTTTACATTAATAAAGACACAGAAAAGTGCATATTACAAGGGCTAGGAGAAGCCCTGAGTCTTTGGAAGACAATGGTGAAACACCTTTTAAGAATGAAAGCTACTGATTTATCATTCACAAAAAAAGAAGAAAAAGATGGCAGTAAGGTCCAGTTGTCACCTAACAGAGGGCATATCATTCCTACAACCGTAGAGAACAGTAAACTGGTAAAGGGACAGGCTAGCCAGAAAGCTAGATCCCATTGACTCTCAGAGGCTTTCACTACCCTAGATCACTGCAGAATCCAGTCCAAAGAATCGACAAATTCTAGCTCATCCCCTAACAATTTTCCCTGAAGTGCCCTGGTTTCAGAGGATCCAGTGCTCTTGATTCCATATTTTGCCTCAATATATGAATGAGTATGTCATGGTTCAGCTATTTTTTAAATGTGTTTTTTCGAAGGCAGAAGAAAACTGGTGTTTGAAACATTTGAAGTCATAACGCATCCTACTACCTTCAGTCACTGCTGCAAACCCACTCCTTTGCAAAACAGAATCATAAAATGTCAGTGTTATACTGATATAGGCTAAAATAGACATTAAGAATCATTACTTATTTCTGAGAATGTTGTAAATTTTTCTTTCCTGTTTCTTCCTTCCTCCACTCCCATTCACATTCAGCTACCACTCAGATTTATCCTCAGCTGCTTTACACTCACTGCAGACCTTCCATTGAGAGGCAGATATGCCCACTGTGATACTTGGACCAAGTCCATAAAAATAATCTACTAACATACTAATAGGAGTTAGGGATGTAATCTTTTTACATTTTTGTGTAAGACTTAACACAGAATGTCATTATAACTATGTTTTGCCAGTATCACAGCCAGAAATAAGCTTTCACTTACTTCACAGATGAAACCAGCAAATACAGCAATTGTAAAAAGAATTGCTGTGCCAGTAGAATGTCTGCACGTTATCTATGTTCCCGTTGGCATAGTTGTATCAGCACACCTTTAGTTATTGTAGAGAACATTTCAGTACCTTAATTTGAGCCAAGGTGAAGCTTTCCTTAATGTCTCACTATTTTCAGCTCACCTGGTTGTAGTTTCTTTCTCTTACATACCTACCAGAAAAGGTATGAAGGAAGTTGGTTTACCCTCAATTCTACTCTTAGTGTATCATCAGCAATCTCATGTCAGGTGATTTCTCACATTCTCTTAAACTGAGTGCCTCCTAACAGCTGACTGACAGGTCCTATGAAAATACACCTCTAAGTTTTACATTTTACAAAACTTAACTTTAAGGTTTAATCTTACTGACTTGAGCAACACTCTCCCAAAACAACAAATATGACTCAAAAATTTTAAGGAACTATTAAGGAAAAAGATGAGCCTTTCCCTATTTCTTACAGTCAAGGGTTCCTTTTCAAGTCTCTTCTTCTCAATACCAATGAAATGTCAGCATGTTAAAAACAGCACCACATATTCCACAGAATGGCATGAGGGGAATTTTGCGGAAAAATTATATTCTCTTATTCCTGAGAAAAAGTTGTAACCATCAGTGAAGAAGCTGATGGGAAAGAAATATAGAAATTTTTTTTCTGTAAAAAGCAATTCCAAATAAGTGACTTACAGCCAAATAACTAAGATTCAAGGGAAAGAAAGTAATTTTACAAATAATAGGACAGACGCTGTTAAATCATCTCTAAATTGCAATTAGGCATTTTACGTATACACTTACATGCATGCATAAAATTGGATTTACGTATAGCTTAGAGGTGGCCCTGAATCACGGGGTTTAAATCTGGAGTGAAGCCTTTATCTACACACCCATAAAGCTGGCGGAAACAGGGGACTGAATATAGGGATTTTGTCTTATTTTTGTCTTATTTCCTGTACAAAACAAAGTAGATGTGATTTTAGGAGATGCAATAAGCCATATAAGAGAAGAGAGTCAAAGATATTTCCCTTTAATTCGTAGAATATGCGTCAAGCAGAGAGCGAAAAAAATCTCACAATTTGATAACGTATCATGGAAAAATACAAGCTCTAAAGCAGTAAGAGATTCACTATTTGCAGTGTTAGTGGTACTAAAATAACTAAAAGACAGATCAAGATAAAACAAAGCACAAAAAATAAGAATTTTTAAATAACATGGCTATTTTCTGAATATACACACTTCAGATTTCCAGCGTTTCAGCAAACAGTAATAATTTAGTAAACTTGCTAGTAACTACCTTAAAAAAAAAATGGAGATACATATCTAAGTTAAATTAATATAAATCAGCCCCTAGATGTCATTGTTGCAGCTGAAATATCACTTAATACAGAACTTTCCTAATTCTCTAGTAGAAGAGGCTGTGTAAAGCAAAATAAACTACCTTAAGTAATACAAATTTCGCTCAGTTTTAACACCTCAATACCAAACCACAAAGACCTCTCAGGCTATAACAAAAAAAGATAACTAACCAACTATACAACAGGGCTGTATACAAGATTCAGGTTCGGACAATCACTTCAAAGGCCACTGAAATCCAAACCTCATCACAGAAAAGACCATATACCACTTGCACAAGGGAAGGCTCTTTGTAACTCCTATCAGCGTTTGCCTCAATACTAGAACCACTGACATTTCATACAGCTAACATATCTCTAATTCTATCTGGAACAGCTCTACATGTTATATACATATATATACACAAGAATTACATTATTGTTTTTGAAAATCTCACAAAAATTTGTTTTCTACAAGATATTGTAGCAATGAGTTCCAGAGGTTAAATACAAACATATAAGAAAAAAAACTAAAATTTCTTGTAAATGCTTTGAAAGTGCGACCATTCAACTTCACTGAATATCTGATTAGTCTAACTGTAGGGGAAGCATATTCAAACACAATTCATTTTCTTTATACTATTTATTATCTTTCTGTATCTATCATGTTCTATCGTACTGGTTCTGTAAATGAAGCAATGCTGTGTTCATTCTTCCCTGCATAATTTTTCAGTACTTCTAATAATTCTTAAGTCATCTGCAATATTTTCTCGCAAAATATAACTTAGTCCTATTTAATAAACAAGTAACACAGTAGCATTTTTTCCTATATAGTGTTCTTCCCAGTCTTCTCTTACTTTCTGTATTTTCATAGACTACACACCATATTTACAAACTTCTATATTTAGAGGGTCAAAATGTCCCTGTGTAAAGCTCGTCTTCACAGTAAGGGCTCCCAAGATGCCAGCCTGACAAATAGAAGTAGCCAATACATATGCACCTATGTAAATATATGCAAATTCTTCCACCATTTTCTAACTGAGAAACCCAAAACTTTAATAACCATGTGATAATCAACTGTATTTTACACACTCTGCACATTTTTTTCCCCAGATACAGAACACCTATGAGCAGATAAACCCAGTATGCAAATAGACAATATGAAACAGATTCTGTCATCCAAAAAGAACGATAAAAAGAAGCCCAGGCTCATGTTTTGCAGTTAGTCTATAAAGACAGCAGAAAAATTCCTAGTTGCCAACATTGTTGCAACACTATTGCAAATTTCACTCTTTTTTAAGGTAGTTCTACCTCATGATAGATAAAGGCCACCTCCAGGCTGCCAAGACCTAAATCTTAAGCAAGATATGAAAGAAAAACCTACTTTTTTATGTGCCACTCAAAGTGCTCACACACTACTCTTGGTCACTGTTCACCTAGCCAAGGCCTCCATTCTAACCAGTGCTCCAGGCAAGATTCACTTCTGTTGTACATAGAGATACAAAGCAGTTCATTTAATCTCTGCTCAGGAGATTCAGGGACACCACTTATATAATGCATGGTAACAATTACAAAAATTATAAAGCTTTTGGGATGGTTTTGGAACAGCCAGGCACAAAAGTGTAGAAAACTCATGGGAGTTTGAGGGACTCCTCATTAGGGACTGTAGTGATAGGACAAGGGGTAATGGGTTAAAACTTAAACAGAGGAAGTTCAGATTGGATATAAGGAGCAAGTCCTTTACTGCAAGGGTGCTGAGGCACTGGAATGGGTGGCCCAAGGAAGTTGTGAATGCTCCATGCCTGGTGGTGTTCAAGGCCAGGTTGGACAGAGCCTTGGGTGATATAGTTTAGTGTGAGGTGTCCCTGCCCGTGGTAGGGGGGTTGGAACTTGATCATCTTAAGGTCCTTTCCAACCCTAACTATTCTATGATTCTGTGACAAATTGAATTTTTCATTAACAACTATAGAACTCATTGCTGGTACAAGTCATTAATGAAGATAATCCTAATCATTAATCTCAAAGACGAAACAGAGTTTGAAACTGAGGCCACAAAAATGAACAGACACCTTACAGACAAGTTGCTACATGTATTTTCCTCTTATTTTAAAAGTGTACACAAAAAAAAAAAGTGTGTATGCTTTGCAGGTATTTACTTCAAGATAGCATCTTTGCTGATGTGTTCCAAATTTACTTGGCATTTCTAGACTACGTACTTCTCACTTAAATTAGGCCTATAATGCTTACCAGAAAACTCATGCCACTGACATTTTGTACATATTTACAGTAATCACAAAGCAATCTTGTAAAACTTTTACAAAACAATCAACATTCTGAACATACTATGCTCAAAGCAAGAGTCTCATCTCTACCACTCAAGGATAGATGCCTTACCCAAATGTCATTCAGTTTCATGACTCCTTCAGCTTGAAAGCAATGAAAATGAAACATACGAACTTTGTAAATTAAGAAGCCTTCCAAATTAATGTAAAATTATAAAATCTAAATCTGTTTTTGTTGTACAATCATACTTAAACAGAGAATGAAATCTTTAAATTAGTCCATGTTTAAATACAACAAAGAACAGTAACAAAGCGTATATGGACCATTACTCACTATCAACCCAGTATTTTTAATCCAAACATCTCAGACCCTAGCATACTTTGACTGGGCAAAGGAGGGGGAGAGTTCTGTCTCTTGAGTGATTCAATTCAGATAACTGGTTAATTAAATGATGACAAATAGAGAAGTGGAAGCTAAGCTTTTAAAGGAATAAGGTCCATTTCTATGAAGAGGCTCTATTTAATACAGTAGCGCTATTATTATTACTACTACTACATTTGAAATTGTAAATGCTATGCAGTAGGTGTTCAGAAGAAGGGTTGCACCCTTGCATCTTCCCCAAAGCAATTTCTTTTTTAAAAAAATTATTACCAAATTTATCTTACGAAGTCACAGATAAAGTTTGAAAGGTCTTAGGACTAAACACAGTTAAACAGAGCTTCATAATTCAAGCAATCAAATTAACCAAGTAAATAACTCCTATCAAAAGGATGGCTAAATCCATCTCTTGAATAATACCTGATGTGCAAATATTTCAAACATATTCCCTATCAATATGAAACAATACACAATTGCAACCTGCTCTAGGTGGGGTTCGACTAGATGGTCTCCAGACATCACTGCCAACCCTAATGATTCTCTGATTCTGTAATCAGCAGAGTTCCCTTCTGTGGGAGGAAACGAACTTGCAAATATTTGCTACAACTTTACCAAGTCACCAACACACCCAACTGTATACACCTCAATACACCTCAAGCCTCTTTCTGGAAATGAACATTGGATGTTATTTGCTATGACCTGGCCATGAGCAACTTCCAAAGCCCATTATCGTTCCAATTTTTCGGTTTAAATGAAGCATCTCATAAATTCACTGCATTTCTGGTGTGCAGCTTCTCCAGGTGCCCCTAACATGCAGTGCACACTTTCACCCCCATATTTACAAAATCACAGACTGGTTTTGGTTGAAGAGACCTTAAAGCTCATCCAATTCCAACCCCCTGCCACTGGCAGGGACACCTTCCACTAGACCAGGCTGCTTATTCCTGATAAACTGCTAAACCTTCTTGGCAGCTCTCTGCACTTCACACTCTGAAACATTTGCATTGACTTGCCATTTTTAGACCCAAAATACGGGGTCTGTGTTGTTATGGGTTCTTTAACTGCAACTGTTTATCCTTCTAAAGTTGGGCTGGAAGGAAGCAGCTTTATGGGGACTCTACCATTTCTGAAGCACACGTTGACTATAGCGGCGCCCGCGCTCGTCTCCGTGGCAACGGCGCGGAGGCAGTGGCGCGGCGGCAGGCACCCGGAGGTCACCTGATCCGTGACCGCCGGTCACGTGATACGGGCTCCATCGTCGCCATCTTGAAGCTGTGGCCGGGGTAAGGGACAAGACCGCTTTTTACCGTCGTTACCCAGGTAAAAGCCCGGGCGGGCCCGCAGGACACCGGGGTGGGCAGCGGCTTGGCAGCCGGGCGGCAGGGAGGGTGCGAGGCTCGGCGGCGGGCAGGCCAGCCGGCCGGCCCCAGGGCGGTGCGCCGCGCCGCAGCCCATGTGCAGAGCCGCGGGCGGCTGCGGCTCCTGGCAGAGCCTTCCCCGGGCCAGGCGGCGCCGGCCGCGGCCGCCTGCCTTCCCTCCTCACCGCACTGCCTCCCCGGTGGGACAGATCCCCGCGATCGCTTCCCTTCGCTTCGCTCCTCACCGCACAGCATCGCCTCCTCTGCGGGCCCGCTCCCCGCGAGCGCTGCGCCTATCTCTCCCTGTGGCGCCGGGCCCGCTGCTTGAGGCGAGGTACAAAGCGGCGGCCGCGTGGGGGGTGGCGGCAGAGGCGGAGGCGTCACGCGGGAGCGTATCGCCGGTCCGCGATGAGTCCCGTCCCCGAGCCTCAGTCTTGGGGTAAGGGTTCTGCGGTCGGGGGCAGGCAGCTGGCCGCTCGGAGCTCCTGCTGATGAAGTTCCCGTGGCCTCGGGAGCCGCAACGTGACCAGACCCGCCTTTCCCAGTAAAGCGGTTGTGTAAAGTGGTGGTTGGCTTTTCCTAGACCTAGGGGCATCTCGCCCTGTTCCTGCCGTGCTACTTGAGTGGGTGGGTGGCAGGGGTGGAACGGACCCCTCCAGCACACAGGCGTTCTCCCCTAGTCTGGGCCTTCCCCTTTGGGCCCCTTCATTATCCCCAGACCCCGTATTTTAGTTACTGTGTAGTTCTGTAAAGGCTATGTGCTGGCAGATCCACTTCCCAGGCTGAAGTTTTCTGTCATGGGAGGCTGAATCATCTTTGTTCCTGGTGAAAGCAAGGTAGTTGCTAAAATCCAGATAACCTTTGTACAATTCTTGTCGTCCCTGTAAAAATGAAAGCCTGCAGCAATAAGTGTGAAGCTTACTGTAAACAAAGGATGACATAACACATATATACAATGTAGTTACCCATTTGATAACTACGTCTGCTACAGGCATTCCAGGTCAATACATCTGAGCGTACTCTGCTTTTGCAGTGTGCACAGGCACAAAAATCCGTTTTTGTCTATGCCCATGGCAGGGGGGTTTGAAACAGATGGTCTTTAAAGTCCCTTCCAAACCATTCTGTGATTCTACTCCGTCTGCATTTTTGACAGAGCAGTAGTGTATGTGGCAGCATATTTCTTTTATGATCTGTCTAGGATTTTTCCTCATAGTTTCTGTGCTGCTTTCAGATGAAAAAGGTAGAGGAAATATGTGCCTATTCAGCATTAGTTACAGAACTTTAAAACTACCAAGTACAATTGTAAGTAGCACCATGTGCTTAGAATTTTCCTTAAGTCATTCTCAAATTGAAAATATTTCAAGTAGACATTATTCCTTTGAGTGCTGCATGTAATGTTAAATCTGCTTTCAGGGGAAAAAAAACAGTTGTTTACTCTTCAGAATAGCTTTTAAACGTATTACAGCCAGTATGAAACAAACAGCAAAGTATTTTTGTGTAACTAAATAGGACAGTTTTCAAATAATGGCCTTAAACTTATTTTTAGTTAAAATATAGTTGGAGATACTGCAGGAAGGGATATAATTTTTCTTACCCACAAAGACGAGAGTTAGTCATTCAACATTCTGTGCCAAGCACATAATGGAAATAGGAGCAGACATGCACATTGAGATATCTGCTGGTTTATATTTTAAGAGTTAGATACTTGGATGTTTCAGTTTAACAGTAACTCTGTGGATACAGACATTGATTCCTATTAATAAAACAGTACTGAACTTGAATTAAATAAGCAGGCTATTTGGTATATTCTTGCATAAAATTATACTTTTTGGGTTTAAATTTTTTTTTTATTTTCTACCTCCTGCAATTGATCTGCTATCACAGTGCAGTATTGATCATTTTTAGTCTGCTTACACAGGTCCAGCTAAAGGTATAAGAGGTATAAGGTATAAGTAGCTTAGTTTTCTAGTTATCCAGCTGCCCTATGGTGCTATTTCTATTTTATTAATTTTTCATTTTTAATGCTGATCTTAGCCATTACCAAGTAAATAACTGTCAAACTAACACTGTAAAATAATAACTTCTTTAAAGATTCAGAATTGACAAATATCGCTGCATTTTAAACTTGAAATATTTTACATGAGTGTATGAGGTGTGAATGCTACTAACATTGGTTATAGTGGTACTTCTGATGATAACCTGAATTGTAAGTTGAATGGCAAAGGAAGGTAACATGAGTAGTTCTGCCAAGAATTTTTATGTAATGGGAAAAGGGCACCATAGAACCCACTCTCACGTGTCTGTTCATTACACTGCTACATCCAGAAGTCGGAAAAAGTGGATTTTATGGGTCTCTAGGATCAGTTCTGGAAGTTCTGGTTTGGCTTCTGTATCTCTCTTGGGGGAAAAAAAAAAAAAATCTGTATGAAAGAGCTTGAGATACATTTTCAAGGATGACTGATAAATATTTGTCATTCCTTTATGTTCTATATTTTATATACAGAATGTAAAAACATATGTTGTGTATAAGCTATGTGTGTATATATAGTGAAACTTGTCTAGGTTATTTTTAGACATTTTTTCAGAAGTAAATTTCACTGTAAGACTTTTTGTCCAGCTCCTGCACCCCTCACCCCACAGCTTTGCCCACATCACAAAGTATGTTTCATGGAAGTTTATCCATGTTGGTTTCTAATTTAACCTCCAGCAGTACCACATACTGCCTGTGGTTTATAGTTAGGTATTTTTAAAGGAAGTGTAAGTGGAAATAGCTATTTCCTGTAGCTTTCCCTCAAAACAGAAAAAAAAATTAGTCTTTGTAACATTCATGGCAATTGATTTTCCCTACAATTAAGGAATTGTAGAAAAAGCTAAAATTAGTAGCTTTTCTAGAAAATGACATTTATAATAAGAAGTATGATTTAACATTTGAATGATCTTTAATATAGTGAAATGACTAATACAAGCAATTACCAGAATTCCTTTCTTTTTCTAACATTTCAAGGAAAAATTGCTTATTTTTGTAAATTATGTTGTTGCAAATTGTCATTTGCTATAGGACACGTCAGTGCAAGTATGTTGGGAATACATTTTCATATCATCATGGCTTTTAAACATAAATATGCCAGTTACTATTGGTTGGTATATTTAAGCGTCTAGCATTCAAATGTGTAGTCTTTGTAAAGAAAAAGGCAATAGCTGTGACAGTACTAATCAGCCTAAACATGAAAAATATATATCTTGCCCCTGTACAACTTGGAGCCAGGCAGTTATAGGCTATCTTGGAATTACTCTGTCCAGCTGTATTGAACAGCATCCATGCTGTCCACTAAATGTTCTCAAAATCTTCGTCTGTATAGCCATTCTGAAAGTTTTTATAAAGGTAGTGGCATTAGGCTTCCATATTTAGTAGAGGATGAAATCTAAATAGTACTGGGTTGTATTTTTATTATTGTGCATGTATACATTTTAATTTTTTATAAACCACTTTCTTTTAGGTATTATGGAAGAAGGAAGCAGTGTTGCAGTATTGATGCCAAATATTGGGGAACAGGAAGCTGTGCTGATTTCTGAAGCAGTCATTGGCCCAACACTGCAGAACAGTGAAAATCAAAGAAAATGTAACACTGACCCACTAATCCATGTTATCCAGAAACTAAGCAAAATAGTTGAAAGTGAGAAGACACAAAGATGCCTTTTAATAGGGAAAAAACGTTCCCATACTAACGCTTCTGCGCAGTCCTTGGACGCAGATGATCTTTGTGAAATCCCAGCTAAAGCAATTGAGCTCTCTGTTTTCACAGCTAAAAAGACTGAAGAGCTACAAGCAGATTACTTTGTGACTGAATGTCTTCCACAAAGCAAAAAAAATGTGATGTGCTACCAATGTAGCCTGTGTAAGTTTCTATCACCCTCTCTCTTAACACTACAAGAACATATAAAACAACACGGGCAGAAAAATGAAGTGATATTCATGTGCTCAGAATGTCATTTTGCTTCCAAAAGCAAAGAAGATCTTGAATCCCACTTCCAAAGTTGCCATGAGAATGGTGGTAAAAATAACACCCAGACAAAAGTGCAGCAGTGTGTAAATGTCACAAGTTCATTTTTGAAAGGGACAGTGGAAGGAAGTGTCAAATCAGGGGCTGATCAAACAGGAAATCTGAAAGGTAAAGATACAACTCCATCTACTCAGAGGCCTGAAATGGGTAGGAGAAAATGGTATACTTACGAGCAGTATGGCATGTACCGGTGTTTAATTTGTCGGTATACATGTGGTCAGCAAAGAATGTTGAAAACACATGCTTGGAAACATGCGGGTGAGGTTGATTGCTCCTATCCTATCTTTGAGGAAGAAAATGAAACTACCAACTTGTCAGAGGTAGTTGTAACTCCCACACCTCACAGCATGGATGCAGTTGTTCTCTCCTTGGAAAATAATGAACTTGATATCCAGAGTGAACCTTCTCTTCAGCTTCAGATTTGCAATTCTGAGCAACTGTCATGTAAATCGCCAGTAGGAGCAAATGTAAAAGAGGAAGAGATGTTAAATCAGTCTGTAGTACATTCTCCTACTACAGAGGTTTTAGAGGAGACTGTGTCAGATACAGAACCAGATAGTATGATAACTGATAGTCTGCTTTCATCAGCACAGAAAATCATCAATTGTAGTCCAAATAAAAAGGGTCATGTTAATGTAATAGTGGAGCGTTTGCCAAGTGCTGAAGAAAGTATCTTACAGAAACCTTTCTTGATGAACACTGACATTGAAATAGAAAAAAAAATGATCTCAGAGGAGTCCCACATTGCCTGTGAAGAACCTGATGAAGTTTATCATTCAGATCCAATTCAAGAAGTAGTAATAGGATGGAATAATACCGAAAAGAAAGATAATGAATTAAGCTCTAATAAAACCATACCAGCTGATGAAAATGTGCCGCCTGCACGAAGAAGGACAAATTCAGAGTCTTTACGACTACACTCATTAGCTGCAGAAGCTCTTGTTACAATGCCTATCAGAGCTGCAGAACTAACAAGTTCTAGCTTCAGGACTCTGACTGGAGAAGATGCTGTGGATGCAGGTGCAGGACAGGGAGAAGCAGATGGCCCAGGCATGACTCATTCTAAAGTGGCATCCTCACTTCAAGATGATTCAGTGGAGTTTAGTGACTTTAGCCAAGGTGAATGTGCAATAGTTGAGATACAGAAAGAAAGGCCAGAGTTATCAGAAGCACCAACTAAAATGGGCATCAGTATGTCACTACTCACTGTCATTGAAAAATTGAAGGAGAGGACAGATCAGAATGCTTCTGATGATGACATTTTGAAAGAATTACAAGACAATGCACAATGCCAAAATGCAAATGAGGCAAATATTCCTGGCAGTAACCTCGTAGAATATATACCTAATGCAGATCGACCCTACCGCTGTCGCCTCTGTCATTATAGCAGTGGTAATAAAGGCTACATAAAACAACACTTGAGAGTCCATCGTCAGAGGCAGCCATATCAGTGTCCTATCTGTGAACATATTGCTGACAACAGTAAGGATTTAGAGAGCCACATGATCAACCACTGCAAAACAAGAATGTATCAGTGCAAGCAATGTGAAGAATCCTTTCATTATAAGGTAAAGTTCTTTCCTGTGACTGTCTGTAATAGCTAAATAACGTATTTTGCTACCTTTTTAATAACTTGTCATTCCTCTTTCTAACTTAATTCAGCCTGACTTGATTGTCATTGCAGTTGGGGATTATTGCCAGCAGCACTTTCCAAACGTACAGTTCAGCTATAATTATTCTGCCTTACCCACTGAAATAAACTTGCTTCCTCACATAAGTTACTTTCCTGAAAACCATCTTATGGACATATTAATATCGTTGTTTTTCTGCCCACACGTACCAACTGCTGGAGGAAATGTATCAGATAACTACAAGTTGAAACTTTAAAAGAATGCTCAAACACATCCACTAGTTTTGAGTGTGTGCAAAAGTAATCATGGCACTTGGGAGTAACATGAGACACTTTGAAGCAGAAATTCTTTTATTTTTTTCCTCTTTATTGGTCTGAATGTTCTGTAGAACTGGAAGGTTACACACCAGAGCAGAATAGTGTACTTCTGCCATTTTTATAATTGCTATTTTAAGCTTGGTGAGCGTGTTCCTATATACTCAGTTCAGTAGTCAGGAATAGAGAGAATAAATATCTAGATGTACAACTGAAACTCTTGTAGGCAATGGTAGCGCAAATTCTCCCATATTTATTGTTGTTTAATCCTATTTTTAAAAAAATTTACAAGTAGGGTGGCAAAAGGCTCTATTTCCTCTCTCCTCCCCAGGCAAGTAGAAATGGGAATAACATATTCCTAAATCGCTAGGCAATATGAGGGTTGAGTCAGTTTTCACACAAGCCGTCGTCTAACCTCTAATCTAGTACTGCTTCTGGAGTATAATAATTTTGGAGGAAGAACTGTTTGCTACTTTTCTATGTGAATGAGGGGAGAAGGAAATTTATTTTCTAACAAAACACAAATCATATAATCCTCTCGGTCACTGGCATCATTCCTTTATGTTATTAGTTAATATTATTTACTTTGTTTTGTTTCTAGTAAAATTATGGGAGGGATAATCTATATATATGTTAACATCTAATTTATAAGAGTTTTCCTGAAAATTTAAGTAACAATTCACAATTGTTTGCAATATTTGAAGTGACCAGTGTGTGTTTGTAGTTTATATTTAAATGTAGGATATTGCTTTTTCAGAGCCAGCTACGAAATCATGAAAGAGAACAACACAGTCTTCCAGATATCTTTTCAGCAGCCACATCTAACAAACTAATAGTTTCCAACGAAGTAGATGAAAGAGAAGGTACTGTTTATATTTACACTTGGAATTAAAAAAGTCACTCATAACGTGACTTCTGTTTGTTATATATGTATAAAACTGGCTTTAAGATCTCATTTATGCTGAAATGTTTTCATGCTTTCCATAACTTTAAATGTATATTCTTTGTAGTGTGCAAAGCTTAGCTATAGTCTGTTTTAAGGTATCTTCTTACTGACATTTATTGGTAGGCAAGACATTTTCAGGCCCTGTAACTGGACATTGTATTTCTTGTGAAAAACAACTGGTATGAAGTATTACTCTGAATTTTTAATTAAAAAAAAAAATTTGTTTCCTTCATTCCAAATCACCTACAGCAAACAAAGGCTTTTTTGAAACTCACTGTGATAATGTAGTTTATTGTCAGTGTATATATACAGTACCACCATTCTGTGTTTAGAAATTTTCATTTAAGTGTAGTAATGTCCAAAATGCATCGTTTTAGACCTGCAGAGGCAAACATAAGGCATTCTAAAAATTCAACCTATATCTGTAATAGTTGCCAGAGTAACAGTAGGTATGCATTTTCTAATTGTTTAACTGTGTATTTGCTTATCACTTAAAATTGTGTGTGATTTAAAAACAACACGAGAAAACCCAAAACCATACCCTTGATGTCTTAAGGTAGTGAAATAGGCGGAAAACCAGCCAGATTTGGAAGTTTAGGAGAACATGTTTAAAATCCTTTTGAATATCCTGAAGGCCCAATATTTGTTATTTCAACTTGAATGCGTCCTCTTCTCTGGTGAGCTGAAGTTATTGAAAATATATACAGCACTTTTATTCTAAAGGTGACACTGTAATTACTAGTATTGTGCAATTTTAGAACACTGTGGAAAAATACTAGTAATTATATCACCTCTGAACAACTGTGGGCTGAAGTATTTCCATTTTGTGCCCTTAGCTCTTTTCTGTCCTAACTGTGGTCCCTTGTTCGTTTAGATACCAATATGTGCACTATAACAGTACTTAGACCACAACTGAAATTTCTGAATTCTACTCTCACCGCTACAGCTGATCAGTGACTGCGAAAGCATTCACTGATACTGATGGAACTACTTATGAAAAAGGGACTAATCAGCATGAGCCAGGGTGGACAGTTCAAACCACTAATGATTTGTATGAAGCAACGCTGTATATGTTGGACTAGAATGAGATCCTTACACTTGGCTTCTGTTGTCTTAGCTCACACTGCCTCTCTTTCGTTACCTTATCAGCCTCAGGTAAAACGAACCTTCCCAACTCCTTTTCAGTCTCATCAATACAGAAAGGATTTAAATTCAGATCTGTAGTGCTTGTTACATCCCTGAGACCAAAGCCTGAGAGAGCTATCTGAAGTCAGGAGAAGACAGGAAGAAGGCAAGAGAGGGTCTGCTGGTAGTGGGAATGTTTCCCATGAAGTAGTAGGATTTTTGCCTTCTGAAGAAATAGAATAAATGTTTTAATGGAAGTGATAGGAAATAAAACATTGTTAGTTTAGCCGAGTACAAATATCTGTGAGCACAACTTGGACTATTACTTTTGACCATGTTTTGTTTGTTTTAAACCAGTATTTTTATAAATGTCATGATACAGGAATATTACCTTGAAGTGCCTGAAACATGTTATATTCGGGGGAATACTGTAACTTTTGAGCTAAAGTCCTGTTAAGGTGACTGAAAGTCACGGTGCCCTTTCACTTTTGAAAATAGCATGTTTTAATGAGGTTGTTTTAGAGTTTATATCCTGATCTTGCAATTTAGCTTTCATGAAAGAGGAGCCTTGCTTGAGAAAACTGCCTGCTTTCAATTTAATTACTGTTGAGATTTTTCTTTAGTATTTTTTGCTTATTATTATCTTACAAAAGTGTTGCAGCCATGCACTTTAATTGATTGTTTACCCCACATGAAATTCAGTAATGTGGCTTGAATGAAAACAGTTCTCCTTTGAAACTTTTATTAACTCATACTTTGGAATGCTTAAATTATTTCAGAACCAATTTATAATCAAATTGCAACACTACTGCAGTACAGCGATCTCTTGTCAAACAGATGTCATCCCTATAAAGCAACACAAAACAAAGAAGTTTATGGCATAGCATCTGGTTATGTGAAAAATGCCTGAGCTGAACAGTTTCATTTCTTGTTAATGAAATAGTTTGTCCTAAAAGTCTCTTTATTCACCATGGTGGTACAATAAATTAAAAGGGAGTATTATGACACTGGATATGATCGGATTGTAAATGTCTAATAATGAAGGAATAGGGCAATAAGCAGCATTACAGGAGCACCTGTTACTACTGCTAGAACAAAGATCTGTCATTTCCATGCTCCCTTTTAAGAGGCCTGATATCCTCCATCCAGAAAGCAAAAAAGGCCCGGAACCCACAAGAAATAAACCTGTGGAAGGAGTAGGAGGTGGGACACACGACTGCTATTTTTCAACAGTGAGAGGTTATATGATGTATTATAATTTATGTACATTTTGTTGAAGGAATAAATCTAAAGTAGTGATTGGTATAAATAATTGCTCCTAAGTGTGTGCTACTGGGTGGTTAGCCACGTACACTATGCAATAGATAATATGTTTGCATACTGCTTTAAAAATCTCATTAGACACTGTTTTTTTTAAGCTGCCTGCCCAATAAAATACCAAATTTGTAACAGAAAATACATTTGGAAGCAGTTTATTCTAAAGCTGCAGAATTTAAGATGGAAAACCCATTCAAGTTTAGCATGCAGTAGCTTGACCTTCAGACAACCCCTGCTCTCCCATAGATCTGCAGCCGCATAAGTATCTTTGTATTCATTTGTGGTCTTCTGCATACATATGCATTCACAAAAGAATAATTGTGGAAGCCTAAATTCCATAGTCTTCAACTATATATTAAGATAGTTTTGATAATTTACATTAAATAGAAAAAAATAACCCAATAAATTTTACTATATGAGCATATTGTAGGAAAAAAACTGATATATTTTGCTTTAAGGTTGACTTGCAAAGACTGTATGTTATCTATTACTTCCATATTACTTTTAAGAATGCTAGAAGAGTGAGCACTATGTCATGTTTTAAAGTAAAAAATATAAAATATTCTTTCTGTTATCTTGGTACACACAGAATTATTCAGATTTTATTTCAGACTGTCTTTGTATTCAGATTGCTGTTTTATATGACATACTATATATTCTTCAGAATAACCTTCTGGGATTATCAGTCCTCCCCTAAAGTGCTGAATTTTGGAGGAAAAGTTTAATTATTGATAATTTTCCCTTACTAAATTAGCTTAAACAGAATTATTATCCCTCAGAATAATATAACTAGAACTTTTTTGGACATAATTCAGTGCCCACCTATTGGTGGAGGCAAAAATCAAAGTGAAAAGTTGAGCTTCCATTTTGGATGACACTCTTTCCACTGTTTTTTTTCTGCAATGTCTCCTTAGAAGAGTTCTACCGTAAAGATTGCTAAGTGTTGCTTTGATAATAAAAAGATTAAAGATTCCAGGTGGAGTCCAGCATCATTAAAAGGGAACTTCAGAACAAAATTATCTTTACAAAAACTGTTTAGTATTTTGGACTCAGGAGATGAAACTTCTGTTTTCAAGATAAACTCTATAGTTCCTCCTAAGCTCAGTCTGCTTGTCTTATTCCTCCCTTCAGGAGGTGATAAAGGAGGGGGTGTCAGTAAGTTTTTCTTACTCCAAACTGAAAGGAAGCTCATGGTATTTGGACCTAAGATGAGATGTGTCTGAAAAGTCTACTTTCTGTGGTTTTCAACAGTCACTTATTTCATATTTCAAGCTTGTGTGTCTTTACAAGTTGGAACAGTGGCAGACAAACCCTCCCCTCAGTGTGACATGGACCTCTTGGCCTTGACAAGATCCCTTCAGGATTCAGAATGGAGGGATCTTACCTGGGAAATCAGAACTTGCTTTTCTAGGGAAGGGAAGTTATCCTTGGTTGGGGGAGGAACTGGGAGGCCTGGGAATTAGATCACCTGCTGGTATCACCAGAGTTCTTAAGGCAGTATCTACTAAAAAACATTCAGCTAATACAGCCTTTTCTGTTCGTCTAGGATCTTCTGATTTATCCTATTACTAGTAAACCTCTTCATAACACAAATTAATTTGTGCTGGATATGTACTTCACAGGAGCTTGAAGTTTCTGAAGTGTGTTTTTTGCAATATTTCAGCTTTACTTACTCCCACACATTATTTATTGAATTGTTTGTTTATTTTGGTTTGGGGCTGTACTTTAGTAATGATCTTTACCCACTGGAGATACTCTCTAAGGATTGATACCAGAGTTTCTTCAAAGCCCATGAAAGTAACTGAGAGTAATGGCTTGGCTGTTCAGGCAGATAGTTAAGAAATGGTGTAAAGATAAAATGAACTTAAGCACCTTACTTGTAGTTACTTCACTTTAGCTAGTGAAGAGGTTAGATGCAGGAAGAAAGCCCTGTGATTTTAGTTTGATGTTTCTTTTGGTGGTAGTCCTGACTTAAACAGCTCCAACCTTTGTGTTCCTCCATGTATCTGCTGTTCCTTCATTTGGGGAGTGTGTGAAGGCTGCATAATAGGTTGGAATGGAAAAGAAGCATAGAAAATACCATCCCTCTTCTCATATGTTTATATTTTAACCCATATCAGTTCCATTGTTCAGTAAGTGAGCAGGAATAAGGCTGTTTAAGTCTATACACTTACATCTCAAAAATATTCAGACTGTGCACTTGTGAGCATACATTTTCCTATGTTAGATTAGTCATTAGTCTTTGTCTCTGCAGCCATTAATTTTTCAAGAGTCTTTTTCATTCTGGAAAGAAAAAATGATTTTTGTTACAATTGCTTTTTAGTAATTTGGAGAAGTTCTGAATTATTTCTTCTCACATCTGATCAGAATCTTTTTTTTTCTTTCTTTTTTGATGTGCATATATGTGGGAGGGATAGAGAGGATTTAGATGCTTTGGGAAGACTTCTGCTTTTTTGCCAGTTTGAAAATTACAGAATCACAGAATCATAGAATAGTTAGGGTTGGAAAGGACCTTAAGATCATCAAGTTCCAGCCCCCCTGCCATGGGCAGGGACACCCCACACTAAACCATATCACCCAAGGCTTCGTCCAACCTGGCCTTGAACACTGCCAGGGATGGAGCATTCACAACTTCCCTGGGCAACCTATTCCAGTGCCTCACCACCCTTACAGTAAAGAACTTCTTCCTTATATCCAATTTAAACTTGTTCTTTCTTAATGCTCTTCTTTTCCTTTCCATTCTGGAAAGCAGTGAAACTCCTGGGGTCAGCAGTTCTCACATTTTAACACCTTTTGCTGGTTTTTAACCCAAAAAGAAGTGTCTGCATAGTGAGAAAGAATGTGTTTCCTAAAATTTTAGTAGTTCTAGTAAATGGTAGGGTAAATGCAGAACAGCATGCTAAATAAATGATGCCTTTATTATTTCTATGTCCATTGCCAGTTTGCTCCAGATACTTTAAAAGTATTTAATATTTGCAGATATTTAAAAGTATTGCTTTTAAATGTTAATTCATGTGAATGAGGTGGGCTGATGCTAACCTTATGAAGTTTAACCATGCCAAGTGCAAGGTCCTACACGTGGGTCGGAGCAATGCCAGGCACAGCTACAGGTTGGGCAGAGAAGAGATTCAGAGCAGCCCTGCGGAGAAGGACTTGGGGGTGTTGGTCAATGAGAAACTTAACATGAGCCGGGTTCAGTGTGCACTCACAGCCCAGAAAGCCAACTGTATCCTGGGCTGCATCAAAAGGAGCGTGACCAGCAGGTCAAAGGAGGTGATCCTGCCCTTCTACTCTCCTCTTGTGAGACCTCACCTGGAGTATTGTGTGCAGTTCTGGTGTCCTCAACATAAAAAGGACATGGAACTGTTGGAACAAGTCCAGAGGAGACCACGAGGATGATCAGGGGAC
Source organism: Pezoporus occidentalis (assembly GCF_034315485.1). Taxonomy (NCBI): domain Eukaryota; kingdom Metazoa; phylum Chordata; class Aves; order Psittaciformes; family Psittacidae; genus Pezoporus; species Pezoporus occidentalis. The sequence goes on from NW_026916253.1 coordinate 2,511,310, forward strand.
TGGAGCACCTCTCTTACGAAGACAGGATGGGAAAGTTGGGGCTGTTCAGCCTGGAGAGGAGAAGGCTGCATGGAGACCTCATAGCAGCCTTCCAGTATCTGAAGGGGGCCTGTAGGGGTGCTGGGGAGCAACTTCATTAGGGACTGTAGTGATAGGACAAGGGGTAACGGGTTAAAACTTAAACAGGGGAAGTTTAGATTGGATATAAGGAGGAAATTCTTTCCTGTTAGGGTGGTGAAGCACTGGAATAGGTTGCCCAGGGAGGTTGTGAATGCTCCATCCTTGGCAGTGTTCAAGACCAGGTTGGACGAGGCCTTGGGTGATACGGTTTAGTGTGAGGTGTCCCTGCCCATGGCAGGGGGGTTGGAACTTGATCATCTTAAGGTCCTTTCCAAACCTAACTATTCTATGATTCTAGGCCAGGTTGGACAGAGCCTTAGGCAGCATAGTCTAGGGTGAGGCATCCCTGCCCATGGCAGGGGGTTGGAACTGCATGGTCTTAAGGTCCTTTGCAACCCAAATCATTCTATAATTCTGTGATGATTCAGTTGTGCTGAAATTATCATCTGACAACACCTTACAACACTGAATGTAACTCACTAAAATAATGGATTTTGTTTCACATAGGAAACAAGTCTTCAGTTCAGAAACTGTATAGATGTGATGTATGTGACTACACAAGCACAACTTACGTTGGTGTACGCAACCACAGACGAATTCATAACTCTGATAAGCCATACAGGTAACTGTCTTAATTATTGCTAATGCCACATGTCTGGTTTACTTGTTTTAATTAAAAAGGTTACTTAATTGCTCATGCAGTTTTGAAGATATTATTAAAAAATTCCGATTAACTTAATTTTACTGCATTTTGATGAATCTGCACTTGCTGGTTGACTCACACTTATGTTATTAAGGTTTGCTGAGTTTTCCAGGACACATCTGTGACCATAGCAGTCTACCTCTGGCTTTCAGTTTGAAGCACTCAGATGTGAAAAGGGAAGTTAATTACATTGTAATATTGAACTTTGGCCAATAGTAATAATATATTTGTCAAATTCCTTGCACACTTCAGTTCATTTTGTATTTGCTTTATTGCAAAGTGTTCCTTATTGTTATCTGGTTACTTTTTACATTGGCTACTACAGACTGTAGCAAAATTCTGCCCTTTGTCGTGTCACCAATCCTCTCTTCTTTTTCACAGGTTTCAAGCAATAGTAATACACTCATTTAGGCTCATATTTTATAACTTTTCTACAAGGATGTTATATGGATTTATATACAACTTTGATATCTAAAGTCACGTGCAATACTGTAGGTCATGTCCCCAGCAGAAAAATAAATCACGCATTTTTCTATTGGTTGCTGCATAAATTCCTGCAAATTCAATTTGTGCTACTTTAGTGTGGATCTCTGTCCCTCTCTAGTGGCTAGAAAATAGATCTGAATTAATAGAATTTTTGAGCTAATATACTTCTGTCTTTTTAAATACAAATGCTGGAAACTGAACACCTTGAAATGCTGAGCTCAGCCAGGGTCTTTCTCTTTTGGATAAACAAACCCAGAAGACACGTTGTATTTTGATTTGTACATTATAATGATATCCCATAATACTAACAAAAATTTGCAAGATATTTGCTCAGAGAGCAAACGTGGAATACAAATAAATTTCTTTTTTTTCTCCTCAGAAACATCCCTATTGCTGTTACTTGTTACTTAGAAGGGTTGGAACAGCAGATACTGTAGAGTGTCTTGTAAATGGTAGTTTTCTGAATTGGTGTTAGCCAGCTTGTTTGATTTAGGAACACTTGAAAATTTTCCACTGGTGGTATGAACTGCTGCATACTAAATTTAAATTTACTGATCTGGCTTGCTTTTCTTGTGATTTTTTCATAAACCCCATAGGCAAATCTACAGGCCTGGTAGGATACTTAAGCCACAGCCTAATAAACATAGAAATCCAGTATTATGGTATTTCTCCTTTTGAAACGTGTTCCTCAAGTCTTTCATAGTATGAAGTAGCAACCTATAACGCTGCTGCCATTTTTATACCTGCAAACATATTTTCTTATTATTCTGAGAAAAAATGTTGGAAATTAAACTGCAAAGCTTCCAATGATGCATTTTTGTAGATTTGAACCTTCTGGATTTTAATACTGCAAATTAAGACCTTTAAAAAATAAAGCGAGTAATCTCAAGTGAAGTATCCTGAAGTCTCAGGCAAGACTTAAAATTGGACAGATTACCATTTCAAAAGAAGAAACAACTGAAGAGCTAACAACTATGCAGAGTCTGAGCTGAGCATGATGGCTTCTGTATATTACACACAAGAAGCTTGTGTGGTAGTATACTGTTATTTATTAATATATACAGTATACTGTTTATTTATGAATAGCATGGTATTTTGTGTGATACTTTGGGATCTAAATCTACATCGACTGGTTTATGTATTGTTTTACACAAAGAAACTGTGACAGAAGTAAAATATTTAAGACAGCATGATGTGACACATTTCTCTTAGAGCATTTGAATCTAAATATGTTGGTCTTGTCCGTTTTAGGACAAGAAATGCTCTGAAACTTAGTCATTTCATTACTAAATAGTTTGGCTTTTAAAATGTCATGAGCAACATGGCTGTTGCATTAAGCATAACCTGTGTTCTTGAGGAACAAGACTGACTTTTGAATACACTATGTCCCCTATAGCTCCTATGGCCATATTCTGCCTTGGTATAACACAGCCAAGCAACTTGCATCAGGGCTGCACTGACTCCAGTGCATCCTGATACTTCATTACGCTTACCAGCTTCAGTAGAGGTGCACACGATAATATCAGGAAGGAACACAGACCATATGTCTCCTCAAAGGAGAAGGCTTTTTTGGCCTGTAAATGATTCTCATTGTCCAAAACCTGAAAGTTAATGCCATCACTTGAATTTCTGTGAATATTGTTATGTCTTTAACTATAGTCTTTCCAGATATCTTTGCTTTCTTACAGATTTTTATTTCTGGAATAGTGTTAGCAGTTAACTGTCAGATTAGTTTACTTCTTCTTGTCTCTTTAGATGTCGAGTGTGTGACTTCGCCACCACAAACATGAATAGCTTGAAATGCCATATGAGGCGCCACCCCCAGGAGCATCAGGCAGTGCAGCTAATGGAACAGTACAAGTATGTAACAGTTCTCTTTTGGCAAACAGCCGTGACAGTGATTTTGTTATGTTAAGATACAAAGCAGAGTTCAGATTCTGTTCTTTTCCCTCCTAGATTCATTATTTGTTCCAGTAACTTTTTTTCTTTTTTTGAGAGAGAGAGGGAGAGGGATTTGATGTGGCATTCCAAGGTGATCTTTATGCTTACTAATTAAACATATCCATGACCTCCCTCTGGACCAGCAGTCAGCTTTTTCTTCCAGAATAGGGTGGTTGCATATAAACTGCTTATTGCAAACGGTTTCTGGACTGTGTTAATTACCAAAGCATGCCTGGATTTGTTTGGGAGAATGTATGTGCCAAAATCATGCCAGAGCACTTCTAACGTTTAATGTTATACATTGTTAAATGCCAGTACCCAGGAATGTTCTCTGGCTTTGTTTAATATTCTAGTCTAGGCACAGCCTTTGCATGTACATATTAGTTAGAATCCAGATTGGCATCACACTGCCCTAGTTAAGAACTAGTATGAACAGTCATTATGTTTAAATGATGAGTGTCCTTTATATTCTGTCCATAGGTATGGATATATATAGATACAGATATATGAGAAAGTTGGCACAAATATGTATATTAATTTGCAAAAAAAAAAAAATAAAAACTAGGAAAGGAAAGTAAATCAGGAATATATTGAATATTCTGACAATTCTGAACATTTCTTAATGGAATATTTTAAAGACAATAGGAAGAATCCAAATAAGGCACATTCATCTAAGGGTTTCTTCTCAAGAAAATCCGCTCTTACAACTTCAGATTCCTTCCACTGCCTTTTTCCCCGAAACTATTACTAGTAGCACTAAATTCTATTTGCTCTGTTGCCATACTTCCTACTGTATTGCTGAATGCTGTTAGTATTACCAAAGATTACTGCAAACCTCCACACTTTGGTCCCTGCATCCCCAAGGAAATAGTCTATCCAAAGCTGCAAGGTAATTGTTTCCTCAGTAGATCAGTTTAGGATACTTGAACAGTTAAGTTCAATAATTCAACAGCAGGTCAACCTGTTGAGCAAGTCATAGTATAGAATTGAAAGGGTTCTACTATCAGACTCTTTGGTAAATAGTTTTGTTTCTCTGGGAATGTCTTGCATAGAGTGTAACTGTGTATTAAGTATGTGATCATAAAGTGTAATGCATCATGCTAAAAGCTGATGAGTTTCTGTGTTCTCAGCAAAGTAAATCTGATTAGTACATCACCTGAGCAAATTAATGTATTTTAAAAAATGAGACTAATAAAAGGGGATAAAAACAAACACTGAACTGTTGCTTAATTTCCTGTGTTACCAACCCACTGACCAGTGACTGGTGCAGAAAAATCATATATATAATAAGATTAGTAGAATACACATGCACATAGAGTGGAATTAAGATATTGATCTTTGTTTTGAAAAAAAAATATAATTTTATCTATAAATTAACTATAAGGTCTGCCTTTTATCTTACTTTTACGATGCCACTATTTTATAACAGCCTTATTAGAAATATTAAGACTCTCAACCTGAGAAGGAACATATAAGGCTTCAAATTATAAGGAAAAGAGGAAAATAGGATTGTACATTCCAAATCAGATAAAAGAGAAAAGTGAGCCAGAATGATATGCTTATTGTTCCCCAGCAGGACAGAATTATCTTGCTACATAAGCAAGGTAATGTACCATGCCTTCACCTAACTTGTGAGATTTGTGCTGTTCTCCACAATCTTCTGCTAAGCAGAAATAGTTTCCTGTATATGATTATTTGCAAGGCATTTAAGGACTATATCCTACCATCATTAAGAGAAGTCATAAAACCTCACTGAATTGTAGTGTATAACACAGTTTTACATAGGCCTTCTCATGTTTCCAGGTTATATTTCTGGAAAGGTCTTAAAAATATACAAAAACTGACTAGAATAGTAGTCATTTTAACAGACTGATCATAATGTAACATACTGGGATCACATTGCTTGAGCAGAAGACATCCTCTCATTGAGGAATGAGACAGACTGAGATGCATTCCTAGGTATAATTTATTAGAAGAAAGTCACCTTCAGATCTTTTCCATGTGATTTGAGAAACAGAAAACTTCCAAAGTAGCAGGTAGCTAAACGAAGTAGCTTCTTTATCCAAAAGACAAGGAGCTCCATCCTCTTTACCATGAATACTGTTCTGCTCTGGACTGTTCTGCTCTGGCGTGATGTCATGGAGTATCACTCATTCCTTTCATGCTGACATAACTATCATGAAACACTTGTGAAAAAAACGTGGATGTATGTTCATGTATGAAAAGGGTACCATGGGATTTGATCAGTCTTGGATTATTTGTATCCATAAATACACCACATCTGTATATAAATGAGACTTGTTCTTCAAGGTTTTGTCCTTTACTGCATAAGGCAGTGTTTTATAGTCTTGTGGTACCCAAGCTGATGGAAAACTCTATAGACAAAATTGACACCTGTCTGAATCTCGACCTGTGAATATATTCAAAATCTGACTGGATGCTGTCTTCAGGATCTCAAAAGGTCCCCATGCAACTTCAGCAAGTCTGTGATCCTTAAATAAACTAATATATGCTACTTAATTAGTTCAGTTTAAATTACCAGTTCTAATTACACAGCTGCTTGGTTCAGAGCAATAGCAAAGAGAGCTCATGACCTGCCTGACAGTGTACTCTCTGTTTCTGCAGTCACCAGAACTGTTGCATTTTTGCAGTATTTAAACAGGCCAAACAGATAAGATTTTCATTCAGCTGCTTAAGAAGTCAGAAAGAGCAAACTTAAAAATTCTCAGACTCTAAAAATAGTCTTAAATTTCAGGATGAAACTGCAAACTACCTCAACCTAATAATGAAACTGAAAGCGTGACCAAGATTTTTTTCTCATCCTTTTGGAAGAACTAATCCATTGCTAAGCTAATAAAATTTAACTTCTAAATGTTTCTCTTTCTCCTTCTCTACTTGATTTTTTTCCTCAGATGTTCTCTCTGTGGATATGTATGTAGCCATCCTCCATCCCTGAAGTCCCACATGTGGAAACATGCAAGTGACCAAAATTATAACTATGAACAAGTGAACAAGGCTATTAATGATGCAATTTCGCAAAGCAGCAGGTACGTCTGATTTACTTTCAAGCCCTATCATCTAGAGTTTTCACATGACCCAGCTCTGATCCAAAATAAAGTTCCTGTCAAAAGCAACAACTGTATGTTTGATATTTGTTTGGTTTTGTTATTTCAGGTTTCAAGGACAGCTTCCTGACAAAACATTATTAGAAGGCACAGATGAGAGTACAATATCTATACTAGGAAGTTCAGACAACTTGGTGTCTTTTACAGAGTCTGTTAACCAGACTACAAACGAAATTTCAGGTTCTGATGAAAAGCCTAACTTGATGAATACCTCATGCAGTTTAGAAAAGAGCTCCACTCTACCCCCCCTTGGCACAGAATACTGTGTTCTTCTCTTCTGCTGCTGCATTTGCGGTTTTGAGTCTACCAACAAAGAAAATCTGCTGGATCATATGAAAGAACATGAGGGTGAAATCATAAATATCATTCTAAATAAGGACCACAGCACATCCCAGAGCACAAACTAGGAGAAGCAGTAAGTTAAAAAGAGGGTTTCCTAGATTGAATATTTTCTTTGTTTGCTTAAGAAACTTGCTAAAGAGAATTGCAAGCAAAACTCGATTTCCCATCCTGAGTCCTTGTTTCAGTAGGAGTACAATATTTTAACGAGGGATTGATGAGTCAGTTAAGAGATAAATTTAGGGAGTGGGGAATAGAATGATTCATTTTAACCTGCTGTTTCTGTATATGGTGCCAAGAACATAAGATTCTTGAGGTTTTTTTCTCTTATTGTCAGGTACTAGTCAGTAATAAGGCATTAGCACAGTACGTTCAAACCCAAAGGTATGAAAGCTTTGTATTAACTGGAAAGCTTTTTCCTTCCTCCTTTGTTGTTTTCCAAGTATTTCAGCAAGCAACTTTTTTACCTCTTTTTTTTGTTTTTTTTTGTTGTTGTTGTTGTTTTTTTTAAACTACCAACAGACCAGATAAAAATTTTACCGTATGATCTCACAAACCCCCACTGCCTTGATTCTTGGCGGCAGGGAGAGTTTCGTTTCTTCCCATCTATTTTTAAGGCCTTACAAACTCCAAGGCATCCTTCAAAAAAGACTGCTATCCTTTCTATTGATTTAGAGCAGCAGGAGCTGAAGAGCCTGGAAGCATTTTGCTAATAACTATTTGATTGGATCCTAACTAAACAAAAATCCTATCTTTTGAATTGATAGTAGGTGAAAGATTCTTTATAATAATGACCTGCTGTTTCTTAATGGTTTTCTTGACACATTCAGCAAATTCTATGACAAAAAAAAAGCTCATCATATGTCATTTTTAATTTGTGGTGATTACTTTGCAGTCTGTATGAGCAATGTGCTTTAATGAGAACAAGATAGTAACAGTAATTGCCACAAGGGGATGTAGATTAAACCTATGTAGGTTACTAAAGATGTAGGTGAGCACAAAGTGCATTTTTAAGCAAAGCTTACATGCTTTTGGAGTTCTTTGAAATTCCACTGGCTGTCTAAATTGCCCATTTGTCTGGCAGAGCTGTAACTGTAGAAATAATTTGCTCAAAGATAGAGTAATCTTTCTGTAGAAAATAATATTTAAAAAAGCAAACAATATTTTAAGAAAAAACTGTATCCAGTCACTTGTAGAATAAATTTTACTAGTGCATATAATAAGGATTCATGAAGGGAAGTAGGGATTGTTTTCTAAGAAAAAAAAAAGAAAGCTTCTAAAATGACAGTGCCTTTCTTTTTTTCTTTTTTTCTTTTTTTTTTTTTTTTTTACAGTACAGCAGTTTGCAGTAGAAGACGTTCATCTCTCTATCAGTGGGGAATATTGTTATACTGGCTAATTACCTGGCAACTTTGTTGAGGTTATTTAAAAAGTTGGCTAGTTAAATTGTTGGAAATACATGCTTTGATAAAGTGAAGTAGTAGCATTTCCAAAGAGGCCCTTTAGGAGCCAGATTTAAACTTTCTAGTTCAGGCATGTATTTCTGCTTTTAATGACGGGCAGATGCACAGCAGCATGCCTAGTTCTTGACATGGGGATGTAGTTACCTGATTTTTAGTAGCTCGTTACTTAGAAAATTACTTACTCTTAGAAGAACAGTATTTCATGGTTACTTTATCTATAACTTTCTGCTAGCAGAAATAAGCTACAACTTTGAGGTGGCATATGTAGTGTACAGTCTATTGTGCTATTGCTGACTAGAAGTGGCATCCAAGAAGAAAACAATTCTTGTCACAACTTTATGAAGCAGCACAAAGGCACTAAGAGTCCAAGTACATTTGGTGATTTTTCTTTTGAAGTCATTTCCTCAATTTGACTTGTTCTTTTGGGTTAAATATCTATTATTTCATTAATAAATTGGATAGCAGAAAGTACACATTTTGCTTTAAAAATTGGTCAGGATATAATGTCAGAGCATTTTTTTGTCAGATATTTGAGATATTTTAAGTACATAAGTGATGTTGCTCAGCTAGTGAAAGATAAAAAGGTGAAAAACTTTTTAAACCAAGAAGGAGCTGGCAATGAAACAAGAGAGTACAAACAGTTCAAAACAGCACCCTTGAATCAAAATTATTTTCTGGTGTATATCAACCCACGCTTGCAGCAGTAAGTATAATGTGCCAGGAGTCTTTGTAGGGGGATTACAGAGCAGGATGCATGTATTCACAGTTGTTCTTTGCCATCCTGTTTCTTTTTTCTTTTTGACTATGTGTTCCTATAATGGTAGAAAGTTAGTTGATGCTAAAAACCATTATAAAACCCGTAACAAATGCCAACAAACAATTCCGTTCCACATGTACAGAGATTTATTTTTTTAAAAACTGTCTTCATGCTGCTTGCCATTAGCTACCCACTCACAATTCCCGTGGACTTTACCCGAAGTTCTGCATGTGAAGTAATTATAGACTTAGTTTTTCTGAAAGCAAACTTTTTTTGCTGTATTATTCCTCAGGTTATCTGCTTTGGAAAGCATATGGTTGGCTTGGTTGCATGTTCTGTAATGGGTTTTAGGCACATTTCAGTCACCAACACTGCAGTCTTCGCCTTTCTTTAAGCTTGTAAAATATTTTTGGACCTTCTGTCACAGTACTTTCAGATGATCAGCTATTCACTTGTCATTTGTTTCAATTAGATTTTATTCTGTGTTATAAACTGTAACTTGCAGCTTTAAATGCCTCTACTTCTACTAAAGAGAAAACTTACTTCATTCTACTCTGTACTGGTAAATAGGTGCTTATTTCATCTTTCTGATTGATACCTGGCCTGGAAAAATACAGTGGGGTTCAGTCAGTTACGGTATTTTCCTCTTCCAGAAGCACTTATTTAATCATTTTAAAAAAAATGTACAGTTGGTGCTCAAAGTAACATTTCTTAAGATATATTTAATAGAAATTTACATTTGCATTTGATATTCACGGACATGGGTACATGTATTTTTTTAAGAAAAGGTATTGTAACACTATGGCACTGCTTTTATAGCCAAAGTATAAAAAAATTAGAAAACTGACATGTAAAGACTGCAGTTCATTCTGATACTGTATGTTATTAAACAGGATGACTTTTCATTTTATGAGATTATCCAGCACATTAAGCTGCATGCCTTAAGCTCTCTCTAGGATTGTGTTCCTGATAGACGACTGTTTGGAACTATGAAGCAAAGTCTGTAGTACTACTTTAACTACCTTCTGAAATACTGTACAATGTTAGAATAATTTATTTTGCTTTACAGGAGTTTGTCACGTATTGACTTTAATATTGTATTTTGGTAATAAACTTCTTTTGTTAAACACTTTAGTCACTTTTATTTCACCTGTGTGAAATACAAATATGGAAAATTCAAACACTGAACCATGTTTAGAGACATGGGAACCTGTTTAAATCAAGACATATTTTAAATACTTGACTGCCATTTGTTGCTCATTGTTGTTATACTTTCAACACTGTTAACACAAGTTTTATAAAAGTAACTGTAGTGATGAAATATGATGCTATTAAGTCAAAAAGCCTGCACACAGTTATGATGGGACAAGGCTGAAGGACACATTTGCAAAGTTTCTTCATTATGAAGCTAGTGGGAATTTCTTCCCCAGTTTCAATGGAATGAAAGCTTTAGGCAGCTCTTTTCAGCGGTGAGTGAAGGTGTGGGTATTTCCAAACTGAGGCTGTAGTTGATGAGTTATTCTAATATGACTTAAGATTTACTCTTGGATACATTAACCACTATGTAAGGCAGTCTAATGCTTTTCTACTGCACAAACTTTGCTATGTTTAAGTAACACTATTTTACAGCGTGGCTTGCATTAGTAGTTCAGGAATGACAGAAGAATTTGTATTGCTGGTCCCCTGCAATCATTTCCACAAAATGGAAAACTTCAGTGACCCTAGCATTTTATCACATACAAATATATTACAAATATGCAGTGTTAAAAACTACAGTGTCAAAAAACACAGTAGAATTTAAATTACTAACTCCCCCTCTTCTCAGTACTACTACCTGTTGGCAACTGCACAACACAGCCTGTGACTTAGTTCAGAGTAACATCTATCCAAGTTTTGGTTCTGTAGAGAAAAAGCTTTTGGTGGTCCCAACTTTACTGACCATGTACAATTACTGGATTTCTAAAGCTCTTGAATGATTATGTTCTGTGTAGATTCTACTGTGCATTGGCCTCTTTACAGGTAGTGGATAAGCAAAATTTCTATTCTAGGAAACATCTTCCACAGCATTCCCCATCTCAGAAATTTAAGTCCATTATCAGATATGATATGAAGGAGGATATAAAGGCGGTCAGATATGACCTCCTTTACACAAAAAAGTACACATACTCAAGATAAGTCTTCTTCTTTATTTAGTGTAAAATCACTTGTATGATTTGCATACAATGTGTTCCTTTAATGAACCTTCATGATGTGGTATTGATGCCATTAGTGATAAAAACAAGATACAATTAATGCCCATTGTAAACCTGTTATTCTTCACTTTTCATATTAAGTATTCCCCAAAAATGTACCACCTGCTTTATTGCTCAAAAAAAATACTAGAAGTAAATTGATTTACAGTAGAAATTTTTCACTATTTGGAGAGTTTAGCAGAGGAAGTAAGAGAAAATTATTTGTTCTAAAATACACTTCTGTAACATCCAACATGTACCAAGACAGATACTGAAAAATTTCCTGGTTTCAAAGCTGAATTACTAGAGTGATAACTAGTTACTTGGCATCTCTGAGCATGTTTTCTATGGATTATATACCTCTGTGTTCAAAATAACTCTGCCAGTGAACCGTGGTTGTGGAAGTATTGCTGGACTGTAATGGTGATGGAAAATAAACTAATACTGTCCTGAAGAAATGAAATTGATCCCCACCTGTTCTACAGAATTTGTCTGGAAATCTGCTTTCTGGGATAGGATCAGGAAGTTGGTGTGCGGGTAAAGGCTTTATGGGGAACTTTTCTGTCTATGACTATCTTTAAAGACACTGCAAATAAAACTCACTGTAAGGGTAGGCTGTACCAGAAAAAAAAATGGTGCTGCTGTTTTCTGCTACAGAGGTAGGTAATAGTCACTTCCCCCTTGCATGTTTATGCTGCAACTGATAAAGAAATACACTGGAGCTTAGAATGAACTGAATACAAAATCATCATCATCATCATCATAGACTCATAAATCGTTTGGGTTGGAAGGGACCTTAAAGCTTATCCAGTTGGAACCCCCTGCTATGGCAGGGACACCTTCCACTGGACCAGGTTTCTCAAGGCCCGTCCAACCTGGCCTTGAACACTGCCAGGGATGGGGCAGCCACAGCTTCTCTGGGTAACCTGTGCCAGCACTTCAGCACCCTCACAGGGGAGAATTCGTTTATTTAAATTCGAATTATTAAATTTAAATTCAAATATCACTTCACACATATCTGGCACTACACATATTTGGTAAAAACATAAATAATAATAAAGTAAAAACTTCTATGTCAGTATTACAGAGAAGAGCCGTTCCAGCCCGCCGAAGGCCAGCGGACAGCCAGACCCGAAGCGGGGCCGCCTCGGGAACACGGCGCAGGAGGACCAGCCCCGCTCCTCGGCCCGCAGCCTTTCAGAATTCGGACTACCTAGAACCCTCTCGAGGTGAGCAGGGATGAGTCTGGGACCGGGCTGACCTCACCCGTTTCTACTCCGCAAATAGCCTTCTCCTCTACTTCCGAAAACCCCACGAGAAGCTGCGCGACCCAGGCCGCCGCAGGTCGCAGACAGGTTCCTCCACCGCGGCCCGTCCCCGGCTCTCAGCCCGCCCACTGCCCACCGCCGGCGGCTCCTCCCCGCTCGCGCTTCCTCGGTCCGGCGGCTGCCGCCTGCCCACCAGCGCGCCGCGGCCTTGCGAGCCGCCGAGCTCCAAATCACCGCTGCTGCGTCCGCTCCCCACTGTCTGACAGCGGCAAACAAAAGGCGCCGCGTCCGCCCCCACTCCCGCCCCTTTCCCTCCATCGCGGTGGGACCCGGGCGGTCCCGCGCAGGCAGCGCCGGCAGGAGAAGCCACCCCCCCGCTGGAGCCAACCCGCGGCCCTCGGATCGTCGGTAGGTATCGGCCCCGCCAGGGGAGATGCGGAGGGGTAGGGGAGGATGCGGGCGGGCAGAGGAGCTACCGCCAAATAGGCCGCGCCGCACAGCTCCGGGCCGCGCAGGCCGCAGCAAGTCGCGCCAGCGGCTGGGAAGAGGCGGCGCCCTCGGAAGCTTACCGCGCCCCGGCGGGGGTGCTTCGATCCCAGGCCCGGCCCTTTCGCCTCTCCCCTCCCGCCCTTGCCCAGCGTCAGGGGCCGCTTCGCTCTCCGGCGGCTCACCCGCCCTCTCGCCTGTCTGCCGAGCTGCCCGACAGCACCGACGGGATCGCCCCGTGCTCCCCACCGTGCCCCTGCTCCGGCATGCAGCCGTAGAGCCTGCCTCGGTGTCAGGGCTTCGTCTCACCTCTGGCGGCTGCTGAGACGAGGCGGGATGTTCTCCTCCCGGCGCCCTGCGAAGGGCAGACCCGTTCCCTTCGGTAGAAGGTGTCTAGGCAAGCTGCCTGAGACTGGCCCTGGAAAGAGAGGGCCTGGTTATGGTAAACATCTTGCTTGCGTTAGTTGTCAGGTTTTCTACGGACCAGGTACTTAAAATCAACTTGCCTACATGCTCACATAGTTCCTGCTATGTGTTTTCCGAGGCATGCAGAAGGGGATGAAGCTAACGGCTTGTAAAAGCTTTAAACAACGAATTTGTGCAGCTGAGGTGCATCTCTCGGAACGTTACTGTTACCAGTCAGTTACACCAGTGGTAACACAGTTACATTTGTTTATGCTCTGGGAATGGCATTCGGGATGGGGCATCATTGATTCTCAAATATGGAATGGCAGGTTGCAGCAGTTTTATGTATGGACCATGCTCACAGAGCAGAGAGCGCCTGGGAGTTGGTGGGAATGACTAGCTGCTCTGCTCTTTGTTCTTTTTGTAATGTTTTCAAATTTCATGGTGCTTTAATAGAACAGAATATCAAGGGGTTTGATTTTTTTTTTTAATGCCATCTCTTTAGTTTTTTATGACACGCTTCTCTGGTATCATTTTTGCATTTTATGGCCCCCTTCCTTGGTATTTCCTGAAAGCCAGGATTTAAATAATTGATTTTCTCTTTTAGGTGCCCAACCAAAATACCCTGAAAGGACTAATTTTAATTTGAAGGGCTTACACTTTTTCAAAGAAATGGTGCCTGGCATGTATTTTGAGTCAAGGGCTAAAAGGGAGGGCAGTCAAAATAAGGAACCATTCTGAAAACCTGCTCAAGACTATGTAAAATGGTAAACTTAAGTCTTTACATATTTAAGATCATGTTTTCTGTACTTTCATTTGCACTCTGAGTTGTACAGATTTTAAAAAATCTTGCATTTTTGTAAGATCCACTTCAACTGCAGTATAGTTTTGTAAGGCAAAGTCTCAGATGGCAGTAAAATATGCTTCTGTTTTCAGATCTTTCATACAGTATTAAGTGAGTGTTTGGGTAAGAAGATGCATTGCTTGTATATGTCCATTTAGGGGTCAGACTGAAGAATAATGAATTAAAATGGCTGGTATGATGACAACTGTAAGACAGAGAAGGGTTGGAAAATGCACAGAAGAAGCTGAAGAACAGCCTTCAGAGGAGAAGAGTATAAAGCCTGATGGAAAAATTCTGTCTGGTGCGTAATGAAAAGGATTGTAACATTCTGGCTTTTTAGTAGTGTTTAAGTTTTGGTACTTATCATAAGAACAAGATAGAACTAGGTATGCACCAAACACATTTGCATACTTGAATATCAACAAAATTAATTGCCTGAGACAGAGGGCATGCAAATTACTGCATGTCAATCTCATCTCTGTTTTAAAATCCTAATTTAAATTGATGAGAATATTTTTTGTCAATTTAGTATCAGTGAGACACTCAGATTTCATACAGCCATCATAGATTCTTAAACAAATCCAAGTTTATATCATTGGTAACATAAAAGGATTTGAAGACCTGAATGTGCTGCTTAAATATAAGCAGGTTGCGCATGAAATCAGAATTTAGCTGCAAACACTTGATTTTTGACTATAGGACAGACTAGCTAGGTAAATTTAAATGAAGTGTTAAATGTCTTAAGGATCTGTTTAAGTAATGAAATACTGAGCATTTTTCTATGGAATTGGAGCTTTAGAGTTGGCAGAGTTTCTTCAGTTTGTTTTTTTTAATTATTTTAAGGGAGACGTTTTTATATAAATTGCAAATGTTTCTGTATATCCAGTTTGGGTAGATATGGGGAAACAACAATGTCGCTCTCCTTTCAAGTACACTTAGGCTATGTACAAAACAGGAAAGTGATCATAGTTCTTATTCAGGCCACCCCTCAGTTCCCTTGAACTGCATATTTGGTACCCATTATGTAGATGTCACACACAATACAAAATAGCAATTTCACAGATACGATTCCAGATCACCAGCATCTGTATTAAGTCCTATATCAACATTAAAAAAAAAAAAAGAAAAAAAGGAAAAAAAAAGCCTATAAAAAACTCCAGGAATATAAGTGTACAATAAATTGATTGAGCTACTTAG
Source organism: Pezoporus occidentalis (assembly GCF_034315485.1). Classification (NCBI taxonomy): domain Eukaryota; kingdom Metazoa; phylum Chordata; class Aves; order Psittaciformes; family Psittacidae; genus Pezoporus; species Pezoporus occidentalis. The sequence goes on from NW_026916253.1 coordinate 2,526,675, forward strand.
AAACACAACCTTTCTTTCCCATCATTCTATCTATAATCTTATTCTGATGTCAACAGGAGATCATCTGCAATTCAAAGCATGACACCATTATCAAAGGCTGCTTTGGCTGCTGTTCAGTCTCTTAGTGAGACTTTTGAACCTTCAGTGTTGGGTTGTTTAGTTTGGTTTGGGTTTTCACAAAAAACAAGCAATCCCTCAAAACCAGGCAGCCACTTAAAGATGTCTAAAGAAGATTTTAATTTCTTACTTTGTGATCTAACAGTCATCCTGTATTTATTTAATTAAAAAGTTTCTCTGGAGGATACTTTCAACTTAGATGTAAAAATTAGATGTGGTATTGATCTAGATTTTTATAGGATCATGGTGCTCTTAAACTACAACTACATTTTACCAGTTAAGGCACACTTCATTTCACTTTGCATGCAAATAAAATACTCTTGAGTTTGCTATTAAAAAATGCCTCTCCGTAAAGACCTCTTAAAACTAAGTGTCCTGTTACCTATAGAATGCAAACTGTACTAGCACAGATAATCTATAAATGAGTTTCCAGAATTCCTTTAAATTGAGTTATGTGTTTCACAATTAGAGTATGAAATTTTTTTCTTCTAAGCTCATACAGGTGGAAAGCTGTGGAACATACTCTCCATAACTGTCGGTGGAATTGTTGCCATCTCTCTTGGATTTCTTACTTCTGTTTACATTGCTACACTGCATGAAAATGACCTGTGGTTTTCCAATATTAAGGTAACAGTCATTTTCATATTTTCATCAGTGCTTTCATGGACATTAATGAGTGTTAGTTGAAATTTCATTTATTTATGTATTTTTCTTGGAACTTGCTCAAAACCATAGAATATTTCATTAAAAAAAAAAAAGCTGTGCTTCCCACCACTTTTTAAATACTTGATCATTTCTACAAATATCTTTCCCTAATTTTTCTCTAGAAGTATTGCTACACAGCTCATGTCTGAGTTGTAGCTACAGTTCTTCCAACCACTGATCATTATCTAGAACAGAATTTCAACAATCTACTATATATTGCTGAATAATTGTCTTTCTTTTATGCAGATCAATCCAATGTCAAACAGAACTCAAACAATATGCAAAATCCTAGTACAGAGCTCTCTAATTGTATTTATACTGTGATACTGCACAGTTTCTTACTGTTCAGTACTAATGTTATATGATGTTATCCTAAATGTGCAAACCTCAAAGCATATTTCAGACATTCACCAATGTATACCCAGCTATTCCCAAGATCCAGGACTGACTAGTTTTTTTCTAGAATCATTGCATGGGAAAATAATGCAGCTGTACACATATCCAAATTTAACCAGAGAAAAGAAGCAGGTAAGTCATTTTCCTTTTAGATTCTAAAAATCACTCTGTTAGGTCTACATATAATGTAATTCAAAGAGTACATGTATTTAATTGGAATACTTGCATTGCAGTGTGTCTTTCCTACTATGCACCTTTTCTGTCCCAGGAAACATTTATATTCCTGTAATAAAAACAGTTGGCATTTACTGTAACAAGCGCTGTTGTGTATTATACATATAATACTCTTTTGTACCCACTCTCATCTTTCTTTGAATATATAGATAGATGGTATATATGTTGAAGGTACATCTTAGGTTTGCCTTTTCCTACTAAAACCCAATATTGGTTAATATCACAGGTGTTATATAACTTGAAGTACAAACAGGCATGGACTTGTGGCTATGTATGAACATAATAAATACCATTTATGTACAAAAGGTGGAGGTTTCACTCTGAAGACCCCACTGATACATGAACATCATGATTGCATAGTTACGAAATTGTGCAGTTTGCCAATTAAATTCAACCCTAAAAATGGAAAGTAAAGAGAGTTCATTATGCAAAGTCATGATTCTTAACTTTTGAGTAATTTAAGTCACAACTCTTATGCCCTAAAGTAGTGGTTGCCTTTCTGTAATTTCAGTTGCAGTTCACAGAAAGCCAGCTCAGTTTTGGACGTCTTCCAGTAATGGCTTACCCAACTAGAAAACCTGTTCTGTGGTTGTTCTACTGTTTTATTTCATTTTTTGAATATGGCTTTCAACAGGGTATTCGTTTCAGCTGCTGCAGTATGTGTGAATCTTGTTCTTACTTGTTAATAAATATACCTGCTATTATAAATTTGCCATGGTCATTGAAGAAAGATACAAAATTATTTTCTTATCAGAAAAACTGAAAATGCAGACCTTGAGGAGTGTTTTATGCTGTGAAAGAGCTGCATGATTGGTACTCCCTTTTTTATTCCAAAACTTCCTAAAAGAACAATTTAAAAAAAAAAAAAAAAAGAAAAATACCAGAATACCATGTTACATAGTCAGAAGCTGTGTTTGTGTACATTTCTAGCAGAGATCACAGGAGGTTATAATCACTTACCTTGACCAAACGATTTGAAAGGAAAAGTTTGACTGTCCTCTCAAGTACATTAAAACAACAAAGATTTCTGTTTATGATGGTGAAAGCCAAAACAGATTTCTTATCCAAAAATATTTTCTCAGTTTTCTGAAAACTTTCTGGCACAACACATAAAATGGCTAGTCTTTTTTCTGTTATTTTTCAATAGCAGTTTAGTGCCTGCTGCTCAAATATAGTATCTTCCAGGAACAGGATCTGCAGGGGGAGAATGGCATCACCTCTCCTCTCAGCTGTTGCATTGCTTGTTCAGATGCAAACTCTAAAGAAACTTCAAATGAGCCAAGGCCACGCAGCAAAGGAATACTATAACATGAATAGATAAACTTCTAGTTTTCATTGAATCTTCATCCCTTCTGAGTAACCCTTTAAACTATTACTATTGAATTTTACTTTAATAAAACTACTGCTTGCAAGAAGTCAGGAATAAAACTATCAAGTTTTAAATCTTTCCAAGATGCAGGATAAGAATCTTGGGATTCTTTCTCTGAAGTGCTATTTTCTCTTTATACATTTTGAATATAAAAGAAAGATGAAAAAAGGTGGGGAAGTGGGTAGCCTGCTAATTAGTACTCTAGAAAACGAATGCATAAGCCACAAAGAGAAGCAGTGTAGTCCAGTACTTTTTCAAAGAAGTTGTGTAGTTATGGGTACTTTTACCCTGGGTCAAAAGTCTGATTTGAGTAGGAACCATGCCATTCTAACAGATGGGCATGAGGTTAACCAGCCAAGAGACAACGTACAAGCATTAAATCTGTTTTCTGAAGGCATGATTCTCAACTGGGAACACTGTTAGCAGCTGTACATGCGTGTATAATATACATTTCTGCTTGTGTGGTTGAGACTACTTCCAAATCTTTCTGACCTTAAACTGTACAACTAAAAATATTTTCAATTACACAAATTGTGTTTCAGCCTTGTCAGAAAAGTACTTGGAGCTTCACTTACGCTCTTTATAGAAAACTTCAACTCAGACCTTCGCTACTTGCTCAGTATTCTGAATGACTTGGTTAAAGAGTTTGAGGAAACCTAAGGGTTTTTTAGAGTTTTGCATTTGAGAGGAAGTCCATTGTATTTTGATTTTAATTCTTAATGTTAAGATACAGTTACGTAAATTGAAATTGTATGCAACTCTATATGTATCCTGGAGGATAGTTTTGGGGTTCTTTTAACTTGGAACACTGGTAACTTCTTTGTTAAAGACTCACTAATTGAATATACAGAAAGATAAGCATGTGCTCTTACAATGCTTACCCATAAGTCCTTATGTTTGTATTGACGTGGAATACTAGGAAAAGTATAAATTGCAGTAGAACTGGAAAAGTATTGTTAGTAAAACAGATGTTATCTTAGCATGGAACAGATGTAAAACTCACCAGTGTTTGTCTCATAAACTATAGCATTTGGTTGAATACAGCTGGTGCCAGGATTACAAATTAATCATGTTTGAATGTGGTTTTGCTAATTAGATCCCCCTCTGTGACTACTCTCTCCCCCTTAATAAATTCCAAATGTTAACATTCCTTCTTTTTTTGTTCCTTCTTCTTTTTTTTCTTTTCTTTTTTTTTCTTTTTTTTTTCTTTTTTTTTTTTTTTTTGTAACGAGCACTTGGAATCTTGGAATCAGCTACATTTTGGTAGTAGAAAACTTTTCAGTAGTGATGAATGTGAAACTAGATCTCTTTTGAGCTCCAGCATTCTCACTTTGCTAAGTGTATGGCTTTTAGTATTTAGTGCCAGTGTCAGTTTCTTCTGCTGGTATTACAGTGATTTGTATGTCACAGAGCAGCTGGAGAGTTTAACTGTGAGCTTGCATTGAATCAGATGCATTTTTATCTGTTGATTTTTCTCAGACCAGAACTAATATTGATTTAGTTTGTCAACAGTTTACTTCAATAAAGCAGATGATTTGAGATAAAATTCTGTAGTGAGCAGCAGAGGGGGAAGGAGTATGCTCTTTTATCTACCTTTATGTTAGCTTTGAAATAGTATTGATCCTGTTCAGCAAAAGAGACAGGGCGGTATAAGAAAGGTGAAAGTGGAGATTCTATGTAAGGTTGCATTAACCAGAATGGCATTCATAAAAATCACAGAAAACTGTAACATTCTGTTATTTCAGTAATGTACTTCTGTAAAGAAAGCTGAATTAGTAAGTTTATTTTTAGACATCTCAGTTAAGTTTAATGACTTGCATACATGCATGGTTTAAACCCGGCCAGCAGCTAAGTACCATGCAGCTGCTTGCTCACACCCCTTCTACCCTGGATGGGATAGGAGGAGAACTGGGAAAAAGTAAAACCTGTGGGTTGAGATAACAGTTTCATAATTTAAGTATAGTAAAAAATAATAGCTATGATTATGATAATAATGATGTAAAGGAAAATGAGAGAGAGGAGTGAAACCCAAAACAGACAAGTGGTGCATAATACAATTGCTTACCACCTGCTGACAAGCACCCAGCCCATCTGCGAGCAGCTTTCTCCCTTTCCAATTCGCCAGGCACAATTCTATACTGAACATGACATTCTGTGGTACAGAATATCTCTTTGGCTAGTTCAGATCAGCTGTCCTGGCTGTGCTCCCTTCTGGCTTCTTTTGCCCCTCTTCACTGGCAGAGCATGAGAGACTGAAAAGTCCTTGATTTAACTTAGGCACTACTTAGCAACTCCTAAAACATCATCATCATTCTCAGATTAAAGCCAAAACACGGAACTGCAGCAGCACTGGGAAGAAAATTAACTCTTATCCCAGCCAAAACCAGGACATACACAACGTACAGGAATCTCATTTGATTTTCAAGTCTCACTGTAAATCTTTTCTAACTCACTGCTTATGAGAGATACTTGCTGAGATGTTTCTGTATCAACTACTAAAAAGATCACTAACAATAAAACAATTTTGTATATGATGCCTATTAATTCTCTTCATGTTGGTTGTTCATGCAGTTGTATTTTGTTTAAATGTGGTTGCTCAAGACTCTGAATTTGTTAAATTACATTAGATCTTCATAACTAATGAGTCCTTAACAAAAGGAAGTGAATTTGAAAGCAAATATCCTGCTCTGAGACCACTTTTCTCTGGGACAGCTTTCATATCTCACTGGGGTCCATCTACTGCAATATTAGCCAAGAAAGAGACACAGCTTGAAGTGTACCTAGTTTAAATAATTTGAATTTTTTAAGATTAAAAAATAACAGCTTTACTTACACCTGAAAACAAGTAATGAATTGTTTTTCCTTTGATCTGTAATTTAAGTATGAGAGTGATGAATAGCTGTCTAACTGCCAGAAACAGCACTTACCAAGTGGGAAACAGCATACCCTGCCAGCTGAAATACCAGAGTAGCATTATGGTGCAGTTCCATGTAAAGCATACTGAATTAGTCGAGCCTTAAGGTGGCACAGCCATGGAACATTATGGAACATCTGTATCTGAAAGAAAAGGTTAAATGCATGGAGCAAACATCTGCAGCTCAAAAGTCCAGCTGTTGGCCAGTGTGCCTATCTAAATATTGAATATTACAGAAGAATAGTAAAATATCCAAAATGTTTCTGAACAGCATTCTGAGCAGAATCACAAAATGGATATTCATTTTCCCAGGTACCAGAGGCATTGACACCTCAGCCCATTGTCTCACACCCTTTATTTGAGCTGATTCGCATAGAGTGCACTGACAAGCCACTGTATAGCTCAGTTTCCCTGGTGCAGCAAGAATTTGAGTTGAAAGCAGCTTCATATGATTGTGAAAAGCAAACAGAAAGTGAAATAATATAAACTTTTACTTTCAGGAAGTGGAAAGAGAGATTTCATTCAGGACAGAATGTGGACTTTATTACTCCTACTACAAACAGATGATTCAGGCTGCTTCCATCCAGCAAGGTATTGTAAACTGTAAAGTAAGTTTTACTTCATGTTGCCAGCTGACTATTTTTAATTTTTTTCAAAAAATTTAGTTGAGAACAAGGAATACTATAACTGTGAAAGAACAGTGTAACAGTTGTACTTTAGACAGATTTATTCTGTTCCTGTGCCAGGCAGCCACTAAGTTATGGACATAATAAATTTCACAATGATATAGGGGTTTCTGTGTAACTCCTTCACATTCTGAGGAAGGCAATCACTTTGAGGGATAACTTCCATATCTGTTAAGTTTCAGCCTTGCTGGTTTATTCAGTATATTACTTTCATTTTTATTCTTCTCTTGTTTAATTTGAATTAGCAGCTACTTGTGGGAAAGGGCCATTTTTTTGCTGTATGCCTGGACAGTAAGTGACACAATAAGCAGCTTCCAAGGAAATCCTATACAATGATGGGACTTTCTGTGACATTCTCATGTTTCCTAGATGCTTAATTATTGCTCCCTAGCAATTTTTGCTTATACTATACATTTTGTCAGTATTAACATCACCTGTATTTAATGTAACGACAAGAATGGTTCTCAATATCCAGTATGTACCACAGATTCTATGCTAGGAATGCAAGTGTAAAAAGAAATGTTACATGTTATTAAATATATAGTGCTTGTATTAACACTCTGAGTCAGATTCGAAGCAGGGAAAGTGAAGACCTCACAAGGTCATGTTTATTCAGAGGTAATGTGATCTGAATCCTTGATTCAAAGTTTGCCATTTTTGATGACAGATCCTAGAATACCTTTGAAAAAGTTATTCACTGTTCAGATGAAGATGGAGGAGGAAAATGATAATCTCAATTTCTCTTTATCGTTAAGGTTTACATGGTTTAGTATATGACAATAAAACTGAATCTGTGAGGACAATTAACATACTTGAAAGAATGAATGTTTACCAGGAGGTGTTTCTCAGCATTCTGTATAGGATTCTTCCAATTCAGGTAGGCATTTATTTATGGCTTTAGATTGTAAGTGCATTATGAAGATTGTGCAGTGAATCATAGCTCCCCTTTTTATAGTTATTTTCTAATTAGAAATATTCTTGATACCTTTTAAATTTGTAAAAGCAAAACCTAATTCATACTAACTATAAGCCCCCATCAGTGGTTTATGTCAACATCAGTATTCTTGTGTTTTACAGCAATACCTAGAACCTGTTTATTTTTATATCTACACTTTGTTTGGACTTCAGGCAGTTTATGTCATTGCTCTGTATGTAACAAGCTGGCTTCTTAGTGGAACGTGGCTTTCAGGGTTGTTGGCAGCTTGCTGGTATATTACAAACAGGTAAGTGAGATTAAACCCTCTATCTTTCTAAAATTGTACCTCATTTCAAAGGTAAAGCGGTAAGGCATTAAACCTTCAAGTGCTGATTAACTGGCCAAAAATTGAAACTGTAAAGCCTCTTCCAGATTAGGCAGAAAATAAAAATAAATAAATAAATAAATAAATACTACAGAATAATCAAAAACCAATCAGACTGAGACTAGGATTTTAAAGTTTCAAGAAGTTTGAGTAGAAAATTTTGTCTTAAATTGGCCTCTGAAACTGGATTACATCTTTCAGATGTGTCTGGATGTCCAGATGATGTAAGATGATGTTCTGTGATCTCCAGCCTAGGATCTTCTAGGTGTTAAAGACACCTGTATATATGCCCTTCAGATCTCTCCTGACTGACCCACACCCAATCTCCAGGGTGAGACAACCAAAAACTGTCAGAATTTCAGCTTCTCAGTTTCCCTCTTGCACTAAAATTCAGAGAAAAAAGGCAGCAGTTCATCTGTTCTGGTGCTTTATCATTTTGAGAATTCTCAGTTTGGGGAGAAAAACTGAAGAACTGGCTTTATGCTAGTAGTGAGCAGCTGGCATGAAGCTAAGACTGGTGACATATAGGCTGTTATCTGTGAATTAACGTGGAAAATGAAAAGTACAGTGTCAGTTCTATCAAAACTGTTTGATATGTTAATCAGCAGCTCTAAAGGTGTTTATCTGCAAGCATGTCCATTACAGAATAAATAAGTATATAGAGGTAAAATGTTTCTTTCTCCAAAGATGAAAGTAATTAAAAAGTACATGCAGTGTGCAGTAGTTCACATTTATTTCATGAACTCATCTTTTCCATTTACAGAGTATTTGGAGCAGATCTGTTTCGTCCATCTTTCTCATAATGGAAGCTTTATACATTATCCTTTATACAAATAGAATGGCATTGATTTGGATAAAGACTTTCTGTCCAGATGAAGCTACCAAGTTACTACATTTTAGACATCTTTTTCATCCCTATTAGCATGTCTCAGATGTGTTACTTACTTGAGTTTTTAGCAAACATTTTCTCTACACAAGAAAAAAGGCAATTATTTTTTTGTTTTAACCCTCCGGTTTTGTAAATGAATGCCCTTTTGGGACCATTTACTCACTACCATTCCATACTTTTTGTGCTAGAGTATTCAAAAAATGCCTGGAAGTTCCTAACCAGTTTAGTGGTATTCACATCTATGGCACTGGGGTCACTGTGAAGAAATTGATACCTGTTTATTCTTATACATGCTTTTTACAAACTAAAAAATGAAGTAGAATTACCTGTGACATGAAAACTCAACATTTTGAGAATGGTTTTGTTTTGGCTTTTGTTTGTTCATTTTTAAACTACCCAAGCTATGCTTTGTAAGTAAGATTTACCATAGTGTAAGTTTTTTAACAGTAAGTGAAGCTGAAGTACAACATTTTAGATACAGATAAAATGGATGACTTGCAGAAATTTTATAATGATTTGTTTCAGAGCCAGGCATGTTGAAGGAGCTAGAGTGTCGAGACACTATTTGTATCCATAAGAAGTTAAAGTACCACAAAGATGCCTGTCATTACAACCTCTCTGTCACCAAGTTGGTATTTTAATTTTTTTTAAATTTATGAAACTCTGTTTGTTTTGTACAGAATAGATACTACAAGAGTAGAATTCACCATTCCTTTAAGAGAGAACTGGGCACTACCATTCTTTGCTGTTCAGATAGCAGCCATCACATACCTACTCAGAACTAATTTACAGCCTGCTCGACAAGTGAGTATTTCTAACATGTATGACACAGTATAATTAGTATCAGAAAACTGTCTAGAAAACCTATGACAAAGTGCTTAATAAGCATTTACAGCAGAGAATACACACACACAAATCACTTATAATATTAAAAACATTAATCAGATACTCCTTCTGTTAATTTAAATGTAATTGAAATACAAAGAACTTGAATATGAGCTGGCTTCAGTGTATGCTCACTGCCCAGAAGGCCAGCCATATCCTGGGCTGCATCAATAGGAGCACAATCAGCAGGTTGAAGAAGGTCATCCTGCCCCTCTATTCTGCTCTCGTGAAACCCCACTTGGAGTACTGTGTGTAGTTCTGGTCCCCTTAACATAAGAGAGACATGGAGCTGTTGGAACAAGTCCAGAGGAGGCCATAAGGATGATCAGGGGACTGGAGCACCTCCCCTATAAAGACAGGCTGAGAAAGTTGGGGCTGTTCAGCCTGAAGAAGAAAAGTTGTTTGGAGACCTCATGGCAGCCTTCCGGTGTCTGAATTGGGCCTATAAGGGTGCTGGGGAGGGACTCTTCATCAGGGACTGTAGCAATAGGACAAGGGGAAATGGATTTAAATTTAAACAGGGGAAGTTCAGGTCAGGTGTAAGAAAGGTCTTTATTGTGAGGGTGGTGAGGCACTGAATAGGTTGCCCAAAGAAATGGTGAATGCTCCATCCCTGGCAGTGTTCAGGGCCAGGTTAGACAGAGCCTTGGGCAACATGGTCTAGTGTGAGGTGTCCCCATGGCAGAGGGGTTGTAACTAGATTGTTTTAAGGTTCTGTCCAGCTGTAACCATTCCATGATTATATGATTCTACGCTCAGCAGTGAAAAAATACAAAGGTAAGCTCTGAAGAGTACAAGAGTCCTGTGTTTTTATGAACTCATTAGAGTAACACAAAGCAGGCAGGAAATAAGCTTGTAAAGCACAAGGATTAAAGAATTTCTTTGATTTAATTTGTTTCCAAATTTAAGATGTGGTCCTGATCTGTAAGAATAAAAGCCAATAGGTGATACAGTTTCTTTGACAAACAGTTCTGAAGTTATAACTCCTCAATTTGATAAAATAATTGCTATTTATAGTATAGGAAAACACATATTGCATATTAATCTATGGGCTGAAACTGAGATCTCACCGCTGTTTTGCAAGTGTTACTACAGTGATAAAATACAGGCATAAATACAAGAATCTGTAACTGTCAAAAATATCCGTTATCCTCCAAGCACTTATTGCAGCTAGAAAACTCATGTAAATGGTTTTTAAAATGGACAAATTAAGGTGGGGTTTTTGGTTGGTTTTGTTGGGGGGTTGTTTAGGGGTTTTGGTGTTTTTTTTTTAATGAAGGAAACTATAAAGTTAAATAAAACCTTGTTCCCTCCTTCCAGAAATTGACATTTATGGCTGTATTTATAGCAACATTTCTCTTTAGCCTGACTTGGCAATTTAATCAGTTTATGATGCTGATACAAGCATTGGCATTATTTGTACTAGACTGCTTTGACTTGCTTCCCACAGCAAAGGTAAGATTATGTTTGGAAATATCCATTTTTTTTTTATATTTTTTTTCCTATGATAAAGCTAACAGTTTTGGAGGTATTTTACTAACCAGTGGCTCAGATGCCAAAAGTAATACAGATAAGACACTGTGCTGCTTTGTGCTTTTAACTAATCACAGCGTATATACTGCAAGTGTAAAAATGAATCATCAAAGCAACATCATCTCTGGGTTTTTTTCAGCTGATTTTATTTCACTTTACTTAATTCACTTCTGCTGTTTTAATTTTTGGCTGCTTAGACACAGCTGTGGTTTTGCACTATTTGACACCTTTAAACACCATCCTAGCAGCTGATCCAGTACCACAGCCTGAGCATGTCCTCTGAAAGTGTCCATGGGGAAAAAAAATCTATGCCTAAACTGAAGTAATAACAGTGTATGAATTTGGCCTCAAGTATTGTGCATCCCTGTTTGAAAGTTAGGTTTAGGCACTGTGCCACAAACAGAAGGAAGAAGATAGATCAGATTGCTCAAGAGAAGCAGTTAGCTTTCATACACTGAAATTCACCATAGGATAACATCCTCACTGCTGTGTTGCTGAATTGCATGAAACAAAAAGCAAAACAAGTGTAATTAGATTAAGGGATCATTTGCAGTCAATCTTAGGAAATAAAATACACTGAGGAAGATGAAAACAGTGTCTTTGAATTTAATGTCCCTGTGAAATTGTACCAAGATTATTTTAGCACTTGTAGAAGCTTACATTAGGTTCTAACCTTGCTAAGGTTCTAACTTTACTTTAAGGAAGGTTACAGTGGGAGGAAGCATTGCTCATGTTTGTTTCATTTTAAATTCGAAACAGACTTGAGTATTAGTGTTTGTAGTAATTTAACTGAAAATTATTATGGTGGCTGTATATCAAGATATCTATGGTTTATTTAACAGTTTCTAAACTCTTCATTATATTTGCAAATGTAAGCTGGAGTTAGCAATTAGTGTGACTAATCAGCAACCTTGAAAGTTTGCAAATTACCAGCCTCATCCTGAATTATACCAAAACGGACTTACTGCACAACTCCTATTGCATATTAATTTTCCAAAAAGTGCTACTTAAACCTCTTGGAGCTTGTTGGGACTTTAGATACTGACTTAAACTACTGCTGTAATATAAGACTGAACTCAGGATCTTTGCATCAGATAAAATTGACATTTTGTCACCACTGTATCAGAAAATCATCTGGGTTTTAGTGTCTGCATTCAGCTGAATTAGCATAGCTCGAACAGAGCTATTCTAAACTGTTAGAAAAAAAGTCAGAGAAATCATCTGTTGTTTTTGCTGAACTCCACTGAACTGTAACTCTTTAGTCATAAAGTCATTAGAGACTGCTACAGAAACACTTATTTGACTAAAGAAAATACAAAACGTCTTCCAAATACTAAGTTATTAGTATTTCCGTCATTCTGCAATTGTTTAACTTACCTGCTTTATTATAGAATCAGACTTTCGTAGGTATAAAATATTAACCTAACTCGTTCAGGACATAAAAACAGAAAGGATATAGTAATGGCTTTAAGTGTAATGATTCAGTACAAGATGATACTTTTTTTTTGTAAAAATAATTAATGTTGAAATAAATTATAAAAACATTCAAAGAAAATCAGGTATGACTGTAAAGTTTTTTAGGCATAAAAATCTTACTATTGTTACAGGTTACATGGCTTTATATCATTCAGATTTCTGGATTGCTGCTAGTCTGTGTCTTACAGTTCTTTAATTCTATGATTCTTGGATCATTACTTATAAGTTTTAATGCTTCTGTCTTGATAGCAAGAACAATCCAGGTAGGTACTGAAATATTTTTGTAGTACTAAAGAGTGACGTAAATGAGTAGTTTATCTACATTATAATTGTAAATTACTAATTAGAGGAATTACTATAGCGTAAAGCCACAGAAATGTTGCATGATCAAATAATGAATTCAATTACACTAACTGCAGTAAAACCAAGCACATCAGACACCGTAATTCTGTGATTGCTATTAACTTTTATGATAGTGTAAGCTGCAGTTTGGATCCTACAAAAAAAAAAAAATTGCATAAACAGACTTTACTCCTGTCTCAGCAGGACTTGTCTTGGATTTACGGATCTGCCTCCCACAAAATATTCTGGATACTTGGCTCTGTGTACATTTGTGCTTACGTGAACCTAATATAATCTGGCCTAGCATACAATCTATTTCAAGTAGTCTGTGTTGCTTTTGTTCCAAATACATATAAATTTACTGAAATACTAATATTTTGTTCCACATACATACCAACATAGTACTGAAATACTGATATTTTCTTCTTTCTAGAAAAACCTAAAAAAGGGTCCCTTGCTTAATAGGCTTGGGAAACTTATCCTCCATGTACTATTAGTCTTGTGCTTGACTCTCGTAATAAATAAATTCATCAAGGTAAGCAAATATTCCTTAATATAGAAACTTTAAAAATTTATTATGGTAAAAGCTATTTGTTAACTATCTACAGTAATATTATTAAATAAAAATCGCAGTGACATTTCACTGCATTTCAGAGACTGTGTTTTGGAAATGAAAGATTGTTTTGCTAATCTTTTTTGATTTATAGGTTTTTAAACATACTCTTAAAACTTCACGAATTAACACCAAATAACGGAATACATATTTGTAACTTGAAGCTCACCAGTAATTTTGTAGTAGTTGTAGGTTATACTGCATGTTGATACTGCTAAGCATTTGCAAAGTTTTTCACTGAATTTACTTTTCAAAGAATGCACTTAAAAATGAATACTTGTTATAAATATTTTGTAGACCTTGCCATACTTTTGAGTTACTTCTTGTGCACAGAGCTGTCTGCAGACATTTGTGATTGTAACACTTCTTCTACCTTAGAGTTTTAGTCTTTTCAAGAGATCTCTTTCAACAGATTAAAAGTTACTACATGTGGAAATTAAAAGTTAAGATAAATCATAGAAATAAAAAGCACAGCAAAAAACAACCTGTGCTGGAAATTCTTTATCTGTAAATAAGAAGCTAACCCTAGCAGATACTCTAAAAAGTAAGTAACTTGCCCTTTGGACCACAGGACCATAATTACAAACTCAATGCTTGTTTGACTGCAAAACACCGTCTCTCAGTAAGCCTATATTGCCACACAGTTTCATTTAAATGATGAAAAAGAAGTTTATTGTGTAAAGTTTCATTTTTTTGATACTTAAAATACAATTTCCTTTCTTTTTCCCATCCTTTGTAGAAAATTCTTAATCTTGAGTCAGATGAGCATATATTCAAATTTCTGAAAGCAAAATTTGGATTTGGGGCAACAAGGTATGAATCAGCTTCAATTCTGCTTTCTTGTATGGCTCACTAAGTGATCTTGGTGATAAAGCATGCATTTTTACTGCATGATTATATCGTGTATTTTCCTTTGTAATAATCTGAATAACTCTGGCTTTCTAATTTCTTGGAAAAAAGGAAACTTTGGTCCTTTTTGACGTCAAGTTATGAAATATATGATGACAAGGATTATTCTTTTTTCTTTAGAGATTTTGATGCTAACCTGTATCTTTGTGAAGAAGCTTTTGGTTTACTGCCATTAAATACTTTTTCAAGACTCTCGGATACATTACTTTTTTACATCTACATATTTGTTCTCTTATTTATGACAGTAGCAGCTGTAATTGTTGCCTTTCGGAACCTCAGGTAAAATATATTCTTAAAATAATTCACAGTTTCTGTCAGTTTTCAACAGGCTAAGGAAGTCACAGTTTTATACAGCAGAATAGAGTGTTACTTTCCACAGGTACTAGGGAACAGTAGAGCATGTAATAGATCATGCAAAATAAGTATTAAAGCTAAAAATGTAAAGGATGTAATGAGGCTGAACAAGGAAACATTCTTCCTTAGATTCCTTTTATTTGCTGTTCAAGTTTTGCAGTATGTGTAGAATTGGCTGGATTTTGGTGGTGAGAGGGGAAACAGGGATAGGGTGTCTTTATAGAAAACAGCGTTAGCTTATTTTGTTCATCCCATTTTCCCTGAGCAAAACACTCCCAATGAAGGATTTCCCTGGTGGTACCCTCAGAGTGCCCAGAAATAAACTAGGATGGTCTGTACTGAATTTGCATCATCTGTGTGAAGAAGCAGGAGTGGTAAACTGCAACCATGCATCGCTGCTGCCAGTTCCCCTGGCTGATCTGTAGGTCTTAGAGGTATTTACAGAACACCAGAAGAAAATTAGTACTGAACTGCGATTTTAAAAAAAAAAAAAAAAAAAAAAAAGTGGTTCATTACAGACCTTTCAGTTTTGCATTTACAACCTGGGCAAAAGCTAGGATGGATGATAGGCAACTTGATTAATTCAAGGAGTTTCAAGGAGTATCATGTAACTAATGCCACTCATCATAGATTTTATGGAGAACAGGATAAAAGGGGAAGAGAGACAGGGGAGGGGAGTGGGAGAAGATCCAAGACATGCTGAAACTATGTTATGTTAGTTATGAAGTCACAGTTATCTGTAAGGCATTTTGATACTATTCAATGAGCCCTTTAAAAAAAACTTAGCGCATCAATCAGTTTTAAAACCAAAATGCTCTGCAGCTCTTATTTTCTGTAATTCTAGATATAATCCAAAACATTACCCTGATTTTTAATATTGCCCAGTTATTTCAGTTGTTTCCCACGTGATAAAAGCAAAAAACACACACTTTTGAGCAGTTTTTGGTTTTTAATCAGCCCTTTACATACATTCACAAGACTGGCCACCTCAAGCCAGTCCTTTCAGCAATTTTGTTTTTCTGTAAATTTACTTCCAATTTATGGCTGTAATAGCAGCCAGATATACCAGCACAACCCCACAAAACAGTTAAGTTCTTCCCTCTCATCAAAAGCCCTGTGAAGCCCATGGGCGTAACTGCTTCAAGCAGTAAACCAACTGTACCTTTCTGTAAACAATTTTATCTCATTCTAAACCAGCTCATTTACATCCACTGCATTTCCAGAAAACTAGGCATGAAAATAAATACCTGATGCTCCATCAAATTGATGCTATCGGGCTTAATTGCATAACTGATACAATAGAACATTTTATCTTCCATATGTAAACTGGTATCAGTACTATTGCTTATTAGCATCAGAAGGATTAAATGCATTTTAAAATTCAGGCAACTCTATGAAATAGACTACAGAACTTAATATAACATTTCTTATATCTTCTGTTTAATTAGTTGTTCAAATCAAGTCCAGTTGATGGAAAAAATGGGCGAATGCACGATAATATTGAAGCCTGATGCTGCTTACAACTTGATTCACACAGTTCTTTTTGGATGTCTGGCATTAAGCACAATGAGGTATAGTTTTGGGGATTTTTTAATTCTACTGAAGGCCTTTTAGATGATTGAGTATATTTTTAGAAAAGTCTAAAGTATGCTGACCACAAACTGATCATGATTCTTTCTTTCCCTGGTGTGTTTCTACTTGTAGACTGAGGCATTTCCCAAAATTTGTTTTGAAGTTTGGGAGCAGAGATGTTCACAAAAGCACATAACAAAGTGCAAAAGTCTTTCACTCAGTTATTTCAGAGTCCTGAAAGTCCAAGACAACTGTGTTCAGAATTTCTCTTAACTGTTCTCATCAGCATAGCTTAGCAGAGCTCCAGATGATCAGCAAAACTTGTCTGTCTCCTTCCAGAATGAAGTACCTCTGGACATCCCACATGTGTGTATTTGCATCTTTTGGCTTGTGCAGTACGGAAGTATGGAAACTTGTCCTGAAATGTGTTCATCTCTACACATCACAGAGGGTTAGCGCTATACTTACAGCATTTCATGAAATGTGGGTTTGCTCCATATCTAAACCAGATCACGACTCAGAATTCTAAGACATCTGAAATGAGTTTTGTTTGTAGTCCTCCTAAACTGGATATCTCTGAAGTACATTTCTATAAATTTAGTAAGTGAAATGTATTTTCTGGTGGTTTATATATTAAACAATTTATGTATTAAACAATTCCATTTGAATACACTAGATGGCAATGTAGATGTGGCAATGAAAAATAACCACAATTTTACTACAAAAGTCTTAGTCACCATATTAAGAAATCATCAGCAGTTTGGTAAGACATTTACAGCCCGTTGTACTGAATGATACAGTGTTTTCCACTTTGTAGAAGATAGTATATAGATATAAATCCATCATTTGTGATGGGTCTGTGATAAGGGTTTTACTTGAAAACAAAATCAGAACATGGTCTTAAAACTGTAAATTCCACCACGTGATAAATATGTCAGGTATCAATACATTAAAAATCAAGTCTATCCAAATAAATGTATCATCAAAATAACCAATTTTTTTTTCAATTTCTTAGATGCAAGTGATGAAATATTCCATACCAATAATTACATTACTATACATTTCATATAAGGTAAGACCATTTTTTGCCTGCCTGTTCTGGCTTTTTTTACTTATGTGGAATTTTCCTTTTCTCACAAAGGGATGTTGTTTTATAAATAATTACATACAAGATTTTTGGCTGAATTTTAACAATTGGTATAATCTACCTGAAGTGGAAGTACCTTTATGTATATGAAATTGTATGTAAAGGATCAGTTGGGCTCATTTGATCTAAAGTAGTTGTTCATAGATACAAATGTTTGTCCAATTGTGTGTGTAAGTTACCAGGTGTTATTTAAATACACAGTTTTATGGAAATGTAAATTGTCTGTTTGGGTTTTCACCCTGCAGATAAGATGCAGATTGTTAAATTGTGTGATGATTCATTGTAGGAGCAGAAATAATCATAACATACTATATGTTATGGGCTGTGCCTCATCCCATGTATTTTAAAGTACACAATTGTTAAACTTGTCAAGTACTTTTGTTGTCTTCATGTCTCAGAAACAACTTATAAGGTCAAGTGTTTAAATGTACATACATAAAATATATTTAAAATAATAACATATACAAGATTATTAGTCTTTCAGTCTGTCATAGCAGTGAGATTTAGAACATTAACTTAGTGGGCATACTATTCTTTTAATCTGTATTTACAAAGGTTGAAAATTCAGATTCCACTTCACTGGAGAACTTATTTCTGCAATACCTACTGTGAGATGAGAATACTTCTGTTAAATAATTGTCTTCAGGGAAAACCCAAGGTGAATTTCATTATCAAAATTAAAAAGACAGTAATAAAGCAGTTAAGAAAGCTGATAGTAGAGTTTATTCTGAATGTCTGTTTCCCCCTATAAGACAGTGAAATGAAAATTCAAGAAAGACTGGAAGAGTTTGTTCAGTGAAGTTACAGTGAGGTGGTCCACTTAAATTTTCTTGTTACTCTGTTTTTAGAGGAGTTTTTAGTTTGTTTGGGGTGGTTTTTTTCCATTAGTATGCTGGTTAGGGAAGTCATTTATGTTTTTTATCATCTCTGAAAATAATAGAAATAATGCCATTTCTTTTGACATGGCTAATGCCAAGAGCATGACATTCTAATAGATAGTCTCATGTGAGAGATCAACTAGGAAGAATTTTCATCCCACTCTTCATGAGCAGATAGGAAGTTCCTAAATCAGATTTAATTTTGAAGTCAACTGAAGTCACTGATTTTCAAAGGCTTTAGATCAGGCATTAGTTGTGCTTAGTCTGCCTCAAAAGCGTCATTTTTGTGTTTTTTCTAAATATAAGAAATCATTTTTATTGGCATTAAAAGTATCATTTTTCAAAGTGCTCAGTGGGAATAAAGAAATATTTCCCCATTCAGCATTTTTTATTGTCTTAAGTCATTTTTTGCAGTTCATCTGCCAAGGCAGTGAATATCTTTGTGTACCTTTGTCTCTTCTCAAAAGCTGCAGAGTCAGTGAGCCTTTTGATTCATTCTGAGACTTTACAGTCTCGTTTCACAACTGCTTAATTTATTTACTTATCTCTCAAGTGTTCTGAGAAGCAGAAATGTCTATTATAGTACTACTGCCTCAAACTGTAAGGTTGTGACATTGCCATGACTATATTTTAGGTGTTTCTCAGTCTATCAACTAGTATTACTTTAACGAATGTATCAAGTAAACAGAAAAACTAATAAGTTTTGGCCCAATTATATCCCTCAGCTCCCCCGACCTACTACCTGATACAGTTTTAGGGAAAGAATGCATGTTTTTGCTAAGCAGCTCAGCAGCATCACATTCAAATTCCTTCTGATCTCTTGGATGAATATTATCTAAATTGGATGAGTTTAGATTATCAGGTGTGTTTTCTCACACTTTTCTGTGACATTTCACTTTGCAAGCCAGCAATCTTATCTAAAGAAAGTAGGTTTGGAATAGGTTCACCATAACATCCTCTGTAATAAATACTGATACAAAGCAATTGGCCATTAATATTGTCATTATTTCTCTTAATTACTCCTTCTTTGCCCTTGACTATTCACTAGTTTAAACAATAAGAAACCCTTAAATAAATCTTTGTTCTGTTAGCTGGGGGGGGGGGGGGGGGGGGGGGTTAGGACTAAGCTTTTCAGAAATCAGTTTCAATCATCCAGATATGATTTATGTATTCTTGGTCTTCAGTAAATTTTGAAATGCTTTCCGTCCACCCCCCTTTTTTCCCCCAATAGCCTGTTGGATGTTGACATTCAGTTGCACTTTTATTTTTATCTTTAGTGGTTCTTTTAATTCAAAGTTCTTAAATGCCATTCATAGCACCCACAGCACATTTGATGATTTTAACTTCTGATACGGATTTCCTAGTGGTTTAGGGTTTGGTTTGGATTTTTTTTTTTTTTTTTGTTTATTACTACATAGTTGTATGTTGCCTCTCCAAACTTAATTCCTGTGGTGTTTCCTTTTCCTGTAATTACAGGCATTACTTAATGGCTTGGCTCATACATATTGAACTGCTACATGATGCCTCTTTATCTTGTTCCTTAAAGCTTGGTCTGTCAAGAAAAGACTTAAAACATTTGCATTCACCCTGTAGTCCAGGAGACTGAAATGGTTCACTTGTATAGTAGATATAATGCACAGCAGTCATATTCGGTGGCAACTTTTAGTTTCCCATTGATTTTTAAGGAACACATTGATCTTTATTAATAGAGTTCTGGAAACCTCCCGTGAGAAGTGCATCTGAGAAAAGCTGTTCTTCTCGGGTTCCCCACAGCAGGTACCTCTGTACAGGAGCTGCCAGATGACCAGATCTCAAATGCTAAACTTGTGTATTCATACTGCAGTGACAGCCACTAAACCTTCATAAGAAGGGTAGATACACTTATCTTTTGCAGCTTATCCATGAGCTGGACAAGATTAGCTACCAGCTAAGAGAAAATAATGTTTCATCATCCAGGACTTGGTTTTGATCATTCGGTCTTCAGTTGCTTTGTTTTGTTTTCATTATAGTTCTGGCCAGGAATAATGGATGAACTGTCAGAGCTGAGAGAATTCTATGACCCAGACACTGTGGAGCTGATGAACTGGATTAAGTAAGAGGATTTTTTCTCTATTTAAGTTAAAGTCTATTTGTGTAGATCTAATGTTCTTAGTTACAGTGTTCTCCTTATTTGTCACAGCTCATCAGTGAACTCTGGTGACCCATGCAGATAGTTAAGAACAGATGGGCTATCAAGAGGTTAGCTATTAATGGCTGTGGAGAACAGCTACATGCAAAGGCCCCCAGTCTGCTCTGTTCTAATTCAGTATCATGCTGCTGTATTGCATGTGTATCAGGGAATCAGTTGACTGCGTTTTCTCCCGTAAGTACACATAGGTTTTCCACCTGAAAGAGGACAATTTCGAGGTGTCAAGCTTCTTATATTATAGCTACCTCTTTGTATTAATAGACCTTGGCAGTGAAATAATTTAATTTTTACCCCCCACCCCCATGTGTGGTTGTAGGGCTGGAAAATCTGTACTCTATAGTCTGTTCCTTGAAGTTTAAAAAATCTCTATTATTTATATTTACCAGAATTAATCCCAACATATGTTCTAAACTGTAAACAAAATATTTGTAATTGAACTTGAACTTGCCATGTCTAAGCATAGGTGCAAAGTCCCTTTCAGGAGTATGAGTTAATCATTCCAAGCCTACCTCATCGCTTCTGCTTTCTCACAGAACATAGAAAGGTATTTTTAGGTGGAAACAGTTTGGAATACTGCATTTAGAGGATATCCTGAGAAAAAGGGACAGGTAGGTTTTTCTCTGAAGGATTTTGAATTTAAGGGACATGTTCTCTATTAAGATACAGTAACCACTAAAACCTTTCAGATTAAGTTCTGAATAGAGATATCCCTGGAATGTGTATTTATTTGGAAGCCTGACAAAGTTTCATGTTCTGGAAGAAAACATTCTGAAAGTAAATCTGGATTTACTACATTTAACGTTCAACTAGTCGGAGTATTTCCTTGGAGCCCTATATTCTGCTTTCATATGTAATGAGCTACAGGGAGTCCAGTCACCCAGCCTATTCTACCTATAACAATATATTTACAGTCCATAATGTTGTATTTCTTTAATCCATAAACTAGAAAGAGTAGTTTAGAAGTAAAATATATTACAAATTTTCAATGACTTATTTTGACAGCAAGCCATGTTTTTTCCCATAATTTAAAATTTTTGCAGCCATATTGACACCTTTTTTGTGACTAATGTTTACCAGCCATTTCCATTTATCACTACTGTTTTATTAAAAGATGGTAAATGCCTGATAGTTCATGTCTCCTGTGTACAATATGTAGAGTTATATATAGATTTATACATAAAATATCCATGTGGAATTATTCCCAGCCATGAACTGAGTTTGACTTGATCCAATGAGAATATTTTTTCATATGTTCTTAGTGCTGAGAATGCTAAACTGGTGCTTAATGCTAAACTGGTGCTTGTCCTCTTTTCATTTTAAGTCATGACAGGTCATTACAGAAGGAAATTTTCTGCTTAGAATTTATTGTGTTTAGAAATATTATTTGTATAAAGAAGAGTTAATTATCTGTGCTTTAAATCAAGTCAACAAAATTTGTGGTAAGTTTCTCGAAGTGGGACAGATTTTCTTAAGTTTTGACATGCAAGAGAAATATTTTACTATTCTAACACTTGATATTTACACTGCAGTTAATGATCTGTCAAGGTTGGTGTCAGGAACTAATAATTCGTTATTAAAACTCAGTATGAGAAGCTCTAATTTGTCATGTATAGCAGTGAATTAGGAATAACTCATCTGTCTTGCAATCTCTCCTCAAGAAGAAAACCTTTCTATCTGCTTAGATCTAAATGCATATTAACTTGTCCAAATATACAATCTGAATAAAAGCCAACTATTAGTCTGTCCACTGGGAAGTAGCTGCAGATGTATTTTTCACTCTTCCCCCTTACTAGAATCACCAGAGCATTTTCAGGAAGATATACTGGTTTAGATCTCTACAATAAAGTTACTGCATAGTACAGGACTGCAGCTATTGCAGAGTGCATTTTTTTACCTAATGGTCCTGTATGTCCCAGTCTCTTGCTTTTTCCTACCCAACACCTCATTTTCTTAGCTTTTTTTTTTTTTAAGGAAAAAAAAAAGTCAAGAAGGTCCTGCAGTGACCCAGGGATAGTTCATAGCTGTGTTCCCAGATGGGAGGTACATTAAAATTCTTAGTTTTGGTCTTTCTCCCTAAGACAACAGGAACAACATGCTCATTTGTGAGATGGGGAAGAATATCAGTAGAGTGAGCAAATCAATAGCGTGAACTTCCCTACTCTCTTTACTTCTGGTAAGTGTTTAAGAAGCAATGTCTTCTGCCTTTAAAGGGGAAACCTGTCTAGAATTGTGGAATATTTCATTAGCAGTTACCAAAAATCGTAGAACTTCTTGGAAATCTCAGACAAAAGCCAAAACAGTGGGAAAGTTAACTGAGACTGAGATTTGTCAGAGCAATTGTCTGTGGGGTAAAGAAGGCAAATTTTTATATTAGTGGAAACCCCACAAATTTCCAAAAAGCTCTTAAAGTTACCAAAATGGAATACCCATGTTTCAATGGCAGTTCTTTCATTTAGTAATTTATATTAATGGCTGTGTTTTAATTTCAAGACAGCTATAAATTTTAACTCTTCACTCTTACTTATATGCCTGATTTTCAAGGATAATCACCCTGAAATCAACCCATTCCAGACTTTAAAGGCAATACTACATTTTTGTAATTCTTGTTCTTAAATTTTTTGGCTTATCCTTTGTCATTGACTGATCTGTCAGTAAGATTCAGGCATGAACTCGATAGTGCCCGAGACCTAGGCTTATACCAACTGTGTAGGTGCACTCCGTTATGTGAACAAAATATGCATGCATAGAATTGAGGCTGGGACTAACAAAAATGCATCTTGTTGCTCTTTCTTTGTGGCTGTTGTTTTCCATTTTTGCAATTTTCAGTCATTCCAAACCAGAGGGAAAAAAAAGAACCATGACAGTTTGACTGAATATGCTTTACTGCCTGTCATTTGCAGCTAAACCTATAATACTTTAATACAGTATTCTGCAAATAAAAAGACTTTCTTTTAACGAAGAAAGAAAGTCTAACATGGCATATTTGAGAACTCCTTTTCAGTATCTCCTTTTCCCAAACCCCTTTGCTTTGTAAAATCCCTATCACAAACAGGCACTAGTGAAGGAATAATCTGAGATCTGTCAGAATTTATGGCCCTGAAAGCAACTACAGAGTTCAAATTTGCAGGACTTTGAAAAGGAATAGCCATTTTATTTCTAACAACATAACCTGTAATAGCAACATCGTAAGGCTTACTTAAAACCAACTCAAAATAATTCTTTACCAACTTAAGAGAAAGACTTACTACCACTTTTAGAGTCTGTGCAAGTAGTTCCTGTAAAACCCTTTTAATTTTAATGAGTTATTCTTTAGTATTCATATAATTCTCTAGATTTTTAAGTGTAGGTGAAGAAAAGCTTCATACAACATATTATAGTGCTTAGTTTACCCATTAGTTCAAATGTAATTAACTTGTTGAAAGCTTAGAGCTCCAAAAATAAATGAGATTATTTGTTCAAAATGCCATCAGGTCTGCTTGGAATGGCATTTAAATTATATAATGTAAATCAGTTTGACCTGTAAGTCCTTGTCATTATTTAGTGACATTTCATACAGAATAAATTGCTTGCAGGTTGGGCAGTGTGGTATGGAGCTTGGCAGAAAGCTATAAAAACAAATTATCCTTTCATTTTATACATCATTTGTTCAGACATTTGTAAAAATTGCTTTGTTTTTCTATAATAGAGAGGTGTCATTCAGTGGTTTTGAAGCACATTAACTGCCTTGGATACAGACCACAGCAGCTAGGGGCTGATTTGGTTAGGATGACTGGAGAAAGATGCTTGTATGAGCTGTAGAGATCATCACATACCAGAAAAATATTACTTAAATTGTCACACCTTCTGGTGGCTGTTGCAGAAGGTAAAGGCTCAGTAACAGCCACCAGTTGAAGATCTTTAGGATGTAACTAAGGAGGGCAGACTTTGCATGAAGCTCAGTGTCACTACCCAGCTTCCAAGCAGTGAAATCCAGCGCCAGGTTTGTGTCTTTGGCTGCTGGTGGTAGCGCACATTGGTCTGGGAACCATCGGAGCTGGGCTCTGCATTTCTGAGAAGCACTTTTACAGCAAGTTATGGAAAAACGGCGCTGTCACCATTTCCTCTAGCGTTCCTTTGTAAGAAAAGAAGCTTCGGGCTGTTTTCTTGGGAATGTTTTGTCTTTGTTTTCTTGTGGTTTTCACTTTGGTACTTACAGTTTTGTTTTTTTTAAGAAAATTTGATTCTGCACAGTGGCATTTCATTGGGTTCTTCAGGAGCCAGAGGTGCAGGACGGCCTTGGTAAGGCCAGGTCAGGAGATAAGTACTGCGGAGCATGGCAGAATTTAAGCTAATCTTGACCAAACACAGAAACAGACTTTTCACACTATGACTTCTATAAATTGCTGAAAAACTAGTCTATCGGTCAAGTTAAACTGGCCTATTAAAAATATTCTCCCTGTCTTTCCTAGATGAGATTAATGTACCAGTGCAAGGAAGGGTTTGTAATTATTAATTCATTTGCTAAGCATAATCTCTTGCAAGGCAATAGTAAAATGTAATATTTGTCTCTGAACATTTTCAAGCCAATCATGGAGCATAAAGAAGACTGAATATGCAGCTACAGTTTCAAAAGGCTTCCTAAAGCATACCCCAGGGTGTCTCAGTTCTTTGACCACTGAGATAGGGGCCATATGGGCACATCTGTGGATGTCAGCTATTCACAGTCCTTTCTAATTTCATTTTACTTGATTTAATGTATGCTTTCTATTCTTTTAGTCTTCATAGAACACTTCATGATGATATGCCTATTAAGTGCTGGAAAACACTCAAGCATACTATGAGCATTTTAATTAACCTAATTATAGTAGTCTCTGATGCCTATCATTTTTACTTTATCTTTTTGCTATGCCCTCCTATCGTGTCTTTACATATATTTTAGATTGGAAAATTGCTGGGGAGAAGGTGAGCAAAAAAATTATTTTTTCCTTGTGGGTATTTAAACAATCCTGAGATACCAAAACACTTACTTAGATAATAATTCTAGACACTGGCTTTGCAACTCAGATGAGATCACAGGACAATTAATTGACAGCAGTTCTACCTAGCACCTCATTCACTTCCTACCCTGCTTTTTGCAGCTGGCATGACTTTTGTTTCATAATTTCCCTCCCCCAGTTGTCACAATAAGAGGATTAATGTCTCACATAGCAAAGTTTTTATTCCAAGTGAATGGTGAATGCCAGAACAGTCACATGAAGTTTTAGCATTCAGATTAAATAATCCATTTTATACAGAATGCCTAATATATCTGACAGAAATCAAAGTCACAGTAAGTTTCTTGAAACGTGACAAGAACTAGGATATAGACATTCACAAAGACTCAGAGGCTATATAAACCCTAGAAGTATATAAAATATGGAAGTAGTTTGAAATTCTGAGGATGATGTTTCCTGATGGTGCACAGTAAATTTTTTATTTGCAGTTAGAGTACTACCATGATTTATCCACTTCATATTTGAAGAAAACACAGTTGCTTGAACAGTTTGCTCCCTGAATAGAGGAGAAGCAGAAAACTATTTTTTCAGTCTTTTTTTTCCTTCTGATCTGTAACAAGCAATGCAAAAATGCCCCTGCAGAGACTTCCTCAGCCTTATCACCATTTGTTTAGGTCAAACACTCCAAACACAGCAGTGTTTGCTGGGAGCATGCAGCTATTAGCAGGAGTCAAACTGTGCACTGGACGGACCCTAACTAATCACCCCCATTATGAGGATAAGAATCTGAGAGAGAGAACAAAACAGGTAAGAGTATTCTGATTGTTTAAGCTAATTCTTACCCAGAGCAGTGGCTCCATTCTAGAAAACACATGCAATCTCTAAGGGCAGGTTGCAAATGAGATGACACCATGTGCGTTACTCACTGAACTTATTTTCAGATACAGTTCCAGAATTTAACTTCTATGAAACTTGTACTTCGCACATCTGCTAACTTGCTTCAGGCAGCTGGTGTATGTCAGAATAACTGTAACAAGGTACTCAGGCTAAGTAGGCTGTTTCAGGTGCTGTTGGCGTTAATAGATCCTGCTGCCCAGATTTCTCCTGCTGCCCAGAAGGAACACAGCATTTCCTCATTTCCCTGATACTCCCTTCAGTTCCCACACCAGGACATAACATTTTATATAGAAACCACCTTGAGAAACTCCACACCAAGAAGAGGAGATGGTTCTGAACTATCCTTTCCTCTAATTTAGACATTCTGAATGTTTTACTGGCATCTACCAGTGCCTTCTGCAGACAGCACCACTATTCAGTGCTTTTGTAGTCAGCAGGACTACTGTTGTGCATCACAGTAGCAATAAAATAGAAACTCCTGGTGGCTGCTGAATGAAGCATTTAGTTGTTACTATTTTAAAATATTTAATTCAAATCACGTGGATTGGCAATCTCAGTTCGTCCTCTAGTTCAAGATAAAGGAATCATGAAAGAGCAGGCAAAGAAATAGTGGTGATATTATGTATTTTACAGCTTAGTTTTCTTCTTCTATAGATTTACCAGATCTATGCCAAGAGATCCCCTGAAGATGTTTACAGAATACTGCACTCCTTTGGCACAGACTACGTCATCCTAGAGGACAGCATTTGCTATGAAAGACGACACAGTAGAGGCTGTCGGTTACGTGACTTACTTGACATAGCTAATGGCCATGTAAGTATAATGTACAAAAGTAATAAAAAAAGTACATTTCATTTCTGTCTGAAATACACTTACAATTTGAAGTAGCTTACGTGATTTCCACTTCATGAGTGTAGGAAGTAAAATCTAATGCAGCCTTTAGACATTCTCAAAAACGGCCAAATTGAACACTGCTTGCTTTGGTGATAATTGATAACAAAAGAAGGAATTCAGGCTAGGCAAAGTAAATCATCACTTCCTCATGTGCTCCCGGTCAGCAGTACACAAATAGTGTTCCCTTTCAGAATGTGAATCACTTCAGAGCTTCAACTCCCTCAGGACACTTGTCTGGGGATTTTTCAAGCATGTCTGGGACTAATATGGACCCACAAAAGACAACATAACCCAAAGCAGATAGGCACATCTGACAATTATTATCTGTAATAGAAAAGACACTGTATATATCTTAATATATAATGTTATTTTCTTCCTCCCACTTGTTTTATACAGTTGCTGGTAACAACTCTGGCCACCCTGACCAAAGTATTGTTGAGGTTGTTTTTAGCTTCCTGTTATTGCCTGTAATTATAAATTGACTAAAGGCATTTCACCAACACTTCAATTTCATTACAGATCATGGATGGTTTGGGGGAGAATGAACCTGATTTGAAACCTTCGACGTATCCTCGCTTCTGTGAGGAAATTAAAAAAAACCTGCCTTCTTACACCACACACTTCATTAGAGTGTTTCAAAACAAAACATTCCATGTTTACAAGCTTGCTAAGCATAAATAACATTCCCAACCCTTTAAGCTCAGTATTTTAATGCTAGGACCCACATTAGAAGATGCAGAAGTTTACAAACACATTACATTTGTAAGACATTTTACACTGATGGTTTCTTGCTTAATTACTGTGATTCTTTTTTTTTTTTTTTTTGGACAGTTTAGTTTTGATAACATTCTCAAATGCCAAAAGTTTCATAGATTCATAAATAAATGCTAGTAAGGACCATTTTAATAATAGAAAGTTTTCCAGTTTTAACTGACCAATTAAACACACTGAGCAGCCTGCTGTGTAGCTGACCAACAAGTTCTACTCAGCAGTTTGGATTTTTATTCTCAATTCAATAGGAGCAGGCCATGCTACTCTGATCGTGAGGATGCATTATCTTTGTGAATCCTAAAAATAGTCACAGAAATTAAGTTTTTTTCCTTACAATCTGATCCTTTTTTGACAGATCGTTGTCCTCTTTCAGTGCCTCTTTTTTGAATTTTTGGGGAATGTTTGTGGATATGAGTTTCTGAGTGCAAGTGTAGTAATGTTAAGCATTTCATGGTGGAATGTTATGTATTTCTAATGAGAATGAAGGTTGGAGCATGCTTGATACATGTTGCATGTTTGTATCCTCATAAAATGCTCAGAGCAAACAAAACTCCAGATTTCTCAGCGTGGATTCTCACAATGCTATTTTCTGTATCTGCTTTATGAACTACAGGGGATCCTTTTTCTGTGTCTGAATTCCAGTAGGCTACCAAAACTGAACACTGCCAACCTCAGAAAAGAAAAACTCATCTCTAAAATCAGCAGGGAACTAGGCTTTGCTTTATGTTATTTCAGACACAAAGCTATATATTTTAGCACAAAATCACTGTGTCCTTGCTCTTTAGCCTAGAAGAGGCTACACTTATTTTAAATTGACTTAGAAGATTCAGTGAAGACAGGCTCAATCCTGACAACTTTGTGATTTGTTTGTACCCTTTGTCTTTTTACCAGCTGGAACTTTGTGAATTGTATTGACTTTCTAAACGCTCTGTAGATTACACATGACTTTTGCTGTGGTTTAGCACTGCTTTGGTTTTATACTGAAATTAGACATTAAATCTGATTGAAAGCCTAACAGTACTTTCCAACTTTAATTACACATCCACTAGGACCATTTGTTTCTTAAGAAAAACAGAATTGTAATAATCAAGTGCCTCTAGGCCAATGTTGAATTAACATTTGAACACCTATAAGAGTGTTTGTGGCCTGTGCAAATAACTCAGTTATAATCATTACCACTGCAATTAATTTCTAATGATGGGAAACTTAAAGTGCTACTGATAGCAAACCCCACATTTAATTTAATCAGGATGTGTAATGAGATTAGCTTTCACAACTGAGCTGTGTTCCAGTTCCAAATGATTTAAGTGTTTTCCCTTTTCAGCTGTGCTGAGGTAAATTACTGAAGCAATGGAGATGGTTATGTCACATGCTCAAACAATTTTATATTCAGTAAATACCCATTAAACAATGTTCAACATCTTTCTGCACTTCATGGTAACAGAGGAGGGAAGTGTGCTTTAATCACACTGTATTTAAATCAAACAGTGAAAGTAGTGAGGTTGTTAAACTGAGCAGCTGAAACTCCTGAGTAATTTCTAGCTTGTGTCCCTTATTGAGGTTGGAGACCACTGCAGTTTAACATAATGCAATAATAAAACATTTTAATCAGTATTAAAACTTTAATTAGGCCTGTAATGATGCATGCCTGCTCTTGCTGAAAGCATGGGTCAGTGAATTCCTCGATGAGTGCCTTACAGTAATTGAAAACAAGCACACGTAAGGTAAAGTATCTCCAGCCTGTATTGTCTCACTTTAAAATGTGGTTGCATCTTTCTTTAAAGGTGCAGTAGCTCTCTTCTGAGTGAAATGACAGATTCCAAGATCCAGTGGTACCCCTATTGCTGTCAGTTTACTTGTGGGTAACACCTGAGAGACTAAGTCTTGACTGTAACAGTAATTATTTTTAAGTAGATTTTTTTTCCCAAAATACAGTCTCTAATGTTGCCAAAGGAGAAATGTAACCCTTTTGTTGAAACTACCAAGTGCAAATTGTTTTGGTTTAAAACAAAACAGTCCCCGAGCTCCCACTGCCCTTGGGTAAGCATAAAAACCATTGGCCATTACAATCCAGAACCACCACAGTAACGTCATTTCTTCTTGCAACACAAACATCCCCCCAGGTAGCACACCAGAATTTTGAAGGATAATACATAAAGTATTAAGGAGATAGCCTAACTCTTGCAGTTCACAGTCCTTAAAGCCTCGTGTCATAGCTGGTGGCACTTCTAAACAACCTCAGCAGTTCCTGAACCAGAAAGATGCAAAACTGAAGGGAAGGGTGTATTTCAGTGACTGCATAGTGCAGCGCTCAGACCAGGCTCCTTACAACAGTAGAATAGAAAATAAGAAGGAGGAGAACCATTCACCAGCTCAGAGGAGAACAACCCAGGCATCAAGACAGCACTGGAGGAGAGGGAGCAGCTGTTTCTCTGGCCTTCATTTAGGGGCTCTCCAGGTAGAGGAGCTAACTTACTTCTGATGGATCTGTGGTGCCTGCTATAGATGTGGCTGTGAGAGTCTCAGGCTTCTTAGGAAGTAGGTGGTAGTTGTCTAGTAACTATTTCCTCTATTTCTCATGTCTTGCTGGGATCTCTGTTCACTGCATTAAAAATGTGCCAGGTTTTGAAGAGTAACTTCAGCTATTCTTGAACTTCCCCCTGAGCACCTTATTTCCAAGCAGTTACTGCAGTGTTCCTGTTCCTTTGTATTACCTACCATCCACACTGAGGAACATCCCTCGTGGCAGCGTGTTTGCCAAAGTCTTACACGTGACTAGCAATGGGAATGGCACCACTGTGACTCCTGGTGTGTTTCCCTGTTGTCTGTGAGAACTTTGAAGCTGTGCACTGTTGGTGGAAGTGTAGTATTAATTACTCTTTGTAGGTCACAGAGACAAATGTTATCAAGTAGCCGGAATATTTTTAGGGAAAAAATGCCTTTGAGATCCATGAGTGTATTTTCATTTCTTGTTTCAGTGTTCTGCTGTTGAGATCTAACATAGTTATTTTATAATATGTTATTGTAAAGAGATGTAATGACTATTGTATACTAAATAAATTGTGCAATTTGAAAAATCACTTTTTTGGTTGGTTTTATGTTGGGATGGACTGGGAAAGGTGCTCTGAGGGCATCACCTTCACTTCTGTCTGCGTGGAGGAAAGTAAGGTATTTTTCAGGAGGAAGTTTTGACTTTTCTCAGGCATGTTACATTGCATATTCACTGACTTTTTGAATCCCCTTTGTGTTTAAAGGGCTTGCTGGGATTCCTTTCCCTGTTACAAGTTAAAGGTGTATCAGGTATGATTTTTATCAGTCACCATGTGTCCTGGGTTCAGCAGTAGCAGTCATTTTTCTCCTCCTTGGTAGCTGGTGCAGTGCAGTGTTTTGACTTTCAGCTCAGGAACAGAGCTGATAACAAGGATGTTTTGGTTTGGCCAAGGACTTTGTGAGCCTCATGCTCTGCCAGGGAGGAAGGGAAGCCAGGAGGAAGCAGAGACAGGACACCTGACCCAAACTGACCAAAGAGGTATTCCATACCACAGCACGTCATGCCCAGGATGTAACTGGGAGTGAGCCGGAAGGGCTGGGAGACTGCGGGGTTGGAGGAGGTATCGGTCGGTGCTTGGTCGGGCCTGGGGGGAGAGTTATCGGTTGGCTGGTGCTGAGGTGCTGTATTCTCTTCCCTTGTTATTTCCTTTATCATTGTTATTATTGGTGGTAGCAGTGGTGATTTGTGTTATACCTTAGTTACTAAACTGTTTTTATCTCAACCCGTGGGAGTTGCGTTCTTTTCGATTCTCCTCTCTGTCCCTCCGGGAGTAAGGGGAGGGAAAGAAGTGGGGGGAAGTGAGTGAATGAGTTTCCTGACTGGGTTTAAACCACGACACCATGTTAACTTCAGTAAGGTCAGTGGGCTGAGGTAGTTATGCCCTTTAAGTAAATATAATTTGCTTTGACCAATAGTCTGTGCTTATTTCCACATTGTAGCTCAAGCTTTAGCATTCTTCTCAGTAAACGAAATGCATTCTTTGGGAGAAACAAATTGAGCATACTAAGGGCATAATTTGAAGCAGGATGTGCTGATCCATGTAAGCTTTTACAAGTCCAGGTGTTCCTGCCACAGGGAGGAGCCGGGTTTGTAGAGCAGCAGGTACCTGACTGAAGTCACAGCATTGCAGGTTAGAACCACTCTCAAAGGCAGTTATGGAGGAGCTTGCTTACTGAAATTAATTAGATGCAGATAGGGCTCCTGCAAGATTCATTAAAGAAATGGAATGTAATCGGTACATGTGCTTGCAGAGGGGGTTCTGGGTTCTAGAGAACCAGTTTTCTAAAAACCTCGTTGCCATTAGCATGGTACAAGGGAGTGGGTCAGAGCTAAGGGCAATCGGCTTTTGTACAGCTTAGCTACATCTTACATACTTACAATGTTATTTTAAAGGGGGAAAACTACAAAGATTAATGTAGTTGACAGGCAGACAGATTAAATACTAATAGATATCCATAGGGTTTAAATTTCAGACCTTTGCAAATATTTTATACTCAATAAAATGTTCTTCCTACATGGCTAAAGTCTGTAAAGAATGTAGATTAATGAAAGCACCAGATTACTGAAAATCCCACTACCTAGGGACCCAAGAATAGTTTTTATTCAATGTTTTTTCTTCCCTCACCCACTGCAGGGCTTTCTGCTGTGAAGCAGCTGTTCCTGTTCTTGAGTGACAGCTTACTTTGCAGTAAGCTCTTTTGTCGAAGTACTGAAATACCTGTATGTGTTGGTGTAAATGTGGAGCCAGTGAATATATCATTTCAGAAACTGCACAGTAATTAAAAAAGCAGCATGCAAATTAGAATAGATAAATTAAGCGAACTAGTAATCCCTAGAAAGAGGTTTTAATAGGGCATGACAGCTGCAAATGAGTATGTCCTGTTACTGTGATTACTACAAACTACACACGTTTCTTGAGCAGTTTTAAAATGGTTTCTGACCTTTTGGGTTACACTGTAAGGCCAACTGCAGTTAGCAGCTGTGAGCTTGGGGCAGGGGTTATTATACATGTTTACTTACAAATCAGTGCCATAGCTTAGCAGGAGCACTAGTATGCTAGTACTGCAGCAACTCCAGGTTAGCTTCAGCAAATGGGACCAAGACTTTGATATCACAGAATTCTTAGACTAATTGCTACAGAATCCACCACCATACTGTGTGCAAAAAGCACCTGGGCAATGGTACCATGCCTTCTGAGTGTGTAACTGAAGCGGGAGTCCACACATCCATTAGAAATAGCTGCTGCTTCCCTTGGCTTCAGACAGAGCAGCATGCATGACTTATGTCTGTGGAAGTATCTGATCACAGCTGAGGGAGAAATAATTCAATAGAGTCCAAGCTTTAATCAACCTTAAATATATTCAAGGAGGAGACACCACATAGAGGTTTATCTGTTACTTATATGGTGCCTTAGATACATACACCACTTCATGGGAGAATACAGTCTTTGCCCCAAGGAGCTTACAAGCTAAAATTGATTAAAACCAGCCAAAACAACAGCATATCCATAGGTATGGACAGAGCATAAGGTGTGCAAAGTTACTCCTGTTTGGGGAAGGAAGAGAGTTTTGTGTGTAACATATTTGCTTCATTTTCCAGATCCTGTTTGTGACTTCTATGTTCACAAAATATGTTCACATGTGAACACTGAGAGGTATTTTAGCCTGTGTTTCCTCACAGGTAGGAGTATTGGTAACATTTCAACATCACAGACTATGTACAGCCTGTGAATCAAAGCTATCAGGATGGGGGAAAATGGCATTTAGCTTTTCCAGAAGGAAACACCACATCATCTGCAGTGTAACCACTGGTTAACGGTGTGCTCAAGGTTTTCCAACATGTCATAAACGCACACAGGAACAAGGTTACCATGTGAATGTCTCCCATCTGGGAAGGGTGCAAATTAAGCCAGCCACAGACTCACCCACCTGTTTGTTCATGGGGTTTTAATATAAAAACAACAGCCAGACCTCCCAAAACAAGCTACTCTGCAACTTTAATCAAGGCAGTTTTAATTGCTTTTACAATACAGTTTGATGCTTTAAACAAATTATCTTAATGTATGATATATTCGTTTTATCAGCTTGTAAGTCACATATTCTATGCTGCTTCTTGTGTTTGTGTCCTAAGATGGTGTTCCTGCTGTACTTTACTCCATTCATATATGCAAGAGGTCTCAATTTAAAAGGAAAAAAAAAATTAGTCTTATGGGGCCTTTTCCAACTATTGTCAAATTTAAAAAATGAACTACAGAATGTCAGCTGGCCATTAAACTGTCTGAAAAAGGGACTGATAACTTAGAGCATAATATTGCAGCCCCTGCAAACACTGTTAGTTTTTCCCTGCGTTTCTCTGTCCCGAGTTGATGATGATTTTCTACTAACCTGTATCCGAGGGAGGCCTGTGTTACTCTGTGCTGTCAGTAACAGCCTTTGGAAAGTTACCATCTTTGGATTATTAGACTTTTGGCAGGGTTTTATCACAGGATTTTAATTTTAGAAGTGCTAGCACCAGGTGAAGTTCTTTTCTGGATACAGGACTTCAGTCATCCCAAAGACACTGGGTATTCTGACACATCCAAGGGATGTTGTGTTTTAATTCACTGAAAATGCCTCTGGATCCCCAGTCAGCTCTCCCTGCCAAGGCAGTACTTGGCTACAGCTGTAGTGGGTCAGTGCTTCTATTTGGGCAGTTAGTCTGCAGCCTCTCAGCCCTAATTCTTGCAATGTTTCTGTTAAAGGAAGTTTAGCAGAATCAAGGGACAGGAATGTACATGCAAATGACGAGGTTCAGGCTGCTCCTTAGTTTAGGCTCAGTTTAATAGCTCATTAGGAATGAGAGATTACAGTGAACTGTGGTGT
This sequence comes from Pezoporus occidentalis, assembly GCF_034315485.1. Lineage (NCBI taxonomy): Eukaryota > Metazoa > Chordata > Aves > Psittaciformes > Psittacidae > Pezoporus > Pezoporus occidentalis. Next base: position 2,561,630 of record NW_026916253.1, read on the forward strand.
CTGCTACTAACTAGACAGCTTTGGGGCTGGTATCTTAGAAATCCTGGCCTTTTAATTCAGACCAATATTTAGCTGCAAGGAGTGGATTGATGTGTTGCGCCTAAATTCAGATTCTGCATTTAAACAACAGCGTGAAGGAATTTCACTAAGGTAACTGAAGCTGAAGATGACCATCCATGCTGCTTCGTTCCTTTACCTGGATCCACAGACCCTGGTCTGCAGTGGGTTCAGTAAGCAAGTGCTGCAGCTGAGGCTTAGTCAGGAAAACAGGTATGGCTGTAACACAACATGGAGCTGATTTCCATGAGAAGATGACAACATGCTTTTTTAACTCCAACTGATAAAGCTCCTACTGAAAACTGGACACACAGTGTACTTTCTTCATGCTTTGAGCACCGTCTTAGTGTACATACATAGTACCTCGCAAAGAGTCCTTTATTACCTTAAGTGACAAGTCTATTTGTTAAACCCTGTAGGTAAATAAGTATTGCCTTCCAGTAATTTTATATCCCTGAACACAAATGCCCACAATATCCCACAATTAGCTCCTGCTACTATATTGTTCAATCAGATGCAAAGTGTGGCTGGCTAATGGGAATCTGACCACCTCCCACAACAGGGGAAGAAAAGGGAAGAGGCTGGGGTAGGACATAACAGGAGCATGAAAAACTGTCCACCCTTGCTTTGAAAACAGTTGACTTGGCAAACTACAGCTCTTCTGCATCTGTGTGCGAGAACAGTTCACTCGGTTTGAGACGCTTCAGTCCCCACTCTTTAATGTCATCATACACAAGGTCCTCCTCCAGTCCAGAGGAGCTCAGGGAGCTCAGGCTGCTGCCCACCAAGCCTGCTCCTTCCATGCAGAACACCCTCAGCGTGTGGGTGTGGTACCGCCTGCGGACGACAGTCGGCATCTCGGACAGCATCTGACAAGCACTGACTGAAGTCTGCGCTAGTCCAGGACGCTCCTACAGTCACAGGGGGCCCGGTCTGCTCCTGTGTGCCTGGGGACGTCACTGAGGAGACGGCCCAGCCTTGTTGGTTGTTCTTTCTTCTTGCAGAGGGAATAGGCAGCACTGCTTTGAACAGACACCTGCAGCTCTGCCACGTTGTATGCAGCCTGGAGTGAGAAACCACTCATGTTAAATCAATATTCTCTGTAGGTCTCAAAATTTCATGTTCTAGTGGAAACAAAGAAGGAACAAATCCCAAGGCAGTCCATTTGGGGTGAATACATGGCTTTGTTCATTCAACTGCCACCTACAACAAGCCTAAACCAAAAGGCATGAGGAACACCCATGCAGCTATACTACAACAGTAAAGAAATTAAACATGATTTTGAACCTATTAGAAGTGAAACAAAAATGACAAAAATGCTCCAATTTTTATTCTCAAATTCAGATCTTAATATTTTATCATCATTAAAAACTGATACCAAGTCTGGCAACAAAAGTGAGAAAGGATATTCACAAACCACATGTTGAAAGAAATCCTTCATCAGTAGTTCAACCATCTACAGTGATTTCTGTTAAAATGTTATCAATCTGTGGAATAATGGCTGGTTTTGTCACACAAAAGTGGCATGACTGTAAAATATGAGCAACTACCTATTACAAAAATAAACTATTCCCTTCTAGTGCAGAAGCAGTGAATGCTGTTAATGCTGCCTGGTAACTGTGCCGCAGTTCCTGAGGTGCAGCTTCTGGCAGTGAAGGCACCAATACCATGTGTGTCAGTTGCAAAGACTGGAATCTTTATGCCAGATGGAAGGAAGAAAAGAAGCATTGTCCTACAACCAAAGGTTGTGCCTCTGGATGTATTTACAGGCCAAAGAACCCTGACAGACTATGAGAGAGAGAACTCATTTGAGCAAACACGTAATTATCTGTACTGCTCACATGTTTTATCTGACTAGTAGGCATCAATGACAGAGCTGTCAAATCAGCACTTTCCAAAAACTTACATTTATTCTCTCACAAATTAAACTCCACATATCCATTTTATAAGAGATGATCCTAGGTAATCTTGGTGAGCTTTGCTGAATTTCAATAGGAGACAGAGAACTGCTCCAAGATAAAAACAAACAAAATCCTACCTGCAACCAGGAACTGTTTATACTGCCAGTATAAACACAGCTTGTGTTCACTGGTGTGCTTCACTCCAGAACAGAAAAAATGCAGAAAGGTTCTTCCACAACCACCATGTGCTCTAGGGCTGAAGAGGAATCGGTGTCACACCTTGCTTCCTTAACATGTCAAGTCTGAGCAACTGCTGTCAAGAACAGCTCCCCTTTCTCTGCCAAGAGCGAGCCTGTCCATGAAGAACATCTCATGCCAGGCTCTTCCAAGCCCCCAGTGCTGCAGCAGTAACTGCCACCAAGAACCTGCGTGTTCTGAGCCACAAAACCAATGCCATCAGCTGTGAGCTCTTTACTAGCTCACTAAACTCACTCTACAAGGATTTTTAAATATGCACATAGGATCATTTGCTTTAAGACAGAATTTGATAGGCACTTATCTCTGCTTAAGAAACGTGCACCCTTGTGTACTCAACCTTGCCAATAATTCATCACCAATTGTAGTAATGAGTTGGCAGAGCAAAGCCTAAGGTCTTCAGTTATAAGAGAAAAGCATAAACACATTTTCATTAGCACTGTGTCCCCTCATAACACAATGACCCTCACCTCATCTTGCTCCCCACCCCCTTCTTCATTGTAATTGAGGATATTTTCTCTGATGTCCTCCAAACCTTCATGCTGGGCAGATACATGGTAAACTCCTCCCTTCACACCTTTGCGAGTCTTCCAGTGAGCCCACAAGAATCCAGCACCAAGAAGAGCTGTGTGAACACACAGGAGCAGAAGAGAACATCATTCAGAAACGGATAAAACCTGTACATGCACAAGAGCTGCAGCCTGGCCTAGAGTATGAGTGCTGCAGCACTGCCTGTGGTCCAGTCACAGCAAGGTCTGGTTTTGTGTTTCTTATCAAATGCTTTATTCTTGTACTCTTCAATGTAGTTACAAGTGAACATCAAAGATAGAACAGGCCTTGAAAAAGAACCTTAAAATACCTTAAATACTCTTAAGCTGTTAAATAACTGAATGAACCCAAGTGGTGTTCAGAGACCTATTTACTGCCTTGAGTTAAGCTTTGTAAGTGGTAGCACTTCAGTTAACAATGTGTGGTCAATAACAGATACAATTACACAGAAATGAAGCACAAGATGACATGAGACAAAAGAGAAAATTACTTTGATACATTTTGTGTACCACTGTATTACCAACCCTATAAATACTGATAAAAGCTCATAGTAAGACTTCAAACCATTGGACATCATAAACAAGGATGCAGTGAATTAACAACACTAGCAGCTCTTACAGAATACCTACATGGCAGTCAAGTGCATTCTGTGGAGCAGCATCTGGATGACCTTGAAACTGAGGCAAGTGTACACAGAGGGCTGTACCCTGCACTGTGCTGTGTGGCTACAACCTTCAAGCCAAATCAGTGCATTTGAGATGTGTATTTACCTGTTCCTCCCTGCCCCTCAATGCGTCACACAGATGCTCACACACATGGTAACTGTCTGGCAGTCATTTTTTAGCTGAGCTGATTTTTAATCACAGAATCCCAGACTGGTCTGTGTTGGAAGGGACCCTAAAGCTTATCCAGTTCCAACCCCCTGCCATGGGCAGGACGCCTTCCACTAGACCAGGTTGCTCCAAGCCCCATGCAACCTGGCCTTGAACACTGCCAGGGATGGGGCAGCCACAGCTTCTCTGGGCAACCTCTACCAGGGCCTCACCACCCTCACAGGGAAGATTTTCTTCCTCGTATCTCATCTCAATCTCCCTCTGTCAGTTTAAAGCCATTCCCCCTTGCCCTGTCACTACAGACCCTTAGTAGAAAGTCCCCCTCCAGATTTCTTGTAGGCCCCCTTCTATTGGAAACTTATAAATTTGTAAGTGAAATTGCATGCATCAATCACTTTTCAGTGCATTACGGTTTTCTAGAAGCTGTGAAAGAGAAAGGGCACCTGAAATCTTGAGAACAGTGTGGACACATTGTCTGCCAGTGGCATTCTCCATGATCATGTATCCTGGAGGGCAACTAAAAAGACAAAGGCAAAATGAAACCATTAAACTTGTAGAAAAGTAGGCATTGAAGTCAGCATTTAAGATTTAAAACAGAATTTGATGATGCAATTTCTGAAGTAGCTACTAGAAGGAAGTTACTTAGAATCTAAGTACAGGTCTGCAGTATTTCTGAAGCACTCACACAACAATGGGTTCCACAAATTTAAACCCTCAGGTTTTCTAAACTCAGTTCCACTGACTTCTGCCAGATTACCCGTGTGAAAAATACCTGCATTAGGGTCTGTAGTTCTGTCTCAACAGGATGGGCTATGCCATGCTCTTTGTGTTTCCGTCACAGTGAATTCCCAGAACAAAATTACACCTCTAGACAACTCCTGATACTGTGGACAGCGGAGTCATTAATGCTTCACGTGTACGTTTTCACAGCACAACTAGCTTGAATTAGCATTGTTTTAACCCCAGCCACAGACACACACAAGAACTCTGAGCTTAATGATGCAATGCTTCTGACGCAACTCAAGTGGCCAGTGAGGGGTCAGAGGTCAGAGTTTAAGACAGCATTAGGAGTGGGACACTAAAAAAGAAACCACATCTACATTGCGCAGCACGAGCTCCACAAGACAGCTAGCCTTGGTAGTGCTCTGCTCCAGGTAACAAACCTTTTCTTCCTGGTTGTCAGGGTTTACAGGGTTTATAAACATTCTGGACTTGCTGCTATTCTTCAAACATTTTCCATTAGAAAAGAGAGGCAGCTGAAATCATTTCAGAACCAGTGGAGATAAAGCAGATTTACATCAGCTAAGGGTACTTCCTAAAAGGAGAGTGCTCTCTGAGTAACATGGCACCTGTGCAGGCATCTAGCTTAGTGTTTCACTGGTTCTGTTGAGGTGATGAGATTCCCAGTGGCAGTCTTCCAGCTGCACACTTCTTCAGCTTCCACCCTTTCCCACCTGCAGCTAGAGGTCCTCATGTTTTTATTACCTGTGTTTTGTGCACCAATTACCTGCATTCATGCATCATCCACAAATCAATACAAATAAATTCCTGGTTACAAGGGTTATTCCTACAAGCTTCTGAAGAACAGCCTTCTTTGACGCCTTGGGCACTTAATACTGACACCAGATCCTTCACATGAGTGTCCAGAGGGATTCTGTAGTTATTAAATTTGACATCCTTCATACATCCTGGGGCAAGGCACAAAGAAATTGTTTTAAAAGCCATTCTGCAAGAATGATCTGAAGCAGCTGTAAGATTTGGCAGTTTATGTCTAACAAAGGAACTGAATTTACCTGAACTTTCATAGCATTTCTCCAAGTAGGTTTTTTGACTGAATGTTAAAAGTTTTGACCAAAATTCCCCATGTTTTCCACAAGAACTGAGTGCTGCTGCAGGCCCCTGTCTGCTGGGCTCAAGACAGAATAACACGTACCCCTTCACTATGTTTTCATGTCATTTTGTATGTACAAGATGCCTCAGCACAAAAGCATCTATCTTTATGAATTTAAGTACATTTTATAACTTCAAAGACCTTAAAGTTTAGCTGCTAAATTGCAACATTAACTGTTCTAGTTAAGATTATGATCATGTAACCATTTGACTATTTACTTAAAAACAAATGCTATCACTCCCATAAGAAAAATTCAAAACGTGGTCCCTCATTCTGAGTGTAAACTTTAGGTATTGGAATATTTCTAGTGAAACAAGAGAAACCATCTTTTTCTAAATAATCTGTGATACACTGATATTGTAATTGTAAAATATATATGTTGTTATTCTATTTAATGCATATACATTTTGTATGTTTTCTCCTCCCACTTTAGTTATTAACTGGAATACTTTTACCTGGTGAAAACATTACCACCTTGTTTCAATGGATTTACTCTAATCTGGTTAAAAAGGTGAAGGGCATGGGGGAGAGATAACAGGCATGAACCAAGTAATGGTGTGTGTCTTTCTTGTCAGTACAAAAGATGTGCTGCATAACCAGGCATTATTTATACTGTGATTTTAGGGAAAGGGAAGCTTCCAACCGAGGACAGCGTAAAAAGCTGTTATGGGTGTCTTAATCTTAACATTTCTCTATATTTCTCCTTGTATAACCATTCAATTTTCAGGCTTAAAATGGATTTGCTTTTTAACAGACATCATGACTTCATCCACTCAGTTGCCAAAAATCTGAATTCTTAGCTCTAATTCAATAAACCATTTCTAATTGTAGTTAATGCCTCAACTTAGTGATGGCAAAATCCGGTAAACAAAGGGTAGTGCATCAAGGTAATAAACCAACCTGTCATCTGCTATTCAGTGCACATATAAAAATACTCCTTCCAGCACAGGGACAGCTGTATTTGGTAGGGAAGGACAGCTGTTGAATGGCCTGGGTAGCACTATGCAATGCACCAACTCTGCATGTCTAACACAGTGAGCTACTCACAGAATACCTGGGAGAAGCTTGTAGACCTCCAGCTACAAATACTCTATGTACAGGCATGTGAAGAGGTTACCATCTTATTTCCAAGTCCAGTATTTGCACATAATACCCTGCTGTACTTTTCTCATAGTCAGAAAAGTTTGTCTCCCTTGCGCAAAGTGTCATGCAAGAAATCTGTTTACTCTGGCCTCTACATAAACAGAAAAGCTTCTCACAACATGCCCACGTAGTACCAATAAACCTTTTTTACAGTGCATACTCTGAACACCAAGGTCAAGAATTCCTCACCTTGAAAACTCCTGTTTTGATTGAATAGGTGGGTGTTTCCAAGGACCAAGCTACTGGGGTCAATCACAATCTCTTTGTACATTCCTGCTGCTTTCCGAATTTCTCTCTTCCCACCTCCTTCATAAAGGCAAAGAGTAAATTCATTTTCATTTCTCTCCAGTGTGATATGATGCCATTCACCATTATCGATGTGGTAGGAGGGAAGGCTTACAGAATAGTCTCCATCACCCAGATTATATGAGACCACTAATAATCCCTGAACAACCTTGTGAATAATTAACAAAGTAGTAAGAAAGAAAAGTCATCACCTGATATTTTGTATTGACCTGTAACTTCAATCAATTTGTTTAAATTTAGAGTATGTTGACAGTGCACACAGAGTATAATATACATATAGTGAGTTGCTGAACTGGACAACCTAAATACTGGTAGTGGTGTACCCACACTAGTATGGAATTCACTTGGAGTAATTTTACCCTGCATCTCTATTGGACCAATTTATAGAGCTCTTCAAATGGGTGAGAATCTGATACATCACCTATACACTGACAGCCCAAACCAATTTAGCTGAAGAGGTGACTCATTCAGTGATGTGTGTAACATGGGAAGGGCGTCATGTTGAGAGTCTGACATCACTAGAACTGCTAGAGGCACCTTTTTGGCAGAGTCTAAACTATGCAGAATCAGCCACTTGTGACCCCGGTTGAAGAGAACACCAGGGTAGCAAACTATACTTCACAGTAACTGGCAATAAATTCCTTTGAAATCCAATGGGATACCATGGTTGTGTGGTCAACATCTTAATTGGAGGTTCAGGTCTGTAAGTGTCCATAAAATGAATTCAAAATTTTTTTGCTTAGCATGAGGTTTTTTGTTCTATTTCCAACTTAAGCTAATCTTTTTCTGGGCTAACTATTCACAAGCATTGATTTAACTTTACAATATCACTGTCTGGGACACCTTGCTCACCTGCAGGGTGATGTATTCATCCTTATTTCGAGACAACATGCTTGCGATGACACCATCAGGCTGCCGTGTCCTAATCATGGCTTCAAACAGTGTCCTCCGGGCAGGCACACTGATGGGAAGCTGATAGCGAATATGACTTCCTGGCCCAAATGTATATTCATTGGCAACTAAAAATACAGGACAAAGACCTTTAAACCGTTTTGTGAGAAGAAGAAAATATTAATGTTTACATTGTTTTCATAGTAATATTTGAAAGAAAAAGAAAAAATTGTAATGCACAGCATGGATCCATGAAATGTAAGTTTTCTTTCAGGATATGCCCATTTATCTATTTCCACAACAGTCATTCTCCCACTTTATCCTCCTCTCTAAAGAGGTGATCTCCCTCCTGAACTGATCCTGCTGTTGCTCCTCCTTACAGTGCTCATTCGGGATGACAGCAGGAAGATAGAGGCTCTGACCAAGACAAAAGAATAGACTGCAAAGTATTAAGTACCACAACCAATTTTCACAACCTGGTATTTAATAGTTGTATTTTTGCCACAAATTTTGGCTCCATAAGGGCTAAAGGTAAGATCCTACGATACCAAAACCACACATCCTTCCGCCAACAGTCTCCTCCAGACACCAAAAGAGCTATAATTTCTAATTCCAGTTGCATAGTCCCAATTCTGCACATTAAGGAGTAGTGGCATACTCACATTTAAGTTTTAGGTTATTAGATATTTCTGAAAGTATAAACAAATGCAAATTCTAAAAATTACCATGAAAACAAATAATTTTTTCCAGAATTCTTTTTTTCATGCAATCTCCATTGTATAGTTACTGCACAGGACTATATAGTCACTCTCAGGACTAAAGAACTGGTCTGATACTGGAGAGCGATTTCTCAAAGGGAATTAGAAAGGAAACTGTAAAAAATGGCAGGCAACTACACTGGAACATGGCTTTACACAGTGTAAACATCACAAGCCACCTCAGCAATCGCTACCTGCAAACATTCTAAGTTTTCCGTATTGTAAAATTTACCAGCCTATCAATGACATAACAGAAGACGACTTCACCTTTATCACATTGGTAGCCATAGTAACCCGGCAAACACTGACAAGCAAATGAGCCCCAGTCTCCAAGACACCTCCCATGAACACCACAGGAAGAAGACCCCATGGTCTCACAGCTCCCATCCGTAAGCGTGCAGCCAGGGAAGCTATTCAGGGACTCTGCAGGAGACTGAAGATCATATACCTTTAAGAGAAAATCATACAACTCCAAAATATTATTTAAGAAACACACTTCATCTTTAAAAAGAAAGAGCTCACCAAGTAACAGTCTGTTCTTCATCTGTACTGCTTAAGATGCCAAGTTTGCCTTTTGATATTCAGATTTCAACTTATTTTATCAAGACCACATTTTGCTTTTGAATAAACTCAACTGACTACGAAAGCAAAAAAACCCTAATACTTGCTAACAAAGCAGACAGCTGGCGTAAATATACCATTATACAATTGCCATTCACAAGTTCCCTGAATGTGCAAAGAAGCTTGGAAGACAGCTGCATGTAGTAGCGGATAAACAAAAGCACTGGTTTTGGCTCACAGATATATCTGTTTATAATTGAAAAATATTTTTTCAAGGTAGTTACTCTAATATGACACAAAATTCAGAATTTTCTTTATTTTACACTGATGCACACAGGCATTGAATAGGTGAATGGAAGCAAAAGTTTCAGGTATAACACAGATGCCCCAAAAATTGAATAAAGAAGTTTAGTCCTTTGCTAAAGCAAAATGTTTCAATTCTTGTACCTGAGTATCCAAGATGAAATTGCGCAAACAACCAGAAAAGTGTTTGTGTAGCAGCTGTGGGTAGGAATATGGTAACGATTCCTTTACACCACCCAGCTGTAGAACGTGGTTCACATGCAAATACCTTTAAAAATTATACGAATAATAAAAATAGATTTGAATTTATCTTCAAACATTATGGCATAAGGAACATCTATTTTGTATTTCCAAACAATAAAGGCTTTCTAAAAAAACAAAATAACGCAACTATTTTATCTTCTTTCTCTGAAATACGATCAGCCAGTGAGCAGTAGCTGGCCCTTTAAAATAAAGGGGAAGATGATAAAGGTTTTTTTAAACATGACAGTTAAGTCTGTGGGGTTTTAACTATTACAATTCAGGTACTTTTGTGTTCAAGTCAGGAACAGCTGTGATATTCCAGACACCATATTCTCCTTCAAGTGCTCCTTTGCATGCGCATTCATCCTATACTACAGGAATAATGTAACAAAAAAATTGTTTTGTGCATGATAAAGGCCAGATAAAGGCCAGAAACATAAAAGTTGGGCCACTGTGGTCTAAAAGGTATGTTACACATGTCCAGGGTCTGCAGCATCTCCCAGTCATCTCTCTGAGCCAAAGAATTCCATTTATTTTAGTCCTCACAAAGTTTTTTCTCCTGAGTTATCAACTCCATCTTTTGTTTTCATTTGTTCTTGTATTTTTCCCTTTTTTGTGTGCTCCTTTCATGACCAGGAAGGCTCCATGCCTCTGATGACAAGGCTTAATCCCAGTGGTAATCAGCACACTTTCTGGGACTATCTATTTCACAGCTCAAGTATCTTTACTAGTACAAAGGTTTCCTAAAATATAACCTAAATATTCCTTGCCATAACTCAAGGCCCTGTGTAGAAGAGATCATCTAAATCCTCTTTGTAGCATTCTTTTATATACACTGACATCATATCTCTCCTCAGTTTTCCCTTCTTGGTGTTAAGTGACCTCAATCCTTTCATTCTTGATAAGTCTTGTTCTCAAGACAAGCTGATTACAGTCATTGCTCTCTGGACTAAGTCCAGCTGGTACACAGCCATCCTGCACTGAGGTACACAAACTGGACCCAGGACTCCACCTGAGGCCCAAATAAAGTGAGAAATCATGTGGGAACAAGATGGTACAGGGTACCCACAAAAGCTCCGGTATTAGCCACATAGTGTTCTGGGGTTGTCATTTAGCATTGCATCACTACCCAGGTTCCTTAAAATCTGGTTAGTGCTCTAAGTTCCGGACTTGACCCAGAAGATCCTAGAGAAAAGGAAATGCTTTCAATGCTCCTACTCATTAATAACTTGGCTTCAATTTGACAGGTAAAATGTTCAAAGGCCTTAGAATAAACTGTCTTCCAGTCAGTCTCCAGATATGTACCTTTCTCTTCGTGGAACAGACCCAAAGACTTCACAGTTTGTATGATCTTCAGTGGAAAGCCATTTGCCTACCCCTTCAATCTCGGAAACAACAGGTGCACTGCACTGATCCAAAATGAATCGAACATTCTGCACCAAAACATGGGATTACCGAATTAAGAGTTTCTGTAAAATTCAATAAGCATATTATACAAAAATAATAAAAAATTTCTTCTTTTTCTTTTTGCACACCATCAAGCAAAAAAAGGTTGGAGCTTTTTTCTGTTCCCTTTTCCACCTTGCAATAACCAGTAAAGCCAAAATGGAATCACTTAACAAAAGAAGGCACTTAATTCTGCATTCAATTTATGCTTCTGAGTAGTTCAACCACTTGCACAAAAACTGTAATTGCATTTGCAAATAAACAATTATCTGGTTTTTGTGCATAGGTAATCAATTTCATTGTCCGAATGTATACATTGTGTAAATTACAACTAAGCCTTTATGCACACTCCACATGTGCTGCAAAGCTTAGAAAACAAGAAAAAGATTCCTCTGATCCCAAAATATGGATTACAACACTGGCAGATTTGGAATTGACAATGCTGTCTTCCCAATGCTTGTATTATTCATCAAATCTACAAGCACAGAATAAAACATATAATTATGCAGTCTTTTTTTCTATACTTCTGTTTCTGCACAAGGAAATAAATGCTATTGGAAATACAGGTAGAGGGGGAGGTCGGGAGTGGGAATCAAATAGCTGACCTGACCACTAGTTCTGACTTCCAGTTGATGCCACTTTTTGTCTGCTACATTCAGGTGACTTGGAAACTGCAGCATCATAAAACCTGAGCCATGGCTCATCTTCAGCACAGGAATGCCACCGGAGAGCTCTAATACAAAATGAACAAGAAATTAAATTCAGTTATGAGAATCTTTCCATTTTGGATATGTTAGCAGTTAGTGAGTGCACTGTTTTCATGGTTATTTACCTAAAGTGGGGCTCCCTACAGAAGTCGCTGGAATTATATTCTATGACCTCTAATATGCAGAAATACTCATTAAACATAGTATTTATTTCTATGCTTGAGACTGTGCCACTTTCTCCACCAAAACATGGAAACTAATTCCTGATAAGCAATCTGCAAGTTTGTAGTGCTCTAAAACAACACAATAAACAACTGAATTGCTGAGGTGAGCAGCTCGAGAAGAGGACGCCTTCAACACGGGAGCGGGGGGAGATCGCGTCCAGGAGCCTCAGCTCAGAGCGGCGGCAGCCACCGAGGGAGCCTCAAGTCCTCGGCAGGACCTGCCCAGGAGCCGGCAGCTCCGCTGACGCGGGCAGGGACTCACAGGGGGCGGAGCCAGCAGGGGCGGCACCAGCCCTGATTGGTTAAAAACCTGCCCCAGGGAGCGCGGCGAGCAGGGCGGGTCGGGGATGGTGAGCACATGTCTCGGGAGCAGGGTCTGGTCCGGGAGCCCTGCTCTGCCTGCCCCGGCGGTGGCAGCGTAGGCACCCAGACAGAGCCGATGAGAGGGGAGGCTGCAGTGCAGAGCTCGGGGTGCAGAGAGGAGAGTGCCTGCACTGGTCTGGTGAGGGGAGGGTGCACAACGGGCAGGGCTGCACTCGGTGCTCCCTGGTGGAGGTGCTCCTGCAGCAGGGGCTGAGCTGCGGGATGCTGTCAATAGGCTGCGAGATGCCAGGGAAGCTGAGAGGAAGCAGGAATGCTTGCTCCCGGCCCAAACTATGCGGGGGCCTCGAGCTTCCCCTGTAGCTCACGGAGGAAAGGAGGCCGTTAACCCGAGGAGCTGGGAAATAGTAACAAAGAAAAACAATAAAAAAAAAAGGAGGAAGAGGACAATTAAAAGCATGGGGCTTCCTCCTAAATCTGTGGTCCTCACCCAGAACCACTCTGCTGTCCTGCAGGGGGCTGACGAGGAAACACATTCGTGCCATGAACAACCGGCTGGTGCACTGCTAAAGATCACTACTGGTGCTGCCAGGAATAAGCAGCAGGTCGTAGTGGTAGGGGACTCTACACTGAAAGGGACAGAAGCACCCATCTGTTGGCCTGACCCAGCCTCAAGGGAGGTGCGTTGCCTACCAGGGGCACAGATCAGGGATGTTGCAGAGAGGCTGCCTGCTCTAGTAAGTCCCACTGAGTATTACCTGCTTCTAGTGATCCATGTGGGTGCTAGGGATATAGACAGCAGTAGCCTGGGGAACATAAAGAAGGACTACAGAGGCCTGGGAGAGGTGGTTAGGGGCTCTGGAGCTCAGATAGTCTTTCCATCAATTCTCCAGGTGTCGTGGTTTAAACCCAGTCAGGTAACTCGTTCACTCACTCCCCCCCTTCTTTCCCTCCCCCCTACTCCCAGAGGGATGGAGAGGAGAATCAAAAGAATGCAACTCCCACAGGTTGAGATAAGAACAGTTTAGTAACTAAGGTATAACACAAATCACCACTGCTACCACCAATGATAATAATGATAAAGGAAATAATAAGGGAAGAGAATACAACACCTTGCCACCAGCCGACCGATAACTCGACCCCCAGCCCGACCAAGCTCCGACCGATACCTCCTCCAACCCCACAGTCTCCCAGCCCTTCCGGCTAACTCCCAGTTACCTCCTGGGCATGATGTGCTGTGTTATGGAATACCTCTTTGGTCAGTTTGGGTCAGGTGTCCTGTCTCTGCTTCCTCCTGGCTTCCCCTCCTCCCTGGCAGAGCATGAGGCTCACAAAGTCCTTGGCCAAACCAAAACATCCTTGTTATCAGCTCTGTTCCTGAGCTGAAAGTCAAAACACTGCACTGCACCAGCTACCAAGAAGGAGAAAACATGACTGCTACTGCTGAACCGAGGACACCAGGGTACAGGGGAGGAGCCTAAAAAGGCTAGGAGGATTGGCCAGGTTAATAAATGGTTAGAATGGTGGTGCCATAGGCAGGGGTTTGGGTGTCTTGAACACGGGACCCAAGTTTGTAGGCCAGGTCTAGTGGGGGCTGGTGGAGCTGGTCTGGCAAGGGGAAGACTGGTTTGGCTAGGAGGCTTGCCAGACTGGTCAAGAAAGCTTTATACCAGATGTGTTGGGGGAGGGGGCATCATTCCATCCCAACACACCCAGTCAGTTGCCAGAACCTATAATAAATGCTTGGAGCAATGTAGAGATATCCCAGCCACTCCAGCCAATGAGCCGGCTCCAGTTGGAGCTCAGCTCAGATGCCTCTATACAAACAGCCGTAGCATGGGGAACAAACAAGAGGAATTAGAGATGTGGGCACGTCTACGAGGGTATGATATAATAGGCATCACAGAAACATGGTGGGATGGCTCCTATGACTGGAGTGTTGGAATGGAAGGTTACAGGCTCTTTAGGAAAGACAGGCCTGCCAGGCAGGGAGGGGGAGTTGCTCTTTATGTTAGGGATAGGCTGGAGAGTATGGAACTCTGTCTGGGTACAGGTGAGCAGATAACAGAGAGTTTGTGGGTCAGGGTTAAAGGGAATATAGCTATGGGAGACATTACTGTGGGGATCTGTTACAGAGCGCCTGGTCAAGGAGAACCTGCGGATGAAGCACTCTACAGACAGGAACAGCCTCACACTCGCAGTCCCTTGGCCTCATGGGGGACTTCAACCACACTGGTATCTGTTGGGAGGGATGGTACAGGCCAGCACAAGCAATTCAGGAGGTTCCTCGATTGTGTGGAAGACAACTTCCTTCTGCAAGTAATAGAGGAGCCGACAAGGAGAGGTGCCATGCTTGACCTCGTGCTCACCAACAGGGAAGGGCTGGTTGGAAATGCGACGCTCCAGGGCAGCCTTGGATGCAGCGATCATGAGATGGTCAAGTTTGAGATCCTCAGGACAGTGAGAAGAGCGTGCAGCAAGCTCACTGCCCTGGACTTCAAGGGAGCAGACTTTGGCCTCTTCAGGAACCTGCTTAGTAAGGTTCCATGGGATACAGGCCTAGAGGGCAGGGGGGCCCAAGACTGTTGGTTGGTATTCAAGGATCACCTGCTACAAGCTCAGGAGTGTTGCATCCCAACCAGAAGGAAGTGCAGCAAGAGGGCCTGGTGACCTCCTTGGATGGAAAAGGAGCTGCTGAGGAAACTCTGAACGAAAAGAGGCTTATAAAAGGTGGAAGCAAGGACAGGTGGCCTGGGAAGAATACAGGGATGTTGTCTGGGAAGCTAGGGACCAGGTTAGGAAAGCTAAGGCCCAGTTAGAATTAAACTTGGCTAGGAATGTTGAGGATAACAGGAAGGGATTCTATAGGTACGTAGCAAATAAAAACAGACTAGGGACAATGTAGACCCCCTCTGGAAGCTATCGGGAGAACTGGCTACCCTGGATTTGGAGAAGGCTGAGGTTCTTAATGACTTCTTTGCCTCGGTCTTCACTGGCAAAGGCTCTGACTGCACCAACCAACCATCCCAGGCACAGCTACAGGCTGGGCAGAGAAGAGATTCAGAGCAGCCCTGCGGAGAAGGACTTGGGGGTGTTGGTCAATGAGAAACTTAACATGAGCCGGGTTCAGTGTGCGCTCACAGCCCAGAAAGCCAACTGTATCCTGGGCTGCATCAAAAGCAGCGTGACCAGCAGGTCGAAGGAGGTGATCCTGCCCCTCTACTCTGCTCTCCTGAGACCTCACCTGGAGTATTGTGTGCAGTTCTGGTGTCCTCAACATAAAAAGGACATGGAACTGTTGGAACAAGTCCAGAGGAGGCCACGAGGATGATCAGGGGACTGGAGCACCTCCTTATGAAGACAGGCTGAAAAAGTTGGGCCTGTTGAGCCTGGAGAAGAGAAGGCTGCATGGAGACCTCATAGCAGCCTTCCAGTATCTGAAGGGGGCCTATAGGGATGCTGGGGAGGGACACTTCATTAGGGACGGTAGTGATAGGACAAGGGGTAATGGGTTAAATGGGAGAAGTTTAGATTGGATATAAGGAAGAAGTTCTTTCCTGTAAGGGTGGTGAGGTACTGGAATGGGTTGCCCAGGGAGGTTGTGCATGCTCCATCCCTGACTGTGTTCAAGGCCAGGTTGGACAGAGCCTTTCATGACATGATTTACTGTGAGGTGTCCCTCACAGGCACAGGGGTTGGAAACAGATGATCTTAAGGCCCTTTTCAACTATTCTATTCTATGAACACATGCAGGTTTTACTCCCTCTCCTATTCATATAGACATGTAACTGCTAAACAAAGCAAAAATGAGGTAAATTATTAACAACATCCAGTATTACCTTTCAATTAATTAGGAAAATAAAAAATGCCAACCATATTGTGCTTCTTGTATATTAACTCAGACAAAATAAGTAATAGTAACATTTTGAATTTGTGTCAACAGAATGAGTTCTACTTGTGTATAGATTTTCCTATGGTGGCACAATGGGGCTGGATTCATCCATCAAATCATTGCCTGTTTTTTAAAACATGCAAAAATGCCCCGAGACTGAGAGCAGTTGAAGTAGATTTCTTTTCTCATCAAACTAGGTAAGAATGACATGCGACTAAGACTGCATAAATCATGTAATACCCATCTTCAAAGTCCCTAAATTACTTCATAGCACTACACTTTTCCTGGGGGAGTATTTTTATATATATATCAGTCTGTCTATTTTGTTCTCCCCTTGATTTCTACTACTCAGCAATGGACCTAAAACCATAGATGCAGGCTACAGAAATAGACTTCGAAGAAGAAAGATTTAGTAGGACTTGTTTCAAGAAATTCTGAAACCAGAAAATACATTTTCTCACAAGATGGAAAAACAGAATTCATACTCTAACTACTACACTGCTCAGAGGAAACCCATTCCCAAAAGACATTGAATTTTTGCACACACTTTTGCAGAAGTACCTATTGCAATGAAGTTTTCTGTACTCGCAGGTTCTGGATTTGATAAAGGACCGCTATACAGTAAAAGTCCATCTGGAGCCACAGTAATAAACTCAAGAGAGAGTGAGCTTTCAAAACAAGGCCTGATGGGATGAAACCATGCATAACCATTTCCATGGAAACTGTGCTTTGTCTGCTGGCAGTCTGGTCCGTGAAATGAAGCAGGACAAAGACATCTGAAAGAGCACAAATACAACAAATAGTCAAAATTCCCCACTGTTCAAACTTCTTTGTTTGCTTGTTTTATATGCAACAAATGTAGCCCTTAAATCACAATTAAAAAAAAAAGAAAAAAAACAGTGAAACAATAAACACTTTAGCAATCTCAAGGCTGCTTGGCAATCATTAAAATACTGAAAGGATACAAAGCATATTAATCCGATGCACTATCTCCATTAAAAAAAAAAAGGGCATTTTTGAGGCCATGTTTTGGAGAACCATGAATTATTTCCCTAAGTGAGTAACACAGAATACGAAATATCAGTTGGTCAGTGTATTACAGAGAAAACTCAGGGAGGTTAATTCCTAGCTAGAATAAACCAGTATATTTTCACTAAAGGAAAACTGGTGCACACCAAGTGATGCTAAAATAAAGCAAGTTTCCTATCTAATGTTTTCTAAACTTTTTTATTTCCCATGTTTAAACTACATTTCCCTCCCCTTACATCCCTGCTATCACCACTGATACTTGCCTTTGTTATTACTCTTCTGGAAAAGAAAAACAACCAACCAACCAGCCAAACCAGAGTGCACTTCCCATTCCTTCATGCTGAATTAGGTGCTTTTAAAAAATGACACGTTAATCATACCACTGTTTTTTCCCAGGGTTTTTTCTTCTTACTCACACATTATGTGCACCCATTTCAGGACTACAGCTCTGTTATTGGGCCATTAGGAAAGACCCGGCTGTCACTAGGTTTACTCTCCAGTGCACTAGTGGGGTTTTTCACTTCTCCTTCAGTCGGAAGGACATTTATGATTTTTTAGACCTGGACCTTGTAAGCACCACTTAACACACAGAAAATAGAAAGAGGCATGAGAACCTGCAGTACAAGTTTCCTCACCTGTAACCATTCAAAGTGTCAATACACACCCCACCATTGAGACAAGGGCTTTGAGGGTAGGAGGAACATGAGTGATGAACTCGGTCCCGAGCTGAGCAGGTGCAGACTGCACTGGTGGTGGTTGTTACTGACACAAACGACACACTTCCCGTATCCACCACTGTTGGGATGTCACTCACAGCAAGGTAGTTTTTGCAGCCACTGCCCTCGCTGCAGTTTGCTCTCCTACATTCATCTACTTCGATCTGTGAAATGCTCAGCTGTAAAGCTGACTGGACCTAGGAGAAAATAGAGTTTAACACATTGCCAGTCTCATCACAACAAAGGCTTTTACTTACTCCTTCATTTCTCAAAAGTCTAAGCCTTTGCAGACTTCATGGAATGCTTTAGTTTCTTGAGTGTTAATTAGTAACATTCCTGAGTGTAAAGGCAAAAGAAATTATTTGCCAAATACAGGAAAAATTTTAAAAAATTACAGTAGCAGTATTTCCTAAAAACTTACTCACCGACATGACTGCCTGTGAGCATGTTAAATCTGTACTGGCCAACTAGTGTTATTTCCAAGGATCAAAGCTCTGAGAACATTTGAGACTCCACCTTCTGAGCTGTGATGTCTGTGTCACACTTCTCTGCACTGTGATAGCATGTTCTAGCTCAAGCCAGGATAAAAATTCTTCCTCATGAGTTACACCCAGGTATTATTTCTTACCTTCTCTCACACAGAAGAACACAGCCACGGAAGAATGCAGGGCTGAGCTGCTTTCAATAACAATGTCCACAGGCAGCACCTGACATCACGACTTTGTAGCAATTAGGATTCTGTCTACTGGTTCCTGATTGTGACCTATAAACTTACATTTAAAGTCAAACTGTCTGAAACAAAACGAAGTCAACTGGATAAGGTATCTTATTCTAGCTATTCTAGTATCCCTTTTGCTAGTCCATTGGTTTTTATCATTAATTGGGGTTGAACCTGAAAGCCCAAACAGCCAAATACAAGAGCTCTCACTACTGTTACAGAGGTATACACTGAGGTATACAAATGTAAAACTAAGAGTAGATCAGACTCAGACTCTATTCATACATTTAATATTTGGGGTGGTTTGGGGTTTGGGGTTTTTTTTCAAATCATAAATATCTCCAAAATAAGCTTTGAAATTATGAAAACAAATACATAAATACTAAAGCAGAGGACTGTTTTTCCCCACTGATACAGTAATCTCAATTCACCACTGTAAGAACTTTGACCTTTATAATCAATTCTCACCATAGCCTCAAATATCCTGATTTGTATTGAAAAACATGTCCCCAAAGCCATAAAATACACTTTATAAAGACATGAGGCATCCTGTCAATGTAGCCTGGTGTCTGCTGCCCAAACCTATCACCATTAGTGGATAGTCCGTAATGAACATTTAGATAGCTATATAATGCCATTACAGAAAAAAACACATATATATAAGCAATCTTGGCTCCAGCATGGTATTAGGATGGATTATTTTCTTGCTAAATAAAAATAGTTGTTATAAAGCTATATCCCAAGGAGGTAATGCAAACATATTATTTATTTAGCAATTCAATGAATAATTCCAGCGCTAATTACTTATTTTCAGTATTTATAGGTAAATATATGTACAAAAACTACTGGAGAAATTCTCCAGCTACGATTGGTTTTCTGTAAATTATTGGTGATTATTCACTAAAGCTATTCATTAAATATTGAAAGGTTATATACAATTAATACAAATATATTTTTCATTAAAATATGTGAAGCAATCCCGTTGTTACCACTTTGATGAATTCACCTGCCATACATTGTGGCATAGAATATTTGAAATCTGTTTTTTGCATTATTTTTGCAGTAATTCAATAAATATGCAAAAGAAGAAGTCATTACACTTCATGAATACTATCTGTCTCTGCCATTTCCTACTTGGTCATTCTGATGAGTCTCAAAATCCACACAACTATTGAAGATACACCAAGGTGTTGGCAGGTGGCAAGTTAAGATATTTCTGCTTGGTTCCCAGAATCAGCTGACTCTACCATATCCACACCAATTTCAAGTGGCGCTGCTGTCTCTTCAGTGAACCATCCTTCATAAGATGTACCACATATTATCATAGAATTATAGAATAGTTAGGATTGGAAAGGACCTTAAGATCATCTAGTTCCAACCTCCCTGCCATGGGCAGGGACACCTCACACTAACCATATCACCCAAGGCCTCGTCCAATCTGGCCTTGAACACTGCCAGGGATGGAGCATTCACAACCTCCCTGGGCAACCCATTCCAGAGCCTCACCACCCTAACAGGAAAGAATTTCCTTCTTATATCCAACCTAAACTTCCCCTGTTTAAGTTTTAACCCATTACCCCTTGTCCTATCACTACAGTCCCTAATGAACAGTCCCTCCCCAGCATCCCTATAGGCCCCCTTCAGATACTGGAAGGCTGCTATGAGGTCTCCACGCAGCCTTCTATTCTCCAGGCTGAACAGCCCCAACTTCCTCAGCCTGTCTTCATACAGGAGGTGCTCCAGTCCCCTGATCATCCTCGTGGCCCTCCTCTGCACTTGTTCCAACAGTTCCATGTCCTTTTTATGTTGAGGACACCAGAACTGTACCCAATGCTCCAAGTGAGGTCTCACAAGAGGAGAGTAGAGGGGCAGGATCACCTCCTTTGATCTGCTGGTCACACTCCTTTTGATGCAGCCCAGGATACGGTTGGCTTTCTGGGCTGTGAGCGCACACTGAACCCGGTTCATGTTAAGTTTCTCATTGACCAACACCCCCAAGTCCTTCTTCACAGGGCTGCTCTGAATCTCTTCTCTGCCCAACCTGTAGCTGTGCCTGGGATTGCTCCTACCCAGGTGTAGGACCTTGCACTTGTCATGGTTAAACTTCATAAGGTTGGCATTAGCCCACCTCACAAGTGTGTCAAGGTCCCTCTGGATGGCATTCCTTCCCTCCAGCGTAGCAACCGAACCACACAGCTTGGTGTCATCGGCAAAATTGCTGAGGGTGCACTCAATCCCACTGTCCATGTCACCGACAAAGATGTTGAACAAGACCAGTATTAAACCCAAATATATCCAAAAATTAGAAATTACATGTCTGTAATTACACAAATTACAAAAACTACTGCCTTGTCCAGGGAAGGTTACAAGTAGAGCAGTGGTATCTTGCCTTTGCTCAAGACAGCAACTTTAGTGTCTATTCAGCAACAGCTGCAGGCCTTCAGTGAAACCAAGATCTGAAGAACTACAAAAAACAGAAGTGGGGCCAAGATAGACTGGTGTAGTGTCTGGGTAACTGAGTTAGAGAACATGCAGGATCCAGTAAATGAGTAGGACAGTTAGGGTACATCTGGAAGGTGAAGAAAACAGCTTATATTCAAGAACCCTTTTCCTATTATAACAGGAAAAAAAAGTTGGGGGAGGGCATCACTTTGTATTTAAAGTTGTCTTTCAGTGAGTTAAATACAATCGCAAAATTGGTTGACTCCATGTCACTGATCTGTTTTAACTGTTCTTCCAACCTGCATGTTCTTTCCAGCAGGGTTTTTAATATGGAGTGCCATTTCTTTCTAAAATAGGATTTCCATCTGGGTGGTATCAAGCCTCTACTCTAAGTGTCTAACCACAAGTTGATGCTTTGGGTATTTCCATCAGCATCTAGAACATCTAAAAAGCTGTCATTTTCAAGACATTCTCTGTACTACAATACCACTTTGGCTTCTAGGTATTCTGACTTCATATTCAAAACTCTGATAGATTACACAATGAAACACTGATTGGAGAAAACACAAGCAACTGTACCGTAATAGGAATGGAGAACCATCTTTCTGTGACTAAAAAGTGGTTATACTTATTGAACCAGAACTTAGTGCAACTGTATTATAACTGTATGTGTGGGACTAAGGAAAAGGGAGAAACTTTGAATTAAGTGCTAGCCTAAGAAGTGTTTTTGTCCTGACTGAAGAAAAAAGCCCCTTATCTGTAGATGTAGCATATTCTTCCACTGAGGTTTGGGATATATATCCCACACATTCAGTATCTGGGTGAATTAGACAGACACACAATAACCCTAGAGAATATACCTCATTTTTAAATGCCTCCATCTCCGCATGAAGTTTCTCAGGTCTGTAATATGATGAGCCATCACGGACTGCAAATCTTACATCTATCTGTTTTCCATCAATGTTCATCACACTGAAGACCATGACATCACTGGACTTAGTGAGTAAAATCTTTGCTAGTAATTCCTTGAACTTGCCATGTTTCGTTTTGCCATGTTTATCTCTCCTTATGAACTCCTCTGCTGTGATATCTGAGTTTGAAAACATGAAATGCTGGGACACCACAGGTTAGTTTCTCAATATCTTATTTAACAAAACTGAAACATACTGGGAAGTTCCCTACGGTGGTAAGTAAATTAAGTATTGACATAACACCACCTACATCACATAAACATTCAGTTACAGAAGCAGCAAATAATACTAACAACTAACTTTCACCAGCAACTAATACTAACCTGACAGATGCACAGTGGCTGAGTTTTGTATAGCTTCATTTTCCAGCTCTTCAACATGGATTTGTACTGTAGATATAACATCAGGACAAACTCCATCAGGAACCCTAACTTTTAAGTTGTACATTCCTTGAGGAGTGTTATCCACCATCATCAAAGAACCAGTCTTCTGATTTAATCTGAAAGACCTTTAATTTAATAAAATAAAACTGAGCACTTACTTTATTCATTATTTAGAAGGTCTTAAACGTTACCATGAAGGTTACAGGATCAAAACTTAAGTGGATTAGCAAACAACAGCAGAAAAGAACCAGAAACACCTAAATTCAGAAATGACAATCTGTAGAGTTTATAAAAAGATGTTTCTGCCACTCCCAATCCCCAGACTTTCCCAAACTTGAATGAAAGCAGTGTGTAGTGGAACCATGGGGTTCACCATAATCATCCATCTGGAACAGGTTAGGCTCTGTATGAAATCTCTGATATCATCTTCATTTCCCACCTCAAAGGGACAGTAATCAGCAATGATGGAAGTATTCCATGACCACTACTGCAGAATAATAACCTCTTAACATGGAAACAGATCCAGGGGCTACTGACAGACAGAAAGTAAGCCTTCAATTTTGGGCTACATAAAGCTCTTAAACTCTTATTCACAGCAGACACAACAATTCACATGGATATTCACATCCACTTTCTGTATTTCAAATAGCATATGATTATGCTATATGCCATCTCACTTGATGATATGAGCAAATAATATACAAGTAGGTATTAGGGATCTAATTCAACACTTACATTAACAGAAAAAACTCCAGTAATCTGAGTTGTGGTCTTCACATGCAATTGTAAATTTAACCATTAAAGGAGATGACCAAATTCCCCTCCAAATTTGATTAAATGATTCCATTCTGACTTTTACATTTGGGATTTGTATTCCACTAACTCTAACATTTGAAAGCAAGTATTAAAACCTCTGCCTATTTTTAAATCCGATCTTAACAGAATGCACGTTTTCAAATAAATTAATGACGACATCTGACTAAAAATCAACATCATGGTGTAATCCTGCATTCTCTTGAAAACAACATTTCCTGCATTAATTTCTTAATACCTAGTTACCCAATTAAAAAAGAAAAAGAGCATTCGGAGGTACATTCCTTAATACACTCAATAACCCTGGCTTTATGCACATCCGGTACATGGAGAAATACAGAGTGAGCAAAATAATTACAGAAGCATAAATATTACTCATTTTGACACAAGTACAATCCTCACTTCAGCATTTTTCCTTCAGGGAGAAATGTTTTATTGTCCCAGTCATCTTGATCTGGTGCAAACACTTCCCCAAGCACTGCTGTTGACCATTTTCCTGTTGAGATAAATTACAATAAATCTGCATTGAATTTCTGCTTTTCAGTGCACTTTGTATTTTGCTGCATTCATTACTGCATTTATTATTTTCAGATTCCTGCTCAATTTGGTGATGGTTATGATCCAAGATTCTTAAAATAATTCATAGCCTGTCATATTATTTCTGCCAGTTCTGGAAACATGAGCACACTTGGATGTCACATGAAAGAAGAAAAGCTGAGAACAACACAAAACAACAATAGAATGATAAATAAATACAACTCTATATACAATTCTCAGACAAAAAAAAATAAAAATTAAAAAAAAAACAAAAATCATCACATCAGAAGTTAACACCCAAATGTTTCATTGCCACGCTATTATTTCCAGTGTCACACAAGTGGAATCCAGCAAAAGAGAGAGAGCATCTCATAGGGTTCATCTGGGAGAGAAGGCCAGGACAGAGGAAAGGAAATGGGCAAGAAGCCACCAAGCTGTGCCAGGTCTTGGCACTTTACTCAGACCCCCGTGGGCTGCCACTGAAGTGAAACATCCAGGCCGCTGTTCTAAAACAGCAAAAGAAGCAACTCCAGGGAAAAAGACCTTTTAATTCTACAGCCAAGATCCAGCAACATGGGAAATGTTTTAAGGCTCAAATCTGGAGCCAATCCACCCTAGGAACTTCATTCTCTCATTTCTACAGTAGGAACTGGTCACATCTCTTTCTCTTTTAGGTATACTGAATTCAGCAAAAATAACTCACTGCAAGAATACCTTCTATAGATTAATCTTCTCTAACATTTATGAGTAATTGTACTAATGCAATGATGACCGAGATACAGTCAAGTCTATACGGGACAGAGTATTTGGGGATAGGTGTAATGAACCATGCTTAGTAAGTTCTATTATTCAGGACTATTTAAGGTCAACTTTTACAAATAATTCAGGAAAAAAAAAATAATTAAAGACAATTTTTAGAAAATATTATCTAAATGTTCATCCTCTACCTACTCTGAGAAATTGTAAAGCATTCATGTAATGTATGTATTTGCTCTGCTCTCTCCCACTACAACCTTGAAACTCACAGTATTGCTGCTACTATCACAGAGCAGCTCTCCTGCAAGTATTTCATGAACACAGTACTGTGCACCACTCCAGAACAGCAGCATCATCTTTTTTTCAGTCCAAAGACTACATGCTCCAGGAAGAAGTCACTTATTGCATCCCAATGATTATTCCTTAGCTAAAAAAGCACCAACCCATCTTTCTCTTGGATCCTTTCTTGACAGCACAAAACCTCCTTCCTCAGGACTTCTACCCTGCTCAGCCACACAGTGCCTGTCAAAGTGGCAGTGGGACTGCTCTGAGATTTCTGGGTAGGGCTCATCTATAACCCTCTATTTCTTAAAGTTGCTTCAGTTCTGCCTTTCTCAGCTCCAGATCTCTCAGCATCAGATGCGTCCCCAATCACGGGTTCATACACAAAAGACTTCTCCTCTGTGCAGGTAAAAACTAGCTACCGGAAAACAGATTTTATTGGTTTAAAAAAATACTGCTTTTTCTGCAAGTGCAATATATACTTGTCTGCAGCTAACAGTTTTCTGGGAGATGATCTTTTACATACCAGGGTCTGCACATATACTTTACTCATTCCACTTGATTTATTAGTTTACAGAACTGGAGTCTCAGTTTTGAAATATGTAAATCATTAAAAAAAAAAATTAGAAGCGCAAGAGAGAAATTATGCTTAAAATTGTACTATATTCATGAATCTGATATAATATCCAGATAGTACTTACCTTTGTAACTGTACACATAGACTTCCTTATGGCCAGATTCATGGCAGTTGTCATTTTCATCACCAATTGTTATAGTTAGGGTGTTTGTAGAGCTCATAGCTGGAATCCCACTATCTGTTATAACTACTGGCAGATGAAACACCTTCTGCTTTTCTCTGTCAAAGGACCTCAAAGCAGTTACAGTCGCCGCGTTATTTCTGTTGTCAGTAAGAGAAAAATCCAAAGAACTCTGATAATCTGGGGGTAATGAAAACATGAAGGGTGGCCCGTTTTCCTCACTGTCTGGATCAAACGCATGCAGCAGTTTTGATGTATGGTTCATTGACACTATTTCAGGCTTCAGTATATTTTCCCAAGCTACAGGCATATATGGTGCCTCAAACCTTGGTCCATTGTCATTAACATCAAGCAAGTTAATCAGAACTGTAACGCTTCCAGTGCGGGCAGGTGTCCCTTCATCTGAAGCTTGGACAATTAAACTGTATTTTTGTATTCATGGTCTAGTGCATTTGCCACAACCAAATGACCATACTGGTCAACTGCAAACTGTCTCATAGGATCCGAATCTGACTGTATAGAATATATAATGTTCCCATTCAAACCAGAATCCTTGTCTGTAGCTCTTACTGTGGTTACTGTAGTACCTACAGGCGTGTTTTCAAAGAAAGGGCTTGTCTGAATAAACTGGGAAGGGAAAACTGGGCTGTGGTCATTAGAGTCTTCAACTTCAATCAGGCACACTGCAATACTAGAAAAATCAAGATCTTCCACTGCAATAGTAAGATTAAACTGCCTTTCATGTGCATTCTCAAAATCCAATTTTTTTTTCAGTTGAATAGCAGCACACTGCCATTCTTTGTCATTCCCAATATAAAACTTCTGATCTGGGTCTCCCCTTATGATACTGAATATTAAGCCAGCATTTTCCCCAAAATCTGCATCTGTAGCACCCACCTGCACCACTTCTGAGTCGATGGCACTGTTTTCAGGAATTACTGCCTGCCACACGTTTTTTATGAATTTAGGTACATGATCATTGATGTCTGCAATCCAAACAGTGGCAGTGCCAGTTCCTGTTAGACCTCCTCCATCTCTGGCTTCAACAGTAAGAAAATAATTTTCAGTCCTTTCTCTGTCTAGCATTCCCCCCGCTACATAGATCGTCCCAGTATCGGCGTTGATATTAAACATGTCAGCACCAAACTCATTTCTTACGTTCTCTGTTATCCTGTAGGTCAGGACAGCATTAAGACCTACATTTGGATCATCACAGTCAACAGCACCCATTTCCATGACTAACGTTTCTGCAGGAGAATTTTCAAAGACATTCCCGTTGCAATCATCAGGCATGCATGTGAACATGGGTGCATTGTCATTTATATCCCACACGTTAATAATTACATCAGCAAATCCTGTAAGTCCTCCTCCACATTCATCCGTAGCCAATACAACAAATCTCCCCAGTGCTCTGTCTTCCCGATCCAGCATCTTGTTGGAGTAAATGCTACCCGTTCTCTCATCTATTGTGAAAATATCAGCTGCACCATGCCCATGCAATGAGTATCTCAAATCTGCTTTATCCACATCACTATCGGGATCATTTGCCAAAACCTACAAAAGTTTTGACAACAAGGACATGGAAATTATAAAATACGTAAATATTGCACTATATGTGTTCCTACAGTCTGAAGGAGTCCAATCAAAAGTAGGTAATATGTTATTAGTATGTGCATGCCAGAACACTGGCAAATGAGAGGTGGCTGAGGGACAATCCAGGTAGGTAAATGTGCTTTGTACCACAATAAGAAGGTAGATATTCTAATACTAAAATCAGATTTTATTTTTCATATTTTTAGAGGTGATTTGACTATGCTATTCTGATAGCTACTTTAAAATGTTTCCAGATCACTTTTCAGGATTTTGAGCTATTCTGCTTATTTTCTACTTAATATCCTTGTAATTATTTTTCCATAAAAGTCCATTTCTCTTCTTCCACTGACAAAAAAAAACCCTAATGAAACTAAATTTCATTAATATATCTGTTTTGGACTATTAACGTAATTTTACCCTAGTAATCTGTGCTCTTTCACTGAAATATTATCTCTCTATATATGTACTACCTGAAGTACAAAGACTGGTAATCCATCCAGTTCCTCAATTATACTTCCATAGTATTCACTGATAGAGAAAACTGGAATCTCATCATTTTTATTCATGACATTGATGATGATAACTGCATAGTCTTCCCATTTCCCATCAGAGGCCAACATGCGAATCTCATACATTTTTGTTTCTTCATAATCCAGTGGTTGGGCAATAAAAATGGCTCCTGTTTCTGATTTTACACCAAGGACTCCTCCTGTGTTCCCAGATGTGATCTGATACCGTAATTTAGCATTTGTTCCTGTCAATTACGAACAGTGTCAGAAAATACACATTTCTTGAAGCAGATGAAACATGGGATGTTAAGAGGAAGTACAAATCATACAAGAACTTATTTTTGGTATTACAGCTTTGTGGTCTTTTAAAACATGGAGCTATGTCAGATTACTTACCAGCATTTTCAATTCTGGTATGTCCAACTGTAATTTGTGTCTTTGCAATGAAGTATTAATTCTGCTTTTACTTATGATCCCTCAAATTCACTGAAGGATCAATATGACTGGCCAAGGCTATGGGACCAAAAAGACAAATTCTTATTTGCTAACACCCAGCATGTAATACTGAGTTATCATAAAATACTTCATACCATAGAACCATTCAGGACTCATTCTAGGAAGTCTAGACTCGAGCATCAGAATACATACAAAGAAAAAAAATGAAAGAGAATACAAATATACTGTCTATAGGGAAAGCAAATGAATCCCACTGAAATAAAGTCTGATTTGTTCTAGTTAACCAGGACATTTTTATTGGTGCCCATTTATAAGAAAATTATATGATCTATTATAAATTTGTATTTGCTGGCACAGAAATTATTCCCCATCATCCCACATTAATGCATTGCCTCCTGAAATAAGAGTTATTTGACTTCTGCCTCACAGCTCCATTATGAACTAATGTTCATGCCCAATCAGTTCACACTTAAACAAGTTTAAAAATCTAGAGAGAGACAAAAAGACATTTTCCTTTCTAACACCACTAACTATGTCTTGGTGTGCTGAAATTAACTCATTAATATTTTAGACACAGCTATTGCGAATTCCAATACTTCACCTTCATCTTCATCAGTAGCACTGACTGTAATGATAGTTGAGCCCACATCCTGGTCTTCATCCACATTTACTTCATAGACACTCCGAGTGAAGACAGGCTTGTTATCATTCACATCACTGATAAAAATGCACACATAGGCAGTGTCTAGAGAGGCAAGAAACAAGAGATTAAAATACTCATCTGTGCCATGTCTGTCAGCTACAGCTCCTTAAGCTGTCCAGACACACACTAAATGAAGATGAATATGCAGACAATACAGAAACAAACCCTTAGGGTTGTGGGCCATATACATACAACATTACTCAAAAGCAGTTGGATATCAAATGAATGTCGCATCCAGTATGTTTAAACAGATAATATGTGAATAATTGATGCATAATATGGCAATTGTACAGTTTTTAGTCATAACTTTTTGTCGTGAAGCCAAAAAAGCCAAATTTTAAGTCTGTCTTTAAGCACAGCCATCAACTGAGAACGGGATTTTCTACCTTGAACTTTCCTGCTTCGTACTTCATTAACTACTTGAGACTGAACACAGTGCCTTGTGCAGTGCTTTGAAAAACACTTTCACTAGCCAAAGGTCTATATCCTAAGGATAATGGGTGTATCTTTACCAGCTGGAAATACTCTGTAAACACTATCTATGAAGTCCTAGTTTTAATTCCAGAACAAAAGACTTACTTGCTCATCATATAAAATACCTCTTCCAGCTCCAACACAACTGTTGCACAGACAAATAATAAAAAAAGAAAACCAGAACCAACCTAAAACCACAACAGTGGACATTCTTTCACAAGTACACTTGAAAAAAGGGCAATGAATATCTTAATCTTGCATTTCAAGCTTCTGTTTTCAGAGATGAATCCAGGTAAAATCATCCCGGTCACAGACATCTGTCTCTTACCAGAGTTTGGCTTCCCATGCTTTCCAGGTCGAGCTGACTCAGAGCCATCTACTGACTTGACTTCTAGAAGATAGGACACTTTCTTCTCTCTGTCAAACACTGAGGCAGTGTATATTGAGCCTGTCTGTGAGTCCAAGCGAAAATATGTGTAGTCTCTGCTACTGTCATGTAACATGGAGTAAGTTATCTAAAGGATTAAAAAAAAAGTTAATATATACTTTCCTTTTGTTGGATAGTTGGCAAGTAAGTACTTAAAGAGAGGAAGAACAGTCTTGTGTTTGAGAACTTAATCAGGGCCAAGAAAGCTAGGTAAAGCTGACAGTTTGAGCAATCAAGTTTGACGTCACTTAACTTCCTCGCGTGCTGACAGCCAATCTGTAAAGGCAATAAATTTGTCTTGTCTAATCAGTTCCCAAGCTCACGAGTTCACATTTGCAAAGCACTTGCGCAACAGCACACAAACTCAGTTAACAATCCCAGGTAGTAACAGAATAGCCACAGGTTAGCTGCATTCGTACTAGTCTCATTTATATCTTATTGTGCTCTTGTCTTGAGCTTGCATTCTTGTTCGAAGGATGCAACTACTTTCCATTTTTAAAAATCAGTAACGGATACATCTACTTTTGGTGTTAACTTGACGTATTTTATAATGATTCAATTTTCATTACTCCCAATGATTTACAACTCACAGAAGCTTTTAACACTTTTTTTTCTTCTATTAATTTACCCAATCACATTTTAGGTCTATGAAGACCTTTCTGAATGAGAGCATTCTACAGCAAGTTTTTCACCTGAACTACAGATGGCATAAGTATATTTTGTTTTGTCTCACACCTACTAGGTTTAATAGCATTTTTCACATGGCAAGACAGAGAAACATGTTACTAATGACTTAATTTCATCTCATGCTTCCCTATTAGTCATCCCTTTTCTAGGTTGAAGACTTGTAGTCTGTTTAGCTGTTGTTCACATAGATGTTATTCCATACCTTTTGTCACAGGAGATGTAGACAGCTGCTTGCTTACCTCACCATTCTGACCAAGGTCAAGGTCGACAGCTGACACCTGAACAACAAATGTCCCCACATCAGCTCCTTCTGTTACCAAGGCTTCATAAACAGGTGAAGTGAAGAATGGGACATTATCATTGACATCTAAAACATCAAAAAGAATGCATAAGGAGAAGTATAAAACTTTAAAGAAAAAAAAAGTACTATGATTTTACTATAACATCACTGCACAGCTTACAAACCTGTTACACTAATATAGATTGTAGTGAATGCTGCCAGAGGAACTGCAGCAACAGTCTGCGCTCGAACTCTCAGCAGAAAGCTCTTTGTTGTTTCATAATCTAGTGGCTCAGCTATCAGGATTGATGCAGAACCATCATGTCTATTTGAAGTCAAGTAGAAACGAACTGGCATGTTGGTCTCCGGAACAAGTCCCTCTTCTAAGTTGTAAGTCACACGGGGATCACCAAGGGGAGAAGTTGCTTTGATTGTCTGCACAGTTCAGAAAGTTTCATAAGTACAGCAACATTCCAAAAAGCTTTTGTTCACTGACTCTCACAAATCATCATCTCTCAGCTGAAAATGACAAGCATTTCCTGATACCAAATCTTAACCCTGCCTGAACACCTCCAGGCTGCAGACAGCTGCAGGCAAAGGTTACCAGTCATTACGTGCTTTGTTGCTCATGCTTTTGTCTTAAAAATATGTATTCTAGACTTACTTCATAAAGCTGTTTTGATTACTCATGCCAAGCAGTCAAACTGAACAACACTAAGTACTCTAAACCAAATAATCACCTCAGGTAACACAGAAACAAATAAGCAGCGTTAAGTTACTCTATAGCCTTAGAGCTACAGGTAGACAAACAAATCTGTCCCAACCTTACCAAAATTGATGCATCTCGTGTCGTGTTCTCTGGAATAACAACTTCATAGCTGTCTCTTTCCCATTGTGGAGGCTGGGTTTTTGCACTGGTAATAATTACTGCAAGGTCAACTTTACTGCTTCTATTACCTCCATCTGTAGCAATAATCTCTCGAATTATAGATGACCTCTGAACAGTAACAAAAGTTTTGTTACAGACGGTTTTGATCAGGGCTCCAGTGAGTTTGGGTCTGGGTTTTTTTCAAAATAATGACATAAAATTAAAGGCACACTTTAAAAAACCTGCACAGTACAAAATCATCCACAACTGCAATATACTAAGCTCAGAATATGAAGTAGGTGCAAGGTTGCTGGAAATTCTGCTCTTTGCTTCACTTAAAAGTTGCTGGAAGATGTTCCTATTTGTCTCAATAAACCTCAGCAAATTTCACACAAAGTTGACAACAAAACAAATAAAGAAGCACTTTGTAAAGCCCCTGAGTTCTTATGCAAACCTATCAACAGTTTTTGTTACTAGGTCTGTAAGGTTCCTGGATTCAATAAAGAAAATATGTTAAAAGGGTACACCTTCACCAAAATTTTATGTGTCAGTTACTTAGGACTTAAATCTCTACATTAAAAATATCTATTAGCTATTTAAAGATTGACATCTGCAACAATATTTTCATTTCAACAGAAATTGCAACTCTGAAAGTATCAAACTGCTTATGTAGGTATTTAGAAACTAATGAAACTGATAAATGTTAGGTATCTACATGCAACAGTTGCATTCATTTCTAAGGGACAGCTTAGTTCACCATGACTAACATTAATCAGGCTGGGGCTCTGTATCAGAAGCAAAGTTTAACACTGTTTCAGAGTCAGGTTTGTGTCTTAACTCACTGCCTGTTAACGGAGTGAAGTCCTACACCCAGGTTCTTGCTCCCCTGCTTATGGTCTCAGCCCTCGGGTCCTTGGTATCACTATGCCAAAGCTAATGAAATGGGAAGAACAAGTTCTCAGAGGCGGTGCTGTCAGGGGCTATTTTCCCAGTTGAAAGCAATTTGCAGTCAATGAGCTCATTAGCTAAAAGCCTTAGACTCATGCTCAATTTAAACATATTGATCCTTTAATGTGAAGGAGAAACACAAACTCATAACCTGAGTCTGTCCTATGTAATACTGAAATAGCTTAAAAAGGCAAGCAAGCACCATACCTGAGATATGGGTTGGTTCACAAACACCCAGCCTGTAGTAGGATTAATCTGCAAATAATTCGGTTCTTCATTTGCTATTGAATATGTAATGGCAGCATTGGAGCTGTAGTCATCATCATGGGCTGCAACACGAAGAAAGCTGGTCCCAACTCTTGTGTCTTCTCTTAGGAAATCTAATGTAAGGAAAGGATAATTCAAACTGATCATTAATTCACTGAAGTACCATAAGCATCTTACTAAGAAATGAAGAAATACTAAAGCTATAACTTTATCTTCCTTGGAACAATGGCAGTAAGAATTCAACTGAGTATTCTGAAGTGCTGCTGTCACTCCAGAGCTATGGATCACATCTGAACTTCTTATTACCACACTGATAACCTGAAATTCTTTTTTCTTATACTACTTTTTTTAGTTCTTGTATTTTTACTAAGACACTACTTGCTCTGTGTGAAACATACATAAATATAATATTCATTTATTGCATAAAGCTAGAAGAAAAGGTCCTACTTTCTAGGACTTAGTACAACTATAAACGAGTTAGTTATACTAACTGAGAAGACTGATAATTCAAGTCTCATTTCTCCTTCAGTTAGTATAAGAAACGGAGAATTATAAGTCTTCATTTGTTTATGAATATTATACATGCCTCTGGGAGTTCATCCATAAACAGGGAGTTTTTGAGGAACCAAGAAGGCAAGGCAAAACAACAAACTATGAAGAATTAAAAAATTCAAATGGAAAAAGTATGCAATCAAAAGTTATTACAAAAATCTATAAATCAGAAAACAAAGGATACAGTTATTGCTCAGCACAGCACACTCATGTTCTCACTGCAACTTTCACATCTCTATGTGGTACCACAGACACTCAGTACACTCAGGTAAGGAAAGGTACTGACATGGCTACTGTTACAAGGAATTTTCCCATGACACTCAGGAGTCAAGACTGTGCTCGTTCCACTGCACATTACACAGAGTTACAATCAAGGTAAGCCCGTCCCTGGATGCAGCCACCTAGTTGGACATGTGATCTACTGTCAGGAAAGACAACACATCAGGTAAGCTCACACTCAGGGCACTGAAACGCTATCCAAGGATTCTCAATTACATTCATAATGGGTGTTTTCAAATCTCGGATCATTGTCATTTTGGTCCAGGATGATAATATTTATCTGACACATTCCAATGAGTGGCTCCATTGCCTGATCTGTTGCTGTCACAGTGATAGGATATTCCCTTTGCTTTTCTCGATCAAATACCTGAACAGTTGTCAGAACACCTGAAACCACATTAAACACCAGAGAGTTAAAATACTGTGCATTCTGCACTTGGATGCTTATTTGCCTGTCATACAATGAAACACATACAATGAAACACAACCTATAATGTGAGCTT
The DNA here is from genome assembly GCF_034315485.1 of Pezoporus occidentalis. Classification (NCBI taxonomy): domain Eukaryota; kingdom Metazoa; phylum Chordata; class Aves; order Psittaciformes; family Psittacidae; genus Pezoporus; species Pezoporus occidentalis. The sequence continues at coordinate 2,595,862 of NW_026916253.1, forward strand.
CAGGTTCAAGCATTCAAACACAAGATTTAACTGTTTCAACAGCTTACAGTGTCCTGCCTCAGGCAGATACAAACTTCATATACACTTACATCTACACACAACTGAACTTAAATTTAGAAAGTGGAGGTAAGTACCAAACTGAGAGAATGACATTATAAACAAAATATTTCTTTTGAAGAGCAGTAAGGACAGGATAAAGGCATGCTTCATGTCTTCATTCTCCTGAGTTTAGTTTTGGCCTCCCAAGAGTTAGTCTCTTTCTATTTGTAAGACTGCTGTCATTTAGATAAATCGTTTCTATACCTTTAGTAATGCTGCAATATACTGTGCATTTAAAATATGGTGGTTCTTTTAAATCCAGTTACAAAAAAATAGACAAGTCATCATTTCACACAGCAGAACTTCCACATGTCAGAAAAAAAGTTCCTTCTAGTTCAGCCCTGAACATGTAGGACACTTCTGGTTTCACAGAATCTCTGCTCATGCAGTCAATGCAGTTTCTATTTTGTCTGCTATCAAAAAACTAAATGAAAAACCATGAAGTATGATTTTATTTAAGGGTTTTTTTTCCATCAGTGTAAGAAAGTGGTTTCTATATTCTGGTATCAGTTCTATTACTTGCTTTACCTGTGTTAGGATGAACACTAAATGCTGGCAGGACACCACCTCTCTGCACCAAGCCGTATTTCACTAGACCATTGGCTCCTTCATCAGCATCAGTAGCTTCAACCTGCAGTACAACTGTCCCTGAAGGCTGGTTTTCCAGTACAAAAGCATGTTCCTGGTAATACTGACACTGAAAGAAGGAAGGAAAACAAAAACCCAACAAAAAAAAACACAAGGACTTACCATGCTCTTTGATTTAAAGATATGGGAGGGGGGAGAAGGAAAAAAGTTTTAGCTACAGTTTCACTCATATGCACTGATACTAATGTTTTACCTGTAATGTGACTAATTTACAGACTTTAGTTGCTACTTTGCAGTTGTAACACAACATGAAGCCAATAAGCATCTCCAAATAATGAAAATACTTGGCCAAAAAGGTACAATTAATTTCCAAATGCAAATATTTCTCCATATCAGCAAAAACCTTATGAGAAAAAAGAGGGTATACACTTGCCCAGCGTACAGAATGGCTTTGCTCAAAACAGGATTTCTACAAAAAGTAACTTTGTTGAGGACAGATTACTGAGAATTCCCAAGAGTAACACTGATAGCCACTGACTTTTCAAAATGTGCAACACTGTCCATCAGCATCCAACTTAATTTTTAGACAACAGATCTTTAATATGAATCAGCATTCTGAAAACTTATACAAGCATTTATTTTTAGTACTTAACAAATTAAGATAAAAACGCACTTTTATTCTTCTCTTTTTCATCAGTTCCAGACATACAGTCTTCAAAAGAAGCCTATGTAATTGTCCTGGGTTCAGCAGTAGCAGTCATTTTTCTCCTCCTTAGTAGCTGGTGCAGTGCTGTGGTTTTGGCTTTCAGCCTGGAAACAGCACTGATAACTCTGATGGTTTTAGTTGTTGCTAAGTAATGTTTACTCTGATCAAGAACTTTCTGAGTCTCATGCTCTGCCAGGGAGGAGGAGAAGCTGGGAGGAAGCAGAGACAGGACACCTGACCCAAACTGACCGAAGGGGTATTTCATACCACAGCACGTCATGCCCAGAAACTGGGAGCAGTTACCCGAAGGGCCAGATCACTCCTTGGGTCGGGCTGGGTGTCGGTTGGCAGGTGGTGAGTGGTTGTATTCTCTCCCCTTGTTATTTCCCGTATCATTATTATTATTGGTGGTAGCAGCAGTGATTTGTGTTATACCTTCGTTACTGAACTGTTCTTATCTCAACCCATGGGAGTTACATTCTTTCGATTCTCCCCCCCATCCCTCCAGGAGCTGAGGGAGTAAGCAGGGGGAGTGAGTGAACGAGCTGCGTGGCTGGGCTTAAACCATGACAGTAATTTAGAGAGGTGTTTTGGAATATTCTGGAACAAGTCCACTGCATAGGTACACCTATATAACTATACCTATCCATTCCTCCTCACATGAGCATGGGTCCAAAAGTTATTCACTCAACTTCATCTTCTAAAATGCCAGAGATGAGATGTGGTTCAGGGAAAAGACAATGCTCACAGGAGCTATTCTGCCACAAGAGCACAAACCCTGTATATCTTAGGAGAGGAACGGAAAAGACGCAGAAGACAGTGGCATAAGGCCTCCAAGAGAGATGGAAGTGACCACTTCTTGAATAGCTCAGCTGCTGCACCACTTGTACCAATAACACAGTCTTAAGCATTTACCACACAGTCTAATACAAATGATAAGCCTCATATATTTACCTTCTGAAAGACAGGTTTGTTATTGTTGACATCATCAATTTTCACAACAACCTGGGCAGTACTTGTAAGAGAATGGGGACCTCCAGAGGCATTATCATCAGCAGCTGTGACATTAAGTACATATGTTCCTTGCAGCTCCAGAAATGGACTTGAACGAAGTCTAACTAGCCCTGTAAAAACAATAGGTTGTTGGGGTTTAATTTTTTACTGCATTAACCAACTACAGTTATTCTCACTAGTAAGCACCACAACAAACCACTCTGGTTTATCTATTCATCAATAAGCCATAAGGCTGCTATGGTTCAATTTAATCATGGTATTTTTACTGCAGCCTGATATGAACACAGAATTAAGACAGCACACCAGGTTTGTCTGCAGGTTTGTCTACAGAGCTAAATGAGATGACAGTTACAAATCAGCTGACCTGCACATATTAGCTTTTGTGTATCTGCTGCAGAAAAAAAAAACAGAGCAAAACAAAAATACAGAAAAACATTGTGCCAGACTTGTGTTTTACTTGTGCCTGCCCCATTAGTGAGTCTGCTTGTCTTCCTGTATCATTACTGAAGCACGTGGCACCACATCTACTGCTGTAGCTTATACAAAGTAGCTCAAGTTTACCTTCCTGCAGCACAAGCACAACAGAATTTATCCCTACAGGCATATTATCAGAAACCTGTGTTCTGCTATTCTCCCAAGTCACCCAAATGATGGGTGGGACACAAAGGCGCTGTCAGAGAAAGATATATGAAAGATTTGCCACAAAAGAAAAAGAGACTACAGCTATCTGAGGCCATGCAGTAACAAGCTGTCATCGTTTTGCTCCATCATCCATCAATCACCTCTGTTCATGAGTCATAACAGCAACTGCCATTACAACAGTATTGTCACAGCATCAATGTCACTCAATTTGCTTGCAAATGTCTTGTTTTAGCTGCAGCACTTATGTTTGACAGATCACCACTTTACCTTGGCATTTCTGCAGCAAGGGGGTACAGACTATTCCCTTGACATCATTTCTGAAAAGAAAATGCTACAAGCCACTGTATAACTTTTATTAAGCAACAAAAGCCAGAAAATTATGATGTTTCTAAAATTAAGTTTTAAAGACTATAAAAGTTATTTGGTAAAAAAGTATAAAAGTATATATATGTGACTATATTAAAACTATGGAGCTAACCTCAAGAGATGCTCTCAAACAAATGTTAAGATTCATTGTGCACTTACAATACAGAAATTCAGGAGGATCAGATATACAACATCCCCATGGCAATTAGACACTTTTAAAACCATTGTTCCTTCAGGTGCCAAAATACCTTTAGAAATTTAACTCATGGAACCTACAATTCTAGTTTTAACTCAGAAAGGATAAAAGGAGCTCTCAATAAATTCAGGATCATGTTTCAACACTTGAAAATTACCTGTAGACCGTATTTTTGGGAACATTTTCGAATTTAACATGGATATTGCAGAAACATGATCTGCATTGAAATTAACATCTCCTGCTAAGTGAACACTATGAAATAAAGGAGGAATAACATAGCACGGCTTACTCCTGCCTATATATTTAACACTTACGCTTTGAAAAACAGAAGTTCTGATTTTGATTGCAGGTCAAAACAGGTTACATATAAAGTAGTTTAAATGAAGTTAATTACGTTACTTCAATCCTTCAGAGGGATTTCAATTTGAAGGACTCTTTCTATCTCAAAACATCATCTTCTGTTTTTTTCAAGCAATCACCAGCACATAAACCCTAGTAATTTAAAGGCATGTGCCAGCCTGCTCAGGTAATGTGTGTTTATGCATTTCTTAATTTTTTCTTTTAATAAGGACACTGATTTTGTGCAATTTCTTCCTTTGGGTTTTTAAAAATATTCAAGTGCTGAGAAAAAATTTAAAAGATGTAAAATCTGCTATTTCAGAACAAATTACTTAAACCACGAAGCATTCTCCACACGTATTTTTTTATTTCATGCATGCAGTATTCTTGGCTAAGTAATATTGCTCATGTGAATACTGCAATTTTGAAACTACTTTCCTAGTTTAAATGTTACTCATGTCCTATCCTTGTTTGACATTTGGAAGGCTACACTGTTACCAATAATAACACTCTCTATTAAGTTACTTGTTACCTAGAATAATGTTCTCTACTAAGCTACTGACCAAAAGCAAAGAATGAGCAAGATAGGCAAGATACAAAGCTTTTATGAAAATAATATGATTTTTTTTTAACATTATAACAGTCTAGAGCAACTGTATCTTTTTCCTGCATTTTTTTAAATTAGGTATTAGTTTCAAAAACAGAATATGCTATTCAGCTTTTATAACTGCCACCAAATGAAGACCAAATTCAAGCTGCACCAGATCAGAATCAACATTATAACTGCAACAGCAAAGAGCTAATATATTATTACCTTTCTTAGGGTCAATAACAAAGTTTCGTTTTTGATTCCCAGAGAGAATACTGTATGTCACACCATCTCCATCAGGGTCAATGGCATTAACTGTAGCAACTAATGTGTTTGGGACCGCATCTTCAGAAACAAAACTCCTGTAGCTGTTAAAAGAAATGAGTATGATATACTTATTAATTTAGACAGGAAATAATATATACAGAACAGTGCTTTACACCACCTACTCACTATATGCACAAAGGGTACTGCAGAGATTTGTAATTTATTAATACAATTACACTGATAGGATGCTTCTGTTAACCAGTGAAATGTTTGCATTGATGATCTGTCCAACCAACCATGTCTTTCTGTTGTTACCTCTCACAGATTTCCGCTGCAAACTTCCAGCAGTACTGAAACTCTGAAACTCAGACTTGTAACAAGATTTGTGCTAAATGCAGAATTTGCTTTTTTATTTTGATTAAAAAAAAAAAAAATGAGCTGCCTGATTCACAGAATCAAAGCAAACATTTGCCAAGTTAAAGCATTGCTCATCACAGCACATTTTCTGACACAAATTCTCAAAACGCTTCTTTGCACCAGCAGGACTAAGATAAGAATCAGATCTGGAGGATGTGTGTGCAACATCAGTTTTGCAAAAACCTCAAGTCCAGACACATCACTGACATAATAAGCTCTTAAGAGGCTCAGTTAGAATTAAACTTAGCTAGAGGTATTAAAGATAACAGGAAGGGATTCTACAGGTACATAGCAAATAAAAAACAGACTAGGAAGAATGTAGGACCCCTCAGGAAGCTCTCAGGAGAACTGGCTACACGGGATTTGGAGAAGGCTGAGGTTCTGAATGACTTCTTTGCCTCAGTCTTCACTGGCAAATGCTCTGACCAAACCACCCAGGTCTTGGAAGGCAGACGCAGGCACTGTGAGAATGAAGACCTTGCGCCCACTGTAGGAGAGGATCTGGTTCGAGACCATCTTAAAAATCAGAACGTGCACAAGTCCATGGGTCCTGATGAAATCCATCCGTGGGTCCTGAAGAAGCTGGTGAATGAAGTTGCAAAGCCGCTGTCCATCATATTTGAAAAATCATGGCAGTCAGGTGAAGTTCCCGATGACTGGAAAAAGGGAAATATAACCCCCATTTTCAAGAAGGGGAAAATGGATGACCCGGGGAATTACAGACCAGTCAGTCTCACCTCTGTGCCTGGCAAAATCTTGGAGCAGATTCTCCTGGAAGGCATGCTAAGGCACATGAAAAACAACAAGGTGCTTGGTGACAGCCAACATGGCTTCACTAAGGGGAAATCCTGCCTGACCAATATGGTGGCCTTCTATGATGGGGCTACAGAACTGATGGACAGGGGTAGAGCAGTTGATGTCATCTACCTGGACTTGTGTAAAGCAGTTGACACTGTCCCACATGATATCCTTGTCTCTAAATTGGAGAGACATCAATTTGATGGATGGACCACTCAGTGGATAAAGAACTGGCTGGATGGAAGCATGCAAAGAGTTGTGGTCAATGGCTCAATGTCCGGCTGGAGACCAGTAATGAGTGGTGTCCCTCAGGGATCGGTGTTGGGACCGGTCTTGTTCAACGTCTTTGTCGGTGACATGGACAGTGGGATTGAGTGCGCCCTCAGCAAGTTTGCCGATGACACCAAGCTGTGTGGTTCAGTTGATAGGCTGGAGGGAAGGAATGCCATCCAGAGGGACCTCAACATGCTTGTAAGGTGGGCTCATGCCAACCTCATGAGGTTTAACCATGCCAAGTGCAAGGTCCTACACGTGGGTCGGAGCAATCCCAGGCACAGCTACAGGTTGGGCAGAGAAGAGATTCAGAGCAGCCCTGTGGAGAAGGACTTGGGGGTGTTGGTCAATGAGAAACTTAACATGAGCTGGGTTCAGTGTGCACTCACAGCCCAGAAAGCCAACTATATCCTGGGCTGCATCAAAAGCAGCGTGACCAGCATGTCGAAGGAGGTGATCCTGCCCCTCTAGTCTGCTCTCCTGAGACCTCACTTGGAGCACTGGGTACAGTTCTGGTGTCCTCAACATAAAAAGGACATGGAACTGTTGGAACAAGTCCAGAGGAGGCCACGAGGATGATCAGGGGACTGGAGCACCTCCTTATGAAGACAGGCTGAAAAAGTTGGGCCTGTTGAGCCTGGAGAAGAGAAGGCTGCATGGAGACCTCATAGCAGCCTTCCAGTATCTGAAGGGGGCCTATAGGGATGCTGGGGGGGGACTCTTCATTAGGGACTGTAGTGATAGGACAAGGGGTAACGGGTTAAAACTTAAACAGGGGAAGTTTAGATTGGATATAAGGAAATTCTTTCCTGTTAGGGTGGTGAGGCACTGGAATGGGTTGCCCAGGGAGGTTGTGAATGCTCCATCCCTGGTGGTGTTCAAGACCAGGTTGGACGAGGCCTTGGGTGATATGATTTAGTGTGAGGTGTCCCTGCCCATTGCAGGGAGGTTGGAACTAGCTGATCTTAAGGTCCTTTCCAACCCTAACGATTCTATGGTTCTATGATTCTATGATTATCAGCCTAAACTCTCCAGAGTAGAAAAGCCCCCTGCTTAACAAAGTCCCAGATACTTATTATTTTATCTGACTGGATTGAGCACAGGCCAGACTAAAGCATACTAGAGACTGGTCCACAAGAAATATGCCAAAGCTCAGCCATAAGAATGAACTACAGCTGGCTGTGTCCGAAGATACAGATAAAATACATATGAGCCGCTGGCTTCAGAGTTTTTATGGACCCACTCTCCATATGCTGAGAATAGAAAAATTTGAAGAAAATGGATGCACAGAAAACCTCCCCCTTGTTGTCTAGATATGTGTGTTTTCATCAAAACCTTTGCAGAAACAGCATTTTTCTTCTCCCAATTTAATATGCCATGAAGTAAGAGAAGTAAATTATTCTCATTTAATTCAGTCACAACCCTCAGGACACTGTCTTAATTCTGCATCTGGAAAGCAACTGAACAGTAATTCTCATAGTTTTGAACATGAAATATAGGGACGAAAGAGTTCAAGTCATCAGAAGAGGTCTCTTAAACAGGAGAAAGTAAAAACTGACAAAATGATACACAGTGGTAGCCTTCAGCATTTCATAACTGAGATAAAGAGTAACCATGATGAAAAAAAGCTCACGGCAAGGAATCACAAGTTTATGCTGTACTGTAAATCTATTTAAACAAAGGGCTAGAAGGACAGCAGCAGATTCTTGATTTGTATTAGCCTGTCACACATCACTGCAGTAATTGCGAACCAGCCTCTCAACAGGACCTAATTTACAAGTCTTCATGATGAATCTATTTCACAGAAAACTTCAACTAAGTTCTGTCCATATTTCACCTTTGGGTTCAAGATCCTTTTCATAATGGGAATGATAAAGCAAATTCAAAAGTCTGGTTAACCTGGTTAAACAAGAACTTTAGATAATTCAAATTCCAGGAGCTGAATTCAATTCCAATGCAGATCTATACATATATACAACACTTTCCCTGCTATTATAGCATAAGGAACAGAAAAGCTTCTTGTGAATGTTTGGTAATTTAAAATAATGTTCATTTTAATCATGTTCTTCTTTAAACATAAGGGCTGGCAGGGAGCTGTGTTTAAACTGTTTTCTGCTTCCAATTGCTTAAGAAATGTTTACAGCATCTTTAATACTATCACTCATTTCTGATTAAAAAACTAGAAACAGATCAAAGACTAACAGATAAATATTCAATGACCCTGAATATTAAAACAAACAAATAAACAAAAAATAGGCATAATCTGGAGAGTGAGAAATTTAATTGGGCTTAGTGTTTGAAAATGCATAGAGATCCAATGAGAATTTACAAAAGATCAATTTTTCCAAGCTGTATCTCCTAAGCAGTGTTCAGGAAAGAAAGGAAGGGACAAGATTTTGAAGCCATAGGTTCTCTTCACGCAAAGTAAGGACTGTCAGAAAGCTTTGATGTTTTGTTCACCTAAACCACAAGCTTAGCACCAATGAAATCTCCGCTGGGATTTTGTCCTGAGCAACTTCTAGCTTTAGTAAGTAGAAGACTGATGCAGAAGCTGACTGGGAATTCCACTACTAAGCCTCTAACAGGAATGCAAGTTTATAGTACTTATGACATTGCTCCAGACACTTCTGAGCCCTAATGAAGGAAGAAAAATCCTTACTGATGCTTTAGAAAGCGGAAGAGTGGAAAAGTAGTTTTTAGGTGACAGGACTAAGTGAAATCAAGTGAACTCCACTCACTGACATTTATTTGCTGTTTTTATAATTCAGTGGTCATTTAGGATTCTGTCATCGAAACGTTTTTCTTTAACAATTATAAACCAGGGATGCAGTCTGTTGACTCTAAGCTTAAATTGAGTAATTAAAAGGCAAAATTCCACCATGTACTCTGGATGAAGGCTTAGGACAACACTGACTTGCCTGCTTTTTCTGCTCAATTTCCTTTGATGATGGTAGAGTCCCCTTGAAATGTATAATCTGAAAAGACTGCACCTCTTTCAGTACATATTGGAAAAAACTTAAAATGCAAGATCTGTTCAAAGAGACTGTCTACATACAACTTCTTCTATCTAGACAGATACATAAGTCCTACTGTACACTGAAAGTATGCCTAAACTTTAAAATTAAGAACCACACTTTTTTTCTTTTCTGGTAGTAAGAGAGTCTCAGAGTCAAAAGATCAACCCACATCTGTCAGTCCAACTCTTAGATTTGATTGAACTGAAGCCAGTTACCATCCTGTAATGACTAGCCTTTTGACCAAAACATATAAAGCAACTGTAAAAGACAAAAATAACAGAGTTTTTAAAAATACATATTTACATTGCCTGGGAAAACTCAGGGGCTTCATCATTCACATTTGAAACATGGATCCTAACAGTCGCTGTCCCAGTCTTTGGCTCTTCTCCTTTATCTACAGCCATAATTATAAACTCATACAGATGGTTAGGTCGCTCATAGTCTAACCGTGTTGCTGGAAAAATGGTACCATGAGAAGTAATGCTGAAGTCTTGACTCAAAGTGTAATATAGCAATTCGGCATTCTCTTTTGAATCGCAGTCAGTGGCTGTCACTGTTAAGAGAGAAAGACATTGTGTAGATCAAAGTTTGTGACCTGGAATGTTAAGTACTATAACAAGAGAATTACTGTGCAGCATAAAACAGGAATAGCACTTGCCTTGGCATGTGGTGCTTGAAATAATTCATACAACTGTGCTATGCCTATGTTTTTTATTGAACTAACCCTTACTGGAAAATAAGTTGTTTTAAAAAAATAAAGTTAAGTCCCTGGTTGAATTCAGCTGCTAGATCTTGCCCTTGCTGGATTTAAAGAGCCCTGTACTACCAAGAACCTGTATCCACACAGAGATATATATTCTCATGTCCACCTACACTGCTGATTTAAGATCACTTGGACAGATCACACCCTGTGTGATTTAATATGAAATATTTATATATATTATTCAACTGCCTCATGTCATGTGTTTGTCAGATCCTACCCATAACCTACAAAACTCTATGCTAAGAGAGCAGTTACCAGAATAGTAATTTACAGACTACTATTACTACAGGATAAATCACGAAGAAGAACAGTAGATGCTATAAAATCCTATTTACTAGCAAACAGCGATTTTCCTGTAGTTTAATTCACCCACACCCCCTCAAGATTTATAGAAAGCTTGTGTAAGGGTCGAACACTAATATTAGGCCCTTGTAGAACCACTTAGGTGACATACATTTTATTGCTAGGATCTGCCCATTTCTTTATAAACATTTTCAACATAAGATTTTTGCAGCTTGCAAAGCCAAAGTTCACCTAATTTACAAAGCATCATCATTTAAAGCTTAAGCTACTGGTTGCATTGGGAAGAAGCAAAGTTGTCTTCTTCAAGCACCTAAACAAAACCTCCCACAAACCAGTTAAACAACGCAAGAGGCTTTTAATGCAAAAAAGTAGTATATCCTACAGCAAGCTCACGTAGGACTCTTGAATTAAGATAGGCAGAGAAGGTGAGGTGATGTGTCCGTAATTTCTGATCAAACATCACTCTCTTCCTTCAAGAGAAGAAATGTTGCAAGATTGCTATTATAAACCTGCTGCTATAATCCTAACCCCAACTGAAGCCCTGTTACTTCAAAATCCCACAAAGATTTGTTTCCTTTGCCGTCTGTCCCTCAAAATTATTTGGGCTGTAGCAGCAGTAAATAATCATGACCCAATTCTAAGTGGTGCCATTTGTCTTCAGAGAGTTGCAACTACCCATGCTGGGGCAGGCAATTTTGCCTTCTGACCTGAAGTCTAATTAGTGGGAGGAAAATGTCAATACTCATACTGAACATAACAAATCGTTTTAGAAGCACTAACCTTGTAGAAGTACAGTTGTCATAGTAACTGTTTCAGGAACATCAGCCTTGCTGTAAATTGACTGATGAAATTCAGGGGCACAATCATTCACATCTGTGATTACAACCAAAACCTTAATAGAGAAAAGAGGAATGTTAAACAGCAAAGTGAATTGAGACAACAACTTTGTTGCTCTACAAATATCAGATGGAAGAACTTCCTGAAAACATCCTTGAGGTCTTCAGAAGCTATAGCACATAGGATAAGCCATTTTTCTTAGACTGCTCTAAGAAATGTTGAAATACTAGATTCCAAAATACTTCTAGTTGCCAAGTCCCAGTCCCTTGCAGCAACACTTTCCACCCACCCTTCATCTCCACTGATAATTTCCTGTTAATAATGTAAAAGAAGATGGACCTTCTGCTTTCCAAGCATCCTTTTCGCATTATCTTATCTTCTAACACCTCTGTAATTTGTAACACTAATGATTCTACTACCAAGCATATTACATTTTAGCATTACAAAACCAAGTTCTGAATTCAGTTACAGCAGCACAGACATATAATTCTGCTTTTAACATATTTTAAAATGTTGTCTTATTCCTATGTCAAATATGTGTTCACAGTTGCACTGCCTGCAATCCAAACAGTAAGGAATGAGTTAAATTAGCCTTTATGGCAGCTCGTACTGTTACATTTGAGACTGTCAAAAGTCGGTTGAGGTATTCTGCACTACAGTGCAACAGGTAGACATATACACAATCTGCTCTTACACAGGTTCTTATAAACAGAGAGTTGCTGTCTCTTAACTGCTAAGGTTGTATCAGTGTAAAGCAGGCATACGTTAAACTATGTTTAGGCTAAATGTATTTGTAAAATCATTTCATAATCTTCAAGTCATATTCCACTACTCTTCATCCTCTAGTACCTAAAACGGTCAAGAAAAATGACCACTCTCTGGTGTGCTACAGCCACTGTTACACTGACACAGACACTGTTTCAGTGTCTCTGTGTCCTCATACTTGTTCCTAATAAGCCAGCCCCCTGTTCCCTCTGTAGCGTACATCTCATTTCCTGCAGCAGGAACAAACTGTTACATTGCATGCACTTCCCAGCTCTGTGAATCCTGGAATTCAAACATTATTTACTATACTTATCAACGTTTTTGCTGTCAAACAGCTTTCCAGAACACCATAAACCATCATCTTTTAATCTATGTGAGCTTTTATTACTTTCTCTGTGCACCTCATCAGAAACAAATCATTTACTGTTCTGCCTTTGTTTTAAATTGGAATCAATATCTTCTTACAGACAAAGAGACTTTTAAAATGGACAACAGAATAGACAGCATGAACCGGGGCAACAGGAGCCCCTACTGAATCTGTACAGAAATCTGGAAAGGCTGAAGGAAAATGGTAATACATACAGACTGCCAGAAGTGAACACCTACCTCTGCTGCACTGCTGAACTGCTCATTTTCCTGTGCTCTGACCAAAAGAAGGTACTGGTGTTGGTCACTCTCATAATCCACACTCTGAGTTAAACTGATATCTCCTGTTGCCTGATCAATACTGAACAGACCACTGGGATTAGTCAGTAAACTGTAGCTCAGGGATTTCTTCTGATATGACACAGCAGTGACTGTAAGAAAGCTGTATTAAAGAAAATAAAAAAATTAAAAAGAACTCAAGCACAGAATACAACATACTGAAAAACAGGACAAAAATTATCCATATCAGAAATGATGGTGCAGTCCTGCAGGTCTGATCACTGACAGCTGTACCTAAACACCAAACTCAAAACACCCAGTTACACAGTGAGGTTCACACATCATCTTGAGGTTCAACTGCTAAAGATACGATTCTTGGAAGCAGAACACAATAAGGGTTTAACATGCAGGAACACAGGAGTTCATTTTTGCTGCAGCTGAGTTTGCCTACTCTAACTTTCCACTACTACAATGACAGTTTTCAGGCAGCAAACAAAAAGCTAAAGCAAGATGTGACAGATTCAGTCTAATAATGGCATAGTAAGTTTGGTGTTGCAGTTATGCAATCCCTAAAGCTTCATAAGGTAACTGCAAAAGGATAAAGTCACTAACAGTGTGCTTGTTACAGGTTATACAGGACATGTTTTTAGCTCGTCTCACACTATTTTTTTCTGCCAAAGTCCAATATGTTTGAAGTCAAGTGTGAAAAACACTTGCAGTGTGAAGTAGAAGTAATTTAAAAATAGAACAGAATACTAATTCCTTAAGTGTTTGTTGCCTTCATGCAGGTTTATTAGGAAAAAGAATTCTGTCTCCCAGGTGAGACAACTACCTCTGACAACTACAATCCAGTGACAACTACAATCCAAAAGACAAAACTCTGTCTGAACACCTTTGTCCCCATTACATTTCCATGCTGCTGTCTTCTCATTTCCTTTGGGTGCACTACTGAAACAATGGAAATGGTTGTTGTTGGTCATTATCTCACTTTAGTCTTTTTCTGTATTTTCCTATTATATTGTCTTACAGTTTCAGCCAGCTGACGTGTTCCTGCTGGCAGGAATTATTCAGCCCTCCTTCTAACTCTCTAACTAACTAGCCTTCTAACTCTTACCGTGTCTGCATGTTCATGCCACTCTCCTCTCCCAACAGCACTAAAAGCCATGATGCAAACACATTTAACAACCCAACTGAGAACTTTTTTTCTTTTCTTGGCTTGGTCTTTCACAGGATCAGCCTGCCCCTGCAGATAGCACATTAGCTCTCATGGCAGTCCAAATGAACAGGAAGATCTGGTGATGCTCCTCTGCTCAGCAGCAGCCTTAAATCAGCCCACAGCTGTGAAATCCTAAATCCAGAAATCCAGTGCATGACAGCAACTCTTATTTCCTGTGTCCTTGTTTCATTGGTCTTATTTAAATATGAGAATTTAAGGATTCTACATCTTGATCATTTCTAGTAAGATATATAAATTTCTACTCGCAGTATCTATTTATGATCCATAAATAAGATTGAGGCTTTGGGGAGACCAAACAGAAAATAAACTAGGAAACAATCTCACTGCATTATTTTTAACTGTTACTTACGATTTTCCTTGTGGCATACTTTCAGGAACATAAACAAAGTATGATATGTTAGTGAACTGGGGTGGTCGAAATCCAGCAATTACAGAAACAGAAGCTGGAGACCCTCTGCTTCCAAGTTTATCTGCTGCTAGTACAGTCAGCAAATACTCCTTGTCCTTCACCAGTGGCAAACCCGTTGTTTTAATCCAGCCAGTGTCCTTCTCAACTTCAAATCTGTCTTCACCACCTAAAAGAAATAAATCCACAAGTTGCCGTCAGCAAGACAGTTTTATTTGATTAAAACTAGGAGGCAAATAGGGTATCGATTCCCTAGTTGGTTTTGGCTTAGAATCAGCATGCACACAAAAACTCAGAAGTTTGTTTAGAACTTTGAGATCAGGTATCAGTAATCACATTCATGAGTGCATTTCTAAGTTGCATTTTACTTTTCTGCACAATTATTACTCTTCTTTATCCCCCAATACTTTGCTGCTGTTTGACCCTAAGTATCCCTTACCAGAAAATATCCTGCTAGATCCCTGGCCAAGAACAAAATCACCTTTGCAGTGGTATTGATACTCCCCTTCTGCTTACACGGTTTTGAGCTATTCTTTAAGAGACAAGTTATTAATAGGTCTGTTAGCTATGCAAAGCTAAGGCACAACCCAGTCCCTTAAAAATTTGTTAGAGAAGGAACATTAGCCCTCTCCCCGCAACAAACCATGCTCCACATACTGCCCTATCTCATAAAAAGGCAGTCAGTCCAGCAGAGCAGTGCTGACCACTGCTGCCATTGTCACCCCTTTGCCAAAGCCCTGAGGAGGACTGACTGCTCCAACCCCCACCGCCCCCCAGGTGACATTCTGGACAGGAACTCCACTTCGAAAGGAGAACACCCTTCAAACCTGGCAAGTCTGTCCACGCCCTCGATAAAAGCTGATCTTTCTCACACACAGAGCTGAAGGCTCATGAGCCTTTTACAGGAGGAAGGGAAGATTTCTCACTAATGAAACTGAGGCTAAAACCCAAAGAAGTCACAAGAGTGAAGCCACACAGGGACTGGGAGGGTTAAAATTTACCTTCCAAGAGAATATATTCTACAGCTCCATGGATCCCTTCATCTCCATCCAGAGCAAGCAGCTTGTATACCTCAGTACCTCCCACAGCTTCAGGGGAAACCACAGCCAGGAACGGGAAGGGCTCCATGGCCCAGTTGGGTACGTTGTCATTTACATCCATCACGGTAAGTGACAAGTTCTCCAAGTACCAATCCTTCCCTAATAGTTACAGAAAAACAAAGACATATTTAGACAGCTACTTAATGACACTCAGAGTAACAGAAACATGTACAGGCTCCTGACTGTACATTGTCTGCAATACTGTACAATGGTTACAGCAGCTCTGAACTGTGGAAATTAAATATTTGTTGCCAAAAAATTCTAACCAGTCTACCCTAACCAGGGATTTTCCTGGTTGGGAAGTTCCCTGAAATCCGAATATGGTTTTCACTTGTATTAAATATTAAATGCTATTAAAAATAAATAACTAAACAAAACCCCAGAAACAAACCACCACAGAAAGGAACTATCCAAATTCTCAAAAAAATGGACAACAGAAGATCTTTTAAAATTGAGGGAAGAGTGTTTATCTCTGCTATTATTAAATTAACCAGTGAAGACAGCCAAGCTCCTAAACAAATAATAAGTATGAGGCACGTATTACTGAAAACGTAGCAGAAAGTAAAAATGTCAGACTGAAAAAACTGCTCCAAAATCTCCAGGAAGGGAGGTAAGCATTCCTGATAAAGGAGGAAGAAGTGGGAAAACATCCTGATTGAAGCAAGTTCCTGAACACAAGACCAAAAGGTAGGATTAAAATCTTCATGTTCCTAAGGAAGCAAAGTGATACAGAAGACAGAAACCTATTTTCTCCTTTTTTTCAACTGAAAAAAAAAAAAAATGCTTCCTTCAACCACATATAGCTAGCTCACATTTTGAAGCAACTTAGCTGGGGTAACAACACTGAGACAAAGGTGGTATTTTTTGTAACTGATAAGTATTACCAGTAACATCAGGGAGCACAGTATAAATATAAAAGGCCGAGAGAATTGGGTTTGTTCAGTCTGAAGAAGAGTCAGGGAGACCTTAGGGCAGCTCCCAGTGCCTAGTGGGGCCAACAAGAAAGCTGGAGAGGGGCTCTTTACAAGGGCTTGTAGTGACAGGACAAGCGGGAATGACTTTAAACTGACAGAGGGGAGATTGAGATGAGACATTAGGAAGAAATTCTTTACAACGAGGGTGCTGAGGCCCTGGTACAAGGTGCCCAGAGAAGCTGTGGCTGCCCCATCCCTGGCAGTGTTCAAGGCCAGGTTGGACACAGGGGCTTGGAGCAACCTGGTCTGGTGGAAGGTGTCCCTGCCCATGGCAGGGGGCTGGAACTGGATGAGCTTTAAGGTTCCTTCCAACCCAACCCAGTCTGGGATTCTATGAACTTAGGCCTTTTGGCCAGCTTGGCTCCAGGTGGGCTGGCACTGAACTTGTAAAACGTTTTGCTACAGAAGCCAACTTGAGTGCTCCTGCAGTCCATCTTGAATGCCTTTAACTCCAGCAGAGTGGTGTATCCGCACCCTGTCTGACTCCGAAAGAGTACAACTGTGCTGACATGGCACTATGCCCCAGCTTATAAGCCTGGGAAGGTGAAAGGGAATGTGGTCTGCGTAAAAACAGCTGTCTATATTTACAACACAATTTATCCACAAGTTTAATAATGGATGTAAAGTCAGAATTTTGAAAGTTGATGGTGTTAACAATTGATTTCAGTTATTACTATACATGAAAATGCATAAACACACTTATTTTCAAAATAGCTTTACAGGAACTGAAACACCATACAAAGAACTAAAATTATCAGATTTAATCTAATTAATAATACAAAGACCTTAGCATTTAAGATACTAAACATAAAACGCTGCCAAAATGTCTGATCTTGTAGTGTTATCTTGCTAGGGAGGGATATTCCCCCAGGAAGGTGTGCCACCTAGCAGCTGTGCTCTCCCTCCCTATTTCCTTAATTGACATCCCTCTTCAAAATCATCCCTGTTCCAACTTTTGTCTGATGAACATTTACTGACCTTATCCCTTCGTTCCACAGAAGTATTAATATATCTTTCACACCAGCTTCTGGCAAGCTTCAGCTTTTCACACTTTGGATCCCCTGTCTGATGGCAAGTGGCATATTTAGTACACTGAATCGTAATCTGCAACCTATAAACAACCAGTAAGTGGATTGTGGTAAAGAAAACTTCTTGGTGCTGTGATTAACAGAGGCAAATGCAAGTTTCTTACTGAGACTTAACCCATCATGACCTTGAGTGCAAGACAATAGAGAATCAGCCAAGATAATCACAGAAGTTCTTCCTAAACTGGTAAAACTGTATTCATTCATCTGAATTTTAGAACTGTAACTGTAAGTGCATCACTTTTTCTTCTTCTCTAAAGAGCAACAGAAAGTGTATTGACAGTAACTTGTTAAATCCAAATTGATTTCTGTATAACCATATCCTGTAATCAGAATTTAATGTCCCAGGGAATATAATACTAGTTTAAGATAAGACATGTGAGAAACTGGTCACTACAGCAAAATCAGACTTCTAATTTATCAAACAGTAAATCACAGAAGCTAACAGTTTCCTGAAAAAGAACCTTAAACACACCTCGCACCACTGCAGAACACAGAGATGTGCAACATGCCTTTTTACATTTTCATGGAAAAATTCTCAGCTACCACATACATCCCAGTTTTACGAAGTGTTCTGAACTCTGAGATGACTGGT
Source organism: Pezoporus occidentalis (assembly GCF_034315485.1). Taxonomy (NCBI): domain Eukaryota; kingdom Metazoa; phylum Chordata; class Aves; order Psittaciformes; family Psittacidae; genus Pezoporus; species Pezoporus occidentalis. The sequence goes on from NW_026916253.1 coordinate 2,613,883, forward strand.
GTGTGCTACATACTTCACTTCTACAGCCAGGAGTGCTGGGAGGCCTGCTGTGAGGATGCTCAATTTGGCTTCTCTAGCTAAATGTTCCTTTCAACATTGCATGTGAAGCCAAAGGTTCCAAAGATCAACTCAAATTTCCTCATCACAATAAAAATGACTGATATTGAGGTCAGAGTATAGTAGCCTAAACTGCTACTGCTCTGCCCCTGTAGTCACCCAGGTATAATTAATTTCCTTCAGCATTTAGACAGACTCTGTGAAAGCAGCTACCTGCTTTCTCCTCTCTATAACACAAAACAAGCCGGATGGAGCATCCAAAAAACCATCCCAAAATCATAGAATCATAGAATAGTTAGGGTTGGAAAGGACCTTAAGATCATCTAGTTCCAGCCCCCCTGCCATGGGCAGGGACACCTCACACTAAACCATATCACCCAAGGCCTCATCCAACCTGGTCTTGAACACTGCCAGGGATGGAGCATTCACACCCTCCCTGGGCAACCCATTCCAGTGCCTCACCACCCTTACAGTAAAGAACTTCCTCCTTATATCCAATCTAAACTTCCCCTGTTTAAGTTTTAACCCATTACCCCTTGTCCTATCACTACAGTCCCTAATGAAGAGTCCCTCCCCCGACATCCTGATGCAAAAAGCAGTGATGTAAATCATGATGTAAAAAGTAGCAGCATGAATATTATTTCTCACTACCACACTAAGTAGAACCAGATGTGCTTCAAAGAGATGTGTTTCATGCCAGAATGTGTGCTCTTACAGTTCCAGGGCAACTAGTTCAAGACACCTGAAGAAACTGCAGAGGAGGAAACTTGTTAGATGTTGATCTGAGTCTGAGGTAGAAATACACCCAAAGATGTCCAAAAAGAATATGAGCAAAAGGGAGAAGTTAGTCTCAAAACTGTCTGTCTCCTGAAAAGAACAGGTCTTGTGGACCCTGTCACAAGTTTGCAAATACTCAATAATAGCTTAGTTTGCCTGGGCATACTGCAGCCTTAAAATAACAAGCACTAACTTAGAAACCAAGTTAAAAACATTAGAAAATCTGCCTCTGTAATAGCAAGATCTATCGAGGATCTGAACGCCACATTGGTAACCCTGCCACGAGCAGAAAGGTTACTCGTCTTTGCCTCTCTGGATTCTGGAAATCAGTATCCCAATCGCTCCATGAACCCATGCAGTTTCGCATTCTGCCGAAGTTTTTAACATGCCTGAATTCCTCTACCAAAAAGTAAGTCACAATTGAAGAATAATTGATTTTTATTGAACAAGTAGTAACAAACCTGGATACAAATTCCACTCTTGCACTTACTGATTGTCAGTTTACTGAACATTAATATGCTGGCATTTAGTACCTAATTATAACATTCTGCTTGTAAGAAAACTGTGGAGAACTGCATCAGGACTGAGATCAATCGTCACATGCTCTAACAAACTTTAATAACCACAAAATGAAAGGACTTGGGCATGTTCCTCCAGGTACTTGTGTTTTAATAGTTAAGAGACCTTAAAGTCGTATTCAACTATATTCAGCAGCACACATCAACCCAGTACTGAGACCCTAAGTCAGGAATCTGACACAGGTTTCACCATCCCTAAAAGAATTTTCAAACTGTTTTGTAACACACTAGCAACAAGAATTTCTTCAATATTAAATGCTAGATACTTGACACTCAAGCCAGGTACACTGCAGATATCTTACACAATGCCATCTATCAGAAAAAATCCTACTAAAAGAATAGTATCTTGCTGCACATAGACATGACAGTAACATAACACTGGAACATCCTCTATTAGAAATTTGTATTGTTAGAAGCCATATAGAAAATACTACTTCATATTCAAAAGGGGAAAATCATCTTTTTAGTCGTCCAGAAAGTACTTTTTCCTCTTTTCTTACTTATTTTCACTATGGAAACTAATGAAAGCAGATTACTTTTCCCACATAATTGCAAACAGCACTTATTTGCCTTTAGCAATATCAAAATTAATTATTATCCCTCTCTACTGCTCTCTTTTCAATTTATATTAAAAATTAAGACTAAAGTTATAAACTCTAGTGCAGAGGTTTTTCCTACTTTAGCTGCTTAATTCCCTATTAGAGTCAATTTGTGTATCATCAAAAATCCTTCTTAGGGCAGCTCATCCTGAAGTCTGCTTTTTCTAACACATTCCCTCCAGTTGGAATTACTTCCTTTTAACTTAGTATTACTGACAAAAGCTGCAGCACTAAAATTCATTCCCTATCACCAAAATCAATTCTCAAAATCTACTGCTGAAACCTCATCAAAAGTATCTGTCTATAATTGCTTATTTTTCAGGCCTATCTGTGTTTGAAACTGATAAACAGAAGGATTTATTATATTGCCTTCCTCTGAATTCCAGCTACATTAAAGAACATAAAACACTGGCTGGACCGAGTTTCTGCTTGCAGGAAATATATGATATGCCATGACTCAGAATTTTCACCCTTAAAAAAAACCCAAACAAACAAGCAAAATAGTAAGTGACTTGCTGGGAAGTTCAACCATAGCAAAAATGTTCTTTAAAAGCAGCAGTAAGTCACTAAAAAATATAAATAATCAGTCTCTAAAATACCTGTCTGTGTGTAGGCAAACTTCTAGATCCATACAGCTAATGACATCAGCTCTTTACCAACATACTCCGCATAAGAATTACACATCAACATAATACAACTGCTGGCTTCTATAGCAGAAGCACTTCAAAAAATGTCACAGTTTACCTATGTGATGGACCTACATTTTAGACTTTCATCATTTTATGTCAGACTAATCATAGCACAACACCTGTTTAACCTTTCAATAGATGTAAAAAACATGGGCCACCGCAGTGGAAAACCCATTTAGTAAAATCAGAGTTACTATACATCCAACAACATTTGTTCAAGTCCACAAGGTCCGAACCACAACGCAAATAGGTTTTGTGCGATATCTAAAATCTTCCTAGTTTAATATAAAATTCACATTTTTTGAAAGGATGTCCCTTTTCCAAGAAAAAGCAGGAAAATCTGTTACTAAAACGCCTTTCAGCAAACAGCTATGCAGATCAACGACAGCTCTGCTGTCAGCTTCCTCACTAGATTCCTTTTGACAGTCTCCATGCTCAAAAGGAGAGCGTCTCATTAAGCGCAGTTGTTAAGATTAAGAAGCTTAAACAAGGCAGGGTTAAACGTATAGGAGAAAACATAACATTTTAGATTAACTATTCAAAGTTAGAAATGTGATCCTTTGGGGAGATACAAACCACATGTGCACAATAAAATAAACTGTTTTTGGACTGAAAAAAAACACCACACACAGGAAAAAACTTTAATGATCACATACTATGAAGACTTGGTTACATACTTTGCCCAAAAAGCTCAGGAAAACTTCTAATAAATTAAAAGGGTGTCACAAGCTTGTAAAATCATTAGTAATTTTCCACATAAAATTTAAGACACATAGAGGAACTCAGTATGTAAAAGGAATGAAATCCCTCTCAAAATCATGATCCTCTGAGGGAGTCCAATTTAAAGACTTGCCAAAATTGAAGAGCATCCTGAAAATTAAAGTAAGTGACCAAACATCTTGATTGGATAATTGTTCCTTTCTTCTTGAGGTTCTTCACTAGTTCTTTACGGCTCTACCTAACCCAGTTTTATCTCAAAAAAACTCTTATCACCATTTGTTTTCTAGGAATGGGTTTCAACATAAAGTAGCACAAACTAGCTCCTCCAACTTGATATCAAAGTTGTGTAATAAGGATGCACTAGATTGGACACAGCTACTGCAAAGTAATAAATCCTGTCATTTCATACACCAACTCAGAAAACGTATTCCGCACCTACCTCTATTGTTACACCAAGGGCGGTAGGAAAGAAAAGAGGGCCTTAATACGTAGTCATCTGGTTAACAACTTTTGATTGTTACACTGCTGAAGACAAGCCTTGGAAAATACGCGTGCTGAAATAGTTTGACTGCCATTTCAAATACAGTGTGCTGGAGTGCCCCTAAACCCATCTCTTTTCACCACGTCCAATTATACAAGATGCTGTCAGCCTATGAAACCAAACAAATTCTCAGACTTCTGATTGCATTAGGATTATATGAAATGTCTCTTCCCTCAAAAATCCAACAGATACTTCTAAAAGACAAGACTTGAAAATAGAGCGCTTGTATTGGTTAAGAATGTAGGTTTCTCTGCACCAGTCCAATTGATAAAACTGACAATGCCCAACACTGAGTTAAAAAATCTGACAATACAGAATAGGTACTTGACTGAACATGTCACTGCAACCATGAACAACTATTATACAGTCCTTGAATGTACTGAGGGAAGAGATATTACATTATTATGATTAAACAATAATATGTAAGAAGCAAGGTTGCTCCTGGCATTTTTAGGTCATTTCAATTTTTTTTCAAAGGAGATTTATGAGTGTTAAAAGTCTTGCAAGCCTTTAGGTCAGTACAGCTATTACATACTGGCCTACATCTATTAGCAAATTAAGTACTCCAGTTAGTATTTTTTTAAACTGCTCCAACTTCTAAGACTTCTACCTTAGATAGACTTTTTTTTTTAATTGGGGGTTCGGGTTGTTTTCTTTTTTTTTTTTTGATTACTGCAAATAAAATATTTGGAGTTTGAGAGGACATTGTTTTGAGAAGACTCTGCAAGTATCTGGACTCTTCTGACACCTGACTCTGCAATACATCTTCACTTAAAATATCTATTGACAAAAAGTTTGGTAAAATACATTTCCAGAAGGTCCTAAGCCTTCAGCTGCCACCAGGAGAAATCTCTTTTCCCATTTTCATACCCTAACATGAGATAAAGCCACTGGTTATTGTACCCAGTCCTACTGCATATCCTTCAAGAAACAGTACAACTATATGCAAATATTTCTCTACTGTCATCTCTGAAAATAGATGAAGTATCTGATGGGCTACTTTTAAGTACAGCAGTTTGCTCATTCATTAAACATAAACCTTCTGAAGAGATGACTTTGAGGGGCTCAAAGAATAATGACAGTCTATCACATTTCTGTCCCTTACCCTCATATGGCTTTTAAAATAGAAGTTAAAGCAAACCAGAAACATACAAAAGTAAAGAAAGCAACAGAGCACCTAAATTCTCATGGCAGAGTGGGTCTTACGAATTAAAAGAGATTCAAATGATACCCATGTAATCAGGGACTTCCCAGTGTGGTATCCATCTGCTGAGAGTGGCACACAGAAAACCCAAGCATGCCCAGATGTGAAGTAATAACTGTAAATTAATTATTCCAACAGACATCCTTAAATAACAAAGCATGTGTCTTAATAAATGATTATTGACAGCCAAAAAGCATTTTCATAAGGGGAGAATTAGCTAAAGAGATAGCAGCTGTAATTCTACTGCAAGATGGGAAGTTCTCGAACTCTTGAGCTTCTCTTGAAATTTTTCTTAGAATTTCTGGGGAAGTCACTGAAACTGTCAGTGCTAACGAGAATCCCTGTGGACATCCTCAGGGATTTAACAGACACCAAAGAGTAAACTGCCTCTCGCTCCTGCAGGCTGCCCCTCATTCAGAAAACAGAAACGATGAGAGAAAGGAAAAGTGTGGAAATATTCTCTTCTGCCTGCCTGTGCTGCTCTGTGAAGAACAGAAGTTACTCTGAGCAGCTGCACTGCTGAGATGTTGCTAGTTTTCACAAGCACTAGAAAACAAACAATATAAAACCCCCTCAAAACCTTTCCAAGCTGAAATCAATTCAACCAATTCGTTCCTGTTGATACAATTTTCTTCTGAATACTCACATTCCAGACAATCTTCAAAACAATGTTAGAATCACACGTAACACAAAAATAGCGAGAGACACGGGGCATGTACACAGACACCCACCATCTGGTGAATTAAAAACATGCTTAAACTAAGCTCTGTTTTCATAGGTGAAAAATATTAAGATGACAATTCAAAATGAAAATAAAGAATTTGAAAAAGTAATAGGTGTAATCAGCCAGACATAAATGAAATGAGTTATTCTAACTTAAGACCCTGTAAAGGGTAAGTTTAAATCACACAGAGGTTCCATGGTGCACGTTTGAATCCTCAGGGTTTTTAAGAGAAGTGCAGCCACGGAAGCACGAGGGCACCAACCGTTCAAAACCTTCCACCAAACACGCAGAACTTTAACGACTCAAAACTCGATGGCTTCAAGCTGCTTCAGGCCACGCAGAGCTACAGGAAGCATTTTTCAGCAAGCACTTGCGTGTAAGCAGCGTTGTGTATCCAAAGAGCTTTGTCTCAGCACATGTATCATGTAAGTTACACTCTGGTTACACCACACACTTTCCATGATGCTTGTTAATGACTAAGAATTGTGACAGATGGAATAGTTACATTCCGATAACCAACCCACTGCCCCACGCATTTTTACACAATTGGGCAGTAAATACCCCCTACGCTATAAAATGTTTCTTGAGCCCTACACTGTTTTAACAGTTATACAGGCGTAAAAAGTCAAAGTCACATTCCATAAGGTAACAGCATAGAACACTTGACACTCAACCACTCCCATGCACGTGCTGTCACTTGGGGACTTCTTAAAGCACAACCCATCCTCCAACCGATAGATGGGACGCGACCACTACTGGGTACAGACTTTTGTTTGCGGCTGCAACCCAAGGGGCGAGCGCAGAGGCAGCCCCCGTGTGTGCCCTCACGTACCTGGACGCTCCTGGACGCGGACGACGAACTTCCAGTGGGCCACCGCCTCCCTGTCAAGGCCGGCTCTCAGCGTTACCACTCCGCTCTCCCGCTCCACACGCACCGGCGACTCCTCGACGGGCGGCGACACCAGCTCGAACCAGGCAGAAGCGAAGCGCACCGGGACCAGCGTCGCCAGGCGGATGCCCGGGCGGGCGTCCTCTGGCACGGACAGGGACAGCGGCCGGGCGGCTGCGCGGGGAGGCACCAGCACAGACCGGCGGCGCCGTCGGGCGGCATCGCGGGGGATCGGGAGACGCTTGGGCTGCGGCAGCACCTCGAGCTCCAGCGGGGCGCTGAGCAGCGGCGGCCGCCCGCGGTCCCGCGCGTAGAGGCGCAGCGTGATGGGCGCTCGCAGGTGGAGCAGGGAGCGCACCAGCAGCACGCGCCCGCTGCGCGGCACCACGAAGAAGTGCTCGCTGCGCGGGAGCGCGAAGTAGCGCAGCTCCGCGTTGGCGCCCGCGTCCGCGTCCTCGGCGTGCGCCTGCCACACGGCGGAGCCGAGCGCCAGCGTCTCCTCCACGCGGAGCCGCGTGACGCCGCGGCGCGGGCCCCCCGCGAAGCGCGGCGCGTTGTCGTTGTCGTCCAGCACGCGGACGGTGATGGCAGCCAGCTCCGCGGGCGCGGCGGCGCGCGGCAGGCAGCGGCGGCAGCACAGCGCCAGGCGCAGCGCGTACAGCGCGCGGGCCTCGCGGTCCAGCGGGCGCGCCGTGCGCAGCAGGACGCGCGCGGTGCGGGCGTGCAGCCACACGCGGAAGTGCGAGTGCCCCGCGCCCAGCAGCTGCAGCCGCCAGCGCCTGCCCCGCACCTGCGCGCACCACGGCCCCGGCGCCAGCCGCGTTAGGGGGATGCTCAGCCCGCGCACACGCGTGCCCGCCGCGCGGTTCTCCGCGACCTGCCCGTCGAACGAGGGTGTCCTTCGCGGCGCTGCGCGGGCGGCGGCCAGGGCGCAGCACAGCAGCAGGGAGCCGGCAGCGCGCAGCGATCCGCGGGGCACCATGGTGGGCACCGGCCGGCGCGCCTCTGCCCTGCCCCGGCCGCAGCTCCCGCGGCCACTGGGCGGGTGGGGAGGGGCCGCGCGGGGCGCTGCGCTGGGGCTGGGGCAGCCGCCGCCCCGCCCTACCCCTGCGCGCACGGGCCTCACGGAATAAAGCGCCCCGTGCGCCTGGTTCAGGTGTCGGCCGGCTTAACCGCCCGCCAGCGCCGGTGATCCTCCGCGTGCTGCTTCACCCGCCGCTGCGTCACCTTTGCGAGCTCCCTCCTCTGCCGGAGCCACCTTCCCCGCGCGCTTACGCGGGCAGCAGCGCACGGGGAAATCCCGCCGGCTGTCTGCCACGTCTGCCAACACGCGGGTGGCTGCCGAGTTATCTTCTTGTGGGTTTCTAGGTAGCCCCTTATTGTAAAATTCGAGTTTTGCTCTCAGGTTGTACTTGCGCAGTGGCATTGGGCTGAAGTTACGAAGTTACATCCTTAGTCACGAGTAATCGGCTCCCAGCGCCTCCGTATCTGCAGAGGTAAAAGAAATTTTCTTAGGTGACACATAACTAGAGAATGTTTCTGGTGATAAACAGAAAGAAATAGAATCCAAGATTTATTTAACCAACGAAAAAAAAAAATACCAACCCCAACCTATTAAACTAAATTTCAGTTAATTTCAAAATTAAACTGACTACATAAAACAGGCATGTTTCAGAAAAAGTCGCTATAAAAGCAGTTCCTTTTGACCAAAAGGCAAACACACATGCAGCACTGAGTGCTGACTGCCACTCTCAGCAGCCGGCTTTCAAGGGGGAGAAAGGGGCTGGCAGTCTCCTGGGACTTTTTATTGCCAGTAACTATAAATACCTGTCAATAATAGTATTAATGCACCCCCTGGAGCAAGCTGATGTGGATGTCATCTGGCACACCTGACAGACATGGCTTTCAAGCAGCAGTCCATACTTTCAGGAAGGGCTCTGCACTGCTGCCTTATCTCAACAAAGGGATCTCGTTCTACACTATTTACTTCCCACTGTATGCTGGCACACAGTGCTGCAGGATTGAGCTCAAAGTGACAAGACAGTCGCTGTGCTATTTCAAATGGTTTGCACATTGTCACTTTCTATGACACTTGCAGCTCCATTTTCTCAAATGCAAGTGTAAGTGATGATCCTTTCCTGTACAACTTTGCAAACTAAACCTAAATTATTCAGAAGTACAGCTGCTGTTGTCTGATCCTTGCTAGCTCTTCATGCAGCTTTTTCTCTGCACTTCACATTTTTTTCTTGGAATCTAGCAGTCAGATGGGTGCAGGAAACACCTTCTGACGCACTAAAAGCAGAATCCTTCCTCACAAATGAAGAACTGATGACACTTTCAGTATCTTTCAGTATTTTGTAACAATTACTTCCCAGTTTATTTCAACTAGCTGGAAGACCCTTTCTGCTGTTAACTAGAGTGTGTTGTCTACCAAGAAGGTTAGGATAAAGGTTTTAATTACAATAGCCTATGTAAGTGGACATAGTTCTTAAGGCAGCCAGAAACACCTCCTACATATCTTATCAGCAAACTAAATGAGCTATAGATACATACACAGAAGTGAAATCTGAGGTGTGTTGAAATCAGACAAAACACTCACAATAAATTCTCACCGAAGAACACGCTAATGGTATATTCTGTTTCCTCCAAAGTATTTACATTATTAATAATCTCAGTAAACAGCTTGAAAATCTGTACAGAAAAGCTTTTCTTTACAATCCTAAGTTTCAACATACAGTTTTTCTAATCAGAATTCTGACTTACGTAACTGACACAGAGTCACTTCACTTTTTTTTTATTTTAAATAATGACTTTTGTAAATGAGTTTATACTACTCTCTAAACATCCATTTTCTCAAAACTATGCTTCTTCCCTGTAAGTGCCTTAATAAAATGTCTCTGTGAGAAGCAGGCTGCTGGGTTTGCATTTAATATGTAAGCCACAATGAATGGATATGCCTGATACTAAATCTTAGTAAACCTTGCCTGGAGTATTTTTCAATTATTTGTGTACATGAAGTAAACAGAAAGAATCATTTCAGTCTCAATTGTATTTGCTATTTATAATCATAATTCTCAAAAACTTCAATGTATTTCATTTGTCACCACATTTCTCTGTGTTTCAGAATCCCAAACTACTTTTGCCTCAGCAGAACTAATCAGAACACAATTTACACTGTCAGAATTTGCAGATTTGGCAAAGAAAACATATCTGATTCAATTCTGCCCTAGGCTCCAGCAGAAGCCAGGCAGGTTTCTGGTGAGCTTCTCAGCATCCTACCTAAAGGGCTTACTACAGGTTGAAAGAGAGCATCCTTTGAAGATAATGTTTGTTTAAATAACTGTGAACAGTGTGACAGTGCCAAATACTGGTGTCTGTGCTCATTCGAGGTGTCTTACGATGTACATCAGAACTAACAGTTGTGTCAGACAAATGAAAAATTATTCTGAGAAATATTCTGATTTAGTAAATAATAAAAGGTAATATACTACCTACAAAGGCAGAAACCACCTTTAAAGTTTTTAAAGTAATTGGCTCACCTTCAAAAATTAAAGAAGCATATGGGAAACCTACATAAGGAAATAGAGGAAAAATATTTTTGTTTCTGCAGCCCAAGGAAACCATAAGGAATGATGCTTCCATGAAGGATTCATTATCTTCCTTAATGGTATGCGCAGGTGTGGTGAGACACACTGAAGGCAGTCAGTATACATCTTACTGAATTCTACTGTAACTAAGTCTAGGTAAAAGACTGCTCAGGCAGCGGATCGCCCGCTTTCCTGAGAGTAGTTTTCATTTTTCAGTTGGTCCTGTCCACAGCCCTTCCTGGGAACAGCTGCTGTTCCATTCCATGTGTGTGGAATATCTAAATGCTGCAGCAGTTATCCCAGATTTTCTCACCATACCTTGACCTGAGCAACAATAAATGACAAAAATGAAAAAGGAGCAAGCACTACTTTTTATCCCAGTCTCTCTTTTCCTTCCCCAGCTCCAGTCTTCTGATCACCTTCCTCTGTAGCCTGCTATGCTGTCTGGCATCCATTTACTCTTCTGTCTTTATTTATCAAACAGCAGCCTGAAGAAGTAACAGATAGTGAGTTAAAGTGAGTTATATTAAATGCTTTTAATGTACATCTGCTATTTCATGAGCTATTAATTAAATAAATAACTAGAACCCATATTGTCCCATGCCATTTAAAGAGGATTGTCCTCCATAAGCTAGAGCAAAATTTAGCAGTTGGAATGTAATAAATATCCAATAAATACTTCTCTTAAATAAAAGAAAGAAACAAAAAAAGAAACAAAAAATACCCAAACAAAAAAGCGCCTAACAAACCTAGTGCACTTCTAGTAAACCCATGTCATTTCCAAAAATAAGTAAATAAATAACAATAGTTCATCCTTGTTACTAAGAAAGCAGATACTAATACACAGGAGAGAACTGCTAGGTTAATGCATTTGATTTTTACACAGTAGTATCTTTTAATAGAGCCACACTTCAAATGCATCAAATTCAAAGGACACAGAAGGGTTTGTTTGGGGTTTTCTTAAAGCAAAAATGAATTTGGGTGGACATACCTCAATTTAGCAAGTTTTAAAACCTCTAAACTAATGCTTTTAGAAAAGTGTATCTAATTTTATTATACAAAACAATACACTGGCAACTACAATACCTTTCCTTTAACTTAAAGAGATATTTCTAAATTGTCTACTCCCGTTACTCATAGTTCAGTGATTTACTCAGGGGCTGGGGAACATGTGTTTCAGAACAAGTGATGTACCAGAGGTGCTTAACCTTTTTGATTAGGCTGAATATAGTGGTTCTAGACTGTTAATACAGTTGTTTTGTTCAAATTAATTCCTAGCTTGAATCTGAAATGTAGTAAGAAAGTCCTTAAGAAGGGACTGTAAGACAGTATAGTCAACATCTGTCATTAATCAAACCAATTGACAAAGTGCTTCATCTTGTAGAAATGTAGCAATACAGTTAAGTACTATTATAGGAGAACAGGATGATATATTACAGTTGAAAAAGAAAACCAGAAAGTTGTTTTAATCCACAGCCCACTCCTCACTTCATAGATGTGCTGATAATGCAGAGTTTGTGTTTTATTGGCTTTGCTGTGCTCCAGCTCATTAAACACAGCTGCTTTGTATGGGCACAAACACATTACCCAGAAAGAGAATGAACAATCCAGAGTATAAGATTTTAGCCAAGACACCCAAGGCATTCATGCTCTAATTCTTGGAAAAGGAAAAAACATTTATTGCAGATGTTTTAAAAAATTAAGGCATCAAAGCGCATAAAGCTATAAAAATCACAAATAATGGCTTCAGCAAGGTTAAAATTACTATAGGCACTTCTGTAGCAAAGCAAATCTATGAGTGGTGGCAATCCTAAAATAGGAAATATATACATATAGGTATCAATTTTGTTGGGGTTTCCCATGTTACACAGGAACTCAAGTATTTTGTAGGTGTTGGACTTCAGCTCTGATTCAGTTCCTACTGAAATCTGTAAGATACTGCCATTGATTTCCCAGCTTTTGTATCAGACTTTAAATATATATAGCATACATAACATTTGAGAGTGCCCCTCAGATTTGATGGCAAATCTGCAAAACATTAGCTGTTTATGCTTTGAAATAAAATATAATAAAAAAGGCTATCTACAAAAATTTAACAAAAAGCACTTCTCCTGTTTTCACTTCTGTATTTTCCTATCTGAGATCTCCTTTCATCTGACTTGTATGTCTATGTCCTTCTATTTCCAAATCTATCCTACTGTACTTCTGTATTAGTGCTCACAAATCTTTGTAAACCCAGGACCCAGGCTGGGCACAATGTTTCTCAAGAGTGCATTTATTTATTTAGAGCCCACTACTGAGGCATCCATTCAAATTGTTGCATTGCAAATAATCCTTATTAGCCTTAGTGTGTTTGATTATAGAATAATGAAAATCAAAGGGGAAATTTTGAAGGCTATTTTGAGGGCATTGCAATGTTTGCTAAATGTCTTTTAAATTACAACAGCAACATTTATGTGTTTAATTTTTACTAAAATTTTAATTCAGACCCAAGATACCTAAGCAAGGATTTCATTACACAGGGTATTTTCATACATCTTCCAAACCGAAGTACTAGACATCGAGTCTGCAGAGTGTTGTCATAGCTGGATGTATTTCACTTTATTTTACTTACAGCTGCTTTAGGAAGGAGATGTTTTGTTCATTAGCTTATTCATGCATTGCCATTCTTCTGTTATCACTGTAATATGGTTTCATCTTAAGGATAATTATGAAGTTAATGTAAGCACTGCTGAAAGAGACACACTATTTATAGTGATTAAATCACTGTGGAAAAAAAAAAAAAATCAGAACGTCTCTTGAGCCCTCTAGTGTTTGAAATTAAGTCTCAACGGACTTGGGAAGGTTCCTGCTTGTCAAAACTGATATCCTTGATATTTTTACATATCTCAAATAGCATTGATAACTCCTCCTGTCACTCCACTGAATTACTAATGTACACTAGTACTAATGTGCTAGTGCATTATTACTTGCAATACAACTGATATTGAGCACCTTTGACAGCTGACAAATGAAGAATAATACAGAGTATTCCCCTCTAAAATCATGTTTTTCTCCAGTCATATTGTTAGTGCCATTGTATTTTGGCACCAGAGTGAATTATTCTTCATCCATTTAAAAAAAAAAGTAAATTCTGCTAGAAAACTTCAGGAAATAATTTTTCAATTAATTTCACTAAATTACAAAGGTAAAATAAAAAGGAATGAATCACAGCAACAATCAGAGTAACAAAATTAATTTAAACTTGCCTTTCAATAACAAGAATTTTAACTCTTGTTGAATTTGCTGATCTGAATATTTGTGGAATTTTATCTGATGCCTCAAGTAAGACAAAAGTAGCCACACAGTGCAGTATGAGACTTACCCACCTCAACAGAATCCTGGGTTTTGCCTTTTAAGCCCTCACTGACCAAGGAACAAAGCCTAAGTTCTTAAACATCATTCAACTTAGATGCATTCAATAGCCCAGTTTGCACTGGAAAATTATGTCTGTTGAAGTACTTCAAAACAGGATATACCAAAATAAGGCTCTTGAAACATATATTTTTTATTATACATTATACATTTATATTAAAATATGCGTTTATACTGTATACAGATTAGTTAGCAATATATATCTTTTTCTATTCCATACACAGTATGCTTTTAATATAATGTATTTAACAATTATATAGCACTGACATTACTTCCAATATATACTAGGTTGCAGTGTAAGCTGCACAATTATCATAAAAGTTTAAAATAGAAAAATTTAAAAAAAAAAGCATTTTTAAAGCATTTATTTTCTGTTTACCATTCTTCACCAATATCAGTGACACATGCTGTGGGCATATCAAATGCATACAAACCTTTCAGGAATCCACTGTTTCTACATCACATTTAAAAGTCCTGAAAATTGTGAAGCAACTCAGCCAGTATTGAAAAACTTGGATCTGTTCTTTCATGTTTTCACATTAAAGGCTGTCCAGAGCAGACCAAACCTAGGCAGCTGACAAGACAAAACAGATATACAACCTAAAGCATAGTGCTACACTCCTCTGGATTTTTTAAATTAACCCATCTCTGTTTTGCTTCCTGAATCTCATATTGTAACTGACAATAACTACAATGATGCCTTCTCAAAACATAAAAACGCATCAGCTGCCAGCTCACTGCTTATAAACTCATTTAAGACAACTTATAAAGACATAACCTTTAAGCGTGTGTGCAAACAATATGCAATCAAATACGCAACACAAATATCTATAAAGTTAGATGAAGTATTAGGATTACTGCAGCTTTCTCTGACTGAAGCAAAGCATATGGTGGTATAATGGAGCATGAATTTACAGCAGCAGAGATCTACGATATAGATTAAAGCTTCATCTGTGAGAACATGCTGCACAGAAGAAAAACCCAGCCTTTTTGGGGGGTGGGTGGGTTTATGCATGATGAACGGCAAACACTCTTCTGTAGAACTAGGACTCCCTCTGCTGCTAACATGGAAGTAAAACCCAAACCCTTCCTTGAAACCCACTACAAACGTGCTCCCCGATTTTGAGTTTATCGAGGTATAAACATGCTTCCCCTGCTATCTGGATGGATGGAAGGTTTGCAGGTAGGGCTGACAGGCTCCTGTCATCCATATGGAGCATGGAAAGCTCCAAAGAAAATGAACTCTACTCAACTAATTCTGTCTGCATTCACTGCGGTTCTGAATGGAACAAGCACTTGATAGCTTTTCTTACTTTTTAAAACCAGAAAATCACAGATATATGACCAAGTATATCTTTACATCTTTATAGAAACCTCCATTTTTAGGAAATTGTGGCTTATTTATCCTGTTAGAAGAGTTTTTGATGGTTTAGGGGTTTGGGTTTTTTTGTTTTTTGGTAGGTTCTTAAGTTAAACTAGATCTCGAAGTACAAGTGAAAAACATACAGTCTTTAGCAAGAATACATGATTGACTGTCCTAGGTTCAGCAGTAGCAGTCATTTTTCTCCTTCTTAGTATCTGTACCACTGGTGCAGTGCTGTGGTTTTGACTTTCAGCCTGGGAACAACACTGATAACATCGATGGTTTTAGTTGTTGCTAAGTAATGTTTACTCTGACCAAGTTACCCAGAAGGGCTAGACTGCTGCCCAGGTCAGGCTGGGGATCAGTCAGCGGGTGGTGAGCGGTTGTATTCTCTTCTCTTGTTATTTCCCTTGTCATTATTATTATTGGTGGCAGCAGTAGTGCTTTGTGTTATACCTTAGTTACTGGACTGTTCTTATCTCAACCCGTGGGAGTTACATTCTTTCGATTCTCTACCCCATACCTCCGGGAGCAGGGGGAGGAAGAGAGGGGAGTGAGCAAGCGGCTGCGTGGTTCTGAGTTACCGGCTGGGCTTAAACCATGACAGTTCTTTGTGGCGCCCAACGTGGGGCACGAAGGGTTGAGACAATGACAGATCTGACCAGAGGGTGTCAAATGTATTTGCGATAAGCATTCATTGTTTTGTATTAACAGTCACTCGTCACAATGCTGATTTATTGGCACTCAGAGTTGTTGCTCTTGATCTCACAGTTCCAGCATGTTGTACCTTACTTACAGCTGGTATTTGCTGTTTTAGTGTTTATTGGCTGGGGGCTTGGGCTAAGGTTCTTGTTTCACTGTACTTTATGGTAATGACTTGTAATACAATAGACTCATTGATCATGAAACTGATCTGACTTGCGTTCCTAATGTGGTCATCACCTCTATACTTGGGGAGTTATATAATGGAAGTGTTTAGCAATTACACATGTTTTTTTCCCTTCTCGGGTGGTCAGCCTATGAAGGAGACATTTCCTTACACCCCCCAGCCCTGCCCCCCCCCCCCCCCCCCCACCCCCCGAATATTTACCATGGGAATAAAGGAGGACCACCAAGAGATTTTCCCAGAGGCTGGACAGTCATGAGTGGCAGGGTGTGTGAGACAGTATGGGCAAGCATCTATGCCTGTGGGCCCCTCCAGTGCTTTGGAAGCATTACAGGTGAAAGACAGCTGCATGGAGTCCCCAGTGACAAGCTGCAGAAACTGCTGAAGGAGAGGGTGAATCGAGTCAGTTTGCCGAGGTGAAAGCCATCCAGCTGGCCTTGGACACTGCTGAAGGAGAAAAGTGGCCAGTACTTTGTGTCTGTACTGATTCATGGATGGTGGCAAACGCCCTGTGGGAGTGGTTGCAGCAATGGAAGCAGAGCGACTGGCAATGCAGAGGTAAACCCATCTGGGCTGCTGCACTGTGGCAGTTACATTCTTTTAGTTCTCCTCCCCATTCCTTAGGGAGTGGGGAGAAAAAAAAAGGGGGGGAGTGAGTGAGTGGCTGTGTGGTTCTGAGCTACCGGCTGGGCTTAAAGCACGACACTGACCAACATTAAAAGCTGATATTTGAGATGTAAAGTTGCTCATGTAACATGATGACCAAAGGTATGAAATGAGTGTATTGGCAACAGTTTGTTTGAATTGACATTAGAGTGACTTCCCTGTGAGGGTGCTGAGACACTGGCACTGGTTGCCCAGAGAAGCTGTGGCTGCCCCATCCCTGCCAATGTTCAAGGCCGGGCTGGACGGGGCTTGGAGCAAGCTGCTCTAGTGGCAGGTGTCCTGCCCATGGCAGAGAGTTGGAACTGGATGAGCTTTAAGGTCCCTTCCAACCCAACCCCGTCTGGGATTCTGTGACTTTGTGCCAATCCATTCAAGGCCAGTACCTGTTGGTACGTGGTGTCAGGGTCGGGGCCAGACCTGGCAGCCGAGGGCAGGAAGCCACATCATTTCACACTTCTTTTAGTCCCAGTTGCCAACGTGCATTGCGCTGGGAAGCAGTGGTCACGGTACAATGAGTTATTTCTTGAGGAGTCACAGCTCTGCAGAGCAAAGGGAACGTTAGTCAGTGTTGTACTGCCGGGAAGGCTGACACCCTGCGTGTGTCCCTTCTTGTTCGGGGTGTTTCTGGGGGAACCAGAGAACTTACAGGACACACGCAGGCCAAGCGCTGCCCGCTGAAGGTCGGGGGCTATGATAATCGCTGCAAGCTGCAGCAGTACAGACCATTAACGGACCCACACCGGCGCCACGACACCGGGCTGCCCTCGGCGCCGCCAAGAGGAAAATCCCTGCGCCTCGCCCAGCCCCTCGCCAGCGCTCTCGACGGTTGATTTGTAGCGCCTGACGCGGCGCCGGCGCGGTCTGTGAGCCATGGCGGACGAGGAGCTGGAGGCGCTGCGGCAGCAGCGGCTGGCCGAGCTGCAGGCCAAACACGGGGTAAGGACGAGGCGCCCGCTCGGCTGCTGCCCTGGCAGTGCCCCCTGCGCCCTGCCGCCGAGCCGGGGCAAACGGGAGCTCTGCGGGCGCGGCACGGCCTGGTCGTCACTCCCGAGCCTTCTCCGGGCGTGTGGGAGGGGAGGCGGGCGGGACAGGGCCTCGCCGCGAGTAAAGGCTTCGGCAAGAGACCGGGGAGCAGCGGGGAGCGGCCCGGCCGTGCCCGATGCTTTGGCTGGGGACGTCCCGAGTGAGCCGGCCCCGGGCCCGCACCCGGTGCGCGGGCTGCCGCCGTGCGGTGCTCGGCCCATGAGCGTTCCCTCCGCCGACCGATCCGCACGGCGCTCGCTCTGAGTCACCATCGCCGGGCATTCCAGTCTGTTTTTAGAGCTAAAATGTCAGCTATGATCAGTCCCGTTTCTTCTCACTGTTGGTTTCCTGTTGAGCTGCCACACTTTGTAGTGGTACTTACGAAATTTGAGGTGCAGATTCAACACAGAGTTCATCTTTTTTACTTTTTTATTTTATTTGCTTCTGAATAGCCATCTCGGCTGCATTAGTCCCAAACTACCATGCTAGGATTGTGCTTTCTTCTTCATTGATAAATACAAAGCATTACGTTGAATTTAATTTCTCCTCAGCTTGCTTTAATGGAGTTTAAATGCCTTTGTCTGCTTTCGGGGCTTTGGGAAAGTTTATTACCTTCAGCCCAACAGGAAGGCCTTTTAATAATGTCCGAACCGACAGCAGTTTGTGGATGGATCCAGCAGCACAAGTCATCATGCAAGTTTGCATTGCTGTTGTGTGAGGAAACCATGGGGTGGCACATTTATTTGCCAGGGCAGCAGATTCTTACTATCAGGATGTCATCCGTGGTCAGGCGGGTTTAGTTTACATTGACTTTGCTGGAATATTGAATGGTTTGGATGGGTTGATGGTCATACTTATTGTGATCTCATTCTTCAGGATCCTTCTGGTGATTCATCGCAGCAGGAAGCAAAACAGAGGTATAAATGAGAACTATTGACTTTTGGTCTCACACTGAGTTGTTTTGGAACCTTTTGCATTTATATTTTTTTTTAAATATTTTCACTTCTTTGAAATACCTGATTTTGGTTTTTTGTGGTTGGAAAAGTCACCAAAAAAGAATAGCTTAAATGTCAGAAGATTTAATCCAGGGATAGCTAAAATCTGATCAATGCAAGTGTGGCCCCCAGGCCATGACTATACAGGATGATCTAGCACAGAGCTTCAGGGCAGTCTGAACCTTCACTGGGGTGGGAGCAAAGGGAGGAAAACAGCACCAGCAGCTCGGTTTCACTTTGGACCTCAGCTGAATGCAGTAACCTTTTAAGTGCTTTGAGCACCCTGGTCTATTGGAACGTGTCCCTGCCCATGACAGAGGGTTGAAACTTGATGAGGTTTAAGCTTTCTTTCAACCCAAACCAGTCTGTGGTTCTATGAACCTCATGATCCCTAGTGATATAACAGGATGTTTGGGGGAAGCATTATCACTCCCACAGTCATCTGCTTCTGGAACTGGGAAACCTTGGCTTTTCAGGCTTGGTAAGACCTGGTCGTAAAAAAACCCTTGAAGACTTGCGGAGCTCTTCCCAAACTGGTGTTTGTCTGAGTGATGAGTTTGGGTTTGGCTCTGTTAGTGCAGTGGGGACATGCTTTCCTAGTTGATTCGATTTTCTGGGACATCTGTTGCAGTTAAAAATGTGAAACAAAAAGCTTTGTGTCAGAACTTAGTGCAGAAGCACTGCAGAAGCTGCAGTAAGTGGAGAATTGAAGATACGTGTTTAAAGAGCTCGACTTTGCACACACTCAAAGTTTATAGCAACCGAAATGTATAAACTAAAATTCCAGTTTTGCAAATATTTAGTAACTGTAAGCATATGAAGACTTATTAACAAGTTCTACATAAATAAGGAGGTTTGGTTCTGTCTTGCAGTTGCATGGACTGTTCCTTAACACTTGCTGTACCGTGCGCTCCCTTTGAATTCCACATGGAATTCAGATTTCTAAATACAGAGTATTTACAAGTGGGTAGCATGGCTTTTGTCTCTGAGATGTAATAACAAACAGGAGGAAGGTGTGAGTAGTAATAAATCCACATTGATTTCTTGGAAGGTGTGGTCAGCTGTTTAACTTGTCAACATACATAGAGCTACTCACAACCGAAAATGCTACAAAAGGAATTGGGTTGATGTGGGGTTTGAAGGGACCTCAAGAAGTCACTGACAAGAATTGAATGTCTTCTGTAGTTAGCTGGTTTGTGTACATTATTTTAGGTGTTTCAAATCGCACTTCTAATGTGTGGTTGATTTTTCATTACAGGGAAGCAGAGATAAGAAATACTATTTTAGCTCAAGTTCTTGATCAAGCAGCTCGTGCAAGATGTAAGTATCCAAGTAACTTTCTAATTAAAAATTCCCACCTAGTGTGCTCCAGTGCAGCTCAGATCAAGCATGTATGTGCTTCTGTAGAGGCCAGAGCAGAAAAACACTGGTGCTGATGAGAAGGTAAAACCATTACAGCTTTTCAGTTTGATGGCAACAATTGGAGGGGTAGGGTTAACTGACATCGAAATGATGTTTTTTTTTTAATTAATAGTAGGAATTATAGTAAGAATCAAAATTAGATTAATTAGGATCAAATATTTAAAAGTAAGAAATAAAACTCTTGTATCTTTCTATGTTTTACATAAATGAAAATGCCTTTCTGAATTTATTTTATTATGCTGGCATGAAGAAGACAGTTGCATAGGGATATTTGTCACTTTTTAGTTCCTAGTGAAGGTATTTGAGTATGATTTAAAACAAATGGAACCTGTTTCTCTTGCAGTAAGTAATCTAGCACTTGTGAAACCAGACAAAGCAAAAGCAGTGGAGAATTACCTTATACAGATGGCACGATTTGGACAATTACCTGGAAAGGTGAGTTATATTTTTCTAATTCTTTCTTGCATGTATCTGTTAGCAAACCCAATTCACTCAAAAAAAAAAAAAGGGGGGGGGGGGGGGAAGGGAGGTGGTTTTAGTATCTGTAAATTAAATAACTGAAAAAGACAACTGAGAGCTTCTAAGTAGTGTTATATAATTCCTTTTATAAGAAAGTGTAACAGGTGGGAGCCTAGCTAGGATCTAATTCCCTCTCATGACTGAGCATCATAACAAAGTATGTTTTTGTCAAAGTGTATTCAGTAGAGTGTACATGTTTATGTTCATCGTGACTGTTTGTCAGAGAGAGGCAGGAAAACATAGGTGTGCAGCTGTTCTGTGACCTTCATGGTTGGCTGCAATGGGGCACCTGGCCAACACTCTGAGCATAGACAACAGTGAGATCATGAGAGCCTGCGTAGCTTCTCCACAAGTAAACAATTAGAAATCTGGCGTAAAGCTGGTTGGTTTTCTAAGGGTATAAAGGCAAGACCCTCTTGAGGCTGAATCTGGAGCCTCACCTATGGGTGGACGCACCAAATAGGAATTCTTTCAGTTACCTGAGACTCCTGGCATCGGCTGCAACGGGGCTTCCCAGCTTGAAGTGTGGACCTGGATGATGATTCGGTGGTGACTGGTCGTGTATTTCTTCTGATCTCTGTTCTCTCCATGCAGTAATGACTTGATGCATTACTAATTTTCCTCTGTACTTTATATATAAATATATATGTACTTTATATATATATATATGATTTGCTTCATTGTACTTACTATATATAGAGAGAGAGAGATACATTATTCACATTAGTGTGCTTGTTTGCTTTAGTGTGCTTACTTACTTTAGCATGCTGGTTTAATAAACCATGCATATTATAGAGCTAGTGTACGCACGTTTCGTGGCATACCCTGCCTGGCAGCAGAACAGAAGGGGAAATGTGATTCAGTTGTTTGATACAGCATCTCTCAGAATGTGTTTATATGGCTTTTCTTCTGCTTTCCTAGGTATCGGAACAAGGTTTGATAGAAATACTTGAAAAAGTGAGTCAGCAAACAGAAAAGAAAACGACAGTAAAGGTAAGCTTAGCTTCCTACATGTAATTTTGATTTGTTAAAGGGCAGAAAAATTGCAGGTATTGGACCATTTCTTCCCTGTGAGGGTGGTGAGGCCCTGGCACAGGTTGGCCTGAAAGGCTGTGGCTGACCCATCCCTGGCAGTGTTCAAGGCTAGGTTGGACAGGGCTTGGAGCAACCTGCTCTAGTGGCAGGTGTCTGTGCCCATAGCAGGGGGTTGGAACTGGATGAGCTTTAAGGTGTCTTCCAACCCAAGCCAGTCTGTGATTCTGTGAACTTCACTTTGTATTTACTACCTGTCTTACCTACACTGGTAAGTTCTGAGATTCAATCCCGTCAGTCCTTACCTATAGTAAGAATTGCAGATGTTGGCACTGGGCTGTCAGTGTTCTGTTGTGTCTGTCCTGCACTCTTACACGAGGCAGGGACTTGGTAGGTAATGGGGTGAATGTTCTGCTCCCATGTAATGTTTTCAATGAATGGAGGTTGAGAGGCTTGCTGTGTGTTGTATTTACTGTGACCGTTCTATTTTCACATTTCATTTTAGTTCAACAGAAGGAAAGTATTGGACTCCGATGAAGAGGATGACTACTGATACTACTGTAGGACTGTCTGCCAAAAAAAAAAACGCCTGGGAAAAGGCAACATGCTTTTGTCAGGCAGAATGCAGGATCTGAAAATGTTTACGCTTTTTTTTTTGTGGGTTTTTTTTTGTTTGTTTATAATTAAAAAGGCCAACAAATGAACTCGTCTTTTTAAGTCTGAGAAGGGGATACTGTAACATAATTTTTTTTGTAGTGCAAGAGGCCTGAGCAGTGTGGGGTTCCCCATTGCTTCATTAGCATGAGCAGTTTGTTGCCCTGTACTCATTTGTGTAAGCTATGCTTCCAGCAACAGCACACGCTTAACTTGCTGCAATTGGAGATATATGTCCTAGGTTCAGCAATAGTGGTCATTTTTCTCCTTCTTAGTAGCTGCTGCAGTGCTATGTTTCTGACTTTCAGCCTGGGAACAGCGCTGATAACACTGATGGTTTTAGTTGTTCCTAAGTAATGATTACTCTGACCAAGGACTTTCTGAGTCTCATGCTCTGCCACGGAGGAGGGGAAACCGGGAGGAAGCAGAGACAGGACACCTGACCAAAACTAGCCAAAGGAGTATTCCATACCACAGCACATCATGCCCAGTTATAAAAACTGGGGGCAGTTATCCAGAAGGGCTAGATCACTGCTCGGTCAGGCTGGGTATCGGTCAGCAGGTGGTGAGCGGTTGTATTCTCTTCCCTTGTTATTTCCCTTAGCATTATTATTATTGGTGGTAGCAGCAGTGGTTTTGTTATGCCTTAGTTACTGGGCTGTTCTTATCTCAACCAGTGGGAGTTGCGTTCTTTCAGTTCTCCTCCCAGTCTCTCCGGGAGCGGGGAGAGGAAGAAGGAGGGGGAGTGAGCAAGCGGCTGCGTGGTTCTGAGTTACCGGCTGGGCTTAAACCACAACAGTTCTCTGTGGTGCCCAGCGTGGGGCACGAAGGGTTGAGACAATGACAGATCTGACCAGAGTGTGTCTAATCTATTTGTGATAAGCATTCATTGTTTTGGATTAACAGTCAATAGTCATAATGCTGGTTTATTAGCTCTCAGAGTTGTGCTTGATCTCTGAGTTTCAGCATGTTGTACCTTACTTACAGCCGGTATTTGCTGTGTAAGTGTTTATCGGCAGGGGGGCCTGGGCTAAGGTTCTTGTTTCACTGTACTTTATGGTAATGACTTGTAATACAATAGACTCATTGATGATGAAACTAATCTGTTTTGCATTTCCAGTGTGGTTATCACCTATATACTTTGGGAGGTATGTAATGGAAGTGTTTAGCAATTACACGTTTTTTTCCCTTCTCGGGTGGTCAGCCTATGAAGGAGACATTTCCTTACACCCCCAGCCTCCTCACCAGACCATTTACAGCATCATTTGAGAGTTGTAAAGGTTTTGAAGACCTTTGGGTACCCTTGAGACCTGCCTGCTGATTGTGATGGGGATCACCATGTTGGCACACATACAGAGTGTGTTTTGCCCACTACCATTTCATCTGATTTCAAGAGTTAAGCAGAGTCAGGTTTGGGTCTTGTCTAGGGTTAGGTGACAATATAAGAGGACCAAGAGATTTTCCCCGAGGCTGGACAGTAATGAGTGGCAGGGTGTGTGGGATAGTATGGGCAAGTATCTAGGCCAGTGGGCCCCTCCAGCACTCTGGAACTTCCCCACTGAACAAGTGCAAAATCCAGAAAAATTAGTAAAACACTTAAATGAGGTGTGTTGTCATCCTGGTCGTACCAGAGAGGGACAAATCATGGCAACATGCTGGGGCTTGTCCAATGTGTAGAGAGCCCTGTTCAACACTATCCAGCACCTTCAAAGGGAATATGTCTCTGGATCTGCTGGCAGAGCAGGAGACAGCACAGCTACTCCAACTCCAAGTACAGCAACTACAGCAACCCCAGTGACAAGTACAGCAGCTACTCAGACTCTGACAGCAACAGTGCAGCTGCTGGTACTACTCAGCCCCCAAGCACAGCAGCTGCACAAACCCCCACAACAGATGCTGCAGCCACTCCAACCCTAGTGGCAGACACTGCAGACACTCCAACCACAGTGATAATCCGTGCAGCTAAACCAAAGGAGCAATTCATGCCAGTATCGGTTGCCCCTGTATGCAAGGGGAAAAGCAAACAAGGCACAAAAAGCAACACATACAGTGAAGAAGATGAAGAACCAATACACTTACTACATGGGACAGCATCTGAACCAGAGTTATTATTACATGAGAAACAGTCCCTCAGCCTTTGGAGGTGGCTCTTGGCAGCTGTGAAAGAGGCTTCCATGCAAGGACAATGGTATGGGTCGTTCGGCCAGCTGGACCACACTAGAGAAAGGCATCCATCCAGTCTGTGAGGGCATCAGCCATTGTAGACATGATCTGTCGTAGGCTGGATGCTGGGAATGCATCCGTAGATCCAGATGAAACTTAATGTGCATGACCCATGTGGCAAAAATTTAGAGTGCACCGTCATCATATTCCCACTCATTGGCATCAATAACCTGGCATGATGTAACACCACCAACAGTGGATGAAATGATTTGTCAGCTCCGAGAGCTCAAAGACAATCTCACCCCTTCCATCATTTCAGCTGGGGAAAAACTGTCTCAGGAGTTCAGACAATTGAGAGACAATCTGTCTGATCTATCCAGCTCCTCACGTGTACCAGCGCATGTCTCAGCTATTAACAAAAGGCATTCTACTGCTTGAGAGACAAGATATAGGAGGTACATGCCACGGGCCACCCTATGATTTTACCTGTGGGATCACGGAGAAGACATGAGGAAGTGGGATGGAAAACCTACCTCAGCTTTGGAGGAATGGGTGTGTGAATTGAAGAGGAGAACAGAGGTCAAGGGTGGTCATCCCATGAAAGCTGTGGCTTCAGTCTCTGGTGAGCAGGTTTCCAAATGGAGTGGACGAGCTGATTTTACTCCAGCTCCTGTGGTAAAGAAGACTAATCCCTGTCAATAACACGTAACCAATATTGTGATCACTATTAGAGGGGCCCTGCCTCCAGCCAGGTGGAGGTAGGGGACAATTGGATTTACTGGACTGTGTGGATCAGATGGCCTGGCACATCAGTCCCTTAGAAGTGTAAGGCTCTAGTAGATACCGGTGCACAGTGTACCCTGATGCCATCAGGCTGTCAAGGGGTGGAACCCGTCTATATTTCTGGAGTGACAGAAGGATCCCAAGAGTTGACTGTGCTGGACGCTGAAATCAGCCTGACTGGGAGGAAGTGGCAAAAGCACCCCATTGTGACTGGTCCAGAGGCTCCATGCATCCTCAACATAGACTACCTCAAGAGAGGGTACTTCAGAGACCCAGAAGGGTACCAATGGGCTTTTGGTATTGCTGCTTTGGAGACTGAGGAAATCGAGCAGCTGTCCACCTTGCCTGGTCTCTCAGAGGATCCTTCTGTTGTGGGGTTGCTGAAGGTCAAAGAACAACAAGTGCCAATCGCGACCACAACAGTGCACTGGCGGCAATATCGCACCAACTGAGACTCCCTGATTCCCATCCATCAGCTGATCCATAGACTGGAGAGTCAGGGAGTGATCAGCAGGACCCGCTCACCCTTTAATAGCCCCATATGGCCAGTGCGAAAGTCTAATGGAGAATGGAGACTAACAGTAGACTATCGTGGCCTGAATGAAGTCACACTACCATTGAGAGCTGCCGTACCGGACATGCTAGAACTTCAGTATGAACTAGAGTCAAAGGCAGCCAAGTGGTATGCCACGATTGATATTGCCAATGCATTTTTCTCAATCCCTTTGGCAGCAGAGTGCAGGCCACAGTTTGCTTTTACTTGGAGAGGTGTCCAGTACACTTGGAACTGACTGCCCCAGGGGTGGAAACACAGCCCTACCATCTGCCATGGACTGATCCAGACTGCACTGGAACAGGGGCAAGCTCCAGATCACCTGCAATACACTGATGACATTATTGTGTGGGGCAATACAGCGGAAGAAGTCTTTGAGAAAGGGAGGAAAATAATCCAAATCCTGCTGAAAGCCAGTTTTGCTGTAAAACGGAGTAAGGTCAAGGGACCTGCACAGGAGATTCAATTTTTGGGAATGAAATGGCAAGATGGACGTAGACAGATCCCCACAGATGTGATCAAGAAGATAACAGCAATGTCTCCACCCACTAATCAGAAAGAAACACAAGCTTTCTTGGGTACTGTGGGGTTCTGGAGAATGCACATCCCAAATTACAGTTCGATTGTAAGCCCTCTCTATCATGGGACATGGAAGAAAAGTGATTTTAAATGGGGCCCTGAGCAGCAACAAGCCTTTGAGCAAATTAAACGCGAGATAGTTCATGCAGTAGCCCTTGGACCTGTCCGGACCAGGCCAGATGTAAAAAATGTACTGTACACTGCAGCTGGGGAGAACGGTCCTACCTGGAGCCTCTGGCAGAAAGCTCCAGGGGAGACTTGAGATCGACCCCTTGGCTTTTGGAGTTGGGGATACAAAGGATCTGAGGCCAGCTATACCCCAACTGAGAAAGAGACACTGGCAGCCTATGAAGGGGTTCGAGCTCCTTCGGAAGTGATTGGCACTGAAGCACAGCTCCTCCTGGCACCCCGTTGCCCATGCTGGGCTGGATGTTCAAAGGCAGAGTCTCCTCTACACATCATGCAACTGATGCTACATGGATTAAGTGGGCTGCACTAATTACACAGCAAGCTTGAACAGGAAATCCCAGTCATCCAGGAATTCTAGACGTCATCATTGACTGGCCAGAAGGTAAAGATTTCGGAATGTCACCAGAGGAGGAGGTAATGCGTGCTGAAGAGGCCCCACCATAGAATAAACTGTCAGAAAGTGAAAAGCAATATGCCTTGTTTACTGATGGGTCCTGCCTTATTGTGGCAAAGCATCGGAGATGGAAGGTAGCTGTATGGAGTCCTGAACAACAAGCTGCAGGAACTGCTGAAAGAGAGGGTGAATCGAGTCAGTTTGCCGAGGTGAAAGCCATCCACCTGGCCTTGGACACTGCTGAAGGAGAAAAGTGGCCAGTACTTTATCTCTATACTGACTCATGGATGGTGGCAAATGCCCTGTGGGGGTGGTTGAAGCAATGGAAGCAGAGCAACTGGCAACGCAGAGGTAAACCCATCTGGGCTGCTGCACTGTGGAAAGATATTGCTGCTCGGGCGCAGAACCTGGTGGTGAAGGTACGTCGTGTAGATGCCCATGTACCCAAGAGTCAGGCCACTGAGGAACACCAGAACAACCAACAAGTGGATAAAGCGGCTAGGATTGAAGTGCCTCAGATGGACTTAGATTGGCAACATAAAGGTGAATTACTTTTGGCCCGGTGGGCCCATGACACTTCAGGCCATCAGGACAGAGATGCAACATATAGATGGGCTTGTGATAAAGGGATAGACTTAACAATGAACACTATTACCAAGGTTATTCACAACTGTGAAACATGCTGCAGTTAAGCAAGCTAAACAGTTAAAGCCTCTTTGGTATGGAGGACGATGGCCGAAGTACAACTGTGGGGAGGCCTGGCAGACTGACTATATCACACTGCTGACAACCCACCAAGGCAAGCGCCATGTGCTTACCATGGTGGAAGCAACCACCGGGTGGCTGGAAACATACGCTGTGCCCCACACCACTGCCTGGAACACTGTCCTAGGCCTTGAGAAACACATTCTGTGCGACACGGCACCCCAGAGAGAATTGAGTCAGACAATGGGACTCATTTCCGGAACAACCTTATAGATATTTGGGCCAAAGAGCATGGCATTGAGTGGGTATATCACATCTCCTACCATGCACCAGCCTCTGGGAAAATCAAATGGTACAATGGGCTGTTAAAAACTACACTGAGAGCAATGGGTGGGGGAACTTTCAAGCATTGGGATACACACTTACCAAGGCCACCTGGTTGGTCAACACCAGAGGATATCTGCCAACAGGGCTGGCCCAGCCCAGTCAGAACTTTTACATATTGTAGAGGGGGATAAAGTTCCTGTGGTGCATATGAAGAATTTGCTGGGGAAGACAGTCTGGGTTATTCCTGCTTCAGGTAAAGGCAAACCCACTCGTGGGATTGCTTTTGCTCAGGGACCTGGATGTACTTGGTGGGTAACACGGGAAGATGGGGAAGTCCAGTGTGTACCTCAAGGGAATTTATTTTAGGGGAAAACAGCCAATGAACTCAATTGTATGCTGTTGCCTGCTGTGTAGCACTTTTATAGCCCACCAGCTAGATGTCTTCAGGTCACCAGTGACTGGCCCTGACTTCCCTCCGACCATCATCCCAACAAGGAATGATGAAAGCAGACGTGCTCAGCAATGACCAGACAGGTTCCATGGTGTCATCAGCAGGCAACAATCCAACACTGCACACCATCTCTCCTGCTCTGAAAGACTGCTACAAGAGATGCAGCCTGACATCATGGACAGGATGAATTCAGCAGCTTTATAGGGACTGGTCCATGCACTAAGTAATGATATCTCTCTCTTTGTGTGGGTGTGGATATATATACATATATGTATTTATATTTATATGAGACAAGTGTGATGGTATATTGAAAAATGTGGGATCTGGGCATGATGTGAATGGTGTGGAATAAGGGGTGGATACTGTCCTGTGTTCAGCCATAGCAGTCATTTTTCTCCTTAGTAGCTGGTGCAGTGCTGTGTTTTTGACTTTCAGCCTGGGAACAGCGCTGCTAACACTGATGGTTTTACTTGTTCCTAAGTAATGTTCGCTCTGACCAAGGCCTTTCTGAGTCTCATGCTCTGCCATGGAGGAGGGGAAGTCAGGAGGAAGCAGACAGGACACCTGACCCAAACTAGCTAAAGAGGTATTCCATACCACAGCATATCATGCCCAGTACATAAACTACGGGCAGTTACCCAGAAGGGCCAGATCACTGCTCAGGTTGGGCTTGGTATTGGTCAGTGAGTGGTGAGCAGTTGTATTCTCTTCCCTTGTTATTTCCTTTATCATTATTATTATTGGTGGTAGCAGCAGTGGTTTTATTACACCTTAGCTACTGGGCTGTTCTTATCTCAACCTGTGGGAGTTACATTCTTCCAGTTCTCCCCCTCCCTCCGGGAGTGAGGGGAGTGAGCAAGTGGCTACATGGTTCTCAGTTACTGGCTGGGCTTAAACCAGGACAATATACCGTAACACGAGGAGGAGCTAAGTGTAAAGCTGGAACAGCCACTCCTAGGAGTTCAAAGACTTACCTCTGGGTGCTAAGTCACAGAAGTGTTATAAAGGAGATTTCCTGAGCCTCTGAGGTACCCCATCCAGCAGCTCACTCTCTCTCAACTCCTTATTGAAAATTAATCAAATGAAGTGAGGGTATCACAGTCGTGCTTGAATCGGAGGACTTCAGATCAGGCACTCTGAAGTTGTAACCAGCAGACAACATCTTTCCCCTATGAAATAGATTGTCTCAAAAAAGGAAGTTAACTCTGTAATACAGCACTGTTCAGACACTTGGTATCCTGTATGTTTAAAACTACCTCCATTTTTATCAAATGGCTGGAGTGTTTCTTACTTTGAAAAAAGAAGACCGTTTTCCTAAACTCTCTGCAGCTCCTGCATGCATAAAGTGAAACTGAACCTGTGCTATATGTTTATTCAAGAACATGGTTATGGAAGTACGATAAATAATGTACTGATAAACACTCTACCACCACAGTCCCCTTTGCTGACCTGATTTACAGAAACATATATGAATCCCAACTGCATTGTTTTTTAGGAACAGAATAAAATTGCTTTAAGTGAGCACTAGTGTGTGGTTTTCTTTTTGTGTGAATGGCATTGAAGAGTATTTAAATGGTTATTTTTGTTTAATATGGACTATGGCATATGGCTTGTCTATTTTTGTAATTAAGATCCCTTAACTTCAGTACCATCGTGGGTGTATCCTAAATTTCTTTAGACTAATGACTCTTTAGCAGTGTGAAGAGTTTCAAGCTATGGTGTGGCAATAGATGGTTTAAGAGTTTTCCCATTAAGGCTACAGATAGGTAGGTCCTTAGCATCCATGTTTCACATTCCCATTCCTGAGTTTATAAAATTCTTCTCTACATGACCTTCATGTCCTTGCTGCTCTGGAACGGCTGTTAAAATGCGAGTTGTTAAAATGTGACTTAACAATGTGGATTTATTTTCAGTTACAACCTTTTGGAGATTAAACTGGACTGTGTGGTAGGTAACACACTTTGCAGACAAATTCCAAGTGTCATGAAGTTGATGGGTGTATTTGCACTGCACATGGTTAGACAGGGACAGCTTCCAGGGGTACTCCCTTCAAATCCTATTCCTCTTTACCCCTTGATCATCATATCTTGAATATTAAAGTATTTTTTAATTACAAGCTTGATGAAGCACATCAAAGGAAACTTGCAAACTTGCCTAAATAATTTGTCAGTCGTTATCTTTCCATCATTTAGATTAGAGTGGAACTGTCTGGCATTTAAGTGGTTTTTTTTTAGTACATACTCTATAAATCCAGAATGCTAGGAAATAAGCTTTATCCTAGACTGAACACTGAATAAACCTGGCTTGGTCACTTAAGTAGCCTCAGGTTCACAATGACAACTATTCTTATTCTGTAGTAGAATGGACAACTCAGGTTAATTCTATAAATTTCTACTTTTTCTATAAAACTAAAGAAAAAAAATGTTCTCCTGTTAGATGTCTTGTTTAATCTAAATTTTGTTTAAAAATACGATAGCAAATATTTCCCAGGGCTGCATTATATTGCTTTAGTAAGCTACTACTTTCTTTAATACTTCATTTGTGGGGGAGGTTTTTCAAAGGAAGTGTTATATTAACACTTGGCCAATTCTTTTTTCTTTTTCCAAGTAAATTAACCAGTAATTCTGTAACTGCATTGAGGCTGAAACTTGTGAGTGTTGCATCTGGGTCATAATTTGAATAGAATACAACACAATGCACTTAAAACGTTAGCAGTGTGGAACAAGTTGTTTGCTTGAATACCTGTTGTATTCAAAATTTGGTTTTAATAGAAGAAAAAGCAAATACCCAGAGTTCACAGCCTCTTATAATTTTCTCTAACTCTTTTCAAAGGTGCCTAATAAGCTGTCTTAAAACTTGTTTCCAAAGCTATTCAGCCACACTATGCTTATTATTAAGGATTAAGAAAAAAAGACCTGATACTGTACCTGCTGTCCCTGTGCTAACTGTAGTTACAGCAGTATATTCTATGCTTACAATGTAGCACAGTACCACCAGTATTAAAAAGTTAATGAAGTGACTTTTCTCATCCATACTGTGAAGAAGTCTTAAGAATAATATAGTTAAATACACAACATAGTTTAAAACACAAGCAAAATCCTATGTAGTCTGGAAACCAGATCTATTACATTTTAACTTGCATCTTAAACTTTAGACATAATACCTAGGTTATTTTTGCTACAGATGAGGATAAGTGACTTACTGTAGGTCATCTTTTTAATGCCACAAGAATTAAAAAAAACAAACAACTAATTAATCTCTTCTTCTTCTTGGTCTTTTCGCTTCTAGTAGCTGAACATCCATCCTACATTTTTAAATGGCAATGTAGAGATAAAGGGCATTACATGAAAATGTTAAACTTTAATCCAAAGGCACACAACCTAGTAATAGTAATCCATGAATGTAAGAGGGAAGAAAGTCATACTGAACTTGAGAGTAAATTCCAATAGTTTCTCTTCAACTTACATACAGAAACAAGGTGAAGTCTTCAAATGCCCACAACAAAAGCAAGGAAATCTGCGTAAAGGACTAAATTCTTTGAAAAAAAGCACTCATAGAAAACAGTGTTTTCAAGAGTTTTTACTAGTTTTTCTTTCCATCATTTGGCACAAATCCAAGGCACATTAGAAAGTCAGATTAACTCATAAATTATTAGAAAAATAAACACACGACCCTCATATCTCCAAATGTCCACATGTGCACTTATTGCCCATTTACCTCTTGGATTAAAAAGTTACTTTAAAAAAATCACCAGTATGTCCTCCAGCTTTGTACTTTGCCAGGCAGTTTACTAATAGCACAGTTAAAAGAAATGGAGTTATTCATACAAAATAGTTGCTGAAATAAAATGCAAGCAGGATGTGATGAGTCAAGGATAAAAAATACTGCACTTAAGAAACCTGGCTTGTGCTATTTACACGTTCTCCTACCATAACAGAAACAGTAGAAAATGAAGTTCAGATCTAAGCTGTCATCTCATAGTTACTTGTGGGCTTTCAATTCTTCAGTTATCACCTCTAGGAATGGGACAGTATTTGCCCTATTCTAACAAATTCTTACTGATGCGAGAAGTACGTGTCATAACTGGAATTCCACCTTTTAAAGAGCAGTCCAGAGCAGGCTCTAAACCAGTTTTATCCGCAGATGCTACCAGGTTCAGAACCATGAATATTTATTTGTGCATTTCTGCATGACTTTCCTTAGCGGAAGGGAGAGGGGGGAACCAAAACACAACTGCTTTCTAATATCTGAAGGGGGCCTACAAGGATGCCAGAGAGGGACTCTTCATCAGGGAGTGTAGCGATATGACAAGGGGAAATGGGTTTAAACTTAAAAGAGGGGAAGTTCAGGTCAGATATAAGGAAGAAGTTATTTACTGTGAGGGTGGTGAGGCACTGGAATGGGTTGCCCTAAGAAGTGGTAAATGCTCCATCCTCAGCAGTGTTGAAGGCCAGGTTGGACAGAGCCTTGGCCGACATGGTCTGGGGTGACCATGGCAGTGGGGGTGGAACTAGATGATCTTAAGGCCCTTTCCAACCCAAACCACTATGATTCTATGTGTCATTACACTTGCCTCTGCATCCTTTTTTTGATGAGGCTGTGAGCATCAAGTCCAGAGTTCAGCTTTGTCAAGGGCTCTCTGCTTCTTCCCTTGGATCCTGTGTAAGAACTTGATCTTGCAGACCAATACAGGGCACATCGCAAAGAAATGAGCAAGGATTACACCCCGTCTCATTAACAGCATGCATAAATTTCTAACACAGCACCACAGATGTTATGGACTGTTGTTTTCCCAGCTACTGAGATATACAGAAATATATACTATAACAGTTTGTAACATACAATAAAAATAGAGACATTTCAATTACCTCTGGCAATAAATACCTAGTTATCCAATATATCTTTATATATAAATATATATGTATTTATATATACTTATCCAACGTAGTGATAAAGACTGAAAATGCAAAAAGTTATTCAA
This sequence comes from Pezoporus occidentalis, assembly GCF_034315485.1. Lineage (NCBI taxonomy): Eukaryota > Metazoa > Chordata > Aves > Psittaciformes > Psittacidae > Pezoporus > Pezoporus occidentalis. Next base: position 2,647,347 of record NW_026916253.1, read on the forward strand.
AGACTTTTAAAAACAAAGTGGTGGCTGAAAAATACAATACAGGGTTTCATTTGGGTTTACTTGTTACACAGAATTTTTTAACAAGTGCTAAGTAGAATAGGAAACTAATTTTGCTGTCTCCACCTCAGTAAGTCCCTGTTTGTTGAGATCAGTAACAATCTGGCTGTTTAGTTACACCTCCAACATAAATCCAACAGAGAGGATTCAGTCTTCCAAAGTGCTAGGAGCATTCTGTTCCTGCACAGGAGTCATCCTGGATTCTGTCTTGAAGGCAGGCTTGCAAGTGTCAATCAATCACTGGGTGTACAGCGAAGGGTTACTGAAATTGCCACAACCTCAGCTTTTGACATCAAATTCATACTTGTCAATATTCTGAAAGCAAGTCATCACAGCAGTCCTTTGACTGTGAAAAACTTGGATTTCCAGGGCTGGATAAACTATTATCACTGACATTCTTTGCTGAAAGTGGCATATTAACAGTGTGTCTCCAGTGGGTTAGTTTACTCCTGTGAGGAACTTCTATCACATCGTCATGTTTCACAGACTCACCACTGCATCCTGTGCCAATGATCTTCACTTCACTCTGGTCCAGTGTTTCAACAGATTTTAACTTGGCTTTATCAAAGCTTTTGATAGCTAACTGTGAGGACAGGAAAATGGCATGTTAAGAGCATTGCCTGCTTCATTACAAAGAAGTAAAATGAATATAGTGTTTCTTGACTACAATTATCACATTAATTACATGGTATTCTTTACACTGAGAGCACAGCCAAGGATTAAAAATAGTGTACTTTGTGGGACAGAAATTATATTCAGTCTACATATGAGAAAAAAAGAAGAGGCAAACCTGCCCCAGGCTATACACAGCAGTACCACAAGTGAAAAGGTAACAAAGGCTTTCCAAAACTTATTTTCACTGCTCTGTCCCAATACCATCCTAACTCTTCTAAGCACATTATGTAATGCAAGTCTCAAGATACTTGAAATTAACAGCCATTTCTTTTACCGTTAAGAAACATGTTAAGTACTAATGTAAGTAAGAATACAGACAGGCTCCAGCAGGCACTGATGAAGGCAAAGGCAAGAGCTCCCTGCTTCCTGATCTAACCTGTCAGAGAAGGTGTCGTGGTTTAAGCCCAGCCAGCAACCCAGAACCCCGCAGCCGCTCACTCACACTGCCCCCCCCCGCCTCCACTCCCGGAGGAATGGGGAGGAAGTACCCCCACCCTCCCACCCCCCTTAAAGACTCCTTTTGGACATTCCAACTATTATTACGTTCCATTTCCCCATCTGAGTTTTCCTTTTCAGAGTGAGTGGCTCTCTTTGATTACTGGCCCCCCTGCAAAAGTTATAACCAAGAAAAAAAACAAAAGAGAATCCAAGCATGCTCATGACAGATTTTCTAAGATGAGAACCAAAGAAATTAATTATAATACCAGTTTACTGAAACAATGCTAACAACAGCCCTCAGAGGCTGCAGAGTTTTTCAAGCCTTGGTATAACCTAGATTTTTCTAGCCATGACACAGAAAAGACAGAGATGAAGCCTGCAGTAAGAGGCTCAAGAGGTTTAAAAGTAAGAATAAGATGTGTTACAGAAGTAAGAATAAGAAGTGTTACAGAAGCACCAGTGAAGTTTAAACAATGATGAAACATTAGTAAATTAGCAAAGAGGTCAGAACTTTTGGGATTCACCAACAGCCACTACTAAAAAAACCTTTTCTGTTACATGTATCGGTATTAACAGCAGACAAAACAATCAGATTTACTGTTATACAAATAATGCAAGCATTTCCACTTACCTGATGCAATAACTCATAGTCAAAATTAGGGACACTTTTATCTCTTGTTACTGTTCTCCGTAAATGTTTTGCTCTAAAAAAATATTTTAAAGAAATTAAATTCAACCACATTAACTCTTTGCAAAGTCTCTGCCACAGAAAATCCAGAAGGTGGCACTACCTCCCCAGAGAAAGGCTGCTCGCTGGCACCTGAACCTCAGAATGACAGCCTACTAGTATTTCCTGTATTTTATCACAGAATATGCTTTAATGTTTAAAAGATCATAGGCAAGACCCAACCACTGAGTGAAGGACTAAGATAAGCATTCTGCTTTGAAATTCTTAATTCATAGTACTTAATACTTAATACATAGTATTAGTGGAAAACCAATTTTCAGTATAGTTGCAAGTACCCCTTTGCTGGCCAGCTTTTCCCTTCTGCTGCACAGCACATCAGTGGTGTTGGGTGTTGATCACCAATAAGCATGTCATATCACAACATCTGCCTGGTGATATGAACATGCACACCTCGCAGATTAACATCTACCATCAAATTAGTCGTATGTAATGTGCAATACTGCCTGACCCGTTTGGGGGCTTTTTTAACCATTTTATTTCTTGTTTGCTTGTGGGAAGCAGTAAAAACATTTCTGAGGAAGCTGCTATGCTTACTTGTTAAATCTGTTAATTGACTGGACCAGTTGAAGTTGTCTGCTTATGGGATCATCAACTTTCTCACATGGCTTAGACTTCACTAGGGGTTTAAAAGAACAGGCAGCTAAAATTAGAATGGAGTCACACTTGAGAATTAAAAAACATAGTTCTGAAAAGTGGTTCTACTGACATTAGAATTAAAATTTTATAGTAAAACTGTATAATAGTAATAACCTGTATCAAAGTCACAATTTATCTTTGGAAATTTTAAAGCATTTTAAGTTGCAGGAGTAAGCATCCTCCATCAGATTAGCATGACTGGCCATGCTTCTGATGAGACTATATAATTCTGGACCTTGAGTCCCTTCATTCCAATTTTCACAAACCTGAATTAACACACAGGTGGTATACCAGCTCTGCATCAGTATTACCTACTCATGTCTTCTATTGTTCTTTTAGAACTATTCTCTTAATATTTGAAAGAACTGTATCAAATTTGGGCATCAGCATACTGTGATTAATTTTGGTTTTTATCAAGGAAGCATTCACAGTCTTTCACAGAGAGCAGGCAAGACTTCTTTCCAGAAGCCTAACTGAAACTCATGGATGCTGAAATGGGCACTCCTGCTCCTCATCTGCCTCAGTTCTTACTTCTACAGCTTCACTGTCATCCTTCCACAGCTTTGGTGGCAGCTGGTCCTCTGCTAGGCTGCATTGTCTAGCTCAGCATGAAACCTGTTACACCCCTTGCCTCAAGTTAGTGAACTGCACCTGCTTGAAAATTCATCTGAAAAACTGAGCCAACTAAGGAAAGTAGTGCAAAAGCAAGACCAAAAGTGAGGGCAAAAAGAAAGAGGTGAGGATGGATGGTGAGTAACACCACCTCTTTCAAGTGGCAATAAGCCACTGCATCAGCTCAGATGTACTGTCAAAACAGTACCGTCTGTATCAGTGTATCTGCTTAGGCTGTGCAATATCCTGCCATTTACTGAAAGTTATTAATTAACTAACCATGCTTAACAGTTTAACCTTTGTAGCTCTTACTTCTTTCCCACAGTATGAGAGACACTAACTAATGGAAGAGTCACTGCCTAACCTGTTTTAGAGAAAATTACTTCTTTGCTTACTTTGCACTGAAATTGTACGCGTATATATTAATAATATAATCTCAAATGTGGTATGTTTTTTCACCTTTAAATGCTTTTGTACATAAAATTCCCCCCACGCACAAAAAAGTGAGTTTGTAGCAATGTCATGAACATAATAAAAGTATGCTGCATTTACAGTATTTTAGGCACTACCTGTAGCAAATGTGCAAAAGAGTTGACTATCCTTTAATTATATATAAGTCAATTATACAAAATACTTGATGGAGTCACACATGAATTCCTAAATCCCTTTTTATTTATACCAGTGGAAATATGACATGTACCTTTTTTTCTTATCTTGACAGAAGCATGCTGCTCACACTCCTTTTCTTTCTCTGCTGATGCAGGTACATAGCTTGGTGCTGTTTCCAGCAACTTAATGATATTTGAATTCTTAATTTTAAAAGTTTCCATTTTCACCATTATTAAAGAAAAAGAAAAAACATCAATACAATTTAGGATTATAGTCTACGCAGAGTGTTAATTAATTGCTGCTTAAAATAATGTAATGCACACAAAAAAAACTCATTATAAATACAATTCAGTTGTATCATTTTGAGTAGGGACAAGCTGCACTGTACTGAAGTGATGATTTTGTAGTCTTGGCCTATTATTTTAAACTGCATTATTTATGGTTAAGCTTATTTCAGTTTAGATGATAATAAACACATGAAAATTGATACAGTACAGAATTTTGTAGCCATTATGCTACATCTCAGAGGCTATTTAGGCACATAAAGATAGGGACCATGCATCAAATAATTAAAAGACTGAAATAATTCTTCATAATTTAGTATTACATATTATTCTGTTAATAAAAGGAAGGTCAGAGTTATCAAAGACAGGATGAAAGGTATCAAAAGTCATGAAGGGCAAAACACAGTGGATGCAACAAGGAAGACTGCTCTCAGTGTAACTGATTAGCTCAAGATGTTCATTTTCCTACACTCAACATTTCTTCTGCAATCTTTGCCACTACCAGTACATATTTTAATGTCATTTTCATTCATGTATGTGCTTTCACTCTTTCCAGATTAATCCTTTTTGTCTAGGATAACTTATTTTAGAAACACAACAGGTTTTATGTACCACAGGTACTGTATTGCACATTGTACAATGAACAGGCATCTTACTCTTTGTATCATGCATAACTGTTAAGTATAGAAGTCTTGGCAAATACTGGTGTGACAAGCAGTTATATCTGCACATGGAACTTTAGAGAAATTTAATGTCAGACATGATCTTTCTGCACTCACCGGGTCAGCGCAGTCTGCAGGGGTGCAGTTCCTTTCATTCCTGATGTGCGTCATTGCACCATTCCGAAGGAGCAAGCCTACCAAGGCTTCATTCTTCCCTATCACTGCCTCGTGCAGTGCTGTATTTCCTTTGGCATTAGAAAGGTTAACAGAAGCTCCGTGCTGGACAGCAAGATGGAATGGAAGTTACAAAGACAGAATAGCACAAAATGGAGATAGCATATGATTATTCTGATTTCCTCTCCTTTTCAATGTATGAATGAGAACAATGCAACGGAAGTCTTGTGGCTGTATAGGAACCCAGAAAGCATGTGCTAGCAATCAACACTTCAACAATAAGCCACCTGATATTATTTTCTCCTTTCTCATAGCCACAATTTCATGGATTAGCTCATTTCATTTTGGTATGTTTACATACTCTGAGTTTAAGAGATACTAAAAAAAAAAAAAAATGCAAAACCCACAAACCCCCCCTTGCGACAGAATCATCAGCAAGAAAACTTAACACCTGCCACAAAAAAATTTTCCATAAAAAAAGCTCTCTGTACAACAGTAGAGTAATATTTATCTAATAAAAAACAAGGAAGGGATTGAAAGAAGTCAGGTAACAGATACACTAATTTTTTTCCCAAGTAGCTGTGACAGAGAAACTAAAAATACTGTTCCTGAGTGCTGGATAAGTATCACATGACAAATATTATTCTGAACATTCTGTTTTCAGTGATCTTACCTGCAACAACAAGGCAGTAGTCTCATACTGACCATTCAAGCATGCGTAAATTAAAGGAGTGTTTCCATATATATCCTTTTTATTTTGTTTAGCATTATAACCCATCAGACATTTTACCACCTATTGACAGAAATAACAACCTTTTAAGACACCAGCCAACCATAATCATGCAGTGAAAGCCCTCCTCTAGAATGAAAAGAGATGGAAGAAAAAAGGATGGAGAAGTCTCATCTTTGCCAAACAGATAATAACCACAAGCATCTCTTTCTATCATACTCATTTTCACATTCTACCACACACTTTTAAAGCAAACACAAAGAAAAGCAACTGAAAGGCCAGAAAATAAACCTGGAGATATGTGAAAACCACACATAACCAATAACTTCACAAAACATGAAAACCAAACGACCACAGCAACAGTGTCCTTTCACCCTTTCCTCTCCAGAACTCATCAGAACACTTGGAAGGAATTGTGCTGTAAATACCACACAAACTAACCTCCATTAATCTACAAGTTTAACTTGTATTCTTGTTTTCTTCTCCCTTCCCTACTGCTTTGTCTCCCCTTCATCTTCATAATTCTTTTTTTTCCCTCTTGCAGTTCTCAGCTCCCTATTTTTAAACCCGATTTTCCACTTTTCTGCACACTCTCAATTTGCCTGTCTGCATCTACTTCTTCCTAGATCATTGTTTTTCCCCTCGTTTATTCTCCCTCCTGTGCTAATATCCTTGCCTCACTAGCTCGTACTGCTTCTTCAATGCTCATGCTTCCCTGACTCGAAGCAAGGGATAAGGTTGTCTTCTACCACTTGGCTCATAATCTACTTAAATTAGCTGAAGACACAGAAAATACTTAATACTGTGGCTACTGAAGATACCAAGCTGCACACATAACCTCCTTCAACAGAAGGTACAGGCAAAAAATACATAGGAAGATTCAGATACACAAAGTATTTTTAAAATGCTTGGCATACAACAGTAGCTACATTTCACTGTTCCTGTTTCAATCATGTTGATAATTTCACAAAATAGCTTTTTTTTGGTGGTTAAGTGTTAAATAACTTGCACTTGTGAAGAGGCTCAGCTACCTGGAAGTGACCCTTCTGGCAGGCCAGATGAAGAGGAACTGCATGGTTTGCATTCTTGGCACTGATACTGGCTCCATGTTTCAGTAAGAGACAGACAAGTTCAGAGTGTCCATGCAGTGCAGCCATGTGCAGTGGTGTAAAACCATCTTCGTTGGAAACATTTACTCCAAGTCCATTAGCGGAGATCTTCGAAAACTTCTGTTGAGGGAAACAGACACCGGAACTACAAAATTAATTATGCTTCTCTCTGCTGACTAAAAAGCAGCCAAATACCTGCTAAGTATATACCAAAGAGGAAAACAGGCATTACAAGAACTTCTACTACAGAGCATAATTTGAGACCTTCAGGAAAAGAGTTAGTAAACCAGAGCACCTTGGTAGCACTTTTCAACGGAACAATGAAATTTATTTTTATCTCATTTCTTCCAGCATGATAGCTTCATATAGAGAAATTCCAAGCAAATACAGGGTACTGTATTTATTCAAAGTTGGACAAACCTTAATTACAGCAATCCACATATTCTGAAAGCAAACTGCAAAGTTTTTTCACCCCATTAGATATTGAGCAAATCTTTGAATGTTTCCTGTATCCAAAATTTTCTACCCTTCAATTAAAAAGAAAATGATTTCATTACATCAGATGAACTGTTTCAGATCAATATATATTCCCTTGCTTTTCAGGCAGAGATAGAGGTTTTGGGCAATATGAATGCTACTTCCCTAGAGCTAAAAGTTACATTACAAGAATGTAATTTATTCTTTTTACAGAATGAATACTCTAACCTTTTGTACTGGCCCACATTTTGAGCACTGGCATAACGGATGGCAGAATTCTGGTTTTGATGCACTGGCTGTGTCATCCTCATCTTCTAAGTCTTCTTCCACCCATTCCAAGAGATAGCGTACCTGGCATAAAAAGCAAGTCCTCCTTTAGAAAGTCCAAAGGCTCCATGTCCTCATAAATTTGCATATGTAGACAAGTAAGATTTCACAAACATACACTTGTGAATATCTCAGGATGATTATACAGCTACCTCCTGGCATCAACTGCCCACAGGCCAAATTAAAAAATCAAATGTTATTGTTGGCAAAGCAGCTACAAATTTCAACATACACAGCAGTGAAACACATTAGAAACTACTTCCTGCTACCTAATCAAGACTTCAGTGTTCGCTTATTCTCAAACTCTCCCAATCCTTTTAGCGCAGATGACTTGTGCCAGCTCATATCAATGCAAATTCTGCCTCATCTTTTGCTTTACGGAATTTGAGACGTGGCAAGGGTGATGATATTTAACCCATATCCAAAACTAAGCAGGGGCACCGACTTTTCTCAGGTCTGTCAATTCCCAGGTGCTTGACAGTTCTGCTTTTTCTTCAATATACAATGCCCCATTTTTGAGGAAAGAGGCTCTTCAATGTAGACAGTTTTAGGACTCAGAGCATTCACGTGCAATTTGTAAACAGTGGTGCTTACTGCATGTTAATTTTATATTCAGTGCGGCAAAAAAAAAAAAAAAAGCTGTTTAAGAAATAAATTTTTACCTTGAAATTCATTAATCACCTACAAACAAAAGTCATCTTAGAATCAGCAGCAACTTTATTAAGTCTCCATGATCACACCATCTGGCAATGTTACACCTGACATCTATCTAGTGTATTATTCTGAGTCTGTACTATGCTCAGTGAGACAAGTCTTTCAGAAACTCAAGACAAAGTGAGAATTAAATTGGTCTCATAATGTAAGGGACAATACATTAACAGTCACCTTTTCTTAGGTACTTGGAAAGGGCTAACATCACGGCACTCAAAAAACCAAGGCAGGAGGAAGATCAGCGTACTTGTGTGTGGAGGCAAGACCTCTCACAGCTCCTGCAGATCTTCTGGGAAGGTATTACTCAAAATATTCTTCACTTATTATTGACAAATAATTTCCTCAATTTCAATGAGGTAAATTGGAATTCAGTAATATCCAACAGCCACCCTAAGACTCACCATTTCCAGATCTCCATCAGCAACTGCTCTCAGGAGTTTTTGCACCTATGTATTAAGAAAACAATTTATTTGCTTTGTTAGTATTGATATTAAGCTGTACACAGGAAACCCTGTGTCCTTCACTAACCTCCCTAAGCTCATGTGGTAGCATTACTGCTTGCTCATTTCATATTTGTTGATAAAGTTTTAAAGGAAAAACCTTCTTCCTTTATGAAGTACAAAAGCCATGTAAGGCCATCTGATGATCTGACTTGCTTAGTTAAAGATAAACAGTACTTACCTAAATAGAGGACATGTAGCCCACACATAAACAAAGCCATGTAAGCTGATATATGTTACTATGCCACTTCAGCAGCAGCTGACCACGCGTTTCCGTTGTGAACCTAACATTAAGAATCCCTAGTCAAGATAAATTTCTACCCTGATAAATGCTAGTACTGTTTGGAATCTTCCTGAGCTACTGTGTGCTACCAGAAGTACAAAAGATACAGATTTTATTTTACTATTTGAGAAACAACAGTTTAAGATGAAAATGATGCTTTCCAATTGTTTACAATCTGCAGATTACTGGTTTATTCCTATGTTAAAAACCCAAACATTTACAAATCTAACTTGACTGTAAGTATGAAATCTGCTTTCTTACTTAAAATCTGAAAAGATACAAATATCAAAGGGTATGCATTAGCACAAACCAGGTCACTTCAAATCAGCGAGTTAATCCAATGGACCAGCACTAGACCAAAAAGTATGCGTATGCTCAGGCCAGATAATGCCTGAGCACAGCTACTGGGTGTAAGTATTCTCCTGTTTATGAGCTCTGCAGGGGGGAAAGAGGCAAGTAGGAGGAAGAAGACATGAAAGGTGCTCTGTAATGCACAGATGCCATTCTCCTGATCCCTCTGACTGCTTTTGAAAGCAAGAGAATGAGATGTACTTGTCTCCCTGCTTCTCTGATTCTCTACTCTCACATGAAGGAGCTGAGATCTAACCTGCCAGAAATGGGATAGGTGTCCGCAAATGGGCAAGGAGACTCGTCCGGCCTACGCAGATTTGTTGTTAAGCCTAGCTGGTAACTCAGAACCAAGCAGCCACTTGCTCACTCCCCCTCCTTTTTCCTCTCCCTGCTCCCAGAAGGATGGGGAGGAGAATTGGAAGAATGTAACTCCCACTGGTTGAGGTAAGAACAGTCCAGTAACTAAGGTATAACACAAACCCACTACTGCTACCACCAATAATAATAATGATAAGGGAAGTAACACGGGAAGAGAACACAACCGCTCACCACCTGCCAACTGATATCCAGCCCAACCCTAGCAGCGATCTAGCCCTTCTGGGTAACTCCCCCCAGTTTCTATACTGGGCATGATGTGCTGTGGTATGGAATACTCCTTTGGTTAGTTTGGGTCAGGTGTCCTGTCTCTGCTTCCTCTCGACTTCCCCTCCTCCCTGGCAGAGCGTAAGACTCATAAAGTCCTTGGTCAGAGTAATCATTACTGAGCAACAACTAAAAACATCGGCATTATCAGTGCTGTTCCCAGGCTGAAAGTCAAAAACACAGCACTGCACCAGCTACTAAGAAGGAGAAAAATGACTGCTACTGCTGAACCAAGGACAAGACTGTTGAAGAATCAGCTAATAAGCTTTGTGAAAGTCTGATTCAGCAGTATAGCATATTATTTTAGTACTGTGCTACAATCACCAAAGATTCTGCTGTGTAAACAAAGCTGTTTCAATATGAAGAAACATCCTGCAAGTTGAGGATGTCATGGAGCAACAGTTACAGTTACATTTCAGTCTTTATCTAGAAACTACTATCTTGCTGTGACAGCAGTGTGTGGCAAAGCAAACTAGGAAGGAGAAGTTGTGTTTTACTGGTCTGATTCGTTTCTTCAGGGTTTTAGCAAAAGGACAGAGCATCCAGAGCTGAAAGATCAGAGGCTAGATTGAATCTTTTTTTTTTTTCAGGAAAGCTTCTAAGTTTTATTTTATTATTACTTGCCAATACAAGGTAAAGCTCCTTGAAGTGGTACAATGGGCACTCAAAGCAGAATTCCTCTTTGCTAACTTTGAATGCCTAAAAGTTAGCCCTCTTACCTAGGTCAGTCTTTTAAACTTCTCTTCTAACTACAGAACAAAATGCAGTCACCAAATGACACTGAAGTGCAACTCAGGTCAAACTAAGCATGTCTGAGATTAATTCCTCTCTGGAAGTACTGATTTCTCTTCACTAAGCAGGGAAAGTAGATGTCTGAAGTTAGGACAATTGTCTTTCAGACATCTGAAGTTAGCTGGGCTGAATCCTAATCTCTATACATCTAAATCTAAAATGGACTATATATATTAGGGAGGCCTCTGCTCCCCATATGTCTCCCCTGCTCATATAGGATAATGTCAAAGGAGATTGTAAAGGTCTTGATGATTTTCAGGAGCCAGTCTTATCACATACAAGATGCTGAACAGTAATAGAAGGTGACCCACAAGCTCTGATAATTTCCTTCCAAAAATAGCACCTTCCTTATAGTTCTAAAAACTGCCTCAGGCCCTAGCAGTGGAGAAGCATACAACATCTGTTATTCAGCTTATAGATAATTTATTAAAAGTACTTAGAGCAAAATGTCTGCTACATGCATTTCCCCATCTTTTCAGTTTGCTTTCTCATTCCTCCATGGAATATAAGTGCCTTCCTTTAAATGTAAAAACAGATGAAATGAATCTACTGCAGTTCACTTGCATGCTCAGTTTTCCCGTTGAAATTGTGCAGAGAGTTTAGTTCTAACAGAGGATGTTCCAAATTTACATGCCTGGCTCCTTTACTCTCTCTTTTCTAAGTTGTAAACAAGCCACATACAAGACATACACCATGACAGAAAGGAACTAAAGCTGGATTACAGGAGAAGGTCATTAATGCCAAGAATCTCAGGTGCAAATTGCTCGTAATCTTTTCCCCTGGTTTGAATTACAGTCTTAACTTTCGGGTGTGACAAATTTGTTCCTTTAAGGAAAAATAAGCCTGAAGTGAAAACAGATAAATCTATGAATTTATGAAACTAAATCTATAAGGTGAATTTTTTTTTTTTAGACCTTATTTAGAGTACTTGGCTTTGTACAAACAAGGAGGAACAGTCCTGCATTGAGGCTGTCAGAGTAACTGATAATGAAGTGTGAAGTAATACTGTCCAGTCAAACTCTACATCTTTGAGCGTCTTGAACATTTTTAGAAAGCAGAAACTTTTGGCAAGAGAACAACTTTTTACTAGCAGGAATAGGAAACATTTTAACATAGAGGTGATACAGAGATAAACAAAAACACTAAGGAAGTCAATTTTGACAAAAACTGAACAGGAGAACTGGAAAAAAATGAAGAGAGAAGCATCAGAAGGAGTGGTGATATGACAGTCTTAGGAAGGGATAAATGGAAAGTAGGGTTCCAAGGTTTCACATGAAAAAAAAATCAGAGAATGACATCTTGTTTGGTGTGGATAAAGCAAAATCAGCAACAATATACATACAAGATATTTAATACATAGTGTGTACTACTTCACGTTACAAAACGGATTTCCTATGCCTATTTTGAAAGACTGTCTTAACATTTTAGTTTGTTGTTTGCCAGTATGCCTGTAATAGTCTCTTTCCCTGACAGATTTTTAAGTAAAAGACATTCAACTTCTGGAGAGGACAGCAAGGTCCTTCGGGCACTGACTGCCATTATAATTTTACAAACTTCAACAAATTCAGTTATGTATTAACTGCAGTAAATCTGAACAACTACTCCAAATATGCTTTCAGTTTTCCCCCAGAAATAAGCAGCAAAGCAGTTGATACCATACAAGTGTTTAGATACTCAGCTGACAAGCACCTGAGATAGCAGCATATAATTTTCCAAAACAGACAGAAGGCTATTCTTGAATAAGCAGTTTAAAAGAGTGTTCCAAAATATCACTCTCCCAGCTCCTTCTCTTTGCTTATTGTAAGAACTTACACCTTAGTCTTACCTCTTTATAACTGTTTTTCACTTCTTCTTTTCTTATTTCAGTTGATGTTGATGACAGGCTTGAGACAGATGATCCTCTGCTGAAAGTTTCTGTTGACCGCTGAGGAGACCTAAGTGGTGACTTAAAGGTGGAGAAAAACCCCAAACAAACAAAACCCCACACAAAAGAAAAGTTATTTATCAAATTAAGCAGGTTAAACAATGGCAAAAAGTTTAGCAACTTGCATTCATTGTTACCTCAGAAGCACTCTGTCCTCTTTCAAATGTTAGAGAGTTTAATTCCATCAATGACAAAATCTGCACAAAAATATTAATAAAGAGAACCAATGTAATTCCACTTAAAGAAGAATCTACTGACCAAAACACAAATTAGCCAACAACCTAATATTAGGAACAGATTATGACTGAGCAGATTAAAAGCGCCCATTTACAAGTTTATGTTGCATACCACATGCTGTATTCCTGCTACTAGATTTAAAATGTGACCAGTCTTCCTTACAGTGAAACATACATTTTAATTTTAATAACACCAGACCACAAAATCCTATTAGCAGGTAAGCATCTACACCTCCATGGAACTGCATCAGAAAGAAGCTGGGCTAGAAGATAAAGAGCAATACCTTGGAATTTAATGCACACTGTAGGGAAGTCTCTTTCATCCGGTTTTGAATTTCTGGATTTGCTCCATTTTGCAAAAGCACTTCTATGATCCCTTGATAGCCCCAGCGAGCAGCTATATGGAGAGGAGTATCTCCCTTCTCATTACCAATATCTAGTCTACAGGATTGCACATCATAGTAGACTAAAGCTTTGACGCACTGGAAAGAGAAGGAGAGCTATCAATAAATTACAGTATTGTCTCTCAATTCACATAATGTGCAATCCTAAAAAGGCTTTTTTCATTGCTGTTCATATAAGCCATTGGCTGAAATGCAAGGTTTTACAGTTCAGTGTCATTAAACAAAGAGGTAAATAAATCAGCTGCATTTGCACACTATTATCTTTTATGTGAATGCATAATAAAAATTGCTATGAACTACTGAATAATGTCCTAATTTACAGTGTTAAACAGTTAGCCTCCGAACGGTTTTTATTTACTTTTTTTTAATATGCAAGTTTAGTGCAAATTTGCATCACAGTTTAGCTCCGTTCCATTAGAATGCCCACTTAGTTTGTTAGAAAACAATTACTTACATCCTCATGAGCATAAGTGCAGGCTAAATGAAGTGGAGTATTTCCATTATTGTCCTGAACATCAGTACTTGCCTTATAGTGCAACAAGAGAAGCTTTAAGGAAAAATAAAAGTAGACATTTAAGTAAATAAAATATTAATGGACAAATAATTGCTGGTCTGTAGCTTCTGTTAGGGTTCTAGCATGATGAAGCACTTCATGAAAACTAGCTATGTCCCTCCTATTTCAGACACTACACTCTCAGCATTACAGTACTGGTTTTGCCCTACCCTAGGAACCAAATAAAACTGCTCCTTATATATTTAGAGTTGTCACTGAAAACAGAAATCACCTACTGCAGCAAACACTGCAATACATATACTACATGATAATTTATCCTGTATTTTAAGAGCCTGTGGAATTGATGACACAGCTTAATTTCAACAATGCTACCTGAAGAATCTCACATATATAAAATTCAAGTATATAATACTTAATGCAGTTATACATGCTATCATAATGTGTATTCACAATGTGAAATCATTTAATTTATTCCAATGACTGCAACAGTTCTTTTGCCTTAATCAAAAGCAGAGATGTTTATAGGCTCTCCATCTGAACTATGTATTAGAGATTTGTGTTAGTAAAATGCATGAATTATCAGATATGCACAGCTGTCCATTTCTTGGTTATCACAAATGGCTGAAAACTTTGCAGTATAGAAAAAAAAAATACCATGCCAACTACAATGACAAAAGACCATCAATTCTACAGCATGTGTGGTTCTGGTAAATTTCCCAGAAGACGTAGGTGACAGCAAGAGCAGAAGAGCTTAATAGGAGTCATATAGTTATTATTTAGGTTAAGCATTTCTTCTTATTTCTAATTAAGCCTTTTGGTGCTTACTGTAACATTTTGATATCCCTTCTGACAGGCAAGGTGAAGTGGAGTTGAACCGTGGTAATCTGTAGCATTGACAACAGCTCCTTTGGCTACTAGAAAATCCACTAATGATGTTTGCCCTTGAAAAATATGCAAACATTAAAACAAAGTAGTAAACAAGAACATTACTACTTTTAAAATTCAAACGTGAACTATAAACCAGGATATCCTGCATTTCTGTATAGTATGTTTACATATACCATAAATTGACTTCCTTGGTATTTGGGGGTTCTGTTGCAGATTATTCAAGGTCAAAACTCTACAAAAGAACCTCCAGCTAAAAGCAAGCTATGCTTTATTTTACAAGTTGGAAAAGAAGATAAAATAAAGCTGTATCACACAAAGCACTCTCCTATTGGGATTCAAGATAATAAGAAAGAAAATTATTTGTTAAAAAAAAAAAATCACTAAGAAAATTAACACATCTTTTAAAAAATGTAAGATTAATGGCATAATGACCATTACAAGACAGGAAGTGGTACAGATCTACCATACATAGCCAGATGAAGGAGAGAAAAAAGATCCATTTCTCAATCTCCCAGTTCTTTGAAACAAGTCTGGTTTCTGAAGACACATTTTTTCACAGCTAAATAAAGAGCTACCTTGGTAACTACTACAGCAAAAGTAAGCAGCCAGCAAACAAACAAACAGTAACTTAACCATAAGAAACTCAGTCTGAAAGAATATACAGTTACTCCAGTCTGTGCCAAGATACCAGTCTCCATAGCAAATAAGCAGAAAACAATTTAATGCAAAATTCACTATTTAATGCAAAGTTAGAAAACATGCTATCACAAAGATAAGGAACAATAAGGAGCAGAAAACACTAGTGAATATGACCAACAATACTCACCACAAATAGCAGCTATATGAAGTGGTGTATATCCCCGGTCATCTCGAGAAAATGCAGTGATAATGGAAGGATCATTCATTTTCCTTTAAAACACAATTTTTTTAAAAGCAGCTCAGTTACCTATGCAGCAGTGGTAAGGAGGAGAGAAATTGCCAAAACCCCCTGATTTTGGAAATTTTATCCTTTATCCTTTTACACTGGCAAATTATCTTACAGAGAGTTTCACATTTTGTTCTGAGATGCAGTTTTGTCTAAGATGTGTAAGTTAGGTTCAAGAGAAGAAACATTTTTACACCACATTTACCAAAGGACGTAGAGCCTCCATCGCAAAATTGATGGTTCCCAGGCATTCAGTATTCTCCTAGTCTTTCTTCTGCCTCTTCAAAGCACACAAACATACACCCTCTACTCTATTATGAAGTACTACCAACTTCCTCTATAACCAAGAACAGCATACATTTAAAACTAAATCTCAGACTAAGGCTTTTGCATAGCTTTTGTATATCTGTGGATATGAGAAGTGCTTACCCAGACACTAGCTTCTCACATTTGTCACAGTAACAGAGTGGATGACACATTTTCTGTACAGTGTCCTTATCACTGTCACCTTGACTTAGTAATCGCTCCACTTCCTCCTGATTACCTGAAGCAATATGCTATGAAAATCCAAGAGGAGAAAGAGAATGAGGAGCCAATATGAAAAAAAGTTTCCCTTTAAGGAAAAAAAAAACAAACCCCAAAAACAAACAAACAAAAAAAAAACCACAAAAAAAAAACCACAGAAAAAACAGAGTAATTTACTGAAGCACAAAATGAAAGGAACTGATTATAAAAGACATGTATTCAAGCATTAGGAAGCAAAAATGAACAATGTCACAGCACAAACCCCTCTAACGGGCATTCAGTATTAAAAAGAATCTGTTCTTGGCTTATTTCACTTTCTATAAAAAATTGAAACAATTTCTATTGTTCTCTTTAGACTCAGTCACGAAATTGAGTTCCCTCTGTGCAAAAACATTTCTATAAAATTAGCAAGTCTCTAGCCATAAGCTGTGAACACATATAATTAGAAGCTCTGCTTTGAGTCCTTGTAGAGGCAAAATTCTTTTAGAATGATGTGAGATTAACATATAATATGAAGTAGCTGTCAGGTGACCACATTTAGCTTATTTCAGAAAACTTAATTTCAAGCACTAAAAGCTGTGAGAGAGAACCTGACGGTAACATCACATCTGTGCATTAAATGGGCCCATCAATACCAATAGCATTTCATCCTCATTTGCTCTGTATTTTGTGTAACATGCTGAAATCTGTAATATTAACTTGGTAATATTTTGGCACAGAAATCCACTAAATTCAAAACAATGCTCTTAGCATCTCCGAAAACACACTTCACAGTACTAATGTAATTAACACTGCATTATATTTCAGAAAATCAGAGAAAGGAAGGGATATAAATACATACTTATTCTGCCACAAAAGTTACTAACCTTAAATAAGCAGTCTATTGGAGCAGCAGACATCTGGGACAAGTTCATCCTTTGTCTTAAAAGCAGCTTGTCACATAGTCTCTCAGATTCCTGAAAATAAAACATTCAGGTTGATTATCTATATACTCATTTACAGGCAAAAGTGAAGGACCTTAACAGTTGAATTAACTTTAAAAAAAATGAAACACTGTATTTACCACTTATGAATTATGAGATGCATGCAAAACCTAAATCACTTTCACATTTAGGATTCTGAGACTGAAAAACTGCACACCTGCTGTTCAAAGAAATACGTAGATGTTCATCAGAATATTTCTTTACTGGAGCATTAATAAAATTATGACTGCAGCAGGTAAGAAAGAACATGGCAAAACAAGAAAAGACATAAAAAAGACAACAAGAACGAAAAAAGGTGCAATGAAGCTTTCTTGTAAGGAGAAATTAAGATTCTTCATCCTGGAAAAGATTCACCTGTGCTACAGTGGTCTAGAAAAAATCACAAGTCCAAACAAAACATGCAAAGAATGAGTATTTGCTATTCCTCAAGAGATAAGAACTAGGGTGCCCAACAAAAGCATCACACATTAGGTCAGGGGAGGGAGTAAGGAAAAGAGAAAAGAAAAGTATTCTCTTATTGTGGAACTCATGTCTACTGGATGCTGCAAAAATCAAAAGCATAAATGGACTCAAAGAGGCACTAGACAAATTCACATAAGACACATCGACTGGTGCCTATGACGAGAGATGACACAGATACAACTCTCACCCAAAGACCCCACTGAACTCTCTGCCTGCTGGGAAATAAAAAACTGCACCAGGTGAAGCATTACTCTGCTGTAGACTCATTCACAGAGTGTTTCTCACTGGTCACTTCTTGACAATCAGAGACTGAACTAAGATGACATGTAACTCTACTCTCACAGTACTTCCCAATTCCTGAGAAATCTGAAGAATTCAGAATGCACCAAAGAACACAAACATTTCCAAAACCAGGTGAAAATTCTTAAGTGTGACTCAAAATCTGAAATGGCAACATTGAGCCTCATGTGAAATAAAATAATAAAGAAAATACCTTCTAAGAAAGTAGATGGAAACACTTGCAGGTTTTTGATTCTGATCAAGCAGTCCTTAGGGTTGGCAGTGAATATCATTTCTATGGATGTTAGTTTTGGATAACAACTATTTCCCTACAAATGGAAAGCATGCACCAAACTGAAGACCACATGTGTCAGATAAACTTTACTGGTTTAGGATCCAGGCTATAACTTCTGTGGTAGAGACCAGATGGAAATGAGTAAAAGAAGTCCAACTCTGCTCTCAATTTTCCTAAGTCAGCATGAAGCTTAAGAAACTAGTGAACTGCAAATAAAGATGATCACTTGAATACCAAAAATAAAGAGTTGACATTTTCTAGGAATTAGATCACTTAAGCTTGAAAATCAACACAGATGCCTCTGATAAAGCTGACTAAAAGATCCTTCATTGTATAGAAAATGATGTCATTAAAAACATGTTTATGAAATCTAGAGATAAAAGATTACATCGGTATACTTCACACTCAGTTGTTTGTATTTAGGTACTCAAAGATAACAATCTTTTCAAACCCAAGTACTTTAGCTAAAGATATCCAAGCATATCTTTTCAGAATTACAAGGCACATAACACTAGTCTCCTTGGATCAATTCTTCAGTGTGATCCAGAGTAAATTCCCTAAAAATATTTAATAAAAAATTGTAACTAGAGAAAAAAAAATGTTAAAGCCTTACTGCTAATATAAGTTTCTGAAGTCTAATTGGAATTTCTAATATGAATGCTCACAGACAGCTTTATAGTTGCACTACGAAGAATCTAAGTAACCACTAGGAGGACCTACTGTAGTTTTTGCACTGTTCTTTCCTCTGTATCTTTTACAAAAGAAGTGGAATAATTATTTGTCACTTGAGACAGCAATCCTTATGTAGAGGTATTATCTATTCTGCAACTGAGAAAAAAGAGGCCATCCCACAGTGAAACTGTGTATCTTTGAAATTGAATAAGAATGGCATAAGCATCATGTGTTGGCTGAAGTATTAAGTTTGGGCCTTCAATGATAAAACTTGCTTGAGCTTCAGTTCCAGGAATTAAAAATCCCCATGCTTTGAGTGGAACTTTCAGGCATTTTAAATATATATCATCTAGAAACACACATCAAAACATTAATGGTCTTATCTGACACTGCTCTCCATACTAAAGAAATTAAATATTTATACCTATGAAAGTGCACCTGTATAATGGCCTGTCCAAGGCGACTTTCACAGATTACAACTGATGACTTGGGGAAATTACCTCCACACACACCCCCAGGCAAACACTTTATTAACCTCAGTTCCTGCTCAAGTCTTCCTTTCCCCGCTTCTCCCAGCTTCCCAGTTCCTCCATACCTACTTCATTGCCACCCACAGCTCTTTGCATACAAGATCCAAAATGCTACTTATTCCCTAGCAGCTAATACAGCTCCCTACTTTATATCTAACTTCAAACCTCTGAACTAGAGGGTTTTACGGCACGCTAGCTGTGCATAGCAACATAACTAAGGCCCAATACTTGTTAACTAGAATTCTAATAAGGATGACAACTCCCAGAAAATAAAATATAATTTTTCTGTGCTATCAGTTTCCTCCTCCTCTCCTCCCCACAACCAAAATGTCACCCCAAGGCCTATATGACCTTGGGTGAAGAAATTTGGCAAGCAGCTCCTACATGCAATCTTCTTACTGACATGAGGGTGATAATATGCCCATTATCCCACATGGTACATTAGTTCCCTGCTGAGTTTTCTTTATGTAGTTAGCTTCATTAGGGATTGGACAACAGCATTACTCAGCTGCCAGAAGCTCCATCTGAAGCCAGCTATAAAATTAAGTGTAGCCACATGAGGGGCTGTAATGAAGCCCCAGGGCACAGCAATGTTCCTGCTCACTTAAATCCCACAGCCGTTTCCAGCACCATCTGGAAAAAGAAAGCATGGGGCATGAACACAATGGCTCCTGCCGTTTTAAACAGGAAGCTGAGCTCCTCTACCAGAGACTAAACATTAAAATATCCTAAAGGGAAAGCAATGCTGTTGGAAGTTCCTATGATGCTCCTCTACCTCCTCAACTATTGGAAGTTCCTATCACATTCTTCCGTCTCCTCAACACCCTTCCTGCCAAGGGGCTATTTCTTCCTCTTTATTGAGTGCCATCTTCTCATCCCTTACCCTACATTAGAGAAGAGGGTGGTCTAACTCTTTCCTTTTCAGCTGTGCTCGTGGGAAGGGTCAGTGGTCACCCAATTCCTTGTCTTCAACACCCTGCTGTTTTCTACCTCTTGCCAGGGTGCTACCTCCAAGTCATGCTGAGTCTTACGAATGGCAGCTTATAAGTAAGGAGCTCCTGTTGCATGCTCACTGTACATACATTGAAGTGAGGAAGTTAGAAACTAGCACTTGAGGTCTGGAGCTGATGCAGCTGATTTATGTATGAGACTGCCTTCGTTTAGACTTCTGAACTACATAGTTCATCTTTCAGGAGAGATACTTTATTATTTCTTTGGGAGGTACCTTAATGGAATTGACACTCATTATAAGCACCTGGGGGCAATCCCAATATAAAATACTTAGCTACATAAGGAGATAGGACCATGCATTTAATAGAAGGCAGTCTTTATTCCAGAATTTTAAGAGCAGTATATTTTTTTCCCAGCTTTCTAGAACTGTTGAAGCCAGTTGTACTTTGGTTTCAGTTCTCCATCCAGACCACCAGCATTGCAATTCGCATACTGACTGTTCAGGACAGCTATGTGACTGCAGGAAGCAAAACTGATTGGCAGGGTTATTTTTTTTAGCTGACATTTATTTCTTAAACATCATTCAATACAGCATTACAGACAAAAATACAACAGTCTCTTTACACAGAAGAGCCTCTTTTTTTTTTTTTTTAATGTACTGTCCTGGGTTCAGCAGTAGCAGTCATGTTTCTCCTTCTTGGTAGCTGGTGTAGTGCAGTGTTTTGACTTTCGGCTCGGGAACAGAGCTAACAGCAATGTTTTGGTTTGGCCAAGGACTTTGTGAGCCTCATGCTCTGCCAGGGAGGAGGGGGAGCCAGGAGGAAGCAGAGAAAGGACACCTGACCCAAACTGACCAAAGAGGTATTCCATACCACATCACATCATGCCCAGGATGTAACTGGGAGTGAGCCGGAAGGGCTGGGAGACTGCAGGGTTGGAGGAGGTATCGGTCAGAGCTTGGTCGGGCTGGAGGGGCGAGTTATCGGTCGGCTGGTGGTGAGATGATGTATTCTCTTCCCTTGTTATTTCCTTTATCATTATTATCATTGGTGGTAGCAGTAGTGATTTGTGTTATACCTTAGTTACTAAACTGTTCTTATCTCAACCCGTGGGAGTTGCATTCTTTTCGATTCTCCTCTCCGTCCCTCCGAGAGCAGGGGGAGGGCAAGAAAAGGGGGGGAAGTGAGCAAACGAGTTACCTGACTGGGTTTAAACCACGACAGTTCTTTTTGGCGCCCAACGTGGGGCACGAAGGGTTGAGATAACGACAGATCTGACCAGATTAATAGTCACTCGTCACGATGCTGATTTATTGGCTCTCAAGAGTTTTTCTTCTTGATCTCACAGCTTCAGAATGTTGTAACTTACGTAGAGCCGGTATTTGCTGTGTTAGTGTTTATCAAATGTGGGGCCTGGGCTAAGGTTCTTGTCTCACTGTGCTTTATGGCAATGGCTTGTAATACGGGCGGGCTCCAGCAGCAGGGCGGGACGGACGTGGCCGTGCACTTGTACGTGGCCGTCCGGCTGCTCTTCACCGTCCTGGCCCTCACCCTACTCTCCATCCTCGTGAGGCTGCGGGGAGCCGAGGGGGAGCGGCCCCGGGAGCCGGCGGCAGCCGAACCGGCCCGGGAGAGCGGCCCCGGGGACCAAGCGGCGGCGGGAGCGGGGCCGGAGGCCGCGAGGGGACGGCTGCCGGTGGAGGAGGTCGGGGCGGTCGAGGAGCAGAAGGAAGGGGCTGCCGAGCAGCGGGAGAAGGCGGCGGAGGAGCCGAGCCCCACGGCCGAGTCGAGCCCCGCGGCCGAGCCCAGCCCCGCGACGGCCGAGAGCATTTCCCGGAAGCCGCCCGCCGAGCCCCAGGAGGATGCAGGAGACCAGGTAGCATTTTCCAGCAAGGCAGAGGAGGAAGGTCTGGACTCAGGAAAAGAGAAGCTGGCGGTGGGAGAGCCGGCAAGCACAGCAGCTACACCAGCCCCAGTGACAAGTACAGCAGCTACACCAGCCCCAGTGACAAGTACAGCAGCATCAACTGAGAGTTCTGGAGGTTTTGAATGGCCTTTGGGTATCCTTGGGACCTGCCTGCTGATCGTGATGGGGATCAGCATGTTGGCACACACACAGGCTGTGTTCTACCCACAACCACTTTGTCTGATCTCAGAAGTTAAGCAGAGTCAGGTTTGGGTCTTGTCTGCAGTTAGACAACAATATAGGAGGACCAAGAGGTTTCCTCCAAGGCTGGACCGTCATGAGTGGCAGGGTGTGTGTGACAGTATGGGCAAGTATCTAGTCCACTGGGCCCCTCCAGTGCTTTGGAAGCATCAGAGATGGAAGGCAGCTGTGTGGAGTCCCCAGCAACAAGCTGCAGAAACTGCTTAAGGGGACAGTGAATTATTTTGAGCCTGGTGGGCCCATGGCACTTCAGGCCATCAGAGCAGAGATGCAACATAGAGATGGACTCATGATCGAGGGGTGGACTTAGCAATGGACACTATTGCCCAGGTTATTCACAAGCGTGAACACTGCACACAGTCTCTGCTGCTCTGGAAGACTGTTACAAGAGATGGAGCCTGACATCATGGACCAGATGGACGCAGCAGCTTTATAGCTACTGGTCCATGCACTTAGGTAAGAGTG
Organism: Pezoporus occidentalis; assembly: GCF_034315485.1. Lineage (NCBI taxonomy): Eukaryota > Metazoa > Chordata > Aves > Psittaciformes > Psittacidae > Pezoporus > Pezoporus occidentalis. The sequence goes on from NW_026916253.1 coordinate 2,670,383, forward strand.
GGATCTGAGCATGACGTGAATGGTATGGAATAAGGGGTGGATAATGTCCTGGGTTCAGCAGTAGCAGTCATGTTTCTCCTTCTTGGTAGCTGGTGTAGTGCAGTGTTTTGACTTTCGGCTCGGGAACAGAGCTGACAGCAATGTTTTGGTTTGGCCAAGGACTTTGTGAGCCTCATGCTCTGCCAGGGAGGAGGGGGAGCCAGGAGGAAGCAGAGAAAGGACACCTGACCCAAACTGACCAAAGAGGTATTCCATACCACATCACATCATGCCCAGGATGTAACTGGGAGTTAGCCGGAAGGGCTGGGAGACTGCAGGGTTGGAGGAGGTATCGGTCAGAGCTTGGTCGGGCTGGGGGGGCGAGTTATCGGTCGGCTGGTGGTGAGATGATGTATTCTCTTCCCTTGTTATTTCCTTTATCATTATTATCATTGGTGGTAGCAGTAGTGATTTGTGTTATACCTTAGTTACTAAACTGTTCTTATCTCAACCCATGGGAGTTGCATTCTTTTCTATTCTCCTCTCCGTCCCTCCGAGAGCAGGGGGAGGGCAAGAAAAGGGGGGGAAGTGAGCGAACGAGTTACCTGACTGGGTTTAAACCACGAATATGTACAAAACCCCATTCGTAACAGGTTCATGGAAAGAGCCCAGGAGAGAACAAACCCCAAAATTACAAAAAGGCTAAATTACTTTAAGTGCTCCTTCTTTTAAGATTGTGCCCCAGGCCATCAAATCCCAAGCCCTGAGCACTGAGCCATTATTCTGGCCCCTACAATTAGATTCCAGTGCTTTGCAGCTGGGCAGACCAATACACATCAAATTTATTCTGGTTTCAAGTTCACTCCCAATTTCCACATCAGATCAGGAAAACCTAATTTTGCAGTAGTAGAAAGTTTTACAGCCATAAGACTAGATTCCTTTAATAAATTACAAAGTTCTTGAATCACAGAAGTTTCTGAAGTTATATCGATATCATCCTTGATTGGCCTGCAGGGATTTGACCTGATTGACAGAAGGTCTAGTTGCCCAGTAGGAAATAACTCATGAATCCACAAACTTCCTCCTCCTGGTTGGTTAGAGATCCCAAGAGCCATATTTGACCTTCAAACGTCACCTTATGGTTCTGCACTCACATCAAATTATCCACTTAGTGCAACACAGTAAGTGCACTGCAAAGACATAGAGGTTTTAGAGTAGGAAGATTTACTGAGTAATTCTAAATTACACTGCTATCTCCATTCTGCTAGCATAGCTATGCTTTTTGAAATTATTAAAGAAAAGCATGTTTAAGCTATGCCTGATCTCAGGTACCACGCTGCTTTTACACGACAGAAAGAGTACAAATGTGAGATAATAAGCTTACAAAAGACTCAGCTGTTGAAAACAGTGCTGTGATGTCTCCTCTACTTACATGAAGAGGCAGACAACATTTAAGTGCTTCCTCAAGGAGCATACCATGAACAGTAATTATTGCTAAATGATTAGGACTTCACAGTAATAACTTAGATTATTTTAGTGTTTGCTTCAGGTATAGTTACCTCAGTTTAGTTTAAGTGCAAAAAAGGAACTCATCTTAGCTGTTTGTACCCCCTGACTGGATTTATGCCTACAAGCTTAACAAACACATATTTGACAGACATTAAGAGCAGCTTACTGTTGATCTGTCAGAGAGGTTGCCTTGTCGTATGTATTCTATTGCAGCCTCAATTGAGGTTAGACAGTATCCCAATTCATCCTTCACTGAGCTGCAAAGCCCGAAGTTCTTTATGTAACTCAAGTTGGCCATCCTGAAATAAAAGTTAGTAAGATACTAGCATTACACACTGCAACTCATCTTCAGCAATCCAGACAGACAATAGGTGTGGGTTAAGAAAAAGCTTCTAGAAAGATTGTTAGGCTAGCAATACAATAGCTGTTCTAAGCTTTGCAGATGGATCAGAATACTACTTATCTCTTAACTTTTAATTGAATAGTTATTAATTAGACATAAAGAATATAAAGGACAGCATAAGAACAGTAGTGAGAGATTATTTCACACATTTCAAACAAGTGAGTATTTCAAGTATTGTAAGTCCCAGTATAAAGTGATAGCTAGAAATTAAGGGAAAAATGCTTGAGATATGGGATATACCAACACTAAAATTCAGTTCAGGTACAGGTGAAACCTGTATAGACATACTTTTACTGATAAGCAAGGAGAGTTAAACATAATGGCACAGGCTAGCAGAAGCCATTAAGCATTCAAGTTTCTCTATATGAAATGTCTTGAAGCTTCATAAAAGGTTTCACAGCTAAAAGTATAGACAAGGAAGGACCAGTCTGTGAAGTCTACATTCACATGCTGATTTTGTAGAGGACATGGCCTTCTGTTACAGTATTTTTTTAGGTGGCAATCAGAACAGCAAGATGCAGCACATTAATTCCTGACAGGTCCTCAATTTGGTCACACCTGTAATACATCTTCACTGTTTGTCCTACTTAAAATAGTTCTCTGCATTATATCAGCCCCTCTTCACCTCCAGTAAGTTCCATCACTACCTATTCAGTAACATTTGCCGCTACTGCAGCATTACACATAAAATATGATCAAGTTCTGTATAGCCAAAATAGTTACATACCAGTTTGGGATTTCTGTTTTTACAAGCAAATACAGCAAAACAGAGAGTAGATCATCGGCACACATGGTTTCCACATTAACTAAAAAAAAGAATTAATATCTAATGTTAGTCATGTCATGGCTCAAATAAACAGCAATACATACAAACGGGGTTCCACCTCCCTAGAACAAGGGCCAGTTCTATTAGTAGAATGCACTGAGCAACCAAGGCAGCCTTTCAAATGTTCTCCACCTCCCTCTAAAATAGGTTGCCAGACGCCAAAAAACAAATATAGTTTGCATTGTACAAATTGCAATGTTTGATTAGCATCCCCTCTTTCCTATACACGAAGAGCCAGAGCACTAGCTCCAGATTTCTGAAATTCCTGGAGGAATAAAAATAAATTAAAAAAAATCCAAAAAATACACCACCCCCACTCCCCAAAAAAAAAACACCAACCACACACCCCACACATAAAAACACCACCAAAAAAACCCTACCCTCAAAGTTGATACACTTCTCTAGGAAGACTCCTGGGTCATGGAAAAAGGAAAAGATGATGTAGGGAAAGCCTAAGTTTGTTGTACTACTCCATTTGCTTAGTGGAAGTATCTTCTCTCTCCAGACTAGATAAAATACCAGATTAAGAGGGCCATGCTTTCCTATCACAGAATAATTTCTGTAATCTATGGTAGCACTTTGAATGCAGCATATAGAAAGTCTGTTGTCCCCTACCAGCACTGCATTTTGCAAAAAATGCATCCGACAAGCATCCGTTTCAAGATTACCAAGAAGCATGGACAAGCAGGCAAGAATGATGAAGCAGCAATCAGTGGCGTTTAAAATGGATCACCCTCAATTCTTATGCATGAGAAAAAATCCTACCACATGCAAAAAGCTTGCATGCTCTAAGGAAAAAAAAATATTATATATATATAATATTTATATATATATTATATATATATATAATAGCTTATATATATATATAAGCTAACCAAGTACCTCTCCTCACCCAATGAGAAACACAGAAGTACAGAAGTATCTATCTTGTCTCTGTTTTGCTTTGTTTAGAGATCTGCAAGGCACACCCCAGCCTAATTGTGTTTAGTCCACAAATGCTATTCAAACAGCTGTTTATATAGCAAAGTGCTTTGTGCATATGAGTTAAGAAAAGGTTTTAAATTAAATTATTAATTCACTAATTACTAACCTCTTTGGCTAGGAGATTGCATAATAATTTGTACCACCTTTTGTAGACAAAGTAGTTTCTGCTGAGGGGAAGTACATTTGTTTAATTGACTCAGTTCTTGCTTTGCACGTGGTATATTAAAGCTACAAAATAATTTGAAATAAATGGTTAGCATACAGAGCTCCTGTGCAGGGTGTTCAAAACCAAAGTTTTAACTTATTCAGAGCTGAAATGAAGAACTGTATTAAAGTATTTCCATCTATACTCCAAGTACACTTGCATTTCTGTACCCTGTAGATGCAGAGGGAAGCATGAAAACATAAAAGCAAAGGAAATAACCAGGAATACAAAGACTGTCCTAAAATGACACTTTTTTTACTTTTCCATCTCAAATGAATGAAGTATAAGTAAGACTTGCTATTGTCTGAAGGCAGACGCTTTTTGGATGTCTTGACAGGATCCCAGTGACTCCTCAAAGAATCCACAATCATTTCTCTCACCTGAACTCCGGCTTCACTCCGATGTCTTTTTGCTGCAGGTCTTGAAAGCTCCTTGTAATTTTGTTAAATGCAGCATCCTAAGCAACAGAAAGGCAACAGTTTTTAAAATGCATTAGATTAGTTACATTAATCTTCACAAATCAAGCAAACTTACCTCACTTGCCTCTATAGTCCCCACATATTTAAAGACTAGATCATATATTGCATGGTGGATATACATCTGCAGAAAAAACAGTACTTTAGGCATGAAGGGAAGAGTTAAAAACAGCTTCTTAATTGTTTTCCTTCATTTCAGATGCTTACTTCAACAGCTTGTTTAATCAGATTCATCTGCTCTTCTTGCTTTGCAAGCACCTTCTAGAGAAAGAAAGCCATACAAACACAAAGTTAGATAATTTATTGCTTAAGTAACACTACATACTATGTATTTACTGCAGTAAGTGTTTACCAAGTGAGAATCTCTCAAAAGCTGCTGGAGACATTTGGTATAAAGTGCGCTGACAGAATCCTGGGGAGAGAGGAAAAGAAGCAGTCAGATTCAGGTTAATCTGACTTGCAGCAACAAAGCAGGCAAATAAGCAAAAGAAGCAGTCTTTCCTGCCTTAGAAGTGTGAATTATGGTAAGATTTTCAGCTAGCAAAAACTGCCTTTACCTAGTAGTTAAGATGCAGTAATTTGCAAGTAACTGTTTCTCCCTTCCCACTAGCTCTCAACTCTAGCTCACTTTGATACAGAAAATAAGAAAGACACCCAAAGCAGTGAATTATGTTTAGCAAATTAAATATCAAGAAGCAAGATACTGACTATGTAGTGGCGGAGACTTTTTCTTTCATGTTCTTTAAACGTTCTATGGAAAGATCCTATGTATTTATCAAATCTCTCACAGTGCCTTCCCAAGAATTCTCTAACATCTTCAATACTTTTAAGAGAAAAGGAGTTTGACAAAACTGTAGATTCACCTAGAATGAAAGCCAAGAATTAACATGTAGGCTTAATACACATGCATGGTAAAGTACTTTCTGTCCCAACATACAGAGCCAACTTGCATGCAATGAAACACTAATTCACCTTACTACACCTTTAACTGAAGGCACCGCTCTAATTAAAAGAATTTAATGCATCACATTTAGAGTAGGCTCTCTTGCCTTTTATGTCAAATATTTATTCGGAACACCTAAAACTGATTCCATATGCTTTTTTACAATGGGGTAATTTATTGCCACATACACAACCCAATCTGAGCATGAGTCAAGCCTGAATGCAGAGGAAAAGTACATTATGGAAATGACTGAATGCCCATGTAGGAAGTCAGTCTGCTGTAACTGAGCTGTAAGAAATCCTATCTTGGATTTTCACATAATATATTCTTTATTAAGAAATGCTGTCTCTGAATGGGAGAGCAAAGTTGCTTCATGTAAACATTACACCAAATCCATTTTCCTTCTGAATAAGACAATTGGATCCCTCACTTAAAATTCATACGGCTTCTCCAGAAATTTTTTTCTAGGCAAGTCTTTCATTTGCAGTCAAAGGCAGGCAACTAATAACAGGCTTAGATCTCATTCATTCCAAATTACTTCTGGAATTACAAATTATCTCGCTTCTGAAGGACTGCTAAACAAGTACATTAAGTAATGGCCAAATATAGAATGCCAAAAAATTTTTTTTAGATTTAGATTAATATTTATAGAATTGAAGCATGTATGTATGCAGACCAGAACCACAAGAACTGTTATATAAATGTGCTACACAGCCTCTAACCACTGATGAAGCGATCATGGAAGAATTTACCTCTCCATTTTCTTGTGCATCCACCTTGCATTTCAAGATGCAGCATCTCAAGACACATGTCACATGGAAGACTAAACCCCTTTAAGCAAACAAAACTAAAAAGAGCATTGCTAAGGAAATCATGCTGGATCACATATTCCACAGATGACTTTTAGTGCTGAGTGGGGCATAGACCCTACAGAATTAAGTTTGCCTGGAAGCAACTTAATATTTCTCTCCAGGAGGCTAATAAATGCCAACAGCTTTCAACCAAGCCAAAGTTTTCCAGAATGAAGTTAAGTGTATCAAACATACTAATTTGCTCACTGTGCAAACAAGACCACCAAGTTAACACTTCAGTACATACTTGAGCTTTCTGTTTTTTCCAATGGATGAGCTATGCACAATATACTAAAGCTTTCTTCTTTGTCATTGTAAAATGTTTCCTCAAAAAGAACAGGTACCGAGAGACTGTACTTAAAACCAGTTCCTAAAATGATGAGTTTTCCTTGTATGAATATCTCCTGAAACAAAACAGAAACCAGATCCAAATGTAGAATTCCACCAGAAGAAAGTTATAATTTGTCTTCTGCATTGCAGTTACATTTCGGGGGGGGGGGGGGGGGAGGGGGGAGAGAATCTTGCAAGAAAAAGAAGCTCCAGATTGAAGAGATTTCATATTCTCATGCTCTGCAGACACTGAAACAAAGACTCCTTTAGTCTACAATGGCTAAACCTTACTCATACCTACTTTCTTCACAAGTCTGCTACTAGAGGAGGTTTCAGAGTTTGCAGATTTTTACAACACTTTTAGTAGAAGGGAAGGGACCTTGAAAAAGAACTCAGAATTGGGGACTAAGTCCAGCTTCAGAAAAATACTACCCATCTTGTCTACATTTCTCCAGCTCAGCTTTAACTTCTCAAGCAACTCCAGTAAGGACACCTGCAGTAGGAAGATCTAGATGATAGCCTGCAAACGGGTGCAACGTCTCAGACTGCACTGAAAAAAGTGATCCCATGCAGTGCTACAACTGGTTATTATGGCTTGCTGCTACATTAATCTCTGCTTATTGAACTGAATACATCAGACCTCAGATACAACTCAATACCATCGTTTTGTCCGCATCTGCAAAAATAGGCAGCCTATTTGCCTGAAACTCAGAAACAGTGATACTAAGTGATAAAGTGATCTAAGTGTTAAAGGCCCTTGTGCCACATACCTGAATACCTAACGGCCACAGAACACAAACTGACAAACTGGAACAGTAAGCAGAAACAAGAGGCAGTGTTACCATCTAAACAGGACAACTATTCTTGTGTACATGCCAAAACGCAGCTTTTCCTAGAAAGCAGTACCTCCCTGAGAACTTAGGCTTAGATGGGCAACATACTGCTTTCATGAGTTAGCTTTAACTCCTAGCTACCTCTGCTCACACTATCCATCACCAACGGCAGTGAATCATTTATTTTACTGTCCCCAGGCTACATTCAGACATCAAAACAGAAATACCTTTCCATTTAAGGTTTGAAAATTGTCTTCTAGCGGCTTCAGAACATAAGATTCAAACTGGCAGGTAGACAGACTGTTGCTTGAAAGGCTTCCTTGGCATGGAACTAACACCTAAAAAAAAAAAAAGGTTAGACCACGTGTTACAAAGAAATGCCACGTAACACCAGCTAAACACCAACAGCTTTTTCCTTTCAGAGGCAAGCAATTAAATCTGGCTTATAAACAATTACCAGCAAATATAAGCACTTCTTTTTAAGTAATAAAAAGGAAAGGTAGTTGATAGACACACACAATCTGGTGGTTAACCTAGCAGTTTCATTTAGTGACTTAACTGAAAAAGGACGATACATGTAACTGAAGCAAGCAATAGTAAGAGCAGATGAAATCTTAAATTACAGCACCAGTCACCTGGATGACTTAAAATAAGGTAGTTAGCAAAAGTGAAGTACATTTTCAAGCTAAAATGAAATTCCATCATAATGAAGAAAACAAAAATTAAGATAAGAAGCATCTTGGCTTTACTGCACACCAACAGATTGGCAGTTCGTGAAAAATCCTTAATCAGAAAGCAACACATTATGACTACATAAACACTGTACACACAGTGAAGAGACATGTTTCATTCTCAAGAGAAGCACGAATCAAGTAGTGCTTTCACTACTCAGCAGCTTTCAGAAATAGTGAAGTGCTAGACCATAGACAGAACTGGTCAACAGATTGTAGCATTTCAGCTGATCACATCACCATGTCAAGTAATACACAAGTGAAAGAACACCATGTTAAGTAATACACCAGTGAAAGAACCCTGTGTAATTTCGGGCTTAATTTTATAATCAGGTAACAATGACCTCCACGTTACATGGAGTCTCCACACGCTTAATTCTGAATGAAGATTAACTGCAGAGTACCCAGATTAGAAATCTTAAGGGTGGAGCTTTTATTCCGGCTCAGTTTCATGGCTGTATTTTGCTATATAAAACGCTGTCAAAAATGAGTGATTGCCTGTCCACCAGGAATTTCAAAAGGTCAATATCATTTTAAGTTACAAATGAAAGATATGCAACTTTAGTTCACAGCAAAGAAAATGAGCTTCCTGTAGTTCAGGAACAACACCAACTTTGACCTTTTATTACCATGCAATATATCAAGACATCCATATTAGTAAATAACAAGCAACTTAAAAGTTGCTCTACCTCACTTCCCAGTTTTGTAGGCTTTCACTGATCTTTACATGTGTCATAGCAGGCATATGATTTTAATTCCTATGGCTGCTATTTAACATCAGCCTTTAAATCTACTGATTTATACTTACAATACCACGGAATTCTGCAACTTTGCTGAATAGATCAGGACGTTGCTTCTGAATGGCTAAATAAAATGGATTTTTCAAGATATCTTCATCATACATTGCCATATAGACTTCAGATATTCCAAGGAGATTTTCTAAAATATACATGAAGAATGGTTAGCATGTCATACATACTATCTGTTAAAACATACTATTTATGAATACCTAGAGGGCAGTTCAATTTCCCTTGTTTAAAAGCAAAAAGGAGGTTCAGGTCTCAAGCAAACAGTCAATGGTATGCTTAACTAATAAGACACTCAGAAGTTATTCAGATATATTATTTTCCATGAATATGCATTTCCAATTACATAGTTATCCTCATAGTATCTCCTTGAGCCTTCCAATTGTTGGAGTCTAACAATGCATGATACGGTTGCACTAAACTTGAAAGAATTTAGGATTACATTGCTACCATTTTGATAGAGAAGCTAACTTGCACTGTCAAGATCTAAAACAAGCCAAGAGACACAAACTAACATCTTCTTTACAGGAGACTCTACTGCATCACAGGACATTGATGCTTTTGTAGTACACTCATGTAAGTCTTAAGACTCACCTGTGTAAGGATTACTAACTTACATACCTCAGTGAGACACCCAGATAGTTTAACAGGAACTCTTGTGTAATGCAATCCTCAACTTTCCAGGGAAAGTTATAGGAGAGAGGTACACCGAGAAGGTATAAATATCCATGTCATAATTAAAATGCCACTGTTAAATGCATCATCTGTGGTAATCTCTGCTCACACAGAAAAATTTTTGAATGGTCTGAGATAGGGCTGATGCATAACATTTGGCAAAACAGAGAGCAAAATAGCGACTGCAAACAGAAAACTCAACTTGTAAGCATTGGAAAAGCTATCACTAGGTATGTCACAGGGAAAAGATGATCTCTAGACCCTCGACTGCTTGCTTCCTCAGAATTAATCCAAGACACAACAGAAGGAAAAACCCAAATAGGTACCTCCTGGAATAACTAATTATTTTATTCAGAATAATTGAGATTAACAGGCTTACAAGTGTTTAAGTAATTCTTTTGTTCCGTGTCTTTCCCCCTTATCCAGCTTCCCTTAGGAATCAACATGAGTTGCATATCCTCATGCAATTTTTGCTGTACACCGCAGGAAAGGGTGAGAACAACAGCAGGACTTTCAGCAAGCCATCCTTACACAATCAGCACCCTCTTGTTTTCCTAAATATAGAATTATACCTAGCACATTATTTACTCAGTGCGAGCTCCTTACACTTGTTCTGTAGTATTTTAATATCTTACTACTTAATGCTGTACTGGTGCTAAAAAATGCCTTTCTCTGTAGATCATGGAAGAGACGCGAAACCACTGTACGGCAGTTTAAGAGTGGAATAACATACACCCAACTTCTACAGATTTTTAGATAGCCTTTGAGTTTCAGCTATACCATTAACTGATCTACAGTCTGTTAACTGATTTGCTCTCCATTCCCTCCTTATAACTAGGCACAAGGAGAACTCTGTAAGGGAGCTAAACACAAAATGATCAGTTAAAGTTACAAGCAATTTCCACTATGAGGTGGTCACCAGTTACAACTTGGGCAACCTTACCCTGAACCACTCAAGTTTGGCAGAAGCAGATAACTGCCTCAAGCAGAGTACTTCTCTCAAGTTCCAGATAAAATGGTGCATCCACTTACAAGATTTCTTTTTGGCTGTGAACTGAGAGAGGGTAGAGTTAGATATTAGGAGGAAATTCTTTCCTGTGAGGGCAGTGAGGCGCTGGCACAGGCTGGCCTTAGAAGCTGTGGCTGCCCCATCCCTGGAAGTGTTCAAGGCCAGGTTGGGTGGGGCTTGGAGCGACCTGCTCTAGTGGAAGATGTCCCTGACCATGGCAGGGGGTTGGAACTGGATGAGCTCTAAGGCCCCTTCCAACCCAAACCAATCTGTGATTCTATGATCTGCCCTACCGCAGTGCCCAAGCAGACAGCATGATCACCAATAATTCCACAGCTGATGACTGCTATAAACATTTCCTGGCAGGCAGCTGCAATCCAAGTTCAAGCTGTGAGCCTCCTCAGCCTGTGGTGGGGGATAGGAGAAAAGTCAACACCAGCCCAGGGGCACATCTGCTGGAAGAACAGGTTTCTCAGTTATTCCTAGAACATCAGGGCTAAGACAGACCTTAGTAAGCAGGATTATTTAGCTACAAATAAAAACGCCTGCTGAACAGCTGGCTAGGCAGCAATTCCAAGTAAAATCTTAAATGACTGCAGCTTACAGTCTAAACATGAATCAGTGATGATTTATACATAATAAGTACTCTACATACACACATGTGCAGCCTGCAAGAGTCTGACACAGCAAGACTTACTTTGGAGTCCTACATCCTTTTCTGTGTGCTACACTTCAGAGGAAATGAACTGAGCAAGGAGAATCAGAAGTGAGAAAGGCAAGAAAGCCCTAGAAGCAGGATCCAAACTTGAAATGCACTGATATTGTTCACACTGAAGAAACTGCATGAAACAGGTCAGATTTTTTTCCCCAAGCACTTAGTGAAGGGTTGAAGATTTTTCTATATCTGTAGAAGAAATAGGCCTTAGCTGAAGAAAACAGGAATACCTTTCAAAAGAGAACATAAAAAACACATTTTAGATTGCTTAGCAGGGCTATCAAGTCTCTCATGTTATAAATAAGAACCTGTTAAACAAATCTCTACTAGAGGAGATAATAGACTCCTAGTAAAGCTAGGAGGCTAGTTTATATGGTCTCTTAAGGCATTTTCCAAAAGAAGGGGTTTTTATTGTAGTTGTCCCATTGAGGCATCATCATCTGCCTTTTTCTTTGGTGAATTCATGTTCAGTATCTGGTCAAGCAGTAGATGAGACTGTCACTTCAAGAGAAAGATGGAGAAGGTATCAGCGTACTGTGTACTGTGTCAAGGAAAAGAGCACATTGACACAAGACACATTGAAACAATAATCAAGCATCATACTGCAGAGACAACCTCAGTGCACAAGTGCTTCCAATTGCTGTTACTGTACTACTCTCAGTTTAACAAAGGTAAGTCCAGGAAGTTCTTCCTTAATAGAAAGGGAAAGAAAATAACATATTCCACAAAAAAAAAAAATCCTCATCTGGAAACCCATAGCTGACCATCAGAAAGAAATAAACAACAGATAAGCTTTGTCCAGAAAGGAATTAAAAACATTTCATTCACTGGCAAAACAGGTAGAGATATTTATGGGACGAGGAGAGCTCCCAGAGAAAACCTCAGCTTATGAAGCTTACTGTCTATACAACTGATGTAGCTCTAAAATCATTACCTGTGCCTGGAAAAACAAACAAACAAACAAACAAAAACAACAAAAAACCAAACCCACACAAGCAATTACAGTACATTAAGAATCATTTCAGTTGACAGATCATGACAGAAAGAGCTTGAAATTGTCATATTCAGTTCCTAGTTCATGAGCTGCATACCATGAATAACTAGTTTAAAATACTTAGTAACACCCGTGTAGATGATTTTATTACAGAACTACTAACAGGGTTGAATCACACTTGAGAGCACTGTATTCAAACACTGAATTCTGGCATTTTTCCTACTCTAATGCAACTAAGATGCCATCGACATGCTGTACCCCAATAAGGAAACTAAAACTTCTAGTTCACCTACCTCGAGCAGAAGCAGATTGCAAACTCTTAACAGTTCATCACATCCATGCTCCTATACAGCAGGAAGTCACCACCACTAGCCAAATTAGTACTATTCTGAGAATCATAGTTCTGCATATCCTTCCCTTTTCTCTCCCAGCCTTGCATCTGCTCAGCACAACATTAGCTGTTAGCTACCCTGTCTGATTAAAATGTGGGTATGAAAAAGAAAGGGTAGAATACTTATTAACTGAAACAGTTACCATATTTGCTTGGACAACCTTCACCTGTCCACAGCATTCTTCAGAGAGTCAGAAATGTGGATGTATAAGCCATCCACAATTCAAGCAATTACAGAAAAAAAAAAGGAATTTATATTAAACTTAAATAGATTAAGTCTACAGAGTATAGAGTACATTTGAGATTCCCCAAATTTTGGCTTAGCCATTTTTGAGATTAAGTCAATTTCTACTCCAAGCATTAAATGCATCTGAAAACAACGGCTAATGCATTGCTGTAATTCTAGGAACACATTACAATACTCCATAGAGAGTTTGCTGGCAGAACACAACATCCAATTTCAACCTAATTTATCCAGGGGGAGGGGGGAGGGTAAGAGCACCAGGGAATAGACTTACTTTTCTAGTTGCACCTCAGACAGCTTTAGACTTACTAACACTAAGAAAGCAGGAAATGTACAAAGCCTTACATACATTACCAGAACTGTTTAATGCTCAACAGAAAAAACACTAAAAATTGTCATAAGCCACATTTCCTATGATGTTTATTAAATTCTAGCATGCTGAGCTGTAAAGCAATACACAAGTACTAGAGTCACATAAAATGTTTAAATGGAATCACTTAAGGGTGTGACTTCATGCCTGTGAACACAGAAATAGCTGAAATTGATGGAAAAACAAAAGCTAGCTGATCAGATAATCTAATAAGCATTATGTTACTGTTTAAAAAAACTACAATCATAACCTTAAAACAGACAAATCACTTCTAGATTAAGAGCAGAGTGATAATTCTAATGATACAACTAGTGGTAACAAGGGACAGCTGAAGATAAAAACATACCATGGGATCTAGGCACATCACTGTTCTCTACAAAACACTGGAAATGAAGTCTTAAGACCTTTACTACTGAAAACAATGAGTAGGACTTAACTATGACAGTTTATTGTTATTGATGGAGTGTTCCTCTAGAGATAGCCAAGTGAGGTATCTTTCACAGACCTATTAGGTTTCAGTTCCTTTTAAGAAGGATTTTGAAATTCAGACAAACAGACATTAAAGCAATGATGTCATCACATTTGCATTGCTAGTTGGCAGTTACATCATGTCCACATTCAAGTCATTCAACTATTTACTCAGTTCTTAGGCACATAGTCTTCTGAATGTCCTGCTAAACAACTACTAAAGAACTAACAAAATATACTGCAGAGAAGATGCCTTTCATAACAGCATTAGGGATTCTAATATACAAACATCTACATACAAAATTCTAATATACAAACACTTAATATTCAGTGTTGGACAGTGTAAGATTCTGTTTTCACCAAGGCATTTTAATAATACTTTGGCAGAACAAAGACAGTAATACAGCTACCAAAGTTGGTAAAAATTGTTAGCCTGGCTCAGTAACCTGAAATCTTCCCAGGAGAGCACGTTAGGCTATTACACTGGAATGCTAACATCAGGTATGTCAGTGTCCTCTCCACATAGGTCCAGCTACAAAGAAGCAGAATGCCATTTCTCCAGATCCATTAGCAGGTCATGCTCAAGAAACATAAACTCACCGAATTTTACTTGCATAACAACACTGTGAAGTTCCACTCCTCCTTAGTTTCTCACAACAAAGCCAAGTTCATCTTAGCTTGCACATTTTACAAAAGTAAACAACTAAGGCTTAGTAAACCTGTAATTCAAATACCACTTGCTGAAATGCTCAGAATCATGAGAAAAATCAGAGCAAGCAGCAACTCAACGACAGTAATAGTAGATTTAGCTCAGAGTAGCAGACATATGATAAAATTTGCATGTGTATTTATCACATTAGCAAACTGCAGAGCTCTGCAGAAGAAGAGGAAGCAATTGTTCCCCAGTTGTAGTTAACTTGAAAGCACTTCTGAAAAACAAATAAATTTTTCTTTCTTTTTAAGAGCATCACTTTTTAACAAAAACAGCCAAAGCTAAGCATAATCTTAAAGCACTCTGCAAAAAGGAATTTAACCGTGTAATTTAACTAGTCTCAGCCCAAATAAAAATCTAGTTGTTACTTCAGCCACTGCTGTACCTGCACAATTATTCTTCATTTACTCTACTTCTGGGCACAGGTTACAACCCTCAAACCAGCACTCACCTCAAAAGAACCCTTCACTGTTTCTGAGCACACAAGAACCTTTACTCACTCCCTAAAGGATGAACACTGAGCACTATATGAAAAAGTCAAGATGTTCCCATGCACCCTGTTCACTGCAAGGGAGCAAAGGAGGAAACCATCTATTCCTACCCCTTTCAGATTGAGCTTGTATTGATTTCTGTGAGACTGAATTATGTCAGAGCAACACCTCTGAATTATCAGATTACAGAGCAGTGAATCTGCAATCAGCCTAAGGCTTTCCAGCAAGCAGAGAAAAGCTAAGTTTTATGATCCCAAAACATCAGTCTGACAGCAATATAACAGGGTCTGGAAAGGGTCAGCAGCATTCCAGGAAGATGCTCATTTCTCCCAGCCCCTCCCCTTCAGGCACACATTTCTTCCAGTGGGGTTAAGAGATGGCACAGGATCTCATAATTTTGGTTTTGTCTCTGGGCAACATCCCCCAAGCCCTTTTTAGACCTAGCAAGTCCAGCCCTCCTACCACTGCTCCCACCCTTCTCAGACAATGACCCCCAGGGACTTTACAGCACCTACGAGCAACAGGGGAG
Organism: Pezoporus occidentalis; assembly: GCF_034315485.1. Taxonomy (NCBI): domain Eukaryota; kingdom Metazoa; phylum Chordata; class Aves; order Psittaciformes; family Psittacidae; genus Pezoporus; species Pezoporus occidentalis. The sequence continues at coordinate 2,685,857 of NW_026916253.1, forward strand.
TACAGGCAGATCGGTTTGTATCAAGTCCTCATACAGCTTTTTTGTTATGACCCCTCACCACCACCTCGTAAGCTCCAAAACCAAGCCCATTCTTAAGAAGTAGTAAGACGTTTCAGATTTTGTACTTTTTAGAATGAGGATGGTAGAATATCAAAACAGGTTGCTCAGAGAGGTGGTGGATGCTCTACCCCTGGAAACATCCAAGGCCTGGATGTAGTTCTGGGCAACCTGATCTAGTTGAACATGTCCCTGCTCATTGCAGGGGTGTTAGACTAGATGACCTCTGAAGGTCTCTTCCAACCAAAACTGTTCTATGATTCTATTGTAACAGTGTATTATCACCAGAGTTTGCTGTGGATGCATTCTTATCTCAGATGTGACGGTAAAGAACATACTATCTTGACTCTCCAGTCACCTGTTTCTTTCCTCCACAGAAATTACACTTTGATATGAGTGCCTCACTCGCCAACAGGCAAGCTTCCCACTTTTATCCAGTCACTTCCATTGATTTTTTTGAGATAATCTTGTCTGTAGCCAAGTATTAGGAACAAGCTGCATTCTCCTCTTCACAACAGAGACTAGATCCCAAATTCTCACAGCTTTAGAAATCCACTGGAATAGCTGGATTTCTTTGCATTCTTTTACTTACCGCTTTTAAAGCTCCATTAAATTCTGAGATAAGGAATCCTGAGCTAATCACAAGCAAGCCCTGGAACTGAGTGCAGAGTGCTGGTCAGTGAACCACAAACAGTTACAAGGAACATTTACAGTAAAACATTAACAAAGTTCCCAGGACAGCTGCTCAAACAAGGATGTTTCCTCCAAATATTAGTAAGCTGTATTTAAGGCCACCTGCTCAGGCTTGCAGGGGTGTCAGCACAGGTACTTCTTTGGATGGGGAGGAAAACTAAGGAGCTGAAATACAAGGATTAAAAATATTTTACGTAAGCCAGTTTTCTGATTCTTAGCTACTGAGGCGAAACAGCAGTGTAATTCCCCAGCCTGTGTATTGAGGGTGCTGTGGGTCTGAACATGGTACTGCCAAGACATGGGTCACAGTAGGTACCACCATTTCTTGACTACAGAGCTAGACAACCCCTGCTCACAGCAAACCACATAAGGTTGGTATCAGTTCCAAGACTAGCAGCAAGTCTGTAAAGAAACCAGTATGTGGGGTCAGACCCAGCATAGGCCACCCGCAGAAATACAGGGGAACTGAAGCCAGCAACCCTGAACCTTAGTCCAGATTGTCCTTAGACCAGACAACTGGACAGGAATGTAGTCCATTCTCTGTATACCTGAATAGGATAACCAAGTCCATGCAGGCCAGCTCTAAGACTTACAGTAAGATAAACATCAGGTCATTACGAAAATATCTAGAAAAGAGAAACAGTGTAAAATTACACTAGTTCCCTCCTCTAAGGAGCAGAGCAAGGGTAAGGAAAGCTGAAACACAATTCAGCAGGTAAGTTCTTCTAACTAGCAAAATAAATTATTTTAACCACCACTACTGTTTCAAAGCTACATAATGCACCATACACCAGCCTCAGGTAATTAAAAGCTTTCTGGCAGTAAATACCCTCACACAGACATAGCAGTCTAACAGTCTTCCATTATATAAATTAAGATTCGTCCCATGGATCAAGCCACTTTATTAACAAAATGCTTAGCAGAAAGCAAGTCACAGAATAGTTATGGGAGGAAGTTATATAGAGTTATCTGGGTGAGGGAAGGGCTCAAAGTCATGTTTCATTTTCACTGTACCCCATCCTTATTTTCCCCACTCATTTCACAGTGGCTTCAAGCTTTCCCAGGCTACAGCATTCCACAGACTGAATTCTTATAGAAGCTTCCTCCAGAAGTAAGCCACCAGGCAAGGCTCATCAACCACTTAAACAAAACAGACTTGTATTCACTTAAAATTCTATTTACAAGTCTATTAAAGATATAGGATTTAAGAAGCAGTGACATTCAAGAACCATCACAATACTTTGCAAACATTTTTAAGGGTACTGAAATAGGAAGACTATGATCATTAACATCAATTGCAAGAAAGTCTTTCCACAGAACCAGGAAACACATCTGTCCCTACTCATCATGCTACACCCCAATTTATTTTTAAGGAGTTTTACACTCCATCCTAACTTCCCAATACAACATTTCAGTTAGCTGGCATTATCTTTGAAGGCAGTATAAAGATCTGGATTTCAGAACACCATGTCTGTCTGACAAATATAACTGATTTTTAAGCGTTTCCACAATCTGCCTGAATTGTATAATTGCATGCAGCTGAACTTAATTTAGAACTAATCTAAATAACAGCCTTTCTTCCCACATGACGCACCTAAAGATGTATTTAGGTATTATCTGATATAGATTACAACTGCTGCCACCCTCAGATTTAAGTAGTCACATGCTCCTGAAACAACACTCCCCCCTTTTCAGCCACTTTCAGAGAAGCAGTTTCAAGATTCTGATGTGCCACAATGAAAAGTAATTTTAGTGATATGTGGCAGACTAAACACAGCTACTATAGTACACACATAAATATGCATCATTTAGTTTGCAATTAGCTTAACACTTAAGTCACACAGGACTCCAGATTCAAACCCAGAGCTAATCCTTTTTCCACCTGACAATGATTAAGCAATTATAAGACTTTACTTACAATGAGGTCAAAATCTTCTGTGTTTCTTTATTCCTATAAGGAAACAGACATTACTGGTTCATATCTAGGCTTCCAACACACAAATCAGGAGAGCTACTCAGTTTACTCTGTAGTAACTTGGCAATCTACAGAAGTTTCTTCCACAGGTGGCAACTTGCAGCAGAAGCTACTTATGGCTTAGAATTAGGGCTAAAATTAAGGCAGAACAACAAAAAAAAAAAAACAGTCAGTAGAGTCCAGGCTACTAAGATCCAAAAGAAACATAGTTTAGAAGACTGTACAGGCTAGGCTCAGCACCAAAAATGCAGTCTGCCTGAACTCTGTTCTTCACAGCAAGTTACCTTGCTCATAGCACACACAGCACTACAATGGTGGCATGATAAGGGAGTCATGCCTCCCTTTCTCATCACAGCATGTCTTCATATTTTTTTCAAGCTACTTTAATATCAGAAAAACACAAACATCAATGCATATGCAGCAGCATATGTTCTGTCAAGCAAGTTCTCTTTCCAGAACTCCACACTGGCAAAGATGCCTCATGTGCTGGAGACAACACAGCTTAGTTTATTCTGTAGCATTCAACACCATCAATTCTGGTCTTCTAGACAGCTCAGATATACATATAAGCATGGCCTACTATCCACCACTAACCATAATATCGTGCTTCAGCACACTCACAAGACTTGTCTATGAGGCATCCTTCGGGTCAGCAAGGAACCGGTGTGTTTCCTACACTGCGATGTTCAATTGCTAACTGCAGGCACTCTCAGTGCGCACCAGCCCTTCCCAAACACCCCGTTACAGAAGGAGGATGCGGTGAGCTCTCTCCCAGCACAGCGCTATGGGGTCTAGTCGGAACCCGACCGCACTGACCCCGCGTACCCAACCTGGCGTTACGTGAAGGGCAACACTACACACAGCACTTTCTGGTGGACGAACGAGACAGAAGGCGGCTGCCGACGAGACCGCAGGTACCGCCCCGTGCCGCCAGGCCAAAGAGCCAGCAAGAGCCGAACACCGCCGCCCCGCCCCGCCGCTCCGTCCCGGGCGCAGGCCGCGGCAGAGCCCCTGCCACAGCACGGCGGGCAGGCCGCAGCCGAGCCTGCCGGTCACGGAGGGGCGGAGAGGCACTCACGCGACCCCCCTGGGGCCTGGCGGCAGCTTCCTAGAGCAGGTCCCGTAACCGGCGCCGCAGGAAGGCGTCCAGTCGCCGGACACCGAGCCGGGGCGTCCGAGGAGGGAGCCCTACTTACACCGACAACATCGCCTCCCTTCCTGCCCAGCCGCGGAGTGCCGCTGTTGGCCCACCTCCCCCAGCCGCTCCGCGCCCCGGCCAAGCCCTACCGGAATCCAGGGCGGGTCCGGCGCGGCGACAGCGCCGCACGAAGCCAATGACCAGGCGCCGACGGGAAACAAGCGTGGAGCCTGGCAGCCGCCGCGGAATTGGAGCTTGGGGTGGGGCGGAGCCTGAGAGGCCTTATAGCGCCGGGCAGAGGCGCGCCCGCAGCAGCGAGCACTCCCCAGGTGGCAGCATGTGACCCCGCAGGCTTCTAGCTGGGGTGGGCTGAACGTGAGTGTCGGCGGCCGGGGACAGCCAGCCTTAGCCAGCCGTCGGCTGTCGCCCTCGAGAGCCTTGCTTTCTTTTGATCTGATTTTTCTCCTCCCTCTTCAGTGTTCGGCGCTTTTCAAAAAGCGGCGCCCGATCTACGGGAGTCCCGTTTCAGCGCGGTGCGGAATGATCCACCTCGCTTCCCCGGCACAGCGGCAGTAGCGGGCTGGGAGCGATGCTGTCTGTCCCTCGGAGCTCCTCGCAGCCAGCCCGAGCTCCCGGAGACGTCGGAGCCGCCTGAGCAGCCGGCGAGGAAGCGAGGCGGGCGAGAGGGTGCTGAATGCAGCGCGACCTGAAGCCACTGCCTGCCATGTGTGCTGGTAGCATCCGCCTTTGGCAGCTCCCTGGTCCCGGTACCGGGTAGTCGGGCGGAGCAGAAGCAGGGCAGACCGGCGCGGAGGCACCCGCCGCCGGGATCATGGTGAAGGAAGAGTGCAAAGCGCTGCTGGACGCGCTCAACAAGGTGACCGCCTGCTACCGGCACATGGTGCTGACCATCGGCGGCACCTCGGACTCTCAGAACCTGCGCGAAGAGCTCAAGAAGACCCGGCAGAAAGCCCAGGAGCTAGCGGTGGCCAACAGGAACAAGCTCACCACGGTCCTGAAGGACAAAACCGTGAGTAAGGAAGATAAAGCTGAGTTCGAGAGGCTATGGGTGATTTTCTCCACGTGCCTAGAGATCCTGGAGATAGACATGAGGAGAGCCCTGGAGCTGGGCCACGAGTTCCCACTGAACGTCCCCAAAAAGCACCTGATCCAAACAGGCATGAGTGGGGGAACCTCTGGCGTGGCTGCCAGGGCCATGAGCGTCCAGAACATGAAATATGAGGCCGAGCACAATATAGACGTGGTGGATTTGAAAGACCTCGAAAATGAGATTAACCAGGTAGGAGAGATGATGTACGAGATGGAAATGAAGGTCAATGTCCCCCAGTGGACAGTAGAGGCTAAGCAAGACCCGGGGGCCGAACTAAAATCCACCATCAGCGTCGGCGCATCTTCTATTGGCATGATCTCCGTGGAGGAAAATAAACCCTTCTGTGATATCAGCAAGGTTCTAGCTGGGATTATTTTCTCTGCAGTGCTCATTATCGCTATTGTCCTGGCTGTGTGTGTGGTGAAACTCTCTTAGGGTGGTGTGGGGCTGACCAGAGTGACCCTGTCAGTCTCTTCCACACCTCACCTTTCATCTCAGAATGGGTCACTTGGATGAGCTGAGAATTTAAACGTAGCACTTTGAAAAACAAAGCAGAACTGCCTCTCAGTATCATAAAATGCACGCTTTGTTTCTTCTTCTTTGAAGAGATGCACATCAGCCTGCAGCATAGGATGATATCTTCATGTGTTGGACTTGTAACGGTTAACTGTGAAGTATCAGGGTATTACCACTGCTGGCTATAGCAGGGATTTGTCTGCTATTAATAGATGGCTATTCGCAGAAGCCTGTATTTTTTGTTCTTCAACAGGCTCTAGTGTTTGCTACTGGTCACTGTTTACAGTATTGGAGAGTAACATGAATTCGGAGGCTAATGCAGGTGTTTTGTAACAAAATGAATATACTAAAGGGGATTTAATCATACACACAAAATATTATTTTGGTGGAGGAAAAGGGGAAGGATGAAAACCTTGAAAAAGCATGTGAACAACCTCTATTTTGGATTTGCTAATAGTTGGAGGGGAGGGGGGGAGGAGGGAGAAAACAGCCTAAGCTGTGTTTGATACCAAACTCTGCTGAATTAGACTGGGTTGTACAAACCCCAGTGCATGGACTGGCATTGCGTACATGAATGACTAATCACTTCCCAATTTTTCCCAGGGAGAAAAATGGGAGAGTTGCGTATTCAGAAAAATCCCAGCAAGAGTTCTCATCCACATGTACCATGAGTTTGTGTTCCCCTACAGAAAGGCAACTGGTTCCAATTTTTCTTTTTGTAGAAGTTAACGGTTTGCATCTCACAATTAACTATGGAAATAGGAGCAATGAATCTGCCCACAGCAGAGGTGGTCATTTTTGAAAATAGATTTTAGAAGAAAAAAAAAAATTTAAAGCAGACCTTTCTATAATGCAGAGGGATCCTCTCTCAGGTTGGCAGGCAGGGATTGATGCCTGTTTATGGACTGTCACATTTCTGCAAGTTCTTGAATTCTTTGCAGAAAACCAGAGATAGATGAAAATGCCTCTCAGTTTCCTGCCTCACTCTTGTCTGATTAACCTGTGAAGCAGGGAGCCTGTAGGACTGGTCCAGCTTGATACATGGCAATTTTGGCAGGTAAATGAAAGAGCATCGTAAAATTTTCCAGTGCTTCCTTATGGAATTGTCTACATTTACATGTAAAGCTGGGGGGACAGACACTAATTTTGCAGACAAGCTTTATGTTTTTGTAAAAGGACCCATGTTTGATGGTGTTTCTTGTGTAACTTTATGGAAATACCTCCTGTTACTGTGAACACACACCACCCGATCAAGAAAGCATGGTTCATACTTTCTAGTGCCATAGGTGTATGAAGCACTCCATGGCCGAATACAAAGGCCCTGTAATATTGGGGATTAGTAATTTATTATTCCTCTGCAGCGATTATTATGGGCACATTATTAAACAGTAGCAACCAGACATGTTTTGTGAAGTTCCTAGACAATAGTCTTGATGCTTGTTAAATAAAATGATGTGGACGACACTCATAAACAGCTAGTATTTTTGAGTTCAGAACTAAACATACTTTGAAAAACTTCAGCAAGCACTTTATTCTTTAAAACTTAAGAGAACTGGATATGGGGAGAAAAAACGTGACAAATTTGAATCCGGTCATTTTGTACGTGGGAAAGAAAATAATAGAGAAAAGACAGTAGGTGGAGGCCTGAATTACAGGCTAGAGACTATCCTTACGCTGAAGGATATTGCAAGTTCTACCCATAAATCCAGCGTAGCTCCATTCTCATGCGAATTCAGTTTTATAAGACGACTCCACGTTCCTTTTTACTGTATTTCACTCCATGTGAAATACATGTATTTCATTTCATAGGATGGGGTTTCTACATAATCAAGGTCCTCAGATCCCTGGCAGCGTTCGAACAAAATCAGGCCTGTACTTATTGGTGCTACTGCTTCAATCTGTCTAGACAAGGTGTAATTGTTGTGTGTTGATTTAAATGGGATCATCTCCTTCACAGTCATCCTGACTAAACAAATTCATGGAAAATACAGCAAAAGCTGCAGGAGAATGTACATATTTGGAGTGCCACTGCTAGTCCTTGAGGATCTGTGGGCATTTGAACTCTGCGCTCTGCTTTTATTTAGTTCAGAGGAAGGTGGTCAGGAAGTTGGACTCTGTTCTGTGCTTCTTGAAAGCTCCATGTTCCTTCTGAAATCAGATTGCTTAACCACATGTTCTGAAAACCCAAGTAATGCAAGTCTGGTTTCTGGTGGATTAGTAAATGGTAACACCTACCCAGTGTTCATTACCATATATCTTGGTGTCCTGAAGTGGGTACAGTGTTTATTCATGGTTAGTTGTGTAGAACCTTTAAGAACAGGTAATCTCATCTTCCAAAGTAAGCTTCAGCAAGTCAGTGAATTGTAAATTTTCAGTCAGTTGCAATTTTTTGAATTTGGATTTTTGGATACAGGACTCAAAGAATTCACATATGTAGCCTATAACTATGTGTCTTGCTTCATTATGAGTATGTAAACATTAGTATTTAAAGGACTGGACCTTGGAAAGATAATGTCCTTTCAAATCTTAAGTCAAAGCTGGCTGCAGATTTATTCATCATTAGTTTGTTCCTAAAAATCTGTATCATCTTATCTTTAGACTATCTAAAATTAATAGATTAAGTAGAATTCTAACAGGATTGGCACTATCTAAATGGATCATGTTCCTGCCACTGATCTCCTACTCTCCTACACTAGATAACAAGTGTACGCTCCATGTGACGGAAGTCAGGCACAACAGCGCACAATGTCAAACCAAGATGAAACCACCACTGCCCAAAAGTACTGATGCTTCTTTCAAATTAAGAAATAAAGCAATGTTGTAGATTTTCAGTCTTCATTTTTTCCAGCCACTGGAATACAACAGGAAGGAGACTGGAAATGCGATTTTTGTCAGCGAAAAATGGGAGGTCAAACTTAAAAATACTCTAAATAGTATAATGACATGCAAACACTCATGCTGATCAATGAATGAGAATGTTACTGTGCTTTCGGTACAAAAGAAAATGGTAATTGCTTCATTTCAGTGTTGTTCTACTTCAGTCCTTTTGTCTTTATTCACAGGATATATGCATTAAATTTGCTGTAAACTAAAATATTCCTGAGTTGAGTTATACTGGTTTTGCCTGTGCACGGATGGTGTTTTCTACACTTTGAATAATTCAAATTTGTTAATGTCACTATTTATTTAACTTAAAGTCTGTTCTTATAAGTTACTTGTTGGCTTGCAGCAGTAATTAAAACCAAACAAAACCTGCAATATTAATACAGCTTGTCAGTAAGCTTTTCTAAACAAAAAATCCTTATTTCAATCACAGGAATAAAAGTAACTCTCATTACAGTTCTCTGTATATAAATGCACCTTTCTCAGGCTCCCACACTTGAATATACTGATATATCTTAATTTTATTCCAAAATTTCCAGTCTATTACCATGAAGTCCCTCTACACTGTTTTGCAGTTTATTAAGAAAATGAACAGAGAACCATAATTAATGTCATTCTCCTTACGTTGCAAATAATGTAACATAAAAACTTCAACATTATGTGAAATAAATTAGTTTCAAAATTCTTCAGGTAAATATGAAAATATTTTTATGTGAATGCAATTATATAAAAACAATGACTGATGTGACTAGTTTTCAGATTAAAAATTAAATGTGTTTATTGCCTGTAGTCTGAAAGGATTCATTATGGGCTTTCTCTTCCTTCTCTTATAGTGTTTAGTATTATGTACATTTTCCGTAAATATCTTGTTTCTAAGTGCTAACGGAACTCCTAGTCAACATATTTACCCTTGACAGATTCTCATTATGTAAAAAGTCATTCAGTAAGACCAGTGGATTACAGGTCTCTAAACGCTTTCTCTCAATACGATTATGTAAGTCTTTTAATGCAGGAAGAGATCTGGACAAAACAGAAGTCTACACATGAGCAGCATTTGCTATGGTAAGCATACAATAACAGTGGGATTAGAAAATTATGTCTTTTGTATAAAACTACCTTGTGTTGAGGGAAGGACAAGAAAAGGAAGGAGATGGATGGATGGATGGATGGATGGATGGATGGATGGATGGATGGATGGATGGAGTAGTAAATATGTCTTCATCATATGTTAGCAAAGCATGCTTTCTGTTAAATACAATAGCTTTTCAAGGTTCAACTATAGCTTCTCTGGAAGAAGGTAGTATTTTATATCCAGTGGGACAAAGAATATAAAATATCCCTGAGTGGAACTCACCACCCATTTTCTGATTAACTCCATACAGAATAAGAGTAAAAATATTTTGATTTGCTACATGTTACTACCAATTTTATAAGACAACCCTTTTCTCTCTCTGTTTCACATTACACATGACTTTCTATTGAAGAAGATGGTCCCACAAGGATGGACCTTGTCATCCATCCTGACAACTTGCTGCTGCAGTTTGAAACAGTGGTGAAACCTGTGAACAGGTGGAAAGTCACATGGCATTTCACCAGCCTGGAGGCTCAGCTGCATCTTTTCATGCAGCCAAGCACAAGCATTTCATGCTGGAAGAAACGTGACTAGAAGCCATGCAGGCAAACACAAATGAAATTACATGATCCCTGAAAATCTCTCACCCACAGAGGCTAGCTAGCAAAAGCAATTTATTGCTCAGTTTCAGTGATTTTGTCATAGTATCTCCTACATTTTCTCTCAGGATCAGAAATTTGACTTCTGAAGCCTCCACAGTGTCAGGTGTGTTGGGTTGGTTTGTTTTGTTTGATTGGACTGTATGTTTTGTTTTATTTACATGGTATTGCATGGCATTATTTATCATATTCTTACTAATAACATCTCTACCAAATTGAACAAAATAATCCTCTAAAAGTCAATTCTAATTTAAGTACAAAGAAATGGAGTGACAATCATACTATAAATGTGTTGGTCTATTATTTTGGTCAGTTTTCCGGTATGTATTAAAACAATCACTGAAGCCTGTGATCAGTCAAGCCTGTCTTCTACAAATAAATGTTCAAAGAACATGTACAGTCAAACTCACTGATGTGTCCCAGCATTAAGAAATTACATAGCCTAAAGCATATCTAAGAAAACCATGAGGGTTTTGTAAGAATGGTAAATGTCGGGTGATGCAGCCACATATAATTGTCCTGAGGAAAAAAAAAAAAAAAACAAACAACAAAACAACTTCAAATGCAATTCCCTCTGTATGATCCAGAAGAATGTATATATAAATTACATAAACAAGTAAGAAAGGTGGAACTGAGAAAAGAAGACAAAAGAAAATATTTAACTATTTATACCATATAAAATGACTGCGGAGTACCTGACACACCAAACATGATACTCCCTTAGCAACTTAATCTGATATGCTAATTGCATGTGTAACTTTATATATAAATACACACTTGAGCTTTGGGTCCTAGAGGGAGTGGTCTGAATAATTACTCATATAAGCCATCACTACTCAGTTTAGTGAGAAATTACATGTGTGAAAACTATCCTCCATGTAATTAAAAGCTGCAGAATTAGAACCATAATTACATGCATAAGACATGTAATCCACTATGTGTCTGCTGGAAGCAAAACATTTCCAGTTAATACTATCTGTAACCTAGTTTTCTGATCTGCTTTGATTTCCTGGAATATTGTTTTGTATGAAGGTAGCTGTATTTTTATTTTTCTTTGTAGTCAAATCTATATAATAGTGCTATAATAATAAACCTGCATTTCCTAGATGTGACATTTATTCACATTTTGGACATAATACTTGTAAAACTATACAGTGAATTTATTTGTATTATTTGCTAAGTCTGCCTATTTCTTGGTACTGTATGAACTAAACAATTTGAAAGCTTTAGAATGTCATTTTGAAATAAGCCAGTTTAAGAAGCAGCAGACATGCTCAGTAAAATCTATTTTTTATATATATACTTGAGGTTCTAACAATTTGCTCAATAATACAGCAGACACTATCTCTGCATGGGAACAAAGCTTTTACCAGATGCATATAAATTAAACCAAGACTAACTTAGTATAACCATCTCCAACTCACAGGATAGCATGTGAGCCAAATAATAGTGGACCCTGCTTTTCACCTGTAAACAATTATTAGTGATGTGTGCTGCAATTTATGCAATGATGAGATAAAAAGGAATTAAGTCACTCTATTGCTAAGTATTCTAATCACACATACACAAAAAAAAAAACCAGAAAGCTAATTTTACAATCAATTCTATATATTTAGTGACCTTAAACCTTTTTCCTTTAAACAAACGTTTTCTTTTTTTCATTAGCAGTAACTGAACTGGAGAGAAAAACATTGAAGTAACTTCCATATTACTGAAATATTATCTCACAATGAATCATTATCAGTTCCACAATTTTATGGCATTTCATTTAATGTAACTTTTGCATCCCTTCAGAAGGGCTTACTTTTCAATACAGCACAATCTGTGTTTGAAAACAACCTGGAATACAAAAGTATTTGGAGTCCATTAGGTTAACAATTGTATATTCTGGCATAGCAGCAGCAGAAAAGGCAACTGAATCCTTAACTTTTTAGCAAAAATAATTCCTTCTTTTTTTCTTTTTTTTTTTCCATTTAATCTGGAGGGGACCTCTGAGGCCCCAGTCTTCTCTTACATCTTACTGAGTGTCACACCTATCTCTAGCTAATTCTTGTTATGGGAAGACTGTTCCCCAAACTAAAGCCTCCTGTATTCCCAGCCTACATCCTGGCCCTTGAGGCATAATGCTGGGGCTCAGCTGAATGCAAAATGCCCTTGTGCAGAATGCTCACATTACAGTAATGGAATAAACTAGCATGCTTGGGTTAGGGTTGGCAATCCTCAGTAACAGGTTTCCTCAGATTTGACATTCTTTCTGAAATCATTCAATGCTGTACAGATTTTAAGCACAAGTGAGATGAACTCTGAATTTTAGCACAATATATTGTAAAAAGAAATCATCCAATTTGGAGACGAAGAAATTAAACTTCATAGATATTAACATCTTATAGATATCCTTACACCTAATTTGGCTTCAGGACATTTTCTGCATTTATTTGAGCCTTTTCCAGCAAGCTAGCTATAGCTTTGAGAGAGCAGGTACACACACACTCACAGTGCTTAGCTTTTGCCTTTCTTAGCAGGAAACTGGATGGAGGTAGAACATCACTTAGCATCCTTAATCTTTGCTCACCAAGTTTCCAATTGTCAGAGCCACCTCCAGTCAGGAGAACTGGGTCAATTAAAGACTCACATGCTCCTGGAATTTTGCATGAGATTACTTCAGCTTTGTCATGAACAGATATTGAATTATTCTTTGTAAGACAATACTGAAAGGAAGCTAAGAAATTGCCATAAACAGGGTGAATATGCTAACCCTTGGGTTAAGAATGTCATCCTTCTCAGGGGACAGAGGTACCTCATGCACCCCAGGACTGTGTGGGAAAATGCAGCAACTGGACTAGAGAACAATGTTTGCCTTAACTTGCAGTTGCACTTGCCTGTCTCTGGTCCCAAAGGACTGCTTCACATGCTGAGAACAGTCATGAGCAATGCTATAACCACACAACTATTTCTCTACTGACGGCCCTGATATTCTCTATGTGTTTGAGATTGCAAACATCAGTCTACATGCCAGCCACACATTCAATTTCCAATCCCCATATGAGGTCTCTTAAATTTAATACCAGTGGATACCAGCAAAATCAAAGGAATTATTTTCCAGGATACACCTGCTTTACTTAGTAGCAGTTGAGAGACTTTAGATTATGCTAATACAAAAAATATTACATTTAGAGACTTAACAATAATCTGCACTAGCCTCTATTACCAGATGTTCCTAAAGATGTTCTAAAATAATGTTCCAGGGGTCTCAGACATTGCATTTTTGCCACATTAAGGCAGTTCTATACATGTGCTGGTATTACCACTGATTCAAAAATGTCACTGTTTGTTACTGGTATATAGAATCATAGAATAGTTAGGATTGGAAAGGACCTTAAGATCATCTAGTTCCAAACCCCCTGCCATGGGCAGGGACACCTCACACTAAACCATATCACCCAAGGCCTCATCCAACCTGGTCTTGAACACTGCCAGGGATGGAGCATTCACAGCTTCCCTGGGCAGCCCATTCCAGTGCCTCACCATCCTTGCAGTAAAGAACTTCCTCCTTACAGCCAATCTAAACTTCCCCTGTTTAAGTTTTAACCCAATACCCCTTGTCTATCACTACAGTCCCTAATGAAGAGTCCCTCCCCAGCATCCTTAAAGGCCCCCTTCAGATACTGGAAGGCTGCTATGAGGTCTCCATGCAGCCTTCTCTTCTCCAGGCTGAACAGCACCAACTTTCTCAGCCTGTCTTCATACAGGAGGTGCTCTAGTGCCCTGATCATCCTTGTGGCCCTCCTCTGGACTTATTCCAACAGTTCCATGTCCTTTTTATGTTGAGGACACCAGAACAGCACACAGTACTCCAGGTGAGGTCTCACAAGAGCAGAGTAGAGGGGCAGGGTCACCTCCTTCAACCTGTTACTCACACTCCTTTTGATGCAGCCCAGGATACGGTTGGCTTTCTGGGCTGTGAGCGCACACTGAACCCGGCTCATGTTAAGTTTCTCATTGACCAACACCCCCAAGTCCTTCTCCTCAGGGCTGCTCTGAATCTCTTCTCTGCCCAACCTGCAGCTGTGCCTGGGATTGCTCCCACCCAGGTGTAGGACCTTGCACTTGTCATGGTTAAACTTCATGAGGTTGGCATCAGCCCAGCTCATAAGTGTGTCAAGGTCCCTCTGGATGGCATTCCTTCCCTCCAGCCTATCAACCGAACCACACAGCTTGGTGTCATCGGCAAAACTGCTGAGGGTGCACTCAATCCCACTGTCCATGTCACCGACAAAGATGTTGAACAAGACTGGTATTAAACCCAAATATATCCAAAAATCACAAATTACATGTCTGTAATTACACAAATTACATAAACTACTGCCTTGTCCAGGGAAAGTTACAAGTAGAGCAGTGGTATCTTGCCTTTGCTCAAGGCAGCAGCTTTAGTGTCTATTCAGCAACAGCTGCAGGCCTTCAGTGAAACCAAGATATGGCTGGCTTTCTGGGCTGCAAGCACACACTGAAGCTGGCTTGTGTTCATTTTCTCATTGACCAACAGCCCCAAGTCCTTCTCCACACACTTGGTGTCATCAGCAAACTTGCTGAGGGTGCACTGTCCATGTCACCGACAAAGATGTTGAACAAGACATATGTGCTTTCTACTTAAAATGTCTTTATGTTGAAATGATCTGACATAATGGACCCTAAATCTTTCTGATCAGCCATCAAGCTCATTGGACATTAAATCTTGAAAAACCTCAGTAGTTTATTAATATTTCACCAGTAAAGCAGCTTTCAGGCAAAGCACATTCTTAACACAGTTAAATAGAGAAGTATACTAACAGTGCATAAAGCAAACAAATATGAGGTGAACATCATGATCTTGGGTTCAAAATGCCTTTTACGAGGCAACAGGCATGTTAGTGGACTTTATGACATATTCACTGATGAGCAGTATTCATTAAACTAGTATGAAGAAAAGAGGCTACAGTTACAAGATACCCTGGGTTTTGCTTGTAAACTTGGTCACAAGGAAGGAAAGGAGAAAGAGGGCCGACTTGTATGTCTGGCTATACCACAGCTGGTGTTCTGATAGTTTTAGCACAATCAGTTGGCTGACCTATTCCCTGCTGACTGCAGTCCCATGTCACGATGAACTTCTGGCCCAGCTGTGTCTGTGTAGATCTTGACTGAATTTTTGGTTTTGCCAATTGACATATTCCATTATCCTGCTAGTTTAATTGCCTCTAAAGATCATACAGTTATGGTGAGCCACATCTCACAGACATAAAGTACATGCTCAAATAGAAAATCGAAAGGAGTTGTCAGAGCCACATGCAGGTAATGTGGATATTTGCCAAACAGAATTTAGCACCAGAAGGATTACGAATAGGAGGAGGATTCTCTGTGTTACATGCAAACACCATTCTTACAAAAATCTCTCAACGTGTGTCATCAGTTTTCTTCTGCTCAACTCCTTATAAATTAAAAAAAACAAATCAATCCATGATTTTTGATTGTTTAAAAATCAAATGTTACATGAACAAAACATTTCCTAAAGTCAAATGTCTATTCAAGAGACTTCTTCAAAATTTTGCTATCTTGCCTGAATAGATCTTTCCTTCGGGTAACAAAGTCCTTAGCTTCAAAGGAGCTTCTACATACTCTTCCCCCTTGAAGCCTACTAGAACAAATTCAAACAACTTGGATCATGACATGTTTAATCAATGACCTAAAATTATTTTGGTTATCAACATGCCTTGACATGGAATTGAGATAAGGAGATTTCCCCGAGGCCAACTGGCGGGTCATCAGCAGTATTACCATTACAAATCTGAGTCCTTGGCTCCCGACCCTGTGCTGATTCCTCGGGCTGTAACTACAGTGCCTTCAGCAGTGCTGTGGAAGCCTTTGGGGTCCAAGGCAGTTATTCAACATTTACTTCTTGTCAAGCTGTAAACATTCCCAGCGCTATGAAACCCCAGAAGTGCAAACTACTCCAAGCCATAGTTTTTTAAGTAAATTGAAAGCCACCGCCTGGTTTCTCTCAGCCATTCGCCGTATACCCATAAATCCTCGGTATTTCCTTAAGCTTTTGGCCTTAGAGGACACTACTTACCAGCTTAAGGGTGACCGGGACTGAGGCATTACTGACCCTGTCTGACAGGCCTCGATCTCACCAGCTCTGGCAGGGGCAAGCGTTCCCTCTGCAGAGGCTTTCCCACGTCTGCAGTGCCTCCTCCGGGAGCCCAGGTGGCGGTGGCGCCCGGGCACTCCCGCAGCGCGATCGCGGCCGCTGTACCGGCCACCGCTCCTCCGCCCCGCAAGATGAACTCTGGCCTGCGGCACTGGAGGGAAGCGGCCACGCTGCTGTTGGCAGCGGGCGCGCCGGGGCGACTGCCGCGCTCCCCGCTCGGCCCCTTCGACTACGAGCTGTTGCTTCTGCAGCGCAGCTCCCGCAGCGGCTTCATGCCCAGCGCCCACGTCTTCCCGGGGGGGGTGGTGGAGGCCGCGGATTTCTCAGCGGACTGGCTGGGGTTGCTGCCCGCCTCGCCTCTGTGCGGGCTGGGCCAAGTGAGGAGGCCGCCGCCCGGCAGCAACCGGGCCCCGCTCTTCGCCACCGACCGGGAGGAGCTGGGCTCGCCGCTGCCGGGGGAAGTCGCCTTCCGCATCTGCGCTATCAGGGAAACGTTCGAGGAGGCGGGAATCCTGCTGCTGGTGCCGGAGCCAGGGCCAGCGGCGGCCGGCGGGCCGCTCCCTTCGCTGCCAGCGGATCGCCTGCCCCCGGCCGCGGAGCTGAGTGAGTGGAGGCGGCGAGTGCAGCAGGACCCGGCCTGCTTCCTGCAGCTCTGCCAGCACCTGCGCTGCGTCCCCAACATCTGGGCGCTGCAAGAATGGAGCAACTGGCTGACTCCCGTCGGCAGGGCAGGGCGCGGCGGCCGGCGCTACGACACCGCGTTCTATCTGTGCTGCCTGGAGAGGCGGCCGCGCACCGCGCAGGACGGCCGGGAGGTGACGGCCTTCCTGGTAAGCGGCCCCCGGAGGAGGCGCCGAGTCCTCACCCCGCTCCATCGCAACCCTACGTCTGCCACGCCGGTGTTCCGGTGGCTATAGGGAGGAAGGAGTCTGCTTCATTCCCATACAGCCCTGGCCTCTGCCTCAGAGGAACCGGTGGGCCTGCTCCCGGCACAGGTTAAACAGATGAGCCCAGGTCTAGCTCTAGCCGTCTTCATACAGCTTTCCCATGCGAGAGAAGGACAGGCGCTTTCACCTTTCAACGGCAACCACTGTCAGAACAGGACAGTACCTGAAGTTTTGGGGCATGGGATGTATCAGATTATTTTCACCTTGCATTACTGTATTTTCCAAAGGTGCACAACAAGGAATCACTTTTTAACCATTTATTGGTGCAGTACCAGTGCAAGACTGTCACCATACCCTGAACATTCACCATGCTTGGAGAGGTCCTTGTGGCATGCAGAGTGTTACAAGGCTGCAACAGCTGCTAGGAATTTTTGTCTTTCATCGTTACTTGGAATGTTTCAAGTAACGTTGAAATACTGTAGTACTAAAACCAGTTTTGCAGCTATACTGATTTTTTTTTTACCTTATTTTTTTACTCTTCTGAAGAGTTCACATTTGTTAGAATTTTGTTAAGAAGAGCATAAATCTACTGCAAGTGCTTACGCACACATTTCTGTTACCAAATCCACCATGTGAGATGCAGACTACAAGCAGTTTAAACAAAACACAACAGGGTTTAAGCACAAACAGCTGCGCATTCATGCTCTGAAAACAGCATACGTAGGAAGCAGATGTTAGGTACTTAAAATTTTTGAAGTATCAGTAGTGACCCCTGGTAACTGAGTCACACTAGGTTTTAAGGGTTGTGCTCAGAAGATTTTTAGACAGGCCCCTAAAACAAGTATCTGTTTCTAAACTTGGCATGCCTAGGTGTAAAACAAGTTAACTTATAGGGAAAAGTAATTTTTATACATTTGTTTTATCATGGTGAGAACATGTAGGCTGTGGCAAGCTCCTTTTTTTCTAAATACCTTCCTAATGGCTTTTGAAGTTACTGTCTGCTGATGAAACTATAATTTCAAGGCCTCTTTTCATCTTACAGTGGTCATCACCTCCAGAAATCATTGAACTCTTTAAATCTGAGGAAATATGGCTTGCTCCACCTCAGTTCTATGAACTATGTAGGCTGTGCAACTTCTCTTCACTCTGTGAGTTACACAAGTTCAGCTCTGACCGAGCTCTAGAGGGATGTGAATGCTGGATGCCTGTGATGTTAACTGCTTCAGATGGCTACATCCAGCTACTGCCAGGTAAGTAAAAAGATGGGAGTTCTCTGGAATATGTAAAAGCTTGGGAGTTGCTATGTACTCAAGCCACATTATATAAACCATCTTTAACTGTAAGGGAAATACTGTCTTAAGGGTTATTACTGCACACTTTTTGTACTGTTTGGCTTCCTTCTTCAATACAGTTGATAATGGTGACTGCCAGAGACAAGCTACTGCATCAGACAGACAGCACAATTATTTCTGTATGTCTCAAACTCATTGATATATTTATGAAGAAATTCTAGCATGTCAGCTTTTCTTAAGTATGTATTAGAACTTCTTACATTTAGTCCTTTTTAGTGGGAATTCTCAGTTCAGTTATCCACTTGTGTTTGTAAGGGCAAGTGGATGAAGCACAGGTGCATTATCTGTCTTCACAACTGTAATGATAGTGCAGTGATCTAAAAAGATACACTCATTTTCCTCCTGCCCTTTCTCCTACTTTACTCTCATTTCATGTACATTTTCCTTTTTCTTAAGATGCACATACTGTCTTCTGCTTTAGTTTGCTTTTCGTTACACTTTTTTCCTCAAAACTGACCTCTAGAACTTCTGCATGTGTTATTAGCACTCTTGCACAAGTATAACATGCATTTATATGCAAAACACTCGTTTCTTCAACAAAACACAACAAGTTTCTGTTCTTGGTCCTACTGTAGCCTATCTTTATACATGTGGAAAAGTATTTATCTTATTCCCCACCTATTCTATAAACTCCTGTCTGACCAGGCTGTGATTATAGCATATTAGTATTATCAGGAGCACTGGAGCAGTCAAATCAACACCTTCTATGTGCACTGCAGCATCCCCTGACAGACACTTCAGAGATTTAAGGCTATATATTTAAATCTGAAAATGTTTATAGAGGCAGTTAACTTTTGTATGTAAATGTGAAATACATTTTTACTGAGATTCATGCCTTGATATTTAAAAACTGCTAGTGTCATTCAATCAGAAGGCTGAAAATTAAGTTAGGCAATGTATAACCAAAATCTTTTTCCCACCCCCAGGAGATGAGTTATATCCAGAAGATCCAGATTATACAGGAGAAAAGAAAATAATCATGTCAACAGACAAGAAGGTTGAAGATCTCATGAAAGGGGGTAGTATATTTCACAGGATAGTAATAAAAAACATCAACAATCTTGCTGTCTACGTTAATATTCAAGCAAAATACAAGCATATAAATCCATTGACAATAAACTCTGCCTGTTCAGATTACAATAGCAAATTATAATATCTGTTTGGTTTAAAGATAGAAATTTTTTAATTACATATATATTCACTGTGAGGTTTGCACTTTTCTAATCAGTGCCAAATAGTCAGGAAAATACTCCTTTGTCCTGCCAAACTGTTTTGTGTGTGCAATTTGATTTGAGTAACTAACTCTTTGAAACAGAACAGATGTGCCAGTTACAATGTTCAGAGGCCACTGAAAATTTAATGTAACCATCAATTGTTGTGATTTCATATTAACTACACTGAACAATTACTATCATATTCTACTTACATACTAACTTTAGAAATAGCTACAACACTGGTCTGCTGGGTTACACAGGTCCTTTTCTCCCTGAAAATTTAAGTATATATTAAGTTCAGACCAAGTATGTTTTGATCTGAAGAATTGACTATGCTTCCGAAAATTACACAACTGTAATGTGCATCTAGAAATTAATGAAATCTCCCGTTCTCTATCTGCTGACATCTCCCTATTCTCTCTTTTATTCTGGGGAAAATCGGCATATATGTATATAGAGATCTATTAGCCGAAAGTCACGTTTTAAAAAGAATACTATGAAATTAATATTAGATTATAATAATAATATTAGATACACCTAAATTATATTTACTAATGGTAATCTAGTCAAAACTACAGTTTTCAAAAGTAGATAATTTACACAAAGGTATGTCAGATTGAGTGCATTCTCAGGTTGGTTCTCAGGGATTTCAGGTTGGTTGGTTTTGTCTTTTTTTTTTGTGCAATGTGTGGAATAAAGGAGCAGTGATGTAACTTCTTTACCTGGAAGAAGTAAGTATGATGACTTGACATTAGCTAGTGAAGTTCTTCAGAAAGCTTTGTTTCAGCTTTTGTTCTGTATTTCAGTTAAAAACATCTGCAAAATTTTAATTAAATTGATTTATAGTATTCACTTGGGTTGTGAAAAAAAATGTGTCTTTTTCTTCTCTCTGAACATGCTCAGGCTGTTCTTGGTTTTTCAGACCTTACTGAAATTTGTGTACCTCTACAAAACATGGGTCACATGAAGCAGAATATTATGCAGTATGTTATCTTCTTCAGAATATTCTGGCTAGCTCTTCTGAAGACAATGGGATAATTAAAATGGAGAGTAGAGGAAACAAAGAAAATACCCTGTAAAGCTGTCTTATATGGTATGGGCAGGGGCATCTTTCACTAGACCAGGTTGCTCCATGCCCTGGCCAACCTGGCCTTGAACACTGCCAGAGATGGGGCAGCCACAGTTTCTCTGGGCAATCTCTTCCCGTGTGTCACCACCCTCACACTAAAGATCTTCCTAACATTGGTCTCAATTTATTACCCTCTGTTAAAAAAACAAACAAACAAAAAAAAACCAACCCCAAAACCCCTTGAAAGCAGGTGAACCATTTTATCTGGAACTTGAGAGGAATACTCAGCTTGAGGCAGTTATGTGCCGATGCCAAAATTAAGTGGTTCAGGACAAGGGTGTCCATGTCATAACTTCAAGCTAGCGACTTCAGAGCAGAAGCTACTTGCAATTTTAATTTACCATTTTGTGTTTGGCTCCCTTAGAGAGCACAACTTCTCTGTCCCACTGTCTCACCACTCTCACAATGAAGAATTTCTTCCTTACATATATAAACTAAAGCTACTCACTTTTAGTTCAAAACCATTAACCCTTGTGCAGTCACTACAAGCTAGTCCCATCCTCTAGCTCCCTGAACAACTGAAAGTTCAGTCTCCTAAAAATTCAGGGTCTTCACTTTACATTACTTACTTTATCCAGTCTAAATCCATCGAGATCATTAATTCAAACATACAAAACAATATATATAAGAAAATACAAAAAAAAAAAGTAATCTTAAATTGCTCTGATTTCACAATACAGCCTTATAGTTGCTCAAGAGCTTCCTTGATGATCTTTTTATTGTTATATCTCATAGTTCTACCATTTTAGTTTTGTGATAGAAAGTAGCTATTAGGAGAAAATATTCTTAGGAAACAAATTATTCAGCAACATAGATACAGGTTAGATTCTTACATAAGTTTTTACACCCCTGCATGCAGCGGTAGATTTATACCTTTAATCGTAGGGTTTGCTGTGTCAGAACCAGTTACTTCAATACTAAATCTGCATCTTAAAAGTGGGCAGTCTGCCTCTCCAACTTTAATTGAGACGCCCGTAACTTTTTCTTTCCCGACAACAAAAGTAAAATGGTCCAGGAGGGGGAGCTCTAAGGCCAAGAGACAAAGAGTTGGGGGAAAAAGTATGTATCTAAAAAAAAAATATATATATACACACATATATACACACGATTTTACACAGAAAGTTATGATGAAAGTTAAATGCAACCCTGAATGGCTTAGAATATACATACAGCCAATAATGAGTGTTCAATATTTTGAGTTAAAAATATTAAAGCTGTAGTTTCAAAATACTGAGGCCATCTTAAGCATGGGCTTCTACCCAAAGAGGTGCGGGGCTTCATGTCCTAACTCTGTGTTTCATCCCCTTCCCTTGGGCCAGCACCTTGTCCATGCACCCTTGTGCAGTATTAAGTCAGGCCTAAATCACTCTATTTTAAGCCTGAATGGAAATGCTTTATAACTGAGCTTGAGATACAGACTGAATATTTCCCCTAAACCCGAAATAGGATTTACATCTTCTGTTGTGGAAACGCACATATTTGTGTAGCACAGCTAAACTCCAGTATGGCACTACCACTTCCCCCCCCCCCCCCCATCTACCTATTTTTACAACTTTGAAGAACATGCTCCACTACAGTCTGCTTCCTCTGGTAACACACGTATCACAGCTGCCCCAGATACCACCGCTTCACGCTGCCTGACACGACCCCACTTCAAAAGCAACCCCAGCCCGCTGCTCCGCCATATTCCTATGCAGCCCCTTCCCTCCGCCCCTTGGGCACCACCTCAGCCAGGCTCACCCCCTCAAGCCCGCGGCAGAACGAGCAGTAAGCTTGCCACTTAAAGCTCGTTTATTGCAGCACCACGCTGAAGCAGGTGAAAAGACCCCACTTCGCCGCTAACCCCGGCCCGGCGAGGCCCCGCCCCTCCCCTCCCCTCCTCACCGCCCGCTTATGGTTGCTCTGGGAGTGCGCGAGCGGCGGTTTCTGGAAGCTTCTGGGGCGCGTGTGAGGGAGCGCGTCTAGGGCTGTGTGTGGGCTCTGGTGGCGCTGGTGGCTTAAGGTTAGCGGGTTATTTTTATGGGGGTAGAGCGTGAAACTAAAGCAGAATATGAAGGAAGCTGGGGGAGGGAGGCAGTATAGCAAAAAGTACAGTTTCTTAGTAGTGTTCCACCCTTTACTGAACTCTTGTTTGTGCTGTGCTTGTAATACGTGGGCCTTTTAAGTAAAAGCTGACTAGAGGGAGGGAGGTTGGGATAGTGAGTTGATTTTTCTAGGTGTGTGTGGACCAGGCATGTGTTGAACAGAGGCAATCCTTTTCCGTCTGGTACGTATTAAGGCAGCAGTTTGAGATGAGAGGGTTAGTGCCCTCTTATATACTTCTTTATAAGGTAAATAGCATTAGGTAGGGGACTTGCATAAACGTTTGTCAGTACTTAGTTGTTACTAAATAAGCAGGAACTAAGAATGTGTTAGTAAGAACTAAGTAATGTGTTAGTAATCCATATGGTAGGAGAGCCAGCCTTTTACATGGGTATGCTTTATCCTTGATACTTTATGTTCAAACTATTTATGCAGTTCTTTAACCTCGTAATGCTTGCCTGCAGCACTTCTTGAGCTCTTATTTCAGGGCCTACCAGTTATTTGGCTCAATTAATGAGTCTATTCTGAATTTAAAATTTGAGTAGAAATGTAATATCACTCCTTTAAGTGAGTGATACATAATTATAGTAATATCAGATAACTTAATATGTATGTTACCTATATGTCTATTTACACTAGACATTAGGAAGAATTTTTTTACTATGAAGGGCTGAGGTGCTGGCACAGGGTGCCCAGAGTAGCTGTGGCTGCCCCATCCCTGGCAGTGTTCAAGGCCAGGTTGGTCAAAGCTTGGAGCAACCTGGTCTAGTGGAAGGTGTCCCTGCCCATGGCAGGGGGCTGGAACTGGATGAGCTTTAGGGTCTCTTCCAGCCCAGACCAGTCTGGGATTCTATAGGTCACTTAATGGTTTTGCATTTCTCAGACAGAGAGAGCAGGAGAGGTTATTTATTCTTCTCACATGTTATTCCTGAAATGAAAGTTTTTATTTTTGAACTGCTTAAGGCAGCACTATGTCTCTCATGGTATAGTGCAGTCTTACAGACTTAGGTGAAACCTGGAGGGTATGATTTTATCATGTGTTACAAATGTTCTAAGTATAGTTTCAGTTTGTACTGTAGTGTCAAGCTGAGAATAACTAGTACCATCTCTTAGCAAAGTATATTGCTCGTTGTGACCATAATATAGAAGTATTGCTTTTTATGTAGTATGTCTGGGGACAAGTAGCAAAAATACATAGCCTTGCTTTAGGTGTGTGCTCTGTAGGTACACTTCAAATGATGTCTTTAAAAGTGGTTGATTAAACATGTGATGTTCTTTTACAGTAGCGTGGAGAAAAACTCATCTGAAAAACATGGAAGTCTTTGCATTAAAGGTATGCTGGCAATTTTTAAAGTCTAAAGGATCGCTGTTTGCTTATTTCAGCATAGTTCTATAGAAGCCAGATTTACAAATAAGATAATACCTCTGTATTTCCCTTCAGCAGCACTTTCTATGTTTGTGGGGTTGTATGTGGAATATATGTTTTTTTGTCATTTCTTCTGGGTGTTTATATTGGTTTAATCTCAGAAGAGGGTTGTAGGGATGCAGCTGAAACCTAAAATGGAAGATGTGCAGCATGATTTTATGTGAAGCCTAGTATAGTACTAGATTTTACTGAATTCCACAGAAGAGCATGGAAAAAATTTTCAGACTACAGCCAGGACAGTTGACCCAAGGGATACTGTGTGATGTCATGCTCAGCAATAAAAGCCATGGGAAGGACGAGGAAAGGGTGGGGTCTGTGGTTATCAAATTTGTTTGCCAAAGTCAGCATTATGTGTGATGGTGCTCTGTTTTCCTGGAAATGGCTGAACATTTGTTTGCCAACAGGAAATACTGAATGCATTCCTTATTTTCCTTTGCTTGCGTCTGCAGCTTTTGCTTTACCTCTTCAGCTGGGTTTATGTAAGCCCATAAATTTTCTCACTTTTACCCTTCCAATTTTCTCAGACATCCCACTGCAGGGAAGTGAGGGAGTAGCTGTGTGGTGTTTAGCTGCCTATTAGGATTAACCTAGATTAGCTGAAAGACTGGGATATGAAGGTTTACAAAGGCTGAGCAGAAAGCTATGACCTGGTTTTAAAAAACCTGTCCTTTAGATTCTCTGAGCATGAAGAAGAGTCCACTAGTGAGGTTTGGTGTGTGTTTCGTGGTTTTTAAACATACTTCTTGCAGACAGTATGGAAATAAAAAGCATTATGTGTTTGCATTTTACCTGCAGCCTGGTTTATCCAGCTTCTTAGGTAATGCTACTACCTTTGCAGTGCTAAAGACACTTGGTAGCTAAGAAGTTATTTAATGAGCTAACGGTCTGAAGTTGAAAGATATTTTGAAAGATGTATGCCAAGTATCTGTTAATAGTAATTTTTAAGATGCCTCACTAAAGATTTTAAATTTTATTTTTACATTTGCTGATCAGAGATTCTTAAAAACACCTTATTGTTATAGCAGGCGCTAATTATACTTGTTATCTACTCCTTGCCCCAGATTGAAGATCCAGGTTGCTTTTGGGTTACTATGAAAGAATGTGGGCCTTTCGTAGTTGATGAAGTGGCATATAAAAAACTGAATGATGAAATTAATCAGTTCTATGACAAATTTTACAAAGATGCACATGAAGTAAAGCCAGTAACGGTGGAAGAAGGCCAGGTAAAATTGTTGCTATATTGTGCTGGTAGAATAATTTGTTGCTTACGTTGATCTGGGTATGAGGTATCGAAGATACACATTAATCTTTTTATATTGCTATATAGAACAGTAGGTAATGGCATTTATATGGGTTATGTCTTCTTACCTGTAAACTCAAAAGTTACATAAGCTGTGATGCTTGCATTTTAAAAACAAAATTGAGGGCTATATAATACTGTATTCTTGCCTCATAAAAAATCTTTTTTGAGTGTAATTTTTCTCCATTTACAAGAACCTGCTGTTTTGCTCTTTTTCAGGTTTGTGTGGTTTTCAGTGAGGAGCTCAGATGTTGGTGTAGAGCAGTTATTAAGTCGGTCATGTACTGTACAGATAATTATCAAATGGAATGTTTCCTTGTGGATTATGCAAAATACATTTTTGTTAAATCAAAGGAGTAAGTGTTTGGGTTCTTTTTACACTGTGACTGAAATACTTTTGTTATTTAATGTGTACAGGTAGTATTTATTTAGATTGATAATGACAAGGATTTGATTTAATTGAAGTGTAGGTTGGGTCCTCAAGAAACTACTCACAGTATGATAGGCCCTTGCAAGTGTAGATGCAAACCAGTTTTTGTTTTCTGAATTTGTAGAGATGATTTCTATTGTAGGTTTTGGATTTTCTTGTTATAACTGAAATGTATGTTTGCTAGCTGTGTATATTTTCCTCCCTTGTAAAATGGTTGTATGTAGCTTAACCAGCTTTTGATCTAGAGAAAAGTACATGGGTTTTATAACTTGTTTATTAAGAGCTGACTGACTGGTGAAAAAAGTTGAGTTTTTGCAAGCTCCCTGTTTATAACAAAACCACTATGAAACCAGCTGTTCCTAAAACCTTAAAAAATGTGTTCTGTACAGTAGCTGTTCCAGCTTTTGGCTAGATTTAAAGCTCATTTCCTGAAAAAACTTTTACAAAAGTTTTTCTGTAGCATTCCACGAAATTAAGAATGATTATTTGAAGTATTTTAAAATAAATCTGAAGTTAAATAATGCTTTTAAGTTGAATGTCGCTGTATTGGAAAACAACGTGACAATGCCATGAGTTTAAAATATGTTGAACTAGAAGTTAATGTGATACTTGCTTTTTCACTGTAAAAAAAAAAGAAAAAATGTTACACACAAAAGTGTAAGTCTATGGATTTTTGGTTTTTTTTTTTAATACTTTTATATGGATCACTGTATATGGTGGCTTGTTGGTTGTTAAATGTCTCCCGCCAGACTACATGTAAGGGGTGAGATTGATGTAGAACCATAGAAACATAGAATCATAGAATAGTTAGGGTTGGAAAGGACCTTAAGATCATCTAGTTCCGACCCCCCTGTCATGGGCAGGGACACTTCATACTAGACCATGTCACACAAGACTCCATCCAGCCTGGCCCTGAACACTGCCAGGGATGGAGCATTCACAACATCCTTGGGCAACAAATTCTTTAGGAAAATGAGCACAAATGCAAATGAGTGTGTATATTAGAAAGGTGGATATGAGACAGTGACTTCTGGAGAGTAAAATCTACTCTGTAAAATGAGATTATTTCCACTTCTGTTTTAAGCATTCAAGTTGCTATGGAACCATTTATGCAGCTCCCATATAGAGCAAAAAAGTGTAGACTGTATCGCACAAGGCCAGTGACATTGCGTATTGACTTGTGTGAAGAGACTGCAAAAATAGTGTAAGTAGAGTTTAATGATTATATTCTGTTCATAAATACCTTAAATGTGAAGTTGTCTTTTTTTGTTTGTTTGGTTTTTTTTTTCAATAGGTAATATTTCAGGAAGAACAGAGAACCAGTTTTCCAAGTCTTACTTGCTGTTTCTTTAAACAGAACTGCTTCCTTAACAATTCTTCCTTAATGATTTGGGGTTTGTCGTTCACCTGTTTTGGTATTTATTTAGAAATCTGTGGAAGTTTATACAAGTTTTTTGAAACCTACTTAGTAATCTAATCTATCCTTATGTATTGTTCTGTACAGATACTCATCTTACTCCTGGTACTCCTTGTGTGTGGTAGTTACATGTACCTGAACTAAAGTTCTATACCTGTATATAAGTAGCGTTGGTTTTCCCTATTGTTTTTTTTCTGAACATATTTTGGATTTCTGTTGTGCTTTATTTATAATCATGTTAGTATTATACTCCTTCAAAGCCTGGGGTCTGGTGGTAAAATGTTTTTGTTTCCTTGAGTTACAGGGGGCTGTTGTTGAAGATCCTGCCAACTTGAGAGGGACATGATTAGATCACTGGGAAATACAGCTCTGCAGCAAGAAAGCTGCTTTAATTTGTGTTACTAAAGAATACTTAAAACTACACGTAGTCATGCAGGTTTTTGTTGGTTTGGTTTTTTTAATACTATTGTTTGGAGGAAGAAATTAGTATCTGACTTCCTGTATTCTGACAAAACAAATATTAGCCAGGTTTACATAGAAACAACGTATGTCTTCAATGGACCGTCATTGGGAATTACCAGAAAAAGTAGTAAATAGACACATTTTGTTCACGGTGCTGTTCATTTGGTTCACTTTTTTAAAGTTGCAGAAAATGGTGAAGAGTGAACTTGATTTTCTGCTACAGACTTCAGTCTTCAGCACTTCAGTATTTAAGTGCTTGTTCAGAATTGCTCAGTATCTATTAATGCATTACAGAAGTGGATTCTTCCTTTCTTTTGGGTTATTCTGTTTCATTTGTAACCATATTTTATGTAAGCCATCATACCTTGACAAAGCAATATCCAGTAACATCAGCGCGTTTTATTGGTGAGCTGAAAAAATATTATTAAGACTAAAGATGGATTCTAAGTAGGAAGAGTCTGCTGATATGTCTAGTTGATGTGCTTCTTAAGATCTGGTGTGGCTTGGAATAATACCTTTACCTACTTCCAAAGTTAGTTTGCCTTTTTTTTTTTTTTCCTTCCCAAAACTGCCATTTTAATTTTTGGGATGTGAGATAACTGGTTGTGTTTGTTTTCCTAGACCAGCCAAACGATGGGATAGTGCTGCTACATGGTATTTTCAGAACCTTCTCAAAGGTAAATAAGACCTGCCAAAATCATAATTGGCACTATTTTTGGAAAAACAAACTGTTAGAGGAAATGTAGTACTTGTGCTTATGCATTTTATTAGATGTAAAAATGTATATTAAAAAGAGCAGTTACATACACATTTTTGGATGGACTGAATAAGGCAAAAATACTTGAGCTGCGTCTTGAGTACTGTGGGCTTCCATGCTGCGTAAATTTTGATAGTCGATCAGATGATATCTGGCTCTTGGATAGGCTAGATAACATAGCACATAGCACTCATGCAACATCTGTTTTGAACAGTGGAGCCTTTCTGGGTATTTAGCATAAATCATTGCCTCAGCATCATAGTGGGAGTTTTGTACAGAGATGGCAAGATCTGTCTCAGGAGTTTACGCATTCGGTTATTTTTTGATAAGGATGCAAGCACCAACTTAGAAAAGGAGCATCTGTTATGTTGTTAACGAATAGATTAAGCCCCAAGTAGCTACTTAATAAGCTAGAACTGTTTTTTTCTCCCCTGTGTTCTTGTCCCCATGTTTGGTGTTTCAGTAGGTTACCTAGTCTTTTTCATGTAAAACCCTCTGTTCTGCTCATATGCTTCGGCCTGAAAAACTACCTGCTTACTCACAAGTAGAACAAATTCCACATAAAATGTATTTGGGAAGGAGAGGATGAGTTTATGAAAGCAGCATAGGATCTTTAGGCTGATAATTTCACAAGCTAACTGGGACAGAGCAATTCTTTCTGTTTACTTCTCCTCTCATTTAAGTGTGACTGTGCAAAGTAAAGGTTAGTAGGGAGCAATATCTTCATCAGTATTCCCAGACTATATCATAAGTAGTAATACATATATTTTTCTTATTGCTAGCACATCATTATTGTATGCAGAAGTGCTTCAGAATTTATGAACAGAATTTTATCAGCTTTGTTTGCTTGAATGAAGAGTCTAGCCAAGCTGTAAAATTGTACAAATATAACTGCTTTCAAGAAAAGTAAATGTCAGGTTTGGAAAGTATGCATTTTTACTACAGATGGTCAGAGTCTAAAACTAAGACATTTAGTGCAGAACCAAGTCTAGCTTATAGAGAGGTCATTAATCTGTATTGTCTCAATCTTCCATCAAAGACTAAGGCAGACTTCGTTTTTGTATTCTTAATGTTTTACTGCTGTGTTTCTTTATTTTTTCATTTAAAAGTTACTATGTTTGTGCTAGCGTCTCTAAAGAAATAGGTTACACATTTAATTGTGATTTCTATTTTTGTCTATCTTGGGAAGTACAAGTGAAAAATACTGCTAATTTGATTAGGGTTTAATCTTTTTACTTGTTCTTGTGTGTATTATTTTATTTAGCTTCTACCCGTATGACAGCCAAGTTGTGTGCCATAGAAGATGACACATTTGATGTTTTCCTTTATGTGGCGATAAAAGATGAAAAGGTAAAATACTTATTTATCTACAAACCTGTTCATGCACTTTGCTGTGTAAGTTGTAACTTTGATGTTTAAGACTGAAAGGCATTATTTGCAAGTGAGTTTTGTAATTTATGTCAGATACAGTAGATGCTAAATCATAACTTATTAGGAGTTTTGGTTTATACTTCTGTTGCTTGTAAACTTCTGGAGGAATTCCAAAAGGCAGAAATTCCATCTTAATTAATGTGAACCTCTCTCTGGAAGGCATTGACAGGCCATTGGAGTCAGGCAAGTACTTCAAATGGACAACTTTGTGAATTATTTAGCATACTTTTGTACCTTTTTGTGGTATCATGCTTAAAGATGTTTCGATAAGGCAATAGCATAGTAGTATAAAAATAAATAGAAGTTCATGCTTGCTTTTGCATAAGACTGAATCCTCGAACTTTTGCAGGTCGGGGGAATCAAACCAAGCCTAGTTCTGCTTGCCAGAATGTGTAATTTGTGCTAAATCCCTGGTGTAGCTACTGGCAGACTTAAGCAGCTATATGGTAGATAGAAGTGAATGTATCTTAATACTGCTTCTACTTGGAGTGCTTTACCGAGGCTTTTAACACTGGAGCCATGGTCTTAACTTTGAAGATACATACTAATTTTAGTATCTTCTCTTAGAATCCCAATTGTTACTTATC
The DNA here is from genome assembly GCF_034315485.1 of Pezoporus occidentalis. Taxonomy (NCBI): domain Eukaryota; kingdom Metazoa; phylum Chordata; class Aves; order Psittaciformes; family Psittacidae; genus Pezoporus; species Pezoporus occidentalis. Next base: position 2,716,616 of record NW_026916253.1, read on the forward strand.
TCTGAACCAGTGGAGTTGAAGTTTTAGGTTTGGTATTCCTTCATTCTCCCAGAATTTGATGCACACTGAATCAAAAAGAAATAAACCAGTGTGACTGACTTAGGGGTTGTTGGTTGGTTGGTTGGGGGGGGCTTGGGGAGGCTTGATTTTTTTTTTTTGGATTTTTTTTAAGGATTATAGAAAACACTAATTCAGGCAGTAGCATGGTGGCTAATTAAGATGGCTAATTAACACCTCTTTGAAGAATGTACGGGAAGATAGTAATGATTTTCCTGTTCTGGAGTTAATATCCTTGTGGTTTAGCCCAGATCGGTTAACTTCTGCATTGCCAGTTGCTCTGCTTCCATTGCTTCAACCACCACCACAGGGCATTTGCCGCCATCCATGAGTCAGTACAGAGATAAAGTACTGGCCACTTTCCTCATTCAGCAATGTCCAAGGCCAGCTGAATGACTTTCACCTCTGCAAACCATCTCAATTCACCATCTGCTTCAGCAGTTTCTGCAGCTTGTCGTAGGGGACTCCATGCAGCTGTCTTCTGTCTCCAGTGCTTCCAAAGCACCGGAGGTGCCCACTGGTGTAAGTGCTTCCCCATACAATCCCACACACCCTGCCACTCATGACTGTCCAGTCTTGGGAAAAATCTCTAGGTAGTATTCTTAAATAGGTGTTTAACCATAGACAAGACCCGAGCCATACCCTGCTTAACTTCTGAGATTGGACAAGATCAGGTCTTCTCAGGGTGGTCACGCTGTAGGTGAAACATAGAGAGCAAATGCAGCAAAAAGCTGGTTCCCAGCAAAGGGAGCAGGATGTTTTCAAGGGCATTGAAAGGATATTCAAGATCTTTAACTTTCCCAGAATCAACTCGTATTACAAATAGCCTTGTGGGGGAACAGAGGGTGTGAGGGCATATCTCTTACGTAGGATGACCCCCTGAGGAAAGGAAAAACAAAGATGTGTAATTGTTAAAAATTCTCATTATATGCATCCTATAGTATAGAGGTGATGACAACACTGGGAATGCAAGACAGACCAGTTTCATGAGTCTATTGTATTGCAAGTCATTACCATGAAGTACAACGAAACAAGAACCGTAGCCCAGGCCCCCCTGCTGGTAAACACTAAAACAGAAATACTGGCCGTAACTAAGGTACAGCATGCTGCAACTCTGAGAGCAAGCACAACAACTCTGAGAGCCAGTAAATCAGCATTGTGACAAGTGATTATTAATCCAAAACAGTGAATGCTTATCACAAGTACAATTAGACCTGCTCTGGTCAGATCTGTCGTTACCTCAACCCTTCATGCCCCACATTGGGTGCCACAAAGAACTGTTGTGGTTTAAGCCCAGCCAGGAATTCAGAACCACGTAGCCGCTCTCTCACTCCTCCCTCTTCTTCCTCCCCTGCACCTGGAGTGATGGGGAGGAGAATCAAAAGAATGTAACTCCCACTGGTTGAGATAAGAACAGTCCAGTAACTAAGGTATAACACAAAACCACTGCTGCTACCACCAATAATAATAATGATACAGGAAATAACAAGGGGAGAGAATACAACTGCTCACCACCTGCCAACCGACACCCAGCCCGACCCAAGCAGTGATCTGGCCCTTCGGGTAACTCCCCCCAGTTTCTGGGCATGATGTGCTGTGGTATGGAATACCCCTTTGGTTAGTTTGGGTCAGGTGTCCTGTCTCTGCTTCCTCCCAGCTTCCCCTCCTCCCTGGCAGAGCATGAGACTCAAAAAGTCCTTGGTCAGAGTAAACATTACTTAGCAACAACTAAAACCATCAGTGTTGTCAATGTTGTTCCCAGGCTGAAAGTCAAAACCATAGCACTGCACCAGCTACTAAGGAGAAAAATGACAGCTACTGCTGAACCCAGGACAATTCAGAAAACATTCACTGGTACTGCTTATGTCTTACTACTGTTGTTTACAGCTTCGCATAAATTTTAAACTAGTATGTGATGGTGTAGGTTATTGTTTGTTGATGCTGATCAGTAAAGATCTTGGGTTTTTTAGGTATGTGTTAATGATGATCTTGTCTCGAAGAACTTTGCTTGTTTTGAGGAAGCTGAAGAGAATACAGGGAGTTCTGCAGATTATCAGGAGAATCAAACCTCATTAAATGCTGAGAGTCTTCCATTGAAAATTGTTAGTCCTGCACTTGCTTTCAGGCCAGTGCTGTTTCAGAAGAAGATACCAGCAAATCTTGGAACAGGTGGGAACCATTCGTGTGGGGAAACAAACAAGCAATGCATTATGTGTCTTTAATTGCATATATTGAACATGGACCTACTGTCTTGGTTTGAGTCCATCAACTGGATCCAATGGTATGCTGGCAAACAGTGCTTATATATCAAAATTTGCAAAGATGATCATGCCAGATGCAAGAATAAAACTTTTTGTACTCTGAGTCAAAGGAAGGCCAAGGTTGAGTTACACTGGCGTTAGTTAATATGCTTAATAGCAGTGAATATTCCTGAAATTACTTGTGGCATGGATCGGTGATGCATTGCTGGGTTTTTTGAGTTTGAATTTATTTGAAGAGAGTTGCTTCTAACATGAGTGTTTACCGTGAGTTGTCTCACAGTGATTCAAGTCTGTCTTTTTACAACTTTCCATCTTCCAGTCTTGTGTCTACTCAGTTCACCTGCTGTTATCTTTACGTAAAGATAACTATTTTTTGGTGGTTCTTTTGCCATTGGGAAATGATACAACTAAACAAGTCAGTTGTAACCCACTGTAAATAAAAATGCTGGCTGTTCAGATAATCAAAAATGTGTATCTGCATTTTTTACTAGGTCTTCCTGTTTCCAGTTCCTCCCTTGAAGACGCACACCAAAGGTTAAGCGCAGATACAGATTTAAATACTGTGCCGGTAAATATTGTATTTTGTATTTAACTGTCAAAAGATGAACTAAATTAAACACATAGGATGGGTTAGGAATCCTGTAGTCATCTAGCTTGTTAGTCTGTGTAACTTATATCTGAGGGACTGGACTAATTCTTGATACAGGTAAAAAAAGAATATTGTACTACAGTTCTTTGGTTTTGTTTTTTTTTTTTAATTGCAGTTACTTAAAACAGTGTACTACAGTCCTTGAAAATGTTGTGCTTCTCTTTGCGCTCTTAGCTAGTTTTCTGAAGGGGATAGTTGTCAACATTACACAGTTTTCTGAATATATAAAAATGTAAATTTCAGTGATTCCCTGAAAACAGAGCAGTCCTTATGCTGTACCATGGTAAACATTCTTTGGAGTCTTATTTGTTGACTTGTGTAATAGTTTAAATCTCTAATCTTGTTTCTTGCTGTTTTCTCTTTTTGTTTGCTATTCTTTTCTGAAACACTTTCAGAAGGTCAGCACTCATTTTTGAGTGTTACATCATGTACCGAATTGCACCATTGGAGGTATTATAATGTCCATGGGGGAAAGGAAAATTAGCTGATGGATTCTAGGCACATAATCACAATTGAGTGTATGCCATCACAGGTCTTCTAAAGAGCCTGTATGTTGTTCCATGTCTTTCTCTTCTGGGTGCTTTAAAAGGAGGAGTTTGCTTTATTATGGCAACAGAGCTGCTACTTCTGTTGGGTGGGGTAAAAAAGTTTTGCAGAAGTTATTTTTTAGTTCTGCTGAGAATTGAAGGATGACAACCACTTCTGAACTTAAGCTGTACAACTTACTAAAATATTTTTGTGAGAATGAGGAAAGTAGTCGTATAGATTCTTAGGGAAGCAGAGCAGGATTGCTTTTATAACCTCCTGCAAACAGTCAGCCGAGGTGCCTTTACCAGCTGCTTGAGTGATGCAGGTCTTTAACCAAGTCACATCTTGTCCATTGATGACTGGTAACTAATGATGAATACTAGAAAATCCCCTGTTCAGAACCAGATGTTTTCAGGGTAACTGTGAATCCTGTATCTGTTACTGGTTACTCCCTTGAGGATTTGTAGTGTTGTTCAGTTTAAGTTCATGTCCATTGCTTTTGTAAGTGTGGACTGGGTAACCTGTTTCTGTTTTTACTCCCATCTGTGGCATGTAAGATTTGCATGATTTTTCTTAATTTTATTGTAAAAATAAAAAGGTTTAATAAGTAATCAGTGTGTGTTCATACTAGCTCAGGTCCACAGTTATGACTATAGCTTGAGATGTGACCATGAACTAATTTTTCTTTTGTGTGGGTGATGTTCTTGTTGTATGTTCGATTCTTAGTTAAGAAAATACTGTCCTGTAACAAGATAGATGGCTTTCTGAAGTTTGTTTCATAAAAAATCTTGCCTTATTCAGACAAACTTAAAATTTGTACAAAAATTCTCCAAAATATTTGGAAAGTCCTAGAGTTGGGTAAGAAAACTGCATTCAACTCAATAAAGAAAAATTTTTTTCTAAAATGTTGCTTTTGAACAGTATTTTTGTACTAAAAAGTGTTTGCCTTTTCTTGGTAGATTGTCAAAGAAGTTCCAGATTTGCCTTTCAAGGAAAATACGGAAGTCCGCACAGACAAGTATGGTGCAGTGTGTTCAGTATTTTAAGGGGTTATGTAATCAAAGACTGAAGAGTTGTAGTATGTTTCTAGTTTATTCTCAGCCATCTGAAAGGGTGGAGGGTAAGAGAAGATGCATAAACATCTTCTTAGATGCTTTTGGGGACAAAGGAAATTTGAAGCTGCTGGTACTTTATCCAGAGTACAATAAAAATAGCAGTTCTTTTTAAATAATAGCTTTGATAACAAGGATGTCATGGTGAAGTATTTTTCTGCAAACTAAACATGTTAAATTGTTTTATTCTTAGTGTGATTTATAAAGTTCTCAAACTTAATGAAATATGACTATGAATTGATTTGTGCAAAGCTTTTTCTATGCTGCATATCAGTTGATGAATATGTAATGAACCCAAACCCTGTTTCTTTTAATGCAGTTTCTAACTGATGCAAAGCTATATTGTCTTCTTTTTTTAAGAAACTATTTTATAGTGCAGTCTAATTCTCTTTTAAAGTTGATGGATCCTCCAGTTGTCTTCAGGTTTAAAAACAAAATAAAAATCCATAGGATTATTTTCAGGTGCCTGAAAGCTAATACTGAATTCTATTTTGAAAATGGTACTATCTGATTTCTTCTTTTATGCTCAAGGGTTTTCCTTCTTGTAATAGGTACTGCATCAAAAATATTTTGAGTGAATTGCTTTATGACATTTTAGAAATATTTGTGATAGTTATAATTCTACTTTTGCATTTATGTCGGATTTAGTATTTGCATGGTTTTCTCAGGCTTCAGCAGTGCTTAAATTCTGATCTTCCGAAGACAAACGTAGTAGAAGATGACCAACAGGTATTTCAAGGACTTTAAATTAAACTTTTTTACCTTCTCTTGTGCAAATGTGTTGTGTATTTGTGGAACGTTGTGGTAGTGTTGGGGCTCCAGGGCTGGTCTTTGTGTGGTCTTTGTGGAAGGAGGCAAGGGGCTAATTCCAGCTGCATCAGTGGCAGGACCCACTGTAGGCCAAAGCTGAGCCAACCAGCAAAGTTGGTGGTACCTCTGGAAAACATGTTTAAGGGCAAAAAATAAAGGGGAGGGAACAAAATAAAGTGGGAGGCAGAGCCAATGCCAAGGTCAGAGGGGTGGAAGAAGCTCAGTGCTGGAGTAGGTGTACCTGAAGGGACTGCAGTCTGTGGAGGACCCATGCTGGAGTGGAGGAAAGAAGTGAGAGTGAAGGAGCAACAGGGAGAAACTGCCATGTTATGACTGTAGTCCCAGCCTTGCAGTGCTCATTGCCGCAGTGGTGGTACTGACTGTAACCTGCACTGATGAGAAGCCTGGCAGTGGGGAAGGAAAGATGTTTTCCTGAAATCTGTAAATGTTTGTTTCTTTGGGTTTGTTTTCCAATAGCCAAATCAGTACTCAGGTATTAATTGACAACAAATGAAGTTAACCTAAGGTTGAGTCTGATTTGCATGTATCAGTAATTAAGTAACAGTCCTGTCTCTATTTTGACCCGTGAATCTTCTTGCTCACTCTTACTGTTTTTCACCCCCATCCCTCTGGAAGGGGAGAATGAGAGAGCAAGTGGCTGTGTGGGTCCTTGGCTGTCAGGCAAGGGCAACTCACTACAGCAAATTTTACTAGTCACTGTTTTTTAATTGTATTTTAATCTTGCTGTAGCTGACTGCTAGTTGTACACAGAGTAGTGCTTTCTCTTAAGTGGTTTAAGGCAGTTGTGTTGAGACAGCCTTGATAAATCTTTCTATAAAAAATAACTAATAATATTTGTCTCACCATCAGTCTATATAACTTGGCTATATGTAAGAGTCATTTAAACATATTTACAGTTTGTTTGACTATTTTTCATCAAAATACCATTTTTTACATACAACAATCGCTTTTTGAGTCATATGTAAGCTAAAACACTTTCATTAAGTTTTGCCTTTGTCATCTGTCATGGTTCCAGAGTTCTAAAAATCTTAGTGAAGAAAGAAACTTAGTCTTTCTTAGCAACAAAATCGAGCCATCATCAAGTCTGGAAACAGCACCACTCTTTCATGAGCTCAAAAAGGTAATGCTAATGTAATATATTAGATTGAATCTCTTTTAAATCTAGTATCGCATCCCAACTTCAGATAACTGATTATTAAAGTAATACCTAATTTTGATAGAGGAATGTCTAGGAAGTTCTTGTGGTTGAATAACTGAAGCATCAGAGAGATGCTGTAAGAATTGTACATACATTCTTCTGGTATATTAGCCATTAGCACTATATTAGTCATGAGATTCAGATTTCAATATAATTAATTCAGCCCAGAATAGCTTTTTTCATATTGCATGTAAAGGACTTTCATCCTGTGGGTCTAAAGCTTTTAAATTGTAAATGTTGTGTTTTGTTACTGTTTTAAGTGCGCAGTTTTCATGTGGAGCTCTTACTTTTCTCTTTCTATAGGAACTTACTCGGAAAAAGTTCTTAGGCCCTAACTTCACAGAATCTTACTGTTGGCCTTCAGTAGCTCGAGGATGTGATGTAGTTGCTCTTTCGTATCAGGGAAATGATCCTTTCATATATGTTCCACCACTACTTACTTTACTGCAGTTGGAAGGTTGCTACAAAGCCTTTACGAACAAGAGTGGAGTATGTATATGTTGGAGTAGTAACAGGTGTTCTGATGTGCAGATGTAGAATAATGATCTGAAAGGTTGTGCATGTTCAGAATGTATACATTTAATGGGAACTTACTGGGTGATCTCTGTAATTACATGATGCTTGCCAGTTTAAGTAAGCCTTTTGCTTAGAGCCTTACACAGATGGGCAACATGAATGTGGGAGTCTAAAACTTATTTATCAAGTAATACCTAACAAGTTGTTAGTGTTACATCACTTTGATACTTAATGAAGCTTTGTTTTTAGGGGGATAGTATGTAGTAATTAAGTGGAAAAATTGTATTGGCTGTTCTAAATATTGTAATTTATTTTTTTAACTTGTATTAGATCACAGAAACAGAATTACTGAGGTTGTTAGGGACCTCTGGAAATAACCAGACTCTGAACTCTTGTCTGATACTATGCTGTAAAATTTTGTATGTATGTATGTAGCCACTAGCACTTATTTTATGTCCTGGGTGGAAGAAGGCACAACTTGTTTTTGAGCTGCTGAAAACATACGAGAGATGCTCCAGACAGTTTCATCCGATGTTGATAATACTTGGGCAGAACAAAGCAGCAGCTAGCAGTGTGAAAATACAAGGCTGTAAGAATACTTTCTATCTTAATTATGCTTGAAAAACAATGTGGGCTGCTTTAATTGCGGGAAATTGTGAAAGAAGCAATTTATACTTCAGTTTCTTGTTTTATAAAGTGGTAATTCTGTTTCTTTAATGATACAATTCTGTAGTGATACATGGAGTTAGTAGTGTATTTAGCATGACTTGGTATTAAAGCTGTTTGAGTATCTGTATGTTCAGCATCTTTTTGCTTAGTTTTGAGTAATAACAGTCTTGAACCAAATTAGTGGTATGGTTTTGCTGAAGATCATGCTGCATAAGGATTAATTGTGGACTGACTTGACTTAGAACTAGATTTATAATAGCTTTATTGATTTATGAGCATCCATTGCTGGTCAGAGGTACTGGGTCAGTCAGGGTTGGAGCTAATTCTCTTCACAGTCTGTATGGTCCTGTGTTCAGGATTTTGAATGGATTTCACTCATTCAGAACCTCTTGGGTATTACCAACTCAGGTCTGGAATATATGCAGGGGTAGAAAAATGCAAGCAAACTAAAAGTGACTGTTGACCAGAAGCTGTAAAATGTAGTTCAGTGTTCTCTGTATTAAATAGGCAAATAAATAAATACAAACATACAAACCCCCCCCCCACAAAACAACAGGACCAAAAAGAAACCCCACAACCCTCCCAAACTTGTGGTGCATCTTGAAAAGCAAATGTGGCCTTTTTAATAAAACTACAAGGTCCTATAGTATCTTACTGATATTCTCTCAAGTTGTAAGTTACTGTTAACATTCTTTTCCTCCTACTTTTAGGTGAAGTAATCGTGACTACACCGTATAGCTTCCTGAGACTGTTTGAACATCACAATTTGTTTTGTCGACTTTGCCATCTTGTTCTTGATGAGATGGAGGTGCTCTTTTCTGATGCTGCTGGACAGGTAAGTGGCTGATATATTCTGCTAAAATGTTGTTCCCGTTGTTCGCAAGCTGTGAAAACAGTGGCACATACTGGAAAAAAAAAAACAATCTTCCCCCTGTGGTAGGGTTGAGTCAGAAAATGGAATGTAAAGAAATCACATCTGTATACTTCTGGCAGAAAGAAGCACTGGGAAGGTGGAGATGTCATCTGTTAAATCTGACTTTGCCTGCTATTCTTGTCCTTTTTTTTGACGTTTTTGGTTGGGTTTTGTTTATTTTTTAACTTAGCTCTGTTTTTCCCTGTTCCACACTGCTGCTCTATTGTTCTGTCTTCATTTGCTGTGGATGGTTTCCCAAGGATTTGCTTTTTCAATTTGGTAGCAGTAGTTTGAATGTAGGTATCTTAAATCTGCTTTAAAGACTTGCATCATCTGTGTGTAACGAGCTTCTCTCTTATCAGTGCTGTTTAAACAGTTTCAGTTCAGGAACCATCTTTATTGGTAAGTTTCTCAGTCTCTGGAGAATGAAAAGCAGAAGTGAGTCAAATAATCAAGGGATCAAATAATCTTGCAAGCAATCATAAAATCTTTCCTTGGGCCTTAATGTCAGTGCAGTCAAAAGCAGAAACTGATCCCAACTCTGAGAATCTTGGAAGAGCAGCAGCATTAAGTTTCAGTTTGACAAGGATGTATATATTGTGTCAGATTTAAAATGTTGACTTACGGAATTGTCTCAAACTTGAATAAGATTTTTTTTTATATTGCTGCTTTTAGGCTTTGTAGAACAGATACTTTCTGTTGGTATTGCAGCATATTACATCAGTGTGCAAAAAAGGCTTACCCATCTTTATTCAGTGTCATAGATTTTATTTTTTTTTTTAATCATTAACTTATATTACCTGTTTAAAAGTTGATAAGACTAAAAGACTGTGTTTCTAGCTGCAAAAAGCTGGAGAAACATCTTAATAGAGATTGCCCAATTTGCTATGTGTGGAGCTGTTAAGTGTGCCCTTGTAGCACCAAAGCAAGTCATAAATTAGATTAAATGTCATCCTTATCCAGTGGGGCATTCCTTTTCTCTGATTAGGCTGGTCATTATGTTGTGTTCCTCTGCTTCTTGAGACAGTGTGCAGGTAGTTTGTAAAATACTGTGTGTGTTGTCTGCCATTTTTGTAGGATCTTCTCAGCTTCTCAAATGCATCTATCTTGACTAGAAAAAAGAAGAGGTGCTCTTTCAGAGGGAAGTGATAATTTGATAATGCTGGGGTTGTTGTGGCTCTTCTAAAGCATTGTGTTGCAGAAATGTCATATTGTTAAAAACAATCATGTCCTCAACAGTGCCAGTTTGGGAGAGAGCTCTTACAATTGTGGCAGACAGCTTGAATACGTCTTAGTATTTTAATATGGTAGTGCTTTGCCAGAAATCCTGATGTGGTTCCATGACTGGACTGCTTGTCACATAGGTCAGATAATGTCATCAAGAATATATTCATTCTTAGTGATTCCCCCCACCCCACTTTTTTTATAAATGGTTTTATGGTAGTTCCCCCTTTGAGGGAGGGGTTACTGCACTGGCAAGTTTGCTTGTCTTCTGTTTGCTTCCTAGTTTTTGCTGACTGCCTCTGACCTCTTGGTTCTGCTTTTGCCTAGGTGTAGCATTTTTCAGATTTGTAAAGATCATTTTCCTGAGATTTTCTTCTCTGGACAAAATCCTCTGTGTCTGTATATGCTGTTCCTCCATGCTGTACTGGTTTTTTGTTCTTGCTTTAGAAGTCGTTCAAATAATAGGACACATACAAGTGCACAAACCAAACACTTTGGTTTGGTATGTAAAATGTGTGGTTTTGAGACTGGGAAAAGTAACATGCTAACAGTTTACTTCTCATTGTTGTTACATACTGTCTGGAATAAGATAAGAGACTAGGAAAGAAACTTTTCTTTCCAGGTTTTTACCATATTAGATTGTTACAAGAAAGCCACTGCTAGTGAAGAGTGGGAGTATTCACCCCATCAGATCATTGCTGTTGGAACTCATTGGAATAAACACATAGCACACTTGATAAAGGAGTTCATGAATGATCCTTATGTTGTGATAACAGCAATGGAAGAAGCTTCCATCTATGGGAATGTGCAACAGGTAAAAATTTGGGTATGATGTCACTTTGTTTACTAAGATGTTTTGCTGTTTGTACTGATCAAGGTCAGTATAGGTGGTTGCTGATAGTTTAAGTGGGTAGTCCTGCAGTCCTAACTCAGGCTGTTCAGGTGCACCTTCCACATATGAACTGAAGTGACTCTTGGAAGACCTCTGCAGGTTAGTCACTGGAAAAGTTGAAGGTGTTTTGCCTTCCTTTGTAGGACTAATGTGAAGATATTCCCTCAAGAAATTAATTGTTTATGCAAGTGAGTCTGAGTTTTATGTGAAGTATATGCAAATGGTACAGTTCATGACCAGAATTTTGCTGAGTGTTTTTACACTTGTTAATTTTGTAATGGCTAATCAGGCAGCGGCAGAACTACAAGGTAAGTTATCCCAAGACAGAGCTCATAAAATACTTGTTTTACTGCTGTGTGCAACACAATACAGAACTTGACTTAAATTTTCAGAAAGTTATTATATGTTCTTAAGTGTCTTCTCATTTAATTTCCAGTCAATGTGGTGTAGCCCTTAAGAGTAATACAAAATACTGTAACTGTAATCTGAATTTTTCTCAAAATGTAATAATTTTGAGAATACGTCATATTACATATCGCAAAATGTAATAATTTAGGGATTGAGAATGTTGGGGAATCCCTAAGACTAAGTATTCTGAGCATGTCATGAAGTTGAAAAAACACCACTTTCTGTGAGAAGTCTAAATAATGGTTTGACAAGACTGAAAATGTCAGTGTTTTGATGCTTTTCAGTTATTAAGAGTATTTCAGGTGGTACAGAATGCTATTCTGTGTGCAAGAGGGTGTGAGGCTTTTTTAGTGGCACTTGAAAATGCCAAATTCAGATTTGTAATTCACCTAAAACTAAATTAATCAAAATCCCACAGTAAGGTTTTTATTATGTGATGAATTTTAATTATACGTGTATCTAGGAGAATTGAATCTTAAAGACAAGATGTGCCACTTACTGCAGCTAGCATTTACTAGGTTCTCTTTGGTAATGTGTAACAGTATCACACAGTACCACAGTATGCTAGAGATTGGAAGGGACCTCGAAAGATCATCTAGTCCAGTCCCCCTGCCGGAGCAGGAACACCTAGATAATGTTACACAGGAATGTGTCCAGGCGGGTTTTGAATGTCTCCAGGGAAGGAGACTCCACAACCTCCCTGGGCAGCCTGTTCCAGTGTTCCGTCACCCTCACTGAGAAGAAGTTTCTTCTCAAGTTTAAGTGGAACCTCTTGTGTTCCAGTTCGTACCTATTACCCCTTGTCCTATCATTGTTTGCCACTGAGTAGAGCCTGGCTCCATCCTCATGACACTCCCCCTTTATATATTTATAGACACTTATAAGGTCACCCCTCAGTCTCCTCTTCTCCAAACTATAGAGACCCACCTCCCTCAGTTTTTCCTCATAAGGGAGATGCTCCACTCCCTTAATCATCTTTGTTGCCTTTCGCTGGACTCTGTCCAGCAGCTCCCTGTCCTTCTTGAACTGAGGGGCCCAGAACTGGACACAGTATTCCAGATGGGGTCTCACCAGGGCAGAGTAGAGGGGAAGGAGGACCTCTCTCGACCTACTAACCACCCCCCTTCTAATACACCCCAGGATGCCATTTGCCTTCTTAGCCACAAGGGCACAGTGTTGGCTCATGGTCATCCTGTCGTCCACTAGGACCCCCAGGTCCCTCTCCCCTACACTGCTCTCTTAACAGGTCGTTTCCCAACCTATACTGGAACCCGGGGTTGTTCCTGCCCAGATGCAGGACTCTACACTTTCCCTTGTTATATTTCATCCAGTTACTCCCTGCCCAACTCTCCAGCCTGTCCAGGTCTCGCTGGATGGCAGCACAGCCTTCTGGCGTGTCAGCCACTCCTCCCAGCTTAGTGTCATCAGCAAACTTGCTGATAGTACACTCAATTCCCTCATCTAAATCGTTGACGAATATATTAAATAATACCAGTCCCAGTACTGACCCTTGAGGCACTCCACTAGTTCCAGGCCTCCAACTAGACTCCGCCCCATAGACTACAACTCTCTGGCTTCTCTCCTTCAGCCAGTTCGCAGTCCACCTCACTACCTGACCATCCAGTCCACACTTCCTCAATTTAGCTGTGAGGATGCTGTGGGAGACTGTGTCAAATGCTTTGCTGAAGTCAAGGTAGACCACATCCACCGCTCTGCCATCATCCATCCACCGTGTTATTTCCTCATAAAAGGCTAAGAGATTGGTCAAACATGACTTCCCCCTGGTGAGGCCATGTTGACTGCCCCTCATAACCCTCTTATCCTTGATATACCTTAAGATGGCACCAAGGATAAGGTGTTCCATCACTTTCCCAGGGATGGAGGTGAGGCTGACCGGTCTATAGTTACCTGGGTCCTCCTTCTTGCCCTTTTTGAAGACTGGGGTGACATTTGCTTTCCTCCAGTCCTCAGGCACCTCTCCCGTTTCCCAAGACTTGGTAAAGATGATGGAGAGCGGTCTAGCAATGACTTCCGCCAGTTCCCTCAGCCCCTGCGGGTGCATCCCATCTGGACCCATGGATTTATGGATGTCCAGATTGCTCAACTGATCTCTAACCCATTCCTCATAGACTAAGGCAAACCGCTCCGTCGACCTGACTTCATCTAAGGTCTCAGGGGTATAGGGCTCTTCAGGACTGCCTGCAGCAGAGTAGACAGAGACAAAGAAGGCATTCAGTAACTCTGCCATCTCTGTATCTTCTGTCACCAGGGCACCCATCCCGTTCATCAGTGGGCCTACATTGCCTCTGGTGTTAGTTTTGTCTGCCATGTATTTGAAAAAGCTCTTTTTGCTGTCCTTGACCCTTCTCGCCAGGTTTAATTCTAAGGAGGCCTTAGTCCTCCTAGCTGTCTTCCTACATCCTCTAGCAGCAGCCTTATATTCCTCCCAAGTGGCCAGCCCCTCCTTCCATGACCTGTAAACTCTCCTCTTCCACTTGAGCATACCCAGCAATTCCCTATTTAGCCACGCAGGTCTCTTGGCCCTCTTCCTTGACTTCCTACGTGTCGGGATGCTCCGATCTTGAGCACGGAAAAAGCAGTCCTTGAATGCCAACCAACTATCTTGGGCCCCTTTACCTTCAAGCAGCCTTGCCCATGGGATTTCCCCTAGCAATTGCTTGAAAAGGCCAAAGTTTGCCCTGCTAAAGTCCAGGGTTGCAATTCTACTTGGTATTCTACTAGTCCTACCACACATGATCCTGAACTCCACCATCTCGTGGTCGCTGCAACCAAGGCAGCCCTCAACCCTTACTGCTTCAACCAGATCCTCCTTGTTAGTGAGGATGAGATCCAGCAGCGCTCCTCTCCTGGTCGGCTCATCCACCATTTGCAGGAGGAAGTTATCATCCATACACTGGAGGAACCTCCTGGACTGTGGCTGGGTTGCCGAGTGGTCCTTCCAGCAAACATCAGGGAAGTTGAAATTCCCCACGACGACCACGGCCTGTGACTGTGAGGCCTCTCTCAGCTGCCTGTAGAAGGCCTCGTCAACTTCCTCACCCTGATCCGGTGGTCTGTAACAGACACCTACAACAGTATCCCCCCTGCCAGCCTGCCCCTTAATTCTCACCCGCAGACTCTCAACTCGCTCGTCATCTGTCCCTGGACAGAACTTGGTGCATTGTAGTTGCTCCCACACATAAAGAGCAGTCCCACCACCCTTCCTGGCTGGCCTGTCTTTTCTGAAAAGGGCATAGCCCTCCATGACTATATTCCAGTCATGTGAGCTGTCCCACCACGTCTCTGTAATTGCCACCAGATCATAGTCTCCTGACTTAACAAAGGTTTCCAACAATGCTTAGTGCTTATTAAAAGGAAGAATTAGTAAAATATGTATACATTACATTACTTACCAGCCCTCTGTTTTGTATGTATTTTTAGGTTGTGCAGCCTTGTGTGAACAGTGAGAGAATTTCTGTGTTACTCAAAATACTGGATTTTACCCACAGTAATCCTCAGAAGGTGCTGGTATTCACTAATTCAGTAAATGAAGTAGATGCGATTCATGAGGTAAGAAAGCATTTAAGTAGAGAAGTGTTTGGGTCTTTTTTAATTGCCACAGTGTAACAAACTAAAATACCTTTTCTTCTGAGAATAAAGGAAGAATGTGAATTTGAAAGTTAGTTATTTCTGCTAAACATAGCCCCAAAAGCTGCCCTTTTGCCAAGCAGAAGAAAGCCTGACAGACAGTAATGTCTGGCAGAGAATGCTTCATTATTCAGTTCTTCACTATGTTCTGTCTGTCAGACTGGAACTTTGAGTTGACTGGACAATCTTTTCAATTGAAAGTTCTGACAGTTTTCTTAATTTTATTTACTCTTTCCAGGAGTGGTATGGGAAAACTTAAGCCACCATATTAAGAAGTTCTGTTCTGTTCTGTTGCTTTCTCCTCTGGAGTATTTGAAATTGTAGTCAACTTTCTCTGATTTGAAAAAAAAACATTTCTGTCATCCTCTGAAAGTTCTACCAGAATTCAGTTAAGATTCAAGTTATAGGGTGTTGGGAGGAAGATAGCATGTTTAACACGTGTTTTCTTAAAAGCTGATACAAAACTGCCACAGAGTTACCTGCAGTATGCTCCATTTTTACACCTTTTTTGTAGCACGGTATAATCAGCATTTCAGGGATGGAGATTAAGACTCCTTCTGCAAGTGTTCTTCAGACATTGTAGCAATGAAAACATGTAACAACATAGCAGTAAAAAACAATCTTTCTGCACTTTGTCTCTTTACTAGTTCTCTAACAGTGCAAAGTAAGAGGAGTGCAATCTGATTTGACTGGGAAGCAAGACATGGGAAGCAGTTCTGTTAAGACTGAATAGGGTGATGCTGGTGATGGGGATGATGTTGCTAAAGGCGGCAAGCTATGAGAGTATTTTGACTTAAAATTTTCAACTGTAGTTCAGGGATGGGATAGCAAAAGGATATGGACTGGATTGTTTAGATGTCATAAGAAGACATGTCAGTCCTGAAACATGGAATGCATTCCCTTCCAGACGCTGCAGTAGATCTTGTGATATTTAAAGAATTATTCTTATGTAAATGTTGATGTGTTTAGAATGTTTGATCTTTGACTATAGTTAATGGAAGCAAATATGGTTTGTCTCACAACTTTGACATGTTTTCCTTGAATATTTGGTATCAAGCGTATCAAAACCAACCCCACCACTGCATAAAGAGAGTGCTTGCTGATGCTAAATAAGCATTGAAGCTGTTGATAGTAATCCTTGTGTACATCAACTTCAGATATCTTAAATAATCTACAAAAATATTTTGTTTAGTTCATTAGACATGCCTGTTTATCAGATAATGATTTTGTAGTGATTAATTTGTAAGTATTGAACTAGAGAAATACATAAAGCCTTTGAGAATACTACATTCATGCAAAGTAAGTATGGGTAGATCAGTGAGGAGCTTTTAGTGCTTTTTCTGAGAGACTGAAACATAAGCATGCATGTTGTTAGAATCTGCTTAGAGAGGACACCTTAGTGGTGGGAAAAGCTTATGTTTAATATATTAAGCCATAGAAACCTGAGTTTTTAGTTTGTTTTTATACAGGAAATTAGTATAAATCTCCATAATCTTGAAATTTTCTTTTCATATTAGCAACCTACATTTCACACTTTTACATGTCTTTTTTTTTACAGTAGCTAAGGTATGCTAGATACTAGTAAGATATACTGTTTATTAGAGTTTTAGAGCAGTTACTGCTGGAAGAATGTGTACCTTTTTACTTTGTCATCCAGGCACTGAAGAGCACCTCAATATTTTCCTTGAAAATACATAAAGAGAGCAATTCCAAGTATATCTTAGAGCAGTGGACAGAAAAGTATAATTCTGGCAGTCCTGTTCTGCTAGGTGAGTGTTTTTGTGTAGTTGTGATTATGTCTTCATGGTCTCTCATGGTTCTGCACTAAGTATTTAACACTAGGTTATTTCATCACCTCCACAGGGTCAGTTCCCTGTGAATTCTTTCTAGTTACCCCTCTACTTATTAGTGCTACAGCTGATACAGCTAGTCTTCTTTTCCTTTTTTTTTTTTTTTAATTTTCTTTTTGTTGTTTCTGTGTCACAGGGTTAACTGCTCAGAGCAAAAAACTTTATTTAGTAGAGGAAATGTAAAGAGGGAGGGTTTTAAGCATTAGCTAACAGAACTACTAGTGCTTTCAAAGAATCCCCATGATTTCACAATTATCTTGTACTACAGAGGATATTTCCATTGGAAATCATGTAGCAACTCTAAAGACTTCCTGTAATAATTTCCCATACGTTCTGGTGGAATTGTATTTTGTATTTTTCAGGCTGTTTACAGTAGCAAAATTTTTTACCCACTTTAAAACTTAATTTTTATCATGTTATGCATCAAAAGCAAGAAGATTGACTTACGTCTGCTTTGCAGGTTCATACAAAACAAAAAATGTTAGTATTCCAGCATTACGTAAAGTGTTTTCTGTCTTACTCTTGTGAAGTACTTGGCTGTGGGCAGTTCTGTTTATTCTGTGATATTGATACAAGGTACAGAATTATGCTGGATTATTAGAGACAAAATTGTATCTGTCATACACTTATGAAATGTATTGACTGAGGAAGTAAAATGCTGTATGTAAGTGTATTGGGAAAAGACCTTTTAAGTCAGTGCGTGGGGAGAGGGAACGGCCATTGTTAATGTAATACTTCAGGTGCTTTAAGTACTACAGTTACCTTACTTATGTGTACAAAATACCTGCTTAGTCTCAACAGATGACTGCATGCAGTCTTTGGGAATTACAGATGCAACTTGTGTGATACATTTCAGTTTTCCTTCTCCAAGAATCTTTGGTCAGCGTCTACACAGCCTGTCTGACAACTTCTCCAATGTGAGTAAATCTTTAACAGGTGAAGAATACATTTGGTTATTAAGTGGTGGATACATAAAAGTTTTTTAAAAATGCGGTGTATATTTGGTTTTGGTGGTTGTTTTTTTTAATAGGATTCTTCTGCAGATCAGGAACATACAAAGGCAAGGTCAGTCATTTTACTCACAGAAAACAGTGACTGTCATGCACTTGGGATCCTGCGCTTTTTGCAGCATGCAGAAGCTGAAATTCCACCAGAACTGCATGATTTTACTGCCAAGATGCTAGAAGCTGAAGAAGATAAGAAATTTTCAAGGCCACTGTGTGCCTATCTTAAAGCATTTGGGATTTGCAAGTAAGGGAATACACAGTTTTCTTGAAAAATGTACCAGTGCAGAAGGGCATTGTACACCCTGGGTGATGACTGCTTCTATTGCCTTGATTAATTTTCCTGTTGGATATTTTTATTCAGACCAGGTTTTGCTCATTATTTTCTGTTGCATCTGTTTCACTTCTCCGGCACCTGCTTAAATGTACTTGAGGGAACTTTAACCGTTGTTTTGGTTAGTATTTTAACAATAATTGTATGAAGTTTATGCTTTACTCTCTTCCCTGTTGTCTTCTGTCCCTCCAGGAGTGGGTAGGTAGATAATGACTTCTCTGAGTTGTAACTAGACTGTAAGTAGTGCCAGAAGGAAGAAGCTAGCGTGTTCTCCCATGTGACTTCTAGCATAGATAACTGTTGTTGCAAGTTACAAAAAATACAATGTTAGTGTTTACTTTGTTCTGAAATAAATTTTCTGGTGGTTTTTGTTATGTAGACTTATTCACCAAGAATTTTTTGGCTGTTTCTGTTTAATCCCCAGAGTTATGGCTGCTATTTGAGACAGAAATTGAATATTGAGGACTGATGAACTTTGTGTTTTAAGCCATTGTAAATCACATCAAAATGCTTTAAAACTGAAGAGAAAAAAAAAAAAAGGTTTTCTTCTAAACCCGTGTTTTTAATACATAGGAATAGAACAGCTTGTCCAGATCGTCATCAAATTAATATGCAAATGGATATACCCCAGAATATACCTGATAAAATTCTACAGGCACCTGGATGTGTGACAGTAAGTTATTATTTTCCTTGGTTTTAGGTACCAAGAAGACTGATCTTAAGTAGCTACTTTGCATATGACTTCTTGTATTATATTAATATTGCTGTAGTACGTATACTATACATTTTGAATATTTGTTATAACTGAGCCTTTTTCTGTTTCTCCTCGCATAAATAAGCGTACCAGACTTCTTACTTTACCTCAGGTTTTCTTCTGCATTGAAGATTTCCATTCTGTGGGAAGATGGCTTATGTGCTTTTTATTCCTTCCCTCTAGAAACTGAGATCCTATATCAGAACTAACAAAGGTTAACATTCCTGTGAATTTCTATTACTTTTATGGTAGAGGAAAAGAAATTTATCTTTTGGAGCAAAGTGGAAGATGATGTGTGTTTTGTTGGAACCGAGGAATTTTTTTCTTGGCTCATCTGTTCATGCAGACTTGCTGAAAAACAAGCATATGCTGGTCTTGTCATTTGAAAGTAGCATTTTCATTTGCAGTATCCGCAGAAAATGGGATACTGCAAACTGGATAAGCTCTTTACTTACCTTCTAGATGGAGCAGTTATTGCCTACTCATGCAAGTAATAGAGGAGCCAACAAAAAGAGGTGCCATGAATGACCTCATGCTCACCAACAGGGAAAGGCTGGTGGGGAATGTGACACTCCAGCAGCAATCTGGCTGCAGCAATCATGAGATGGTGGAGTTCAAGATCCTCAGGACAGTGAGAAGAGCATGCAGCAAGCTCACTGCCCTGGACTTCAAGAGAGCAGACTTTGGCCTCTTCAGAAACCTGCTCAGTAAGGTTCCATGGGATAAAGCCCTAGAAGGCAGGGGGGCTCAAGTCTGCTGGTTGATATTTAAGGATCACCTGCTCCAAGCTCAGGGATGTTGCATCCTGACTAGAAGTAAATGGGGCAGGAAGCCAGGAGGCTTTCACAGCAGGAGCTGCTGTGAAAATTTAGAAGAAAAAAGGAAGCTTATAAAAGGTGGAAGCAAGGACATGCAGCCTGAGAAGAATACAGGGACGTTGTCCAGGAAGCTAGGGATCAGGTCAGGAAAGCTAAGGCGCAGCCAGAATTGAGTCTGGCAAGGGATGTGAAAGATAACAGGAAAAGGCTTCTATAGGTATGTCACAAAAAAAAGACAGACTAGGCATAATGTGGGCTCTCTCTGGAGCGAGAACTGGGAGAACTGGCTACCCTAGATTTGGAAAAGGCTGAGGTTCTCAATGACTTCTTTGCCTCTTCAGCAGCAAGTACTCTGACTCTACTCAGCAAGTAGTTCTGCTGAAGTCTTGGAAGGCAGATGCAGGAACTGTGAGAATGAAGACCTAAGGCCTGTGGTAGGGGAGGATCAGGTTAGAGATTGTCTGAAGAGCCTGAGTGTGCACACGTCCGTGGGATCTGATGAAATCCATCTGTGGGTCCTAAAGGAACTGGTGAATGAAATTGCTAAGCCACTGTCTACCATATTTGAAAAATCGTGGCACTCAAGTTACTGACCACTGGAAAAAGGGAAATATAACCCCTTTTTCAAGAAAGGGAAAATGAGACTTGGGTTACTACAGACCAGTCAGTGTCACCTCTGTGCCTTGCAGAATCTTGGTGCAGGTTCTCCTGGAAAGGATGCTAAGGCACATGGAAAACAATTAGGTAGCTGGGGACAGCCAACATGGCTTCACTAAGGGGAAATCCTGCTTGACCGATTTGGTGGCCCTCAGTGATGGGGCTAAGGAACTGGTGGATAGGGGCACAGCAGTTGATATTGCTACTTTGTCTTGTGCAAAGTGTTTGACACTGACCCACACGACATCCTTGTCTCTAAACTGGAGAGACATCAATTTGATGGATGGACCACGTGATGGATAAAGACTTGGCTGGACGGCCGCACGCAGGGAGTTCTGGTCAACAGCTCAATGTCCAAATAGAGATAGGTAACAAGTGATGTCCCTCAGGGGTCGGTGTCGGGACCCATCCTGTTCAATGTCTTTGTTAGTAGCATGGACAGTGGAATTAAGTGTGCCCTCAGGAGGTTTGCTCATGACTCCAAGCTGTGTGGTTCAGTTGATGCGCTGGAGGGAAGGAATGCCATCCAGAGGGACCTGGACACACTTGAGAGGTTGCCAGTGCCAACCTCATAAAGTCGAACCAAGCCAAGTGCAGGGTCGTGCACCTGAGTCAGGGTAGTCCCAGGCACAGCTACAGGTTGGGCAGAGAAGAGATTCAGAGCAGCCCTAAGGAGAACTTTGGGGTGTTGGTTGATGAGAAACTTAACATGAGCTGGCTTCAGTGTGCGCTCACAGCCCAGAAACCAGCTGTGTCCTGGGCTGCATCAATAGGAGTGTGACCAGCAGGTTGAAAGAAATGATCCTGCCCCTCTGCTCTTGTGAGACTCCACTTGGATTACTGTATGCAGTTCTGGTGTCCTCAGCATAAGGATATGGAATGGTTGGAACAAGTCCAGAGGAGGGTCATAAGGATGATCAGGGGACTGGAGCACCTCCTATATGAAGACAGGCTGAGAAAGCTGGGGCTAATCAGCCTGCAGAAGAGAAGATAGTGGACACCTCAGAACAATATCTGAAGGGGGCCTACCAAGGATGCTGGAGAGGGACTCTTCATCAGGTATTGTAGTGCTAGGACAAGAGATAACAAATTTAAACTTTAAACAGGGGAAGTTCAAGTTAGATGTAAGAAGTTATTTACTGTGAGGGTGATGAGGCCCTGGAATTGTTCAGTGCTTCATCCCTGGCAGTGTTCAAGGCCAGGTTGGGCAGAGTCTTGGAAGGCATGGTCTAGTGTGTGGTGTCCCTACCCATGGCAGTGGGTTTGAACTAGATGATCTTAAGGTCCTTTCCAACCTTAACTATTCTATGATTCTATACTAAGATGTCAGTGCTTTTTGAAATTCATTCGGAGACACTGTTGTTCTAACTGGGCCTTACTGTTTTTTTTTTTAAGTTTTGCAGTCATGAAACCATTGTAGTTACTGCGTTGACTTTGCTATGGTGGTTCTTCACATGCCAGTAATAGTTTGTATCTCTAGCTCCCTTTGCCTGGCTTTTAGGTCCCTTCTGTACTGGAGTGTCTTCCTGTACAGAGTATTATACAATCTCTCTCTCCTTGTTGGACGATGATTGCTGAGGGAAAGCATGTAGATGTCCTTCCAAAGTTTTAGCCCTTGGGTCTAAGGTGTGCTGGATGCCTTTTTTCCTGTCCTGTCTTCTGCAGAATTTGTGTGCCTTTATGTCATGCAGTTAATGGGTGTTATCCATTCCCAAAAGTCACAGGTTATGAGAACAGAAAATAAGGAGAACTGGGTGGATTCTTTAGTGTCAGTCCATTTCTACCTAATAAGCTATTGTTGAAGTGAGTTTTCAAACCGTTTGACAACCTACATGTATCTGGTTTTAGTGCCTGAGACCAGGACAGGTTTCATGACACTGTTGCTAGAAACATGCACTTACATGTGGTGCCCTCAAGGCAGCAGGTATGACTTACGTTGTTCCTTCATTTAATTCTGAATTCAGAATTATTCATGAATAATATACTGACAACTAAATCTTCTGAAATGTGTGTATGCAGCAGTATCTTTGTCTCCTCTTCAGGCTGGAGAGAGGTAAGTGGTCTTGAATATGACAGGTTAATGTGTCATATTTAAGAAATCATGTAGTCCTTTGTTCTTCTCAGGTGTTTTTTGTTTTCAGATACTGCCTCTCCACATTGTAAGTGCAACAAATTACTTTGGTCGAATAGTAGATAAGGAAAAAGACCAATACACAATTCTTGCCAAAGAAATTAATGAGTATTTTGAGAACCCAAGTAACAGAATTTCTGTTAAAGAGGTGAAGGCACTAGCATTGTATGGATTATGTGAGAAAAGACTTTTTCACAGGTAAATACGTTGGGGGTTATTATCTGTGTCACTTTTTTAAACTCTCACTGTTTCTAGTTTAAAAAAAGTAGGCCCACCTCCAAAATCAGGGAAAAGAATAGCTGCTACTCAGACCTTTAAAAACCTATTTTTAAGTTACTGAATGAAAAGCAGAATGACTACCCATGCATGTGCACACCCAGTTTTATGTTTTGCTATGAAAACGTAGTTTTCTGAATGAGTAGATTAAAAAACGTTTTGCAGCTAGTTAGATGAATAATAATACTGT
This sequence comes from Pezoporus occidentalis, assembly GCF_034315485.1. NCBI lineage: Eukaryota > Metazoa > Chordata > Aves > Psittaciformes > Psittacidae > Pezoporus > Pezoporus occidentalis. The sequence continues at coordinate 2,739,536 of NW_026916253.1, forward strand.
GTTCCTTTTCCTACTGTGTGAAGGGTTCAGGTGTTAGAGATATATCCACAAGAAGAGGAAAATCTGTTCTTCAGTGTCAAAATTAAATATATAGATGAAGGCAGAGCAAGTCAAGGTCTGAGCTGTCAGCTGCTTCATTTGCCTGCAAGGTTTCAGTGCCTGCCACCTCAGGCTGTGGAATTTGTAGTTTGTAGAGTGAAACCCATTGATAAAGAAACTGAATGGAACCCAGAGGTAATATTTATGTTTCTGCATGGTATTTCCTTTGTTCTTTGATTTCTGTGCATTATTTTCTACAAGAAAACAGTAATGAACTGCAGACTTAGCTATCAAATCTCATTGCTTGTTAGTATTAGAAATAAGTATCTGCTACTGGACCAAATTCTAGTAAGTCACTTTTCTTGTTTGTTTTCCCACAAAATAATAAAGTGGTGTTTATGGGGTTTTCTTCTCCAATTTAAATGGGTTTTTACAGAACTAGCTATTGCTACTTTTGAATCTGGGGGGTGTAACAGCAGAAGAGTAGCCTCTGTAAATTGACCTGTGTTGGAGGTCCATTCTTCCATTAAGCAAGATCCCTCCTTAAAGGCTGATGTTATTTTAACCTGTGGTAAAGTTGGAGTATTTCACTAGTTTACTCAAAAATCTTTTTATTTATTGAATATCCTTTTCATTGTTAAGCTCAGAAGATTGTTTCATTATAATTAAAATAAATAAAAATAATATAATTAAAATAGTTGGCATTCTCAAATACAGCGAAAACTTGTTTTTCATAGGTAACTCATTACATAAATCACAAAATCAAAGGAAAACTGCATGAAGCAAAAATAGTACATGCCTTGGGAAATACAGCTTGGGTTGACCAAATGGTAGGTATAGAACTGTACCATTACAAAATATTTGTATCTAAACTCCTTTATAATAAAGCACAACCCCTTCCTTCTGTCTTTGCCTATTTTAACTTTCTGTGGGGTATTCATGTGTTGGTCAATTTACTGTGATGGTGTCTGAGCAGTTGAACAGGCTGCAGACAGCTTGTAATATCTCTGTGTTTAGAGATACTCAGAAGCATCTGGGACTTGGTCCTGGACAGCTGACTCTAGGCAGTCCTTCATTTTATGAACAAGATGTTCTGTGAGGAATTGGTATCAAAGATAGCTCAAAGGCAAATTGAGGCATTTTTACTTTGAACACAAATGTGGATAGGTTCCTGTTTGCAAATGAGCTGCTTATAAGTATAAATAAATGAGGTATGTTTAAAGCTTAGATTTGGAGAGACACCGTTTATGAGATACGGTTTCCATTTAATATGCTTTGTCATTCAAGGTTCGCATAACCAGGCTGTCAGAGTTGAAGATAACAGCCAATGAATACAATGTTCGGTCTGAGATTTTGTCTACAGGTTTGGGAACTGACAATCCAGAACATATAACGCAACTTCAGAAGTTGTGTGGACACCTGAAATTACTAGATCACGCAGAGAACTTAGACTCTTTGTAAGTGTTTACAATTTTTTTTCAGCATATAGTTTAGTAGGGGAATTTGCGTTATTTAACTGGGTATTTCGTTATTGATATTACTGAATGTGATTTTGATTTGAACACAGACTCCAGTATTTGTGATATGTCTGCTTTCCTTTAATTATTCTTTAGCCACATAAAACACAATCACAGAGTAGTTTGGGTTGGAAGGGACCTTAAGATCCTGCATCATGAAAAGAAAAACATAAACTCTAGAAAACATTTAAGTGGTATTTGATTCAGATATAATTCAGAAATTATTTTTAAGAAATACACTAAAGTTGAATTTGCTGTGTTGTATTTTACCTGGCCTCAAATAATTGTTTAGTTGAAATTACTCAGAAAAGCTGATAAGCATTTTCTAAAGGTGAAGTGATTAAAGGTATTTCTCATTTAGGACTAAAATTACTTCAGTCTTACCTTAACTACTTTGGAGGTAAATTAATAAGATGTGTTGGTTCTGAATAAAGATGGCTGCACAGGTATTTAATACTGAATCTTCAATATGAATTAATTTAGAAGTATGTATTTATGTGAACTGAAACATTAAGTGGTAGCTTACTAGACTGGTTTTGGTTGTCTTATGCCACTGGGTGTTTGGAGGTGATGGAAGGAGATTTCACTTGAACAGATGATTCAGTGTTTCAAAAATAATGTGGTGCTGTGTTCCCAGTAATGCTCTGACAGTGAGTTCCAAGGCTGTTGCTGGTCGTGGTGCCTATCTCTGAGCTCTGAAGTAAATTGACTCTGTTGCAGTGTTTCATTTTGCTTTAGCCCAACTAGTGGCTGTACAGCTCCGAAGCCATAGGGCTGTGGCTGATAAATTCAGAACTTTGAGTATTCTGAAATCTTTACTTTTCCAAAATTAGAATGAAACATGACCCAGAAGCCCCCAAAACTACTGGAATTCTTTGTGAAAGGGAATCATTTTACTGTCTACGACTGTCACACACAGGAGCATCAATAGACTTGTTTCAGATGAAATGCTAGTACCACCAGAATTTTAAATGTTCTCCTAGCTCAGATTTCTGTATAAATGCTTCTTTCTGAATTACTGACTTTCAGCAACCCTGTGGTGATATTTATAGGTTGTAGAAGTGCATTTTGTCAGGGATTTTTATATGTATTAAAACGAAAAACTTCGAAAGGATTTCCAGCTATGATTAGGAATCCTTTAAATCTTAAACATATTTAAATATTTTCATTTTAAAATGTATTTTTCTGTGTTCAGAAGCATAAAGGAGGATACAGCTGATCCAGAGAACACGTCCAATGCAGAAAACATGTCCAATCCACAGAACATGTCAGCACAAGAAAACTCTACAGAAAACTGTAGTTCTTCTAAGATTACTTTCAGGACTCACTCATGTGGTAAACATTTTTAGGATTTCCAACAATTTTGAGACTTTAAGGACTGGGGCTTAAATGTCAACCTAAATGTCATATTACAAAGTGGGGACCTCTGTGGGTGTACAGAGTAGCGCCGTGTAGCTAGTGTTTAGAATAAGCCACAGATACCTTGTAGTTAGTAGCCTGGAGATGCTGCGAGAGTAAATCTCACTAATGTGGCTGTATTGCTATTTGTGGAACACTTACTCCTTGGGAGACGAAGAACTGAATGGAATGTGTGAGTAGGAAATCTCTCCTGTAGACAGGGTTGGCATTTTGCTGTCAGAAGCCATAGGGTTTAAGGAGGTTGAAATGTGTTGAAAGATGCTGGGAGCATTGTTCTCTGGGAGGTTGCTTTTAATTTTTCCAAGACTTAGGATGGCTGAAAAAGATTAAAGGGAAAAAAAAAAGCCAAAAGCTCAAGAATGTGGTATTCGGTCAGAGGCTTAAAAAAGCTCAGGGCTTTGTCAGTTGCAGGAAGGGGACCTTGCAGCAGTTGGTGCATGAGTTTAGAGCAGTCAAAGCTGAGTGATTTTAAAATGTTGCAGCAGGCAAAATTCAAATAAGATCATGGAGTGCTTATCATAGAAAGCATTTTTTCCTGGTGTAGTAGAGTGACTGTAATGCCATGTTGTAAGTTGTGATGGTAACACAACCATGTTCCAACCCCGAAACTCCTAGTGTCTAAAATTACATGTTTTGGATTTCAAGTAAGTAATGTCTTGAAATGGGAAAAACCTTTACCTGACCTGAAAAACTGTACAATTGTGGTGGATTTTTTAAATTATACCAACCACAATATTCTTTTTAGTTAAAATTTTCAGTTGAATTATTAACTTTATAAAATCTTTCCAAATACCAGGTACCCAGTATAAATGGCAAATACGGTCTTGTGGTAGTAATTTGCTTGCTAGCAAGCTATGTTTATGGTGGTACTGGAGTATTCTGGAAGTATCTGGTTTCTATAGTATAAATAAGTATAAAATATCTTTCTGATTTCTTTTTAGGTGGTGTACGTCAAAGTAAGGATGTAGAAGACACTACACTGCATCAGCGCCAATGGTACAAAAATTCAGAGTGATTTTTAATGTGAACTGCCAAACAGGACAGTCATCCTTAATGAGATTAATCTGTTTTGTGAGTAAATAGGTATAATATAGGTAGAAGTGTTCTGTCACCTCAGTGTTGAACTTGAGAGGTTGACTGTTGCTGCTAGATATGTATGTATACACACCATCTTGTGAATCCCTTAAGTAATTTCGTTGCTCTTTAGCTTACTCCTGGAAGCTAACTTTATCTGTTGAAATTGTGTAATCTTTGATTAGGCATCACAGTACTAGGAATGAAAACAAAACACTCTTTAAGCTCAGTTGATAGGTATAAATTCTGATTTGCACTTGTCTGGTTTATGTTCTAACCAAAGACTGTCCTATTGGGTGTCTGAATTACAGCTCCTATGCTTCTGTCTCTGCAGATTGGTATTTGATGGGATGAATCAGTTTTGTGTCTCCCCTTAATGTAATTCTGTTCTTAACAAAAAAAAAAAAAACAAACAAAAAAACCTGATTTTATTCTGAGAATGTCTGCAATGCAAAATTATGGCCCATTTCTTTTTCTCTTTGTTTTCTGCTTTGTGTTTGTTTTGTTCTGATTGGAAGGGGATCCATTATCCTTAACCCTTTGTGGATAGGGCAGTTTCTGTTGTTAAGTAATTTGAGCAGCATGCAGTAGAAATGAATGCTAAGTTTAGATTTATTTATGATTGGGAGTATGCCAAGAGAAGTCTTAAGTGTGGTTTGTGGGCAAAGTCAAGTGACAGTGGATCCTGAGAAATGTGTAAGTTTCTCACTTTGGGACTAGGCAGTGCTTCTCTTTGGTGGCTTACAGTTTTTCTTCTGTTAATGCTAGTTATGGGTGACTGACATTTTCTTGTGCAAGGTTCAGAAGTATTTTATGTTTTAGCCTATTGGAAAAGTTCTTGTTGATAGGGTGATTGATTGCGTTTAGCTGTATCTCCTGCAGCTTGGCTAGAACAGTTGCAGATCTTCTCCGTTATGCAATAACACATTGAGATACAAGATAGCAGTTAAATAAATGAGGGTTTGGATGTGACTGAGGGCATGATAAGGGAAGTAATCTTAATGAATGGATATTACAGCCTGTTAACAAGATTGATCTTTTGCTGGTTAAAACCTTTCAGTGTTTGGAGGAAGATTGAGGCATAACAGCTGTAAAACAAGCAGTTGAAAATATTGATGAGATGTATATTCATGTCTGTAGTCAGTTGAAAAGTTTGGTTTGTCTTTCAGAGGTTGGTCTTGCTACTGTTACTGTTTCTTTTGTTGTTTCAAGATCAGACTATGATAGCGTCCTTAAATGGGGCAGTAAATTTGATTCCTGTAGATATCAAAGTTAGTTAGGTTTCTCCCCCTACTTGGACTAGTAGATGTGCTTCTCCAGAGACAGATCACACCGCTTTAGTAGCGGGCTTGACTGATACCCTGTCATGTACTTTTCTGTCCCTTCTATTCATCTGAAAATCAGCTAGTTGCTTGCAACCTAATGGGAAAGTTCTAGCTTATGCAAAACAGTTTCTCTGAGACTTGGGTTTTTTTTTTTTTCTATTTTGGGAAAAAAAGGAATCCAATTATACTTTCTTTATTTTAGTTTTCATCCACAAATAAAGTGGTTTCAAAATGAAGAGACGGTTACAGTGAAAGTAGAAATAGCAAGCACAGCTGACCATAAATGTGAGTTCTCTAAAGAGAAGGTGATTTTCAGGTAGGTTTAACAAATCTAGTATAATTACTAAATGTTTGACTGTCAGCTTGCATTTAAAAATATTAAACTTTTTTTTATGATGTAGTGCTTGTTCAGGAGACAAATTTTATTTGGCTGACATGGAGCTGCATCAGCGTATACTTGCAGAAAAGTCTACGTGTGTGATAAAGGATAAAGAGGTTGTTATTATTCTTGTGAAAGAGCAAAAAGGATCATGGTGCAAATTACTGAAGAATAAGGTGAAGTGGAAGTTAATTTGAGAGTTACTGCGTATTCTGAACATATTGAACATTGGCCACTGTGTGCCAATGCAAGTATTTCAAACAATGTTTTTGTCAACAGAATAATCATGTGTCTCTTGATTTTGAACACTGGGAAGATCGTGAAGATGACAGCCCTTTTCCAGGTGGTAAGGAATGAACAAGTTGGTGTTTATAATGCATGAGATGATTAGCATCCTCATTTCTGCATAGGTTTTATCTCAAATATTCTTTTATTTCAGTTATATATGACATTTCACTTGCTCAAACTCTCTGAAAACAGATGACAGGACCGCTGATAGCAAACTGTAGACATGAGAGTAATTTTCTGTCAGAATAGCACAGACAAGCAGTTTAAAGTAGTTTTTAGTGGTTTGGAGTAGTTTGTAGTTTAAAGTGTGATTTTACTGTTTTGGTATTTTTTTTTAATACTGCTACATATTGGTTTTGAAGTTTTTAATTTTTTCTTGCTTTATAAATGTTACACTTTGATAATTACTTCTAGGTACTAAAAAAGTGTATTGCACTGATGCAGTATCAGAAGATTTGGTTGACTCCTCAGAAGTCAGTGGAACAGAAAGTGATGACTAATTTGGATACAGATCTTTTTCCTGTGATAAGAATTATTCTTCAAAACAGTTGCTTGCATGAATATTTCCAGTAAAATTGATAAAAATAAATGCATAAGTTGCAGAACTGTCCTTCATTTTAGGAGGAAACTAGTGAACAAACTCTTTACCTCTGGGCTCTGAGAACTTAAAGAAGTACTCCTTAGAAGAACATTACATATGTGTTCTGGTGCCTTCACTTTAAAATCGTTGGCTTTAATGTAAGTGTGCTATCTAAACAGTAAAATCTAAAGAATTGGTTGAATTTATTAGGAATTAAATTTACTTGGGTTGAATTTATTAGTAATTACAGAGCTTCTGGTTTACTTTGAGTGAATTTGCTGTGTTAGCTGTAGTTAGTAATTTGTCAAAGTTTTCAAAGTTTTTAAAATTTGAGTATGTCAGTTATTTCTACTATATTCACACTATTCATATGTATCAGCTTGTTGGCAATCATCACATTTGTCAGTTCCGCATGAAGAAATTACACTGCAATTCCAGCAGCAGTTTTTGTTACTTCATTGGAAATATGTTGACTTGGTATCAAAGATTGTACAGTGCCGTTTGCTATAGTAACTGCTGCAAAGCTTCTGTGACAGTAAATTTAGTATTTGTTTGACATTTTGATTTCTTACGAATGCTCTTACTTTTTTCCCTCTGAATTTATCTGAAACTCTTTTCTACTATGCAAATGAACAATAAAATCTTGTCTGTTTAGCCTAAGGCTTTGCCTGTTTATATACCATCTTCCAGTAACTAATTGTCACTGTTAGATTTGTGCACATTCAGAGCATCTTGCAGTAAAGTAGTCATGTAAAAGAAATACATAATAAATTAATCTGGTATTGATCTCTTTGCATCTCTAGATTTTAAAGCATGTTGTTTTCCCTGATGTAACTATATGGTGATTTAGAATAGAGATGAGCATTTACATGTTTATTTAAAGAAGCCTGAAACATTGGGATGCCTTTACTTCAGGAACAGAAGAAAGACTGTATCAATGCATTTATAGAATCGTAGAATAGTTAGGGTTGGAAAGGACCTTAAGATCATCTAACTCCAACCCCCCTGCCATGGGCAGGGGCACCTCACACTAAAATGACAGTCTATTTTTCTTCTTATGCTGACAATTTTTTTAATATTAGCATATAATAAAGCTGCTTCTTTAGGAATATTAAGAATATTGTTGATGCCAGTAGAAAACCATCATGTGACACAGAAAGTTGTTAATGTATGGTTTAAAAAAAAAAGTGCTGTTGGAGGAACCTGATGACTACTGAGCTTACTTAAAACCTTCACCTGTGTACAGGTACTTGGAAAGCTGTAATTGTTGTAGAAGTACTTAGGGAAATAGCTAATGTAACTGTGTTTTGGTCTTGCTCTGTGTTGTGGTGCAAACAGAAGACTGTCAAATCACCTAATTGAAAAAGGGAGCCATGGGGCTGGATATTTTTCTTTGACTTGTCCCTTAATAGGATGATGGTCCTCAGACGTTGTTGAAAGGACTTGTGCTTTCAGTATGAAGTCTTTCTCAAATTAATTACATCAAAATACTGATAAGTGTCTTGATAAAATTCCTGTCTTTATCCATTTGCACAGAGTGAATATAGGAGCAGTGTTACCTAGAATCTGTCTATACTTTTCTCAGCAGGGGAAGCGAAAGCTGCTTAAATCTCTATGTTAATATAGTACTATTTTTGTATTTTTTCATCAGCTACCAAATAGTGTTCCTAGGATGGTGAAGTTACCTTTGTAAAGTCATGATGCTGACAGTAATTGTTTTAATTAAAAAAATAAAATCACCCTCTTCCTGTCAACTGTGCTTCCCATTTTCATTTGATTCTCACCTCCTCAGTCTTCAGTTTTTTGATAGCTAGTGTCTGGTCTGAGAAAACTGAGAACAGTTAGCCTTGGTTTACGTTACTTCTGTCCTTCCTGTGTGGTCTGTTGAATGTGATGCTGATTTCAGTGTGATCAAAAGCATCTTGGCAATGCTGCTAGTAAGTTGCCGTCTTCATAATTGAGAAGTTCCCCTTGTTTCTGCATTGGCATCACTCAAAATAAGATACAATTACATACATGTGAAAAATGGAAACAGCTCTGCTGGACACTGTAATCTGGCTCAGAAATCTTTTATTCTTGCATGTTTAACTTTTTTCAAGTACTAAAGTGTTGCAAAAACAATACACCAGTATGAACACAATTTTAGAAAGTATAAATGTGTGCAAAACTCAAGTGAATCTCCTTTAACCACTCAAAAACAACAAAAAAAATACACTATTCAGTAACTTCTTCTGCTGGAACAACTTCCAAAAGCATCTGAAGGTGCATAGTGATGGGCTCTGAGGGGAGAAAAGTTACTGTTAGAGGCTTATGAGAACAGTATTTCTATTCAGACTTGTACTATTTTCCGAAGAAAATTTCCTGAAAAAATGATCATTGTGAGTAGTTGTCTGTGTTTTCTGTATTCATATCTCAAAATACAAGGGATGGGGAATAAAAACCAGATTCAAGATGCAACATTGTAGGATTTCTAGACTTTGCATTTAGGGTACAGTTCTTCTGATCGTATAATTATGTAATATTTAATAATAGTGGGCAGGAGAGACAGGGATGGATATTTTTCACGTCTTTAAAACTACTAATTCTGCCCTTTTAAGCTGATTCCCCTTTCCCTCTCGTAAGTATTTGTGTATCCTGGTTCCATAGATAATTGCAAAGAGTTTCTCCTGAGATTACACAAAACACATTTTATAAATGGTCACGCTGGGTTCTTGCAGGTTTCACTTTACTCAGCAGCACTGTCATTAATTTCGGTCTTAAATGTTCTTAACATTTTCTTTAGTGAGTATAATGAAATTGCTAGCTTGAGCTCAAAGCGGTCTTTTGTGGCATGAGAATGTATGTCTCCTAATCCTTAGTTAATGGCTAAAGCCAGTGTTTTAAAATGTGGAGAGTCGAACTAACTTTACAGATAAAATAATTCTGTTCCTTTTAAGTCAGTTTCTTCGTGCTACTAAAGATACGTATTTCTTTTTTGTAAATGAAGTTTCATTTTTCTTGAAGCCAGACCACTTTTTTTCAGAGGAAGGAGTAAAAATACACCCTCCTTTCCACACCCCAATCATGATTCAGATGGGATGGCCTATTTAATGAGCTTCAGCAGTTAATCAAAAGCTTAGAAGTACTGTTTTGAACTTGGAGCTGGCTATGTGAATTATACTTACTTGATATTTTTTGGGGCCAGTTGAATTTAAAATAAACAAAAAGTACATAAACTATAAGTCCACTACCAATAAATAAAACACAGTACAAATAGGCCAGTTCAGGTGCACTGATGACTGGTGCCAATATCAGTAAAATGGAGGCTAATGTCACTGCGACTGGAATGATGGTTGGTATCTGCAAGATACAAAGCACAAAATTACTTGTTCTTTTGCTGTTCTTAAAGTTGCATGTATGGAAGAATAATTTCATTGCCTTATGCATGTTTTCCGTTCAAAATTTCCAGCATCAAATGGGGCAGTAGAGTAGCAAGAAGGATAGGGAAAACTCTTTTCCTATATCGTTGACCAAGTTCTCTTTGCCTAAATGGCAAACAGAAGTGTAAAAATTTGTATTTTAATGTATCTGGGGCCATGACTCAAGTGAAATGACCTGGGGTCTTAATCTGGGTACTCTTTCAGTGGTAGTCTGCTGACTAATAGTTTCCCATTCCTGAAAACCTCGCAAAAGGATGTTAAATATGCAAATACTTAGGATGAGGTTGTGTTTCATTATTTCTGGGAATGGAGGAAAAACCATTTTGAATGCTGAACTTACCTTGACTGGTCTCTTGAGGTCTTTTCTTGTAAACCTCATAACAATGAGTGCAAGGACAGTTAAACCGTAAAATATCCAGATTGCAAAACTGCAGTAATTTATGAGTGTGTCAATGTCACCGGGGATAATATAAATAATAGCAACGATCCCCTAAAAATGAAAAGAAAAATTAGTCTACTGTAAGAGAAGGCTGAATTTTACTTGTGTCAGTATGGATGATGATCTGTGAATGCTTTTCCTTAAACATTTGGGTGTAAGTGTATTGCAAGCACCTTTAAAGATAGTGTCCACATCCTGCTAACATAATAGTATTTGTATGCAATCTTAATTACATTTTAAATCAAGACTTAAAATTCGAATGCATTAGTCTGTTCTGTTGTTGACTGTGTATCAAGGAGTAAGTGAAGATGCTAAATACATTTTTAGGTTATTACGGTTACTGGGAGTCAACAGCAATTGAATTTTCGACTTATCTTGGTTTACTTTGAAAATAAACAGGTAAAAATAAGATATTCTAGATTTATTTTGAAATGTATTGAGTATATTTTTGTGAGATGTAAATGCATTCTTGGAGGAAATACAGTGGTAATAGCTTGCTTTTAACATCCTGTGAAGTTAATACTGCCTAATAGTAATAATTTACTCTCTTAATTTGTTTTCATGCTGTGGATTCTTAAACATTTTGATTTTAAAATCCAGTTCTGCAGTGAAACTGTTAAGAAGTTGGGGGTGGGTATATAGTGTTGTTTTTTTTTTCTAATATATGTTTAGGAATTACCTAGTTAGTCAAAGATATGTGTCAAGACTGCAGGTAAGAAATTGTGGAAGTGTGTATTCCTAGAAAATTTTGTTGATAAGTTTTCTGTACATAAAAAATACTTACATAAAATATGGTAGCGGGGGCTGGTGTTAAACGCTTGACACTAATGTAAGATAACAACTTTAGCATGTGCCCTTCACGACCTGCAACATAAATAAGTCTGACAAAACAAAAACAAGGGAATCTAGTTAGTGTAGCACCTAGACTTTCAACACCTTGCTGGAAAAAAAAAGAGTACACTCACTTTGAGGTGTGTTTTATTGTGTGATTACACCCAACTATAAATACTGATATTTCCCTTGATATGCAATGGTATCTAAATTATGTTACAGGCTGGAATAAGGGAAGTAGCCAGTATTGCTGGTGAAACAAAGCAGTGAATTTGAAACCAATTCAGAAACAGTATTAAATTAGTGAACTTCAAACTAGTTTCAGAATCAATTTGCACATTAAAATTATTTTGGAAAAAAACATGTTAGCTGCTGTGTCCCTTTAAATATTTCATTTTTTAATTTGCTTTGTATCAGAAAGCTGTATTGACAGCCTGTCAACAAACTGGTCTTTAGAGCCCTCTGTTATTCAGCTGTGTTTGAGATTTTAAATATTTATTAAACACTAAATGGAGGCATTAATGGAAGCAATAAGGGACCTTATTATTTTCTAAACCTTCATAGCCAGTTTCTTTTTGACAATCAAACAATATAGTTAGATTTGTGGGTACTTTTTAATTACATATTTTACATAGGGATCAAAAGAATGCCTGTATCTTTGTGTGTAGATACGTATGTATATAGAATTCTTTCTATCCTTCAGAAATTCTCATTTTAAAGTATTTGGGATGGGAGCTTACCTGCCTGCAGTAAAACAGGTCCCATTGGCAGATCCAATTGTAGAAAAGGCCACAAAGACAGGAACTATCCAAGAGGCTGGATAAAGGACTCTATCTCCGAATGTCTGGGATATGGGATTAAAATTAATAATTTTTTCATTTCAGTTTACCATTTGGTATATTGAGTGATGTTGGAGCCTCTTCTGAAGTACAGTAAATGAGTATCTAAAGTATGTCACCATTAAAAACATCAGTTGTATATTTTGTATAGTTACTAAAAATGTGTTTTGCCAGTTGAAGACCTGGATTAAGTCATGAGCCACTCTATAGAGTGGAATATTGTGGTGTTTGAGATGCAGCATCTGTAGGAAACACTGGGAGACATGTAAAAAACACACATTCTGTTCAAGACACTTGATTTGGGAATGCCTGCAGAACAGGAAGATTGCCACGCATGCATGAGCTCTTTCAACCTATGTGGAAGGGGTTAACACTAGCAGTGACAGCATGACAGCCTGAGCCTTGTAGGTGCACCAGTGAAAGGCAATGGTCTCTCAGCACCCTTCAGTTTTCAGCTGTGCCGTGGTATGTGGCCTGCTACTGCAGGATGGAGTAGAGCTAATATAAGTACTGTAAATGCATTTGAAATCAAACTTTTGAAAGGTTTTGCGGGTTTAGTTGAGGGTGATTAACCTTTTATAGCAGGGCAAGCATTAAGAGTAACATCAGTGTTTCTTTGTCCAATGGTAGGACGCACCAGTGCTAAGCAAGAAGTCTGCTTTCAGATGTGCAGACCTCATTATACTGTGCCCTCCTGCTGTTTACCTTTCTGCTGCTCAGTGGCAGTTCTGATTTTGTTGTTGGTCTGACAAGTTCAGTGGTAGCTGATGTGTGGTGTTTAGATTGTAAATTTTGTGGTACATTGAAGTCCTTTAAGTCAATATATATGCTGCTGTACTTCTTGATGCCAACAAGATGTTGAAATGCACCGAAGTTCTGAATTTTAATAACGTCTTTTAACATTGTAACTTTTTTTTTTTTAAATACTTAAGAATTTCTAAGTTCATGTACTTCAGTGTCCTGCACTGCATTTGGTGTGCATGGGACATACTGTTTGTTTTCACCAAAAACTAATAGTAGGAAAAGTTGCTGCATGATCTCAACAGGTGAGAACCATGTCCCACAGAAAATTTACTGAGTGGAACTGCAGGGACAGATACATCTGTTAAGATTTTAGAAATCTCTGTCATCTTTAATTTTATCTGTAATAGTCTTGTAGTAATACAAAAAGGGTAATTCTTAGCTTTGTTGAGGAAAAAGAATAATGAAGTGAATTATGGACTCCTTGCTGCCATCTCCAGCATGACAAACTTTGATCTGGCGTTTTTGCATGTGCTTTTTTCTCAGAAATACTGGAAATACTGAAAAAGGCAAAGCAGCAGCCATGTGTTATTTTTCCTTCCACTTTCTGGTGCTTATGGAAGATAATCAGCCTCGAAGCTGCAGTGCTCACAAAATGTTAGCTGCAGACTCCATTACTTTTGCTTCCGTTTTTTTTTTTTCTTGGGATATGACATAACTACTCTTGTAAGCATCACTGAAATAACTCTTAGATTAAGAAATGACAGTGGATGGTGTGGATAAAGAGGACACTGACAGCTTAGAAATTGATTGTATCCTAAAGAAAAATTACAGGTTCCTTTTTTGCTCATATGACTTTAATGCACACAGCCTTCTCCAGATGCTCTATTACAAAATAAAGTGGCTTACCACAGCAACTGCCCGGGACTGCAGGAGTTCTGTTGAAGTCATTACGGTGAAATATGAAATGTTTATCAGAACGTAACAAACTGTAACCAAGGGGATTCCAATAATTATAGATAGCGGTAGATTTCTAAAGGATGCAAAAGTAAGACTCTATCAGCATTGCTGTATCACTGGTAGAGTTGTCATAGTAAACTGTGGACTCTTACTTTTCCCCATATGCTCTTTAGGTGTATTTATATTTCCTTATTGTAGAGCCATGGAAATCAGGACTTAAAAAAAAAATTACAAACTTATGAAGCTTTGTCTATTAAGTGCTCAAGCTGAATAACCGTTGCTTTAAAAAAACAAGGCAAAATATATGCCTGCTTGTACAGAAATAATAGTGTTCAATTTTTGTCATTAGAAACACTGCTTTCCTACATGGTTTTACCTGTAAGGATTTTTAAGTTCTTCTGTGATGTAATTGAGTTGATTCCTGGAAGGAGAAGCATTCATACAATGTTATTAGCAGTCAGGTGTTGAAATGCTAATACATTATGAAGTCTGGTGTTACTTGTGCTGTTGATTTTTACCTTTGCAGTTAGAAGGGTTTGTGTTTTTTTTTTTTCTTTTGTTTTCTTTGTTTAGTTTGGTGGGGGTTTTTTTAGTGGTAAAACTGCAGGACACAAACCTGTCTGAGCTTCTTAGCCAAATGTCAGCCTCTTGATTCACCATCTTTCCCTCCATTATCTTTTCCTTCTCACAGTATCTTACAAGTATCTCTTGAGATTTTGAAATGAGATTGTCTTAGTTCTTGGATAAAATAATCCCAGAAGAACAAAATAAAAATTTGGCAGACATTATCTCAAATTACAGGACTGCCTTTAAGCCTAAAGCTTTGCAATATCTGAGTCTCTTCAAATGAAAACAGAAGCGCACCCATCACAAGGGCTGAAGTGAGTCATGTTGTCTAGAAAATGAGTGAAAACCTTTTTAAGGATTACACCAATCAGAATTATAATTTCAAAATATTCATTTTTCCTAGAGTGTGTAGACCAGATTAAAACCAGGTTTTTACTTGTCCACTTCTGAAAGTGTGAGGAGTTGGTATTTACAATTCAAGAGACCGATCTTCAAACATCAGTGCCTGGTAGTTATATATACTGAAATAATTAGTTAGGCACCAGCTGCGCTGTCACCTTAAAACAGGTGAATTTCTGAATTAGTAGACTTGAATGCCTGAGTTGGGAATAGAACCTGAAAGAGTGATCCATTTAAAAATAAATTCAGTATAAAGCATCTACATTGGACTTGCTTTGCTGGAAGTTAAGAGTTATGTTCTCAGTGCCATCCAAAATACAGATCTGATTGCAAGCCTTTACAGTTTGAACATTTAAGAATAGTATTAATGGATCAGATCATGATACTAGATTTATGCCAACAGTCTGTGACCAACTGACATTCCCTTTAGTTGCAGGAATTGAAATGTGTAAATTGTTTTCTGGATTGTGGTAGAGATTAAATATTCCTGCCAGTAAGTTTATCCCTGGGAAAATAATTCTGGAAAGCACTCTTCTGGGTAGTAAATATAAATGCCTTATGTAGAGCGTAAATGTAAACCTAAGTTCATCCATGTATGTGAATATTTTCAAATGTGTCTTGTTAAATCTAATACGGTAGATAATAGATAAACGAGGAGAATAAAATTTAAAGTGTCTCAGGGAAGAAGACTTAATATTTTTTATATTAATTCCAAATGAAAATAAGAAAAAAAAAAAAAACAATTGGAAGTTGAACCTTATGAATTCTGACCTTTTTTTATGTCCTCCTGTACTAATCAGACACCACTACATTTCATAAGAAATGGAATTTGGAAGCCTCTGGGAAGGCTATTTGGCCTAACATAGTGGCATTAAAGTTTATATTAGTTATTTATAGTATATTTATATTCTCATTACCACAGTATCTTAAGTACTTCAGCAACAAAGCAGCAGCTCCTTTCAGGATCTAGTATAGTTCCTTTCCCTTATAAACAGGAACTTGAGGGTTTGGGGGTTTTGTTATTTTTCCAGAATTCATTAAGAGATTCTTAATAACAGGTCAGATGTTAACTTTTTTCAGATCTCATCTTGAGTTGTACAGAGGAAGAGTAAACTGGTTATAGGGTGTTAAACTGTAACCGTTAAGTAGAGATACCTTACCATCCATCATATGCCCAGAGTCCATTATAAAATGCCAAACCAATAGATCCAAAAGAAACTGAACTGTCCTTGTAAGAGTCTTTAAAATTTTCTGTTTTTCCTGCAAATAAGACATAGATTATTGGTCAGTATTGAAATTAATTCCTTTAATCCCCACCAGATGAAGAAACATTCTGACAGTTTAATTAATGCCAATTTTTATTAGTTGATCTGTAGTGCTGCATTTCCCACCCAGCCTTTCTCTAAAAGAAAATACCATAGTTCCCAAGAGATCTGGAACTAAAACTCTGAAAACAGAGGTTTATTTTACACCACCTCTGTCCGTGGCAAATTGTTTAACGTCATAGCAGAAATTAAAATAGTTTTTGCAAGTAGTGTGTTTAATTACCTTGTGCAAGGAGAACAATTCCACTTACAATAATGATTGTGACAATGATCATTTTAGCAGCCGTGAGAAAATTCTGGAGATAGCTTCCCAACTTCACACTCAGTGAATTCACTGTTGTAATTGTCACTGAAATACATATTCATGAATTTCTGTATTAAATTTGTCAGAATTAAAAGTTGCTTCTTAAATACTTTCCCCTCCCCGCCTTACTTCACTACTTTTCCATACTGCTGTTTGTCTATTATTATTGATACAGGGGGTTTTAACATACTATGTTTGGATAACTTTTAAAATTGTGGGGAAAACCAGTTTTCTGAGTCAGGCACTGGTGTATCTTGTCTCAAAATCTTACCAATGGCAGCTGCTGCAAGACACTTGATGGCGACTTGGGGTGGATCACAACCAGGATAAAAAGGAGCTAATGTGTATTCCGCAAAGCTGAGACAAATGATTGCAAATGAGCTGGGTTTGGTGACCAGTAAGCTTGTCCAAGAAAATAAAAACGCTGGAATTGGGCCGAAGGCCTCCATAAGATAAGGATATTCTCCCCCAGATTTTGTGATCATTGTACCAAGCTCAGCAAAGCAAAGTGCACCTGAGTAACAAGGAAAGTGTTACTAGCTTAGTTCATGTGCTTTCTAAAACAGATTATCACTTCTTAATAGGTAGAAAAGTTGAGAAAATAGATACATACAATGCATCATTACTCAGTTCACGTTTTCAGTATGTTTTACTCTATATGCAAAATAAAATTTTAATTACTTGTGAGCAACTGAAAAAAAATACACTGAAACTATTAAGTTACAGACCAGAACTGACTACTGTTGGTGTTACAGACTTCAACAAAAAAAAAGTACATTCTGATTTTATATTAGATTTCTGCTTAAGAAACCAACACAGTAAGAAGCATCTAAGTGACAGCTGCACTGAGTGACTTACCTTTGGGAAACTTGGAAAAATAGACTTGCTGCACAATTTTAAATTAAAATGTCAACTAAGCTTTGGAGTAGAGTGATACTTCCAGCTGGCATCTTTCTCTGCTGTGTACCTGAGAGAGTGCCCATGGAATTCCCTTTTTGGTTATCTTTTTGAAACTCATTTTGAGGTGCTTGGCACTATATTTTCAGAATATAGAATTATAGAATATCAGAATATAGAATATAGAATTAATATAGAATTAAATTCACAAGAAGGAGAATGGCAGAAGTACCTAGCTCACTGCCAGTGAATGTCTCAGTCCCTGTGATATAAGTAGCAAAGCATTGTCTTTATTAGTTACTGGATGAAGTAAGCAAAATTAAGACTTTTTTTCAGAATGAACTGTAAATGTGCTTTGCAGTCTTAAAAACCTATGAACAGCATATACCTTATTTCTCTTTGCTTAATACTGGGACACCTACCAGGATATGTTACTTTGGTCTAGGTGCTAATGGGTCATTTGTGAAATGAGAGTAGTACACAGAAACAGTAGATACAAAGATTTACCCAAAGATTCAATTCCTTTGTTGATTCATTTACCTAAGGTTGCAAGAATTCCACAGGCTGCCCACATGGTTAAACAAGGACCCACAGCTCCCACATTGGCAAGTACTGATTTTGGAGAAACAAAGATGCCTGAGCCAATAATTGTTCCAACAATCATACAGATTCCACTGGTGAGGCCAACCTTAAAATAAAATGAGACATTTTAGTAAAATAACTTCTGATAATTCAGTAATTGCTTCTTGGTATAATGCAGTTATGGTAATTGTCATTAGTGACTTACCTTTTTCAGCTTCCAACATGCAACTTCTAAAAGCTAATACATGAAACTGAAGTTTCTCTTTTCTTTGCATACGCACCCTGTGGTGTAGTCCTGCTGTTCCCACAAGTCCAGTTATTTGGACTATGCATGCGTGTGTGTTTGCTGTATTAATCCATGCTTTGACTTGTGTGGGGCTCAAATCTAACGTTGTACAGGTCAGCATCCCCTTTCCACTCTCAAACACTGGAATTCTTTTATGAGCACTTGAGGAATTCTGAATTTTCTAAGCTTGTAAAATCTGATTTCTTGGATGGAGCTGGGTTTTTTTGTTTGTTTGCCAGTTTGTTTGTTTTTCCAGCAGTTGCTTTCACTTCATTGCTTCAAGTATTAGCGCACAGGAATTTACTTGATGCTGCTAAGTGGTGAAAGAATCATGTTACTTAAGTTTAAAGAGGAATTCCACTCCCTTCTGAGCACAAGTGGCATATCTGATTTCTATGGCACCGGTAATTTTCTGGAGGAGACACCTTTTTACTTGTATTTCTGTCCCAGTGGCTATAAATATCAGCAAACTTCCAGAATCGGTGAGCTGAAAAACCCATTTCAGCCTCTGAGAAGTACTTGTGGAAGGAAAAGGCAAAATTTCTGAAGTGTCTCACTTGATCAACTTCAGTTACCAGATAGCAAAATAATTCAAAGGCTTCAAAAAATACATATTCTTACTTTTTGTGTTTTTACCAGAGCTTTGAGCAACCTGGTCTAGTGGAAGGTGCCCAACCCACAGGGTGGAACTAGATGAGCTTTAAGGTTCATTCCAACCCAAACCATTCTGTGATTCTATTTGGCTAGTAATAAGTAGTTTCCTGAACTGCAAGACACCCACACTGCCACGATACCAGCACATCGCAGCTAAACTGGGACACAACTGCAGGTTTTGTGTGCTGATGACTGCGCACAGAGCCTCCCTTTGCCAGCCCCTCACACACCGACAGACTGAAGGGGGAAAAGAAAATGGTTTACCTCCTTTTGTAGGTTCATTGCTTGGGGTTCATGGCTCTGAATGGACTGTCCATCCTCTTTTTTGTTGTCTTCTCCTTTTCTTTTCTTCAAGTTTTCTTCACCCATTTGGTTTACTTGCTGAAATCTCTAAGGAAATGCAAACAAAATATTGGTCTAGCAAATGAATGTTAAAGTGTACATTGCCAGAAAATACAAATGCATGTGCACACACTTGCTCCCAGGCAAAGGCCTTCCACCCAACTATCCGCTCAGAGATGAAATCCAGGAGGCATTAGTTGCATCTACTTCATCTCATCCATCCTACTTGCTGTAGATTTTCCTCATACCCACCTAGCAGTGGATGTCTTCGGCTCAGGTTACCTTCAGGTGACAGGATGTCCTTCCTGGAACAATCTAGGTTTTATAGCTACTCCCTCCTTTGAACTATTCCAGAGGTTTAGACAGATTTAATCTCTCTCTCAAAACTATTCTGTTTTCTTATCTAGGAGCCTCCTCTCACCTTCTTGGTTAATTTAGGCCTTGTCTCATTTCCTTGGACGTGCAAGTACCTGCTAAATCAAAGGTGTTTGCTGTGATTGATTGTCTAATTAGCAGCTCTTTGCTTCAAAGAGTTATGGTCTTCTCTGTGTTGACTCAGCCTGAATGTCTCCTACAGAACTTTTTGTTCTGTTTAGAATTAGAATGTAAACAGATTGCTTTCAAATTGATGGGGTTAGGTCCTGAGTCTCAAAAGATGTCTAAGTCAAAAGTCTCTTCTCCCCTGAGAACCTACAGCTACAATTAATGGAATCTGAATGCTGAAGATCGTTTTGCAGTTACACAGACAGTAATTCAGGAATGCATCATGTTTAGGCAGCTTAGCTAGTATACAGAAGTTCTTGACTACAGAAACCATAGCTTTTTACATTATCTCAGAACACCTATCTCCATATCAGTCTTCAAAAACATCTGAGCTGTTAGTACATCCAGTTTATGTTTTGAATTAAAGATTTTCAAAAGGAATCCATAATGAATCCAACCTTTAAGATTAAACCGTGAACAGAAAATTGCCCCAGTAAGGAATGCGGGGCCTGGGTCACTGAATTTTATTACAGCTTTGTACCCAATTTCTCTCCTTTAAGTCATGTATTAGAATGTTTTAACAGTCATCTTTTAGCAGTTATACATTCACTTACCTTTTCTTATTTATGTTTGCTTGGTGTTAATTTGGCCCAGGAATCTCTGTGTAGTGTCTGTCTTTATTTCTCCCGTTAGATTTAGCAGCCACTTAGAGAGTGAGAGATGTTCATGTCAGAAACCAGAATATGCAGAAGCAGCAGCGGCTTAAGTACAGAGGTTATAAAAGGTAATCATTAAACCCATTCTCAGCCAAGAAGCTTTAAGATATGAACCACAGGTAAGCCAAGACTGCAGTTAGTTTATCTTTGAAAAAAGAAAGAAGTCTTTGTTCCATTACTGAGAATGTTTGTCCAGTACCTAAGTAAGTGGTATATTGCATAGTGAGAGTGAGCCATAATTTGAAGAGTCTATTTTGATGATTTTATATCAAGCAATTTCTAACTTAGAAATGCCTCTGAAAGATAACCTTGAAGAGGTTGTCACATTATGAGTGCATTAAAAACATGAGTCCAGATGTTAGCTGTAAAACTGTTGATGTTTTTATTTTGAGCAGGTAGAGAAGTGTAAGCAGGGATTTTTTTCCTTTGTTTTTCATTAACCTGGAGGCAGCTGAGTGGACAGCTTGTGTTCCCTTCACTTGCTGTTCCAATTAATTTTTCATTTTTGTAAATGTTTAAAAGTCCTGCTTTACTGACAAGTGCCATTCTCTCTGTTTCCCTACAGCTGTATAGCCTGCAAAAATGTGTTGCTATCCTGAATGCTGAAACCACAGTACCATCTTTCATTCTGGCTAGTCATTCCTAAAATACTTGCACGAAACAAGCCTTAATCATGTTTCACTTTGTTGTTTTTGGCAGCGCAGCTCCACAGCTCCTTCCCTGCTCCAAATCAGTGAGTCCCGATCAACCTGATCTAACTGCAGCTGACTTTACTTTTTTTTTTTTTTTCCTCCAATATCTGCTGTTAACAGTAAAAGATATACTGGTATTAGCTGCTGATGTTAAATACAGGTTTATCTTGTTAAGATAATGCCTCCTGAACAGTAGCACTACAGGACTGGAAATAAGGCCAAGTGGTTGGCCCTAAGTATCAACACAGCATTATCCTGGTGATATGTGGATAGGCTCCACAACTTGTTAAGGTTGTAAAGTAGGTATGCTTTATTCAGCGCTGAGGTGCATGGGGGATTGCTCCTCCAAAATCATGCGCACCCCAGTGTTGTTCTCCTCTATATTTATCCTCTAAACTATTTACATATGCATTAGATTATGCAACACACTTATTCATGACCTATCCCGTTTCGTATTCTAATGAGGTAAAGGTCCTTGCTTGCATAGGGTCTCCTGGTGGTCATGGGCAAGGGTCTGAAGATGAAGTAAACGAGTCTTCCCTGAACTTTTCATCTGTAGTCGTTGCACATGTTCCCTGGTGATTCAGTCACTGTCCAAGCAGTCAGTTTAGGGGTCCAGAGAGCAGGA
This sequence comes from Pezoporus occidentalis, assembly GCF_034315485.1. Classification (NCBI taxonomy): domain Eukaryota; kingdom Metazoa; phylum Chordata; class Aves; order Psittaciformes; family Psittacidae; genus Pezoporus; species Pezoporus occidentalis. Next base: position 2,761,261 of record NW_026916253.1, read on the forward strand.
ACCAAGTTACTGTTCCTTCCTCTTATCAATAGCCTTGGTCCTCCCACACTGTTCCAGCAAGCATGGTAAGTATTGAGCAGGCATTTGTTGAATAAGCGCGAGTAAGCAGTAACATTGCTAAGCAAGTGGCTTAACCCTAACCCCCCTGTACATCAGTTAACCCTTCGCATCACTGGCAAGATTTGACAGTTGGCATTCTTTCTTTTTTTTTTTTAACCTTTTGTTTAAGCATGCAGGCTTGATCCACAGGAATTCCAGTCTCTTGTAATGTAAATGTAAATCTGTGACTAAAAATGGACTCTAAGAAAAGGTGAAAAAGATGTATGTGGGGTTATGTTCGCCATGCTTGATCCAGACTCTGGGCAGTGGATGTCCTTCTTCAGACCAGATTGGAAAGTAATGTCAGGACTGAAAACAAAACCAAAGCTGTATTTTTTACATTTTTTTAAATCACTGTATTTTTCTTCTATGTGTGTGGGTTTTGGTTTGTTTTTTGTGTGTGTGTGTTTTGGTTTTGTTCTGGTTTCATTTTTTTTAATTCCCACTGAGTTAGGTTTGGGCCTCAAGAGAAGCTCTTCCCTCTTAACTTCTTGTTCCAACATTACCACCTGAATGATGGGTGGACAAATTGTTTTTTTTTTCCTACAGATAAAGAGAATAAAGAGTGTTAAAATCAGTCTTACTACACGCATATGAATAGCCAGGTATCAACAACTTCCTTTCCAGTATCTTTTACAGGGACTTTAAAATATTTTTCATTGCAATTGCAGTGTAGAATTAAACTAACATTTTTGTATCCATCAACTGCAGATGCTTCATTTGGGATCAGATATTATGTAAGTACTTCTATGTTCTGTATAGCTGATAATTATGAAATTAAGTTGGGTTTATTTCTCTGAAATGCCACAGAGACTTTGGAAATAGCTAATGTGAAAAGAAAAAAGAAGGGGGGAATCATACTATGAGACAAACCTTGTTCCTCAAAATGAAGTAGGCATCCCTCTCACATCATCTCTTCCCTGGAACTTCCAGACAAAAAAAAAAGAGAAAAACTTACATAATTTTGATAAAAATATAATGGAGTTTGTCATATTTAATTCTATGTTAAGAAATGCTTTGCTCAAGATTTTGTTTTAGATGTAGTGTAGGTAATCTTTGAAATTCTTTGTGCAGGTGCATGTTCTGCATGTTCTACATGTCCAGTGATGTTTTCAGGTGTCTTCCCCCTTCACTGACCCCAATCAGATCTATATTCTTACTTTGTTTCTTCAGGTACAGTAAAGGTAACATTGCAAGGATGTTGTTAGAGTTTTTGTCTAGGTAATCTGTTTCTTTAGTCTACCTGGAATGTGTATTTGGAGAGTTCCCATCTGTTCATTGGTGTCTTAAATCTCTGCCTGTGACTTGACCATAACTAGCCTGTGTTTCCTTATGAAAATAAAAAAGTAACTTCATTTATTATTAGTTTTAGGAATTAATCTTCTTGGGATGCTATAAATTCATTAAAGGATTTGCAATATTACCAGCAATCCTTTTCCTCAGCCACTGAAGGAAAAAAGTAAACACTGAGTTCAAAGATTCTACTGCTATTTCTGTCATGGGTAAGAGAAATGGCATTTTTACAGCAATGGGAAGAGACTCCTTCCCTCTCAAATATACACATAGATGAAGAGATGAAGGAGTTCAAATTCCAAGGGGCTACAGAAACAAATACTCTGAGGGCTGGTCCTGTCTAAACAGTGTAATTTGAACCTTTTCAAATGCTATTTACCAATTAAATCGTAAAAAGTAATTTTCAACTTCCAATTCGGAAAATAGCAAGGGTGCAGTATATAAGTATACCTTTATTATCATTAGTCACTAATAATAAAGGTTAATGTTTGGTAGGGTTGGTATTTATTGCTTGCAGTAATGCACATGCTATGCTTTGGCCAATACTTTAACCAAATAGTAAAAGGATCATTGTAACCTGCAAATTTTAATTGTAGCTTAGCAGTATCTCAGAATGGGAACTTTCCATTCTTACCTTCCTACTTGACAGATTATGTCATTTTAATCGAGGATCCATCTGTTTACATGCACTTGCTCTTCTTTGAATCCTGCCATTAACAGATAGCTATAAAATGTGATCGAACTACTATCACCCTTAAATGCATTTGAATGTTTTATTTCTGAGTAATTGTAGATATGCTGCAAATGGCATATAAAGAAGCAATCTAAATAGCTGTGTCGATGCTGGGTTATGCCACTGGATTGCAAACTGCGGGAGTCAATAGGAAAGATTAGATGACTATGTAGTTCTTAATCTCCATGCTATATATGGGTTTTAAATACCAGTGTTTTTCCTCCTACTTATTTCTGGGCTACAGTGTGGTTCGTTTTGCTTCTGTGATACATAAGACTCAAAGATCTTCAGGTCTGCTAAAGGTTTTGCACTAGACATGGCCAAATAATGTATATTTTTTAGGGAGACAAAGATTTTATTGTATTGCATTCTTTTAGAGCAAAGCTGTTCAGAAACTCTTCATAAACTTGCAAGTGCTGGGAACGTAATTCTATCCAAAAGAACACACAAAAAAAAACCCGAGAGTCTTATCTTAAGGATATTCTGAGGGAATTTTGCTGCTCTCTGAAGGAAATTAGCTTGAGAATATAGCATTAGTTCTTTTCCAGAGCTTTCAGGAACTTTTTAAACAGTTAAGGAAGTTTTTAACAGTGCTTCAGAGCCTGGCCAGAACTGCTGACTCAGGGCCTTCCTAAATGGAAGAGCTGTGCCTGGCCAGGCAAGGGATTGTAGTCCCAGAGGAAAAGATTTTAAGGGCTCCTGATGCAAAGTGCCAGTGCAGAGGCATGAATTTTTCATGAAGAAAAATCTTGGGAGGCTCCCTCTTCTCAGCTGCTAAGAGCAGTGTTGTAGATAGAAGGTTCTGGCTTAAAAATGGAGGGAGGGAGGAAGGAACAAAGAAAAGTTGGGTTTAAATGACTTGTAAATGGGCAGGGGGAATTACCTATTAGGGTAGGAAATCAGAAAATGAATGATTCAATTCACAGGACCTTAGGGAATTTCTGCCTTAGTGTCTTTATTGAGTGTCAGAATCTCCCTTGGTATTTACACAACTGAAGCACACTGTGTGTCAGTACACACACTTCGCTCTGACGAAAAAGTAGTAAGTAATGCCAATGTATTTTAACAGAAGTTGGAAAATGCATTGGAACTACTGAGGTTTACTCCAGAATCTGCAGTGGTTTGTTTGGGTTTGAAAAGCGGAGACAGTGTTTTGGGGTTATTATCACATTATTTAACCCAAATGTTTTTTTTTTAGGGAAAATTATGTTCAGTTATTTTTAAGGTCGTTTCCAACCCTAACTGTTCTATGATTCTATGATTTGTAGACAGGATATGCTGGCTGTGGACAGGCAGCAATGAACCTTCAATATGACTACACTTCCACAGATTCTGAATCTGTTTTTCCGTTTCTTGATAGGAATTGGAGGATGCTACACGGTTCTGTGGTGAAAGGAACCTGCCATTTACAGGCTGGAAGGTACTGGAAATGGGAGGGAGGTGCAGTGTATCGGTATGCTGTGTCAGCAGTGGTTGTGGTAATGTAGTGAAGTTGTTAACATCAGGGGGGTAGCAATTTGCTGATAAATAGGCATGGACAGAGTTTTTGTAGTAAAATGATTTAATATCTACATTTAGTACAGTATCTGTGAAACAATGTAAAGTAACATGTTTTCCTTAATACCTGTGCACTAACCAAGCTCACTTGATTATGCAAAATTCCAACACATTCCACACTTGAGTGTGTTTGGAACTTGTTCCTAAATACAAGGAGATGATTTACTTGGAACAGAATAGTTGATTCTTCATTCCAGCACTTTAAGGATGCATAAAAATCGTTACCTGTACAAGCAGGAAGAGTATTCTGCTGTTTGTTTCTTTGTGGTACAATAGCGCCTGGCATTAACAGCTGTGATACTGAACTATAAAGGAATTGGCTGCAGTGAGTATGACTTATCAGCAATTCTGTCATAATAAACTGGTTTTATTCCTCTGTAAGCAAAGCTGAAAGGGAAGAAACAGTAAAACATATCAATTTTCAAAGGGCTTTTACTGGTGACTCTGTTCTCACCAGCAAATTGCAGCAGCAAGGCCTAAAAAAGTGTATCTTAAAACATCTGTAAGAGAGTAGATGAAGAATTAATTGAAAAGGTTGGGCAGAAGGAAGCAGTGGCTCATTGCTAGGCTAGGAAGAGGTTTGTTCTGCAGGAGTGTTTCCTGGGTCTGGTCTGTTCATGTTCCTATTTATGTTGCAGCTGATGGAAGATACTGGGAATAACAGATCTGTGAACAGTATGAAAATGGGGAGGATGCTGTAATGGAGTGAGCTGGTGAAGGGCTACAATGTTTTGCCCAAGGAAGTTAAAAGGATTCCTTCATTATACACCTTTAATGAAAGATTAATCTGTTATCTGTCATTAGTAGCCCAGTAAATCCTCCTAAGGATAAGGCTGTTTTTGAGTGATCCTCAATATTCTGTAGTGTGCTGGGAACGACACCAAGCATGGGAGAGGAATCGGAACAAATGTACCAGCTTTGGAAGACATAGTTGGAATCACGGAAAGCTGTCATGGTTCCTTAGTTAGTGTGTATAGAAGACACCCTGAACGCTTTGTATTCATGCTTGTGAACATTGAGAAGGACTCGCAGCAAGTGCTTTGGAATGTGCAGTGATTTCTATGCAAATCGTGCCACTGGAGACAGCAGAGCAGAGCAGACCTTTGTGGGTCTGCCTGGTTGCTGCAGGAGGTACAGGTTTCAAAGGTGTACAGTACCCACACAATGTCCACAGTGTGCAGGGTAGGACTTCAGAGTTTAGGTAACAAGCTCTTCACGAGTGTGTGTGACAGCACCTCTGCAGCCTCTGTCACCTTCACGGTTTTGGATTTCCAAAGGCGGTTGTTTCACAGGTCAGCCTGTGCCTTTGGTACTTTTTCCTGATGCTATTTTCTTCAATGAACTTCATCCCATTACTTAGTGTAGTTCAAAGGTTACTTAAAGTAAGTTATTTCCATCCTTGATGTTAACAGAACAGTGAAGAATGATTACAAGTTTTGTGCCTTCCTTAGTTTTCACATGCTAGTTAAAAAAGGAATCTGCAACTCTGTGTATCCCAGAAGTTCCATTTGTTGTGGTTTAGCAGCATCACATTTTTGTATGTAATAGCAACAGTGGAAACAATTAAATTGATCAATGGCTAGTATTGTGTATTAGGGGTAGCTAAAACAATTGTAGAGGAGACAGTTCTCTTTGACTCTGGAGAAATGGTAAGATGCCAGATTGTAGCAGTTAATTGGGGTTCAACTGCAGAGATAACATATTTAAAATGCTTAATGCTTAAAGAACTACCTATAGTGACACACACCATATTGTTTACTTTTTATTCTTTTCCACTGTTTGCTTCCACTTTTGTTTCCCAGCTGAAGCAAGACAAGCAGGGCTGTCTGCTGTGTCGGTGCAGGTTACTGGAACAGCCTTTTGCAGATGCTACAGAAGGATTTCACCATGTGTCAGTTGGTGCCCAACAGATATAGATGCAGAAGCAGCATCCAGCAGGTGCACGGTGTGGTGTGACATGGTGAAAAAGCACAAATCCCTTGCAATCAGAAACCCCCTTCAGAACTTCACAAAGTTGGTAAGTTCGTACGAGACCAGCTCCTGTCTGGACAGGGAACCACTGCCTGCTGTTTGGGATTTTTCATGCTCACGTTCTTGAAAGCAGTGCTCAGTGAAGCTGGTGGCTTTGGTCTTAAAACACCATTTAATGATTTGGAACCACTGTCATAACCTCCTCCAGGCTTCATGAGGGTAAGTTCTCTGAAACCTAAAGCTTTATGGATGATGCTGAAGAAAAGCCAAATTCCTACTACTTCTGCAAATGTTTGTGGTTACAATTTATGTATCTTACAGCAGGATGACCGCAACCCCTGAGTAAGAGCAGAGTCCTGGTGCTAATGCATGTACAACTATGTGAAAGACATGAAATAGTTTCCTTCTGCTTTGGTGTGTTATCACCAAAGCAGTTCAGTATCATAAAAAGACTTGTTTCCCTTTGGTAGAGATGTGCAGATTCATTTTGAATGCGTAGGAGTTGCTTTAGTTGGCTTTTGTACTGGGAAAAAAAAATATTACATTATAGATTTTCCAGCACTGGTGTCTGACTCACCAATGATGATGTTATATATGGTGTATAAATGTTTTCATTGGCAGTGCATCTTTATGGAGTGAATTGGTAATGAGAAATTAATACCAGAGAACATTGTCTGTCCATTCCAGGAGGATGGATCTTGTACTTGCATGGTAGCATGCATTTGGTATTAAGAAACAAAAAGTTTTCCATTTTCTGTGTTCTAACTTAATTCTAGCCTAACCCATTTAAAACTTGTTTTTCCCTTCTGGTTTCAGATGGAACCAAAGTAGATGAGGCTCTCACTGACATGGTTTAGTGGTGATCTTGGCAGTCCTGGAGTAATGGTTGGACCTCTTGATCTTAAAGGTCTTTTCCAACCTAGTTGATTCTATGAGTCTAGTCTGTAATTTGTTTTAGTTACCTGACTTGAATCAGGGCTCCTTCTGCTGGGTAAATCCTATGGCAATATATAGGAAAAATCATATTCCAAGTATTTTCACTTTGTGACATAAAAGTCTGTAGGAACAGTTAAGGTTAGCCTGTCTGTCATCATTGTGATGGTTACATTGCATCTTCCTGTGGTTCATGGTAGGTTTATTTGCCTCATCCAAATTGTATAAAGCGTAACAGAGCAGCTGTGTCTCGGCCATTAACCCAAGGAACCAACTGAACCGACTCTTCCACTGGACAACTCTTCCGTAACCTCCACTGTCAAATAGCCCGTCCCTGCATCTGATTTGAGCTGCAGTGGTGAGCTATGGAAGTGCTCAGTGCTGCTTCACCATGCTTGGTGCTGGCAGCAGGAGCTGGCACCTTCCTCAGGTGGTGTTTCAAGCAGTTGACTTCAACGTTGTGTGTGTGGATGCTGACAATTAAAAATGCATCTAACTCTTACATTATTATATGTTTTAATATCCTGATTAACTCCCAGTAGTGGTTCCTGGTGGTGTCTGGTTATCAAGTAATGCTGTTAAATCCCCCCCCTGACTGCACCTCCTGGAGTTCCTCAGTTCTCAATATTCTGAAGCTGTAGGCAGTAATAGTGAAAACACCCAAAATGCCTCCAGTCGGGTCGGTTTCTGATGTCTCATTTGGGCTTTTTCCAGTGCTCAAAGAAAATCAGTTTTTAACTGCTGCTTAAGTGTAGAAGTGACGGTGGTCTTCCTTTTAAGATGCTGCTTCCAGTTAGCTTTTGAGACACTGGATTTTTGTTTGATTATTTTAAGTAGTGGTGTTGCCTGTTGGGGAATCGTAACTCTGAAAATTACCAACTTCAGTCATTTCAGTGGGATTATTTGCGGAGGGTGTGTGTGTTGGGTTTTTTTGGTTGTTTTCATCATGTTTAAATGTTGTGTTCTAATAAAAAAGGGTGTTTTTTTTCAGAAGAGCATTTCTGTGTGACGCCTATCTTTTATGTTTTTTTTTCTAGTCCTAAAACTAGTGCAGTAAACATGATTTTCATGTTCTTTTTGGACACAGAAACATCCTAAAAACAAGTGTTTTAATGTAAGATGAAGAACATTCAGAACTTCATCTTTCATCTGAAAGAGACTTAAGGGAAAACCAGTTCTTTGAGAGAGTAAGAGTTTGTTTCCAAACTGTCAGAAGGCATTGGAGAGAAGCGCCTGTCTAATCATTAATGCTGTTTGTAAGACACTTGACAGTCTTGTAAATGTGTTTGCCTTTGTTAATCTGAAACGATTCCTGGATTTCACTGTCCAAGGATGTCAGGTACACGATCTGTACATGTGTATTTGAAATAGCTGTTAACAGCTCTCCTTGGTGTACCAGAAAGTGCTCCTGAGCCACAAAAGGTCATATTAACTCACGGGACATTGTGTTTTCTCTGTTTCCTTGCATATGCTGTGGAAACACTGTGGCATCTCCCAGGGATTCGATGAACTTTAGCTCATTTAAAGTTTAACATAATGTTTGAATGATATGCAAATGCCAAAGTGAGTGTAGCATTTCTGCATGTAGAGGGCTGGTGCTGATGTGCTGTCCTCTGTCCTTTGACCCAGGTATTGAACACTCCTCGAAAAGGGGAGCTGGGGAAGAAGCAGCTGATGTGGCCGGGGTGTCATTCTCAGGCATTCCCTCTTCAGTGGGAGAACAGTTAGACCAATATAGAGAGTTCTGAAAATCTCACTTGTGCTTCCAAGGACTTACCAGTATGACTGGGTTTTCCCTGTGCAGTTTACTTAAGACTTATTCAAAAGGGCAATTAAACCCAGAGGAGGGGAGTGTGCCACGACACTCCTTGCCACACAGGCAGTAAAGATGCTTCATCACCAACAGTGAGAACATGCAACACATTTTTTTTTTTTTCAACTTTGGTCATATTCCATGTGTCCTTTATTTGGTGATTTGGGAAGAATTTATTGGAATTTGTGTTTTAACTTGAAACATATATAACAGAGATGTGTTATTTACTGTATCAGAGGCTGTCTTGCTCTTTGCTTGTTTTGCGGCAAGGTGTGTGTCTGTGCTTGAAGGTCAAGCTTACCAGTTTGTTAACTGGGTGTCTTTTATGTGGACTTCAAGCTGTGCCACGTTTTGCCTCAACAAGGAACAGCTTTTTCTTCAAAAGCTGAAGTCCTATTTTAGGCTTAATCTACACTGCTGATGGTACAGCTGGGTAATAATACTAGGTTTTTATTCCGATGACGTTGAAAATACAATCATTTTGAAGAGGGCAGATCTTCCATTACATCTTGTGTTGCTGAAAGTCAGCTTCAAGCACCGTGTTCTGTTTCTTGGCTGAGATGCATAATGCATCTTTGCTCTTATCACTGAAATTCTTGCTCAATTTCACTTTTAGTAGTGGATGAAAGTTTCACATCACAATAGCTAAAATCATGTCCATATAGTAGGTCCTTCTGAGAGCTTTCATCTAAATGTGGCTCGTGAGCTATGGCAGTGCTCCACACGTTGTTCTTTCCCTGGGATTTATATAAGAGTTCTCGCATTCTCCTGTTTTCTTTGGATGTGGATTCCCAAATGATTTCAAGTTCCCCTTCAGTTTTCCTTAAAAATAAACAAAATAAAAAAAAAAAAAAAACTAATTTAAAAAGTACTTTCCAGCAGTACATAATTTTGATGTGGATAAACAAATAATAAACTGCAGGTGACATATGAAATGATAATTGAAATTCATTCCTTTTTTTAAAAAAAGCTAATTGTAATGCTAGAGAGGCGAGGATGGGAAAAAAGATCTGGACCCATGTAGTAAGTAAATTGGATTTAGTCATAGAATCCCAGACTGGTTTGGGTTGGAAGGGGCCTTAAAGCTCATCCATTTCCAATCCCCTGCCATGGGCAGGGACACCTTCCACTAGACCAGGCTGCTACAAGCCCTGTCCAACCTGGCCTTGAACACTGCCAGGGATGGGACAGCCACAGCTTCTCTGGGCACCCTGTGCCAGGGCCTCACAATCACGTTGCAGAATTTCTTCGTAACCTCTAATCTAAATCTACCCACTGTAAGTTTAAAGCCATTCACCCTTGTCCTGTCACAACACACCCTTGTAAAAGAGCAGCACAGGCAAGGTCCAAATATCATGACTGTCGCTGTCCACTGAATCCAGGACTCATCAGTATCTGTGGGGCTGTGGTTCTGCTTCCTAAGATGGGCTCGTCTGTACCACATGCCCCTTCTGCCAGGAGTCCTGCATCTCTTTGCTCCAAGGCTGAAGTGTCTGATCAGAAAGTCGCCTTGGTGCTTAGCTAATGCCTCTTTGTGGAGGCCAAATACAAGCTCTGGAAACCTCAAGGCCTTTTAAGGCATTATAACTTTATGGGCCTGTTTGTCTTGCCACCCAAGCATAAATGAGTGAATTATGTAATGTGTGTTGGGTGTTTTTTTCCTCCTTCAGGGTGCTGCTGCTGATGGTCTGGTTTTCTCAACACTCAAGTTTCTTCTGAGAACAGCCCTCCCCTCCCTCCTCTTACATCTTCCTGTATCTCACCAGAAATTCCCTCAGCTGTGCACAGCACTGCCATCCTTGACTATGACTACTGTGACATTACCCTGTGCAGATCACAGCCCCAGAGGTAACCCCTGGGACTCCTGTTACTGGTAACCAGTGTTACCATGCCCATAGCAGCTGGTTCACCTCTTCAAACACAAACTTGGCATGTAGAACCAGATACATACTCAGCTATAAATGTGTCCTGTTTCCAGATGTCTTTTGGAAAAAGCACCAATGTTTCTCATAGATGTACGCTGCTGCCCAGAGAAGCTGTGGCTGCCCCATCCCTGGCAGTGTCCAAGGCCAGGCTGGATGAGTCTTGGAGCAACCTGCTCTAGTGGAAGGTGTCCGTGCCCATGACAGGCAGTTGGAATTGGATGAGCTGTAAAGTTTTTCCAACCCAGGCCAGTCTGGGATTCTATAAAATGAGTAAAAATAAAAACTGCACTCAATCCCAAACCTGGCCAAAAAATGCAAGATTTGTATTTGCTTGAGAGTAAGCAAAATGCCAGTGCTGCACTGTGTTTGAAGATGAAAAAGTCAACAGAAGTAGATTTTAAAGCAGATTCTTCTTTACAAAAGACACTGAAGTCATCCAACCTTAATCTGTGAGAAATGTTATTTGGGCTGGCACAAGAACTCATTTTCATCTGTCATCTAACAGTTTATTTACATAATCCTTAACACAAAGATTAACAATCTGTATTGGTGTTACCATTTTATGTGTGACCTTACAGGTAGGACAGCTCCTCTCCTTTGCCTGTGCATGGCTGTGAAGATTTTCTACTGTTGGCCCTCTTCTGAGGACAGCCTAAAGTAGTTCATAACTCAGACATTTAACATCCAAAGTACAGCAGCTGTAATGATCTCCCAGTACTGCTGCTCTGCAGAAGACTTATGAAACACACCATGACCTCAGGGTAAGTGCCCTCTGAAAGAGACCTGAAGCATTTATGAACCTGGTTTTCTACCCTGGAAGCACATTAACAACTCTGTTCATATCTGAAACATGCCATACAGCTAAGGAAAGGTATGTGATAATGATCACTCAGAAGATTACTCTGTAAACAATTAAAATGTCATTATCAGCTGCTCAAAGAACAGAAAATGGCTTCTTATCAGTTCCTGTAGGCAAAAGGTTGCTGTGAATTTCCAATATTCTCTAGCAAAGGCTGTAATTATTGAGAAGGTTCTACAGAGCAGCTTCTAGGAAAGTAAAATTTGCGTATCTTTAGAAGCTTTAAAAGCTTTTCTTTATCTAAAGAACAATTCACAGATTCACAGAATAGTTAGGATTGGAATGGACTAATTTTGTGTGCTTAGTGAAGAAAAGTCAATTGAGCCTGAAGAGGGAAAAGGGAATTTAGTATACTGTGTGGAAAGTGTAATTAATTATTTGACATTGCTGTGTTACATCATCTCATTTACCTACTTTGGGGGTAGAAAGGTAAACTTTTGAAGATCCATATTTTGGGACTTTGAATTATGCTACATCTAAAAAACCTCTTTAACTGTCTGTTAACCTGAACTCAGAAGTATGAAATGCAATAAATGATAAATCCTAAATAAAGTATTTCCAAATAAATGTGGAATAGTCAAAATACTGTTTTGTCACACTGCTTAATAGCACTGTATAAAGTAATCAAGAGAAACTCTGCTGATATCAGGTAGATGGTACCAAACCCTGTTTTTCTACTATTCTTTGATCTATTATTTCACAGAGGCTGAGATGACTTGCCAAATGACTGCTTACTTACCTCTCTTCAGCTGTAAAAACTTTTTGCTGTATGCTGATAAGGTCAATGTGATATGAATCTTTCCACTGCCAGAAGGAAAATGTGCCTTTAAAGGACTCTATTAAAAGGACATTTCAACACTGACAGTCATAATCTTGTACAATCTGTTAAATTATCTTTTTATACTGCACACAGCTCATCTAAGTCACTTATTAACAGAGCAGTAAGGTAAGGAAACCCATCACATGTATTCCCTTAATTTCCTACTATTCTGAAAGCTGTTGAGGGGTGTGGAGGGGAAAGTGTTCAGCCTTTAGTAAAAGATTGATAATTAACATGTACCTTCATGATTTATATACACACACCCCAAATCAAAGACAAGGTGCAGATTATTAGTCTTTTTGAGAAGAAATCTGAAAAACAGTAATAGTCATCCATCCCTCTTTCAAAAGGTCTCAGAGTTGGAAATTAAGAGACAATACCATATGAGGCAAGAGCTGGCAGCTGTGTGTAATTGTCTCCCCTTTTACACATCAGATCTACTTGGATTGCTCCTGCCCATGACTGATTACCTTTTCTGCTGCAGCACTTCATCCAGGGTTTCCTGCTTGTCTTGCAGCAGACGCTGAAGCTGCTTCACTTCATGCTGGTACCAAGCAGTCTTCCCAGCAAATTCTTTCTCCTGTTCAATCATCTTAAGACTGATATCTCCAAGCTTCCCAGTTGCTTTCTTTTTATATACCTGTAACAGTTGAAGATAATAGGGAAAATAGGATTAATAGCAGAAATAAGAATAACTCACTACCAAGAAAAGAAATAGCTAGGGATAGTAATTAGCAGTTTAATCTTTACATTGGTGCTGCCTTGCTTAAATATGTGAAGAAGGTTGCATTATGGTTTTAGTTACCTATTCATTAATTTGAAGGTGTTAAAATCACAGTTTGTTCTGCATATAAACTAGTGTGTACAGTGCTGTATGTTCATCGTAAGAGTCAAAAGAATTAGCTGGGAAAAAAAAAAAGGTTTGTTTTCCAAGATGCAAAGCTACATTGCATAGCACATGTCGCTTACTAATTGTCCAGCAGTCATATTTATCAATACATAGAGAAAAGCTGAACTTTCAACTCTGTCAGTAAATGCCTCCTCCAGCTCCAGACCTGGCACCTGACATTATCTATGCAGGGCAGGTGCCTATCACTGTTACAGAGAACTAGAAACAACTTCCTCTTTTAACACATAAAAAGGCTGATAAAGAAAGTGGTCAATAGTACTGGTGAAATCCACTTTTTGCCTAGTGGTCATTGATCATCCAGCTACTGGGAAGTGTGTGTTTTAACCTGGACTCTGCCTCAGCTATAAGGGACAGATGTAATTCTGATCATGCTCCTACGATTGTAACTAAGTCTATTTAAAATGTGTAAGCTATCTCAGCAGAACTTCAGCACTTCACTAAGTGAGGGGTACCCAGGCTGCTCCCTATTTGCTGTGAGAGCCTGGCGGGGTTGGGGTGGTTCTGGACACACTGACACAACTGCTGGCACTTAGAGAACTTTCACAGTAGGCTACCACCGTGCTCAAGACAACGTCCTGTTAATTTTCTCTAAAGTGAAGCAGGTAGCAGTTAACAGACTTGTGGAGATGACGATTTTAAGGAAGCGGGTGACAACATGTAGCTGGAAGTGGTAGTATTTTCCTCCAGAGCTGCAGAGGGTAGTCTGCCCAATGTCATGGCACTGCCAGTATGTAGTACGCACCCAAGATGAGGAAAGATCATGGATGCAGCAGCTGGTACTGAAGCTGACATAGCTCCTGTGATGATACAGTAAGTATGGCAAAAATGCCAACAAAACACCCCATCAAAAAAGAAATTGCTATGCTAGCCTTTCAGACTGAAAACACTGGGCAGGGGGGAAGAAAGTAAAATGGATATATTTAAACCTTTTTCTTTTTTTGGTACACAAAAGCTGCTCTGTGCATAATAATTTACTGGTTCTGTCATGATATTGAATTCAACTACAATAGTTCAGTTGGAAGGGACCTCGCATGATGATTCAAATGCGGGTTTAAGCATTTTATGACTGAAGTTAAATGATAAAGTTCCATGCATCAAGGACTCTCATGATTACTGCTGACAGCATATCAACTCCTAAATGCAATAATGACTACATGGGTTTTATGGTTAGTTTCCTCGCTTCTATCTTCTCCAGGGACAGATTGCAAATTAGTAAGTACTGTCTTTCCTTCCTGCCAGATGGACCAAGACTGGATACTGGTAGGAAAAAAATAAGGGCAGCCTGTTTGTTGAAGTTGCATGAAAATTAGGGGAGTTAGAGTGGAAGATGCTAGATGAGAGGTATCTTCAGTATAAAGGTTGTTTTCTACCTATTTTTACTAAAACTTTGTTTGACAAAATTACTATCAAACAGAGATTCAGAATCCATGAAACAACTTGTTATAATCTGACTTCATTTTGACAGGGTGTTTAATTTAAAGATGAATTACGTTTGCACTGAAGGAAAGATAAAGGTGCCTGATGATGAACTGGAGTGCAAAATCCATTATCAGAGATTTACTATTCACAGGTGCAAGCCTAAAATCTTGAACCGTCTTCCCAGAACTTGTGCTAGATGTTTGACTAAAATAATTCACGTAGGAGACGGATCTTCCTGTGTTAGCTGTCCCTTTTGCTGCTATGAGACAGGAATCCTGATGATACAAACATTAGTTCAAGCTCATACTAAAAGACAAACCAGTATGGAATTCTGACTGTAAAAAAACAGTTTCAACATAATAAACCCTGGCATCCTCAAGTTCTTCCCAAGGATCATCAGACTGCTTCATAATTACAATTATGGAGGTAAAAAGAGACTCCCCAGGGACTCCCAGTCAAAGTTCTGCCTCAGATTACTATGCTGACCATGGCACTGAGTCATATCTCTAAGTTCTCAGGATCAGCTGGACCAAGATCTCTTTCCAAAGCTACTCAAGCACGCTCCCAGAATACTGGTATCACTGCTTGGATTTCTCTGCTTTGGTTCCCTCCCTCTTGGGATCTATGTACTAGTGATTCAGAAAGTGAGCCTAAGATTTGTGCGTGTGAGTGTTGTTCCCTCCAGTCTAACAGCACGTCTTGTATATGGCTTCTGCCAGTGCCTCTGCTCTTCGCAAACCTGAGATGCAGTGTTTTATCACTGGTAAATTTTTAACTGAACTATAAAACAACTTAATCACAAACTTTAACCTTTATTGACAGATAAAAATGTGTCTAGTATGATATACATGTATTTTTGTTAAAGCCCAATAACTTGTGTGTGAATATGGGCAAAATGACAACATGGCACTATTCTGTGTTTCTTTTACTACAAAGATGGTGGTTACTATCATTTGATCCTGAAGTAAAAAAATTGTATTAGACCACCATCTCATATCTGCCAACAGAACAGATATTTGAATGTTATTCAATAACACCCTTACCCTGCTTTTATCAAATACATTGTCAGAAACAAAAACCAAGAGTCCCATTACAAGCTAGTTCAGATTTGAGTCAAATTTGTTCTGACGTCAAAGAGAAACATTAAATATTCCACTGTACAATCCAATTTTTCAGAAAGTTTTGAGTAATAAGAATTATGACAAAAAAAGCTTGCAGTTGAATGTTAAAGGGCCAACTAAAGAACAGTTTTTGTGCTTTAATATTTTTCATGATTCAATATGCCTGAAAAATTCTCACATCAACTGAACTATATAAAGGTAGAAATAAACATAATTTGTTTTCAGAATTAAAATACAAAACTACGTTTTGTTTCTTTAACACAGATCCTGCAAAATAATTATCTATTTTTCCAAATATGTGTATTCCATCTGTTTGATAATACTCTACTGTTATTTTCTAAATTTCATATGGTTGTATTGATAATTTACAACTTTTTGCCCAGTGAAAGCTTTGTAAAGTTTGTTTATAGTAATTGCTACATCTGAAACTGGAAGTGGATGTTTATAAAAAGAATCACTTTTATTTGCTATTTTAAGGACAGTTTAAAATATCTAATAAAGCTGTGCACAGAAATGGCAATGTGGTTTGGGGTTTTATTTTAGCAATAACAATTACTTAGCTTTAACGACTTTCACAGTGATTCTGTGTTTGATTACAGATCTATCAGACCTTGATTCAGTTTGAGACTTCTCAATGAAAAACAAATCCCACAGAATTTTTTGTTAATTTACTTTAGAATTATAGAATCAGAGAATCAGCTAGGTTGGAAAAGACCTTTAGGTCTTAACATCTACAATTTGGTTTACTTTCTTTGGTTTTAATTCATGGGATGTGTTGATCCTTACAAGGGAAGCGCAGAAGGAGTTGGTCTGTGTTAACACAGTAGTGCACACTTCGATGCAGGAATAGCTGTGTAGTCTTCACTGGAAAAGTGCAAGGTACAGGGACTCTCTGCTTTAGGGTAAACTGCATAAACTTGACCTAGCACAAAACAGCTTTTTAAAGCAATATATATTACTTCCTATATATGGAAACAAATGTACCAGATATCCTCCTCCTTCCTTGAATTTACAGTAAAAGCCATTATGGTAGCACCAAAGATATTAAACCAGAAGTTTCAAATGTATTTCACACTACACTACAACTACACACTACAATTTGTGTTTGTTTGGAGAGCTGTGAACGTGATTTATAATGTATTCTCTAATGAGGCTACATGTTTGAGTATCATCTGAGTATCTAAACCTCCTATACTATGGCCACACGAAAGTATTGATGATAACTGCAGACTCAAGAGATGTTTTTCATTCTTCCAAATCTAACTGTAATGGGTTTTAAGTTGAAGCATTAGTACAGGCTCAAAAAGTAGCAGAGGATAACTGGGTTACACTACAGAGCAAAAATGAAACACAAGTAAGAGTTTTTAATTACTTTTACAACCACTACTAATTCTCCAGGTAATGGTGTAAATGTGATGACATGACGTGCAGATGTTCAAATACAATAGAAAAAGATGTTTGTGAAAACTATAATGATAATCCATTTTGCTTTTTAAGAACTCTGTACAAAATAATCCATGAGTCTTTCATAGAACAGACACAGATTAGCTACTGACTTTTCTCATTAAATAATCCAAAATGTTTTACATAACATTTAGCTTAGAGTCAGTGATTACCTTAACTTTTTCTTCCAATCTTCCCAAGCGTAGACTCCCTTGTACTATTTTGTTGAGAACACCATGATTCTCTTTTTCCAAACATTTGACCTGCAAAGATGTAGTACACATAACTAAACATAATCATTACTTTAGACAGGGCAGAAAACACACATACACTAAGGAAGACAAAGCTATTCTGTTTTGAGCTTCAACAGTCTGAAAAACAAAGATGAAAAAAAAAAAACCTTGGAAATTATTCTAATAGTGGCTAATTAAGAAATTGTCAGTTGACTGCAAATACTATTCTATTAACAAAATAAGACTTTGAAACAGTTTATTCTGAAAGGATTATAGCTACTGATAATGTAAACCCAACCAATCCTGTGCATTTTCTACACATGGATATGTAGGAATCCCATTTGTATGCCTGAGATTCACCATTCTTCAATTCGCCCTTGGGTGAGATTTAGTAGGTTGCTCTCCAAAGAACCCTTGCAATTGGCAGGGATTCATGCAAGGAACATGCCTGATGTGGCTTATGAAATGCTTCTTATTTATGACTGTTTCCATAATTTCAAAAGCACTGCATTCTCAGATATAAAATGCAATCCAAACAAAACCTGCATAAGCTGTAAACAATTAAACAATTTAAAAACTGTAAGAGACTTCAACTGAATCAGCGATGTCTGACCACCTTGAATGACCCATGTCACTCCAGAGACACACCTCCTTTCACAGAAGTCACAATTAACCAGCACTGCTGAAGTCATGAGCTTCTTGCTCAGTCAGTGGCATTCTGATTTACTGTGTGACGGCTGAATCATACAATATAATAAAGTACCATTTTGACAGCTGCTAACTCAGGATTACAGTTCATCTGTGTTGCGCTGCCAAAATTGATTTAATTATATTTGTTGCTGCTCTGTTTTAATGGATTTATCAGTAGGCTGTCACTGTTCCTGGAACTAGTAATATTAAGATTATCCACTCATTTTCGTGAGGATGTAGTTACGATTTGCTTCTTTTTTTTTCAATCCTTATTAAGTAAGAATACAGAGTAATTAAGTGCTGGATCCTTTTGGCTCTCCATGTTCTTCTGGAATAAATCTGCGTAAAAGGAATTACTGAATTTTGAGGGGAATGATAATACATTTTAAAACATACATCATGTCCAATAGTGGGTTTTCATAATAATTAGGGTTTGGCTCTGGTTAAACTTTGTGTTTGTTTCTTTTCTAGGCCTTATTATTAGACAACATTGTCAGAGTACCTGACTACAAGATACCTGCCATCTAGCTTTTTGCCAAGGAACATTTTAAGTTCAGTGATTACAAGTAGGAACAGATTGTTCTGATTCAGCTCTACCAGGCAGCAAAGTAAACTGAGTATTTAAAGGTTCTACTCATACTAGACTATTTCAGTAAAAAAAGTCTGTATCAGAATATCTCCACTGTCAGCCCAGACAGAGGGAATTCATAAAAAAACCCCAAGACTTGTGTGCTGTTTAGTTTCTAAGCCACAAGATGGAGAAATAATAGATGACAAACTTGGATCATCATCATACCCACAGGACAATGTTAGCCTGGAGGAAGAAATGAATTCTGTTTTGTATGACAAGACTGAATCAGTTTACACTTGTCTAAGTAAAGTTTTGGTTGTAGTTGACTCCGTTTTGGGCTGTTTTCCACAGACCTACTGTGAGCTCTCTGCACATACACGAAACGATTTTCTAGTGTGTACTTCCAGGTGCAGGTTTCAGAAGGGAAAACTATGATGTCAGATATTGCACACTGGCAAAGACAGGGTTTACACTGTCATGCGGTTATCAAAGTTATGTTAAGACATTTCCTCCTGAAACAGGCTTTTACTGTTAAAAGTATTCTGAACATCTACTAAGGTATTAGTAAGCACACCATACGAATGGCATTCCACACATGTGGTATGCCGAATATTTGAAGGTAGATATACCAGAGACTTACAGATAAGAACCAGTTCCCCTAATTCCTAGGAGATGTTTATTGTGCCTAGTTTCACAACCCTAAAGTCCACTTAGCAGTGGACAAGGATTTGAGTTGTTCCTCTTATAGAATTAGGAATTAACTACTACGGAATCTTTTTACCCAACACTGATGACAACTTTTGTCTACTACTTGAACAGAAGCTAAAGAAACTTTATTTTAACAAAGTTTTGTGAAATGGTTTCCAGAACAATTTAAAGACAGAGTGCCAATAAGTAAAATTGAAACCGTATCCAAGATCTTGTAAAGGAAACAGTTTGCTTCTAAAAAGCCCAGCAATTTCCAAGTTGTCCCAAAACTCAACCAGTCTGTCAAAATGACCGCTCACCAAAAAGGAGTAATAATGCGCACATGGATCCACAGTAGAAGGTCCATACAGATCACTTCAAGGATAATTTACCTTAGATTTGGAAATACATATTAAAAATTTATGGTTGTGTGCTATTTTTCTAACATGTGTAGCTTCAACAACTGAAGCCAATTTCTAAAGTCAGGTTAAAAACTCTTTTAAACTTTATATATACCACTGCAGATACTAATGCTAATGCTTAACTATGTTATCTCCAGAAATTAGGGTAGTTGTTTTTAACCAGTCTTCTAGAAAACAATCATTTGCTGTCCCTATCCTGTTCGCAAAAGTCTATTTAAATAGCTAAATCCCTAAACTGAAATTATAGCTTTTTTCAATAATTCAAATTAACAATTACTTGTGCCAGTAGGGTGATAACTGTGTGAAATATCAAGTAACATTAATTAAAGGTAATTACCAAAAAAATAAGATGATCACGTTCCTGAGTTATCTTCTCCACCAAACCAATAAGGTTTGTTAGATATAGATGAGCTGCAGCTTCTTTTTCTGTTGCTTCCTCCAAGTGCACTTTCAAAAGATCTACTTTTTTCTTCAATTGTCTATAAAAATAAAAAAGGGAAATCTTAGGATTGGGAATTAATAATGGCATAAAAAAGAATTTATACTGCATGTGCAAATTAACTTGCACAAGTCTCAATCAAATATACTGTTAAAAACGTATCAGCTAAAATATCTGTAATGCAAAAGTATGATTTCCCATTTCTGGGGCTGTTTTTCTTTACAATATACTGTGTGAATAACAGTAACAATGATTCAAAAAAACAACTTGTGCAAAGGCTACAAGCTCATATTTAAAAAAAAATATAACAGTAATATTAGGAAAAAGAAAAGTTTTACTTTTTGAAGTACTGTGAAGCCAACTCTGAATGACTCAGGTGTGCGAGAAGGTCTGCAGATAACGTAACACCCTGTTTTTTCAGGTGAGTACATAAATGATAATTGCTATAGCTGACTGTTAGCATTAAAGATATATTCTTAATTTGCATTTAGCATTAGAAAAGTGTGTATAAAAAACTTATGAAATTTCTGGACAACGAGATGTGACAAAGATATGTTTAGGAAACACGTTTTCTTCTGTAACAGGTAAAAATTACATACGGTGAGATGTCAGACAATGTTTTTATAGGTATTTCTGCTGCTGCCTTTAGAAATACAACTATTTATATATAAGAAAAAGAGAATGTGGTATGACCTGTTTGTCTTTTGTGTCATTTGCATCTCAGTTTCCAAGATCTTGTTGTCAGTCATGACGTTGTTTTTCTCTAAAAGCAGTTTCTTGTTCTGAGCTTGCAGTGATGCTATCTTTCCCATCAGATCTTCCACCTCACACTGCTTTTTCTCCTGCTCCTGTTGTAAATGGCTGCAAATACCAACAATGTACAACAGGCATCGTATACAGACCTGCTTCACTAAAAAGCTAAGTTACAGTAAGATACCCATGTTGAAGGTATGAAAAAGATGCACTGGGAATGTTTAATGTTCAGTGGTGACATCAAAAGAGAGGAATTACAATCTCATACGATATCAAATAATGAATGAAACATAATACAAACAGAATTATTAGAATAATTAATCCTGACTGCAATTGAAACAGAATTATGAAAATATCCTGTATAGTCCAGATGTATTCTCTTCCTAATTTTTCCCAAAGAAATTACCAGCAATGCCAAAAAACAAGGTCTGATAACTTTCCATGAAGGCGTTGTACCAACAGTTTGCTTTTGAAAGCAAACAAATTTACAGGATGTCTATAGAAAAACATTACTTCACAGATCATGCTGCATGACAACACTTTTGCATTGTGCTGTTTTGTGTTATTTCCATATTGTAAAGACTAAAGAAACTTAGTATTTTTAGTTTAGAATATCAGGATCCTTCAGACATTTTCCTAAAGATGGAAGAACATTTTATATAATAGTGTTGACGGAACTAAATAGATTTGACAAAAACTGTATTTTTAATGCCTCCTCTTCTACTCTTGAAAAAGGTACATTTAGAAGTATGTACTGTTATGGTAGAAACATTTCTACTGATGTCTCCAGATCTGGGATTTCCTTCTGTAAATTTAGTTGTCTATAAAAACCACAACAGTATTTTTTGAAGTACTTTCCTTACACTTTAAAGTTACTTTCCTAGATTACCAGCGTATGTTTCTGTTCCCCTCTTACCTACAGAGTCATGTGTATGCGTATCTGTTTAAGTGGGTGCTTTGTGGAACTGTTTCTCCATGCACCCTATGTAACCTCATACCTTTTTAAATCGTTCACCAAAGCAAAGTGCTCCTCTTCTGCTATTCTGCTATTCAACTTGGCTTTTAGCTCTTCACAAGTAGAATGCAAAGCTTCCAGCTGCTTCCGGTACTCTGCTATTTCTTTTTCTTGACCCTGTTTCTTATCTTCCAAGATCATTATCTGTTTGGTCAATTTTGAAGCTTTAGGAGGAAAAAAAACCCCACAATTGAGCACTGTAGAGCTACATCAACTCACTAACTCCAACTACACCAGTAATATGTTAATTCCCAGTTGTTCACAGCATTCTGAAACAGTGGATTTGACAGTTTGTTTTGTATTTTAACAGTTTAGTTTGGTGTGGTGTGTGTCCCCTGTCCCACCCCCCCCCCCAAACAGTTTGTTTTGGAAAAGTGCTAAAGCTTTAAGACTGCTTCTTTTCAGGGCTCTAAGCTATTTGCTCACTG
Source organism: Pezoporus occidentalis (assembly GCF_034315485.1). Taxonomy (NCBI): domain Eukaryota; kingdom Metazoa; phylum Chordata; class Aves; order Psittaciformes; family Psittacidae; genus Pezoporus; species Pezoporus occidentalis. Next base: position 2,783,395 of record NW_026916253.1, read on the forward strand.
AAATGTCATTTTACTCTCAAAAATCCTATGATTCAGACTTTGTTAATTCAGGGAAAGAACCTAAATGGAACATGACTTTTGTAGCCTAGTAGGTAGAGCACACATTTCAAAACTGCCTAGTTTCTGTCCACTGATATCTTGAGTTTTTCCTGTAGTATGTATTTCAGACACCAAATATGCTGCCAAAACAGTTGCAGGAACTCAATGGAAGATCAGGGTCCTTGTTTCCTTATAAGAACTCCAGCAAGAGGTAACAAAATCTGGCAGTGTTTCCTGGGGATGTTCTGACAACTCATACCACACTGCTATTTGAGATTTGGAAAGAGGAACACCTGATTTTGGATTATTGTCCTTTAGGCTTGGGTACGAATAGTTATCTTTTAAACACAGGTGGATATATATCTATATCTATGTAAAACTAAACCAGAAACTCAGAAACTTTAAATGCAGAAAGGAAATTATTTATGAAATTAGGTGGGAAATGAATAAAAAAAATTCAGCAGTGGAGTTTTGCCACATAAATTCACTTAATGAAATTGTTCTCATCAGTGACTTACATGAATCTGGCATGATTAAACATTTTTCAGAACATCCTAATCTGTGAATAAAAATTAAATTTTGCTTTTTAAACTTCACTAAGAAATCTTAGTTGCAGTTTGGGGATTTTAAATTATAACACACTTGTTCTCTTTCTAATATCAAGTCAGACTAATTAAGTAGTATCCAGAGGAATCTATCACTGCAAAAAATAATTAGCAGCAGAAAAATCAATCTCAGCCAAGAAATAATATTTACAGGCAAGACAAGAAATAGCTAGTGTTCTGAATTCAGGCAAGTACAAACCTCTGATAAAACAGCAATAGATAACAGATTATTATTTGAGGATGCATGTAAATTTAAGCCAGTATCAAATTATAAAAGTGTAAAATCAAATATTGCTGTATGTAATTAACTATATTAAGCAATAAACATCGGTTACAAAGCAGAAAATTAAAAGCCCTACAAATTCTAAATTGAAATTTAAATAAGCAAATACCCCACAAATACCAACCTATAAAATTTAAAGTGCTCTTAAATTCTGAGAAGGAGCATATTGCTGTTTAACAGCTTTTCTCACATCTTCAGAGGAAACAAATCAAACTGGAGTACGCTGTTGAACATCAATAGGTGATACTGACATTTCTTCTCAGTATCAACTGACATCTGAGAGCTTCATTTCATATTAGGGTTACCTACATTCAGCAATGCTTTGTAGCCATACATGAACTTGAAAAAAACCCAAACCAAATCAACCCACCCTGCCCAAAAAAACAACGAAACAAACTCCCCATCCCAAAACAAAACTGAACTTGCAGAACCATCTTTGGTGTAGCTAAAATGACTAGCAACTCAAACACTTTACCTTCTTGAACATGTTGTCTGTGAGTATCTTTTGCTTTAGCTTGTTGAATTTTGAGCTGCTTCATCAACAGTCCGTTTTCTTCCAAAACCAGCTTGGCTTGAGTTTGCAGCTGCTGCCTGCAGTGACAACCAGCTTATAAATTAAATATAATTCAAATATTAACTTATGTCCAAAGAGAAAACGCTAATGGCTTCCAACTCTGTGAAGTTACAAAATCATATTTGAACCTCTTTAAAGAACAAATTATCCTAAGTGAAACAGTCCCAGCTTTCTCAGACTTCTCTCACATAAGAGAATTAAAGCTACATAATGGTGCCAGATGACTTGGAGACAGCTATGTAACTACTGAGCAAACCAGATTTGTTTTCAAAACACAAACCTGATACCTTTATAACATCCTATTTAACCAAATCTATACAGAAACTAAATACTTCTATAGTTCTGCTTGAGGAGGCTCTCACTAACAGTTGATGTTACTGGTTAAATCTGCAGAGATTAAGACTGGAAGAGACATACTGAGCCATGAAGTTCTCCTAGTGTAGAGTCAGTGTCATATGGTCCCTTCCATACAACTACCACCTAGATAATCAGTGCAGTAAGAATGTGTATGTTCACTGCTCACAGTGGATGCTATTGAAAAACCTGTTACACTGGTTAAGAATCCTCTTCCAATTTCCACCTTAGGTTTGTTTATGGTGAAAGAACACCCACTTGTCCTAGACTCTGCCCTAGTCCTATAAAAACAGCTTATGTAGTTCCTTGTATGCCTCCTGTTCCTGATGTGCCTACAGAAAGCAACATTGTCCTTTCTCAGCTTTTGTTTGCTAAAGGAGAAAGGCAAATCTCTCTAAACTCAAATAACAGAGGCCCTCCTTTTCCTTGGCTACAGAACAAACCCTTTCAGCTTTGTTTCCCTGTACTTATATATGGATGACTGAGACTTTCCAGATTTCCATGTGATTGTGTGGTTATTGCCCAGCCTCTACTAGAAGGATCTATTCTAACATTCCACAGGACTAGACTGCCTTTGTTTTTTCCCTTTACAGCTGTTGCCCTGAAAAGCTCACAATCATCTTGTGATGAACCAGTATGACCAGTCTCTTCTCCATCTCAGTTACTAACTGACTTAGGTAAATTGTTATTAAGCCTCATAAGTATTTTATACAATTTAATTTCATTATGTTTGCAAGATTCTTCTAATGCCCTATTCCAGTGAAAAACTGAGGCACATCTGTACTATCAGTAAAAGTATAAAAGTTAAGCATGTAACCTGCAAGCTCTGGGACAGAATTACATGGGCTTCAGGTGCAAAACTGCATATTTAATCTTTACTTCAAGATTATTCTAGGCATTGCAGATCAGCACAGGCCCTGCAAGACATAATCATGACCCTACTAACTCTTCAGCAAAACTTAATTTGCTTTAGGGGAACAGAATTTTCCCTTAAGGGCTGTCTTAAAAGTTTGCATGCAACAAGCAAAATGATGAGTAGGTTTTGAATTAATTTTTATTAATATTACTTGCCATTCTGTAGGGGTAATAAAGTTATTTTTATTTAATTGTTCATGCAGGTCTTCATTCTCCTTCACCAACTTTTCAACTTGAACTTTAAAATTCTTCATATCTTTCTGGAAGAGAAAAGAATCCACATAAAATTCTTTAGCAGTATTCTGTTTTGATTTTTACATCAACAAAACTTATATATGCCTGTGTGCCTTCTAATTCTTCTGTTAAAAACGTAAAAACATGCTATAGGTTGGGCAGAGATTCAGAGCAGCCCTGTGGAGAAGGACTTGGGGGTGTTGGCTGATGAGAAAATGAACATGAGCCAGCTTCAGTGTGGGCTCGCACCGTATCCTGGGCTGCATCAAAAGCAGCGTGACCAGCAGGTCAAAGGAGGTGATCCTGCCCCTCTACTCTGCTCTCCTGAGACCTCACCTGGAGTACTGTGTGCAGTTCTGGTGTCCTCAACATAAAAAGGACATGGAACTGTTGGAACAAGTCCAGAGGAGGCCACGAGGATGATCAGGGGACTGGAGCACCTCCTGTATGAAGACAAGCTGAGAAAGTTGGGGCTGTTCAACCTGGAGAAGAGAAGGCTGCATGGAGACCTCATAGCAGCCTTCCAGTATCTGAAGGGGGCCTGTAAGGATGCTGGGGAAGGACTATTCATTAGGGACTGTAGTGGTAGGACAAAGGGTAATGGGTTAAAACTTAAACAGGGGAAGTTTAGACTGGATATAAGGAAGAAGCTCTTTACTGTTAGGGTGGTGAGGCACTGGAATGGGCTGCCCAGGGAGGTTGCGAATGCTCCATCCCTGGCAGTGTTCAAGGCCAGGTTGGACAGAGCCTTGAGCGGCATGGTTCAGTGGGAAGTGTCCCTGCCGATGGCAGGGGGTTTGGAACTAGATGATCTTAAGGTCCTTTCCAACCCTAACTATTCTATGATATTCTCTCTATTCACCTTTAATTCAGATGTGCATACTTCACTTCTAAATGGCTTCCATCTAGTAATATTTGATTAAAAATAATATCTATATTTGAATTGTGTCACATTTTTGCCAAGTGTCATTCGAGTTAAGCAAGTTGTAGATCCTTAAAATATGGATGTAAAAAAATAAATTCTGGAAATTACTAGATGATACTATATATTATCAATATGAACAACATAAATTTGAATATGGTAGGATAATACAATGAATTTACAGTAATATAAAACTGTTGATGTTTTCTCCTTTTTATATGGTTTAATTTTTTTAAGGAAATAAATTATTTTGAAAACCTATGGCTGCTCTTCTCTGAAGCAAATCACCATTTTTCAAAGACTCACTGACAAAAAAGTACTTCTAAGGAGCAAGAAGAGTACTCATTCCTGAACTAGCTGTAAGTAAATATTCTTCTACCACAAAATCCACAGGCCTGTAACTGGAAGAACAGTTACACAGGGCACTGAATCCCCTGTTACGAATCAATCACAATTGTAAATTCCTTCTACCACTGACTGTGTTTATGTCTTACTCTATTCAGAGAATCCAATTCTTGTACATGCCAGTGTAGTGCTTGCTTCTATATCTGAACAGGCTGTAAAAAAAAGCAAGCCAAGTAGGATAAGATAGCACAGTAACTATGCATGGAAAAGTAAAACAAAGTCACTTTTAATTGGAGTCAGAAAACAGCTTTGACAAAGACCTTAAAAAATTTTCAGTAATTTATTTCTACTTTAGTGTAAGTGGTCTTTAAGTGGCAACTTGCCTCATGTTCTAGATGCAAGTCTTCCTTTTCTCTTATTCTGTCTTCATAAGCCAATAGGAGAGGTGACAAATACTTCATATCCAACTAAAAAAATAAAAAAATCAATCCATATAAATCAATCACAAACCACAATCTTATCAATATTTTTTACTATTTCTCCTGTTATGTATTGTTACTTTTAAAAGCTGTTTTTATATATACCTTGCAGACAAAAGTGCAGGGCTTATACAAACATGCAGACAGCTACATGCAAAATAATGCTGCAGAAGCACTTCAGAACACCACTTCAGGGACAAGCTTTGGAAAGGACAAATCTGGATGCTATGCCTTCACTAAGAAGCAGCTATTACTTATATATAAAACAGCAGAATATGTATGCAAATGAATATGAAACCAAGATGAGAATACAGTTAATAAATAATCTAGCCCAAATTTATTACTAAGTAGGAAAGGAATTTTTACACTCTCAAACCTGCATCTTTAAAACTAAATACATATGTATGTACTTCTTGGATATTATATATAGCTAGAAAGGCAGAGCAGAAAGAGGACTTAGGACTTCCCTATTTCTGTACAGTTCTGAATAAAGACAAGAAAGGAAAAATGCAATATCCGATTAGCATTTCAAGGAAAAATTGTTTCACGTATTACAAATTCAGTTTCACAGACTGTCTTCTTCTTGCCAGAAATTCAGAAGCACCTGGAAGACCGATGACCATTCCTACCATGGGAATCACTGAAATATGCTATTTTTTTTTTAAAATATTAATATTAAAAATATTTTTAAAAATATTTTTTTTTAAAAATAACCACAACATTATTAAGAAGATTAACAATTAAGAAGATTAACAATTTAACAATATTCCTTGAAGCAAACTATATGCTAGACAATACTAAGGGAAGACGGAAGATGGTATTTATGATTATCAGGGTAACAGGACTTCTACTTAATTTACATCCAGTAGTTCAAAGTCAATGATTATATGCAGCCTGGAGCTGCAACTGGAGCTGCACACTTCATTGCAAAGTTCTGACCTACATCTTTTTATGCAACAAACATGAATGTTTATAATGTTGTACTTGTATGTGATGGTTCAGCAGAGCAACTAAGTAATATCCAGAATACTTTAGATCCTGTAAACAAATTCTACCACTTTAGTCAGAAAGGAATGAGCAGGTAAGTGAAAGTATTACTTTACTTACCAGCCATGGTGGTGGTGGCCCTTTCATGGGTAAGCTTTTCAGTTTCAGATGCTAAAGGGGATTTTTAAAAAGATACTGAAATTATTTCCTGCTCTTCGAAGCACCAACAACTGTCCATTGCAATCACAATTATTAACCCAAACAAGCTTATGTTTCTAATTACATGTGTTGCATATGTAATACACACTCAACAAAAGTCACCAAAACTGGAAGTTCAGTATATTATTAATACAGGAGACAGTCTAACTTCTTACAAGTTAGATTTAATGATAAATGCTTATTTTAAATTTCAGAAAAAGCCTATACCATTTGGCCGATTTAGAGTAAAGTCTTAAAAACTCAAGGATGAATCAAAGGACAATGTGACACTTCAGTACAAAGTGCTTTTATAACCAAGAGTCTTACCTCTTCTTGGGCCAATGGCCTGAATTTAGTTTGATAGCGACTTAATTCTACATTTAAACGATGAACCGTCCTTTTCAAAGCATCATTTTCATCTATCAGCTCTTGCGCTTGTTGTCTGAGATAAGGCAATTCTGTAGCCTCCTCTATCAAAACAAACATCCAACAAAAAATTTCAATCGAAATTCAAGGAATGTTCACATTAATTTGTAAGGAAAAAACCCTCAGTAAGCTAGAATCATAGGAGAATTTCTCTCAAAATACTGCAATGGAAAAAGCCCATGAAAAAATACTAATAAGAAAATAGTACATTTCAAACCACCAACTAATTCTTTCATGACTACGTAAGTATTCCTTGACAAAATTTTTATACACGTAGAAAATACTTTTCCGAAAATACTCTGCACAGATACTTACTCAAGACAGTAAGCGAAAACCTACTACTGAAGGAATAGCTTGTAAGAAATCAGAAAAATCAAACAAGGTAACTACATATGTTTCTCCCACCTTCTCTATGTGACTTCTCTGCAGCTTCTTTAAGTCTTGTGTTTTCTTGTTTTAGTCTCTTCAGCTTTAATTGCTGTTCTTCCATTTGCTGTTTTGTTCCCTGAAATTGCTGAACCATAGCCTGGTATGCCTTGTTCAAAGACCAGTTTTCTTGTTTTAGTTCTCTGAATTTCTCTTTACTCATATTTTCCTGTGCTTGTCTTGCCCGTATAGACAAATCTGCAATGCCACAGTACAAGGTATTTAAACAGTTTTCAGACTCTGAGTTTCAGCAAGTTTAATACTTATTTCCTAATATTAGCATTATGTATGAACGATACCTGTAAGACATTAATCATCTCATAGCTCCCAGAAGATAAGGCCACAAAGAATGAAAAAGTGGATTTGGAAAGAGAGCTACATGGTAGAGTGGCTGAAAGCTCCCACTTTTCTTTCAGACACTGAAAACGTTCCTTCTTTAAAGGGAACAGAAAGTGTCAGCAGATTTCCCTCTCCCTAGCATCAGTGACTAGAGAGTTAAGATAGAAATATCCACTGAATTGCATGCACCCTGCATGGGCCAGTCAGTCCTCTTGATCCCTCCTTAGTTTTATCCCCTATGTAATGAAAGCTTTGCCCTCCTTCTCACTGAACAGGCTTCAATGATCTGTTACTGAACAGAAGTTACTTAACAGCCCTTACAGAAGTAAAACTTAAGATGATCTGCAAAATCATGGATATACTTGTTGCATCAGTAATAACAGACCACACATTCAAATTTTTCTTTCATCTGTGTGGGCAGAAAAGCTCCTTAAAATGAAGGCTGAGATTCTATCCTTACCATGAGACTTTTAAGAGTCAGCATTATCTAGTAGCATGTAGGCATGAATATAGCTTAGTATAGAACTTAGTATAGTAAAGAATATATATAGATTTGGAGCTCTCTCTTGTAATTGATGACATATGACAGCTTAATGTGTTTAGTAATATTTCAGGCACTTATGATCACTGTAAACTTTCTGTGGGAAGGCACAGGATACTTGGACAGCAGAGAAATACACAAAAACCCAGTAACTCATTGTCCTGGTTTAAACCCAGTCAGGTAACTCGTTCGCTCACTTCCCCCCCTTTTCTTGCCCTCCCCCTGCTCTCGGAGGGACGGAGAGGAGAATCAAAAAGAATGCAACTCCCATGGGTTGAGATAAGAACAGTTTAGTAACTAAGGTATAACACAAATCACTACTGCTACCACCAATAATAATAATGATAAAGGAAATAAGAAGGGAAGAGAATACATCATCTCACCACCAGCCGACCGATAACTCGCCCCCCAGGCCCAACCAAGCTCCGACCGATACCTCCTCCAACCCCTGCAGACTCCCAGCCCTTACGGCTAACTCCCAGTTGCACCCTGGCCATGACGTGCTGTGGTATGGAATACCTCTTTGGTCAGTTTGGGTCAGGTGTCCTGTCTCTGCTTCCTCCTGGCTCCCCCTCCTCCCTGGCAGAGCATGAGCCTCACAGAGTCCTTGGCCAAACCAAAACATCGCTTGTTATCAGCTCTGTTCCCGAGCTGAAAGTCAAAACACTGCACTACACCAGCTACCAAGAAGGGGAAAAATGACTGCTACTGCTGAACCCATGACATTATCCACCCCTTATTCCATACCATTCACGTCATGCTCAGATCCCACATTTTCAATATACCATCACTCTTATCTCAGTGCACTCTTATCTTAGTGCATGGACCAGTCCCTATAAAGCTGCTGAGTCCATCTGGTCCATGATGTCAGGCTCCATCTCTTCTAACAGTCTTCCAGAGCAGGAGAGACTGTGTGCAGTGTTCACACTCGTGAATAACTAGGGCAATAGTGTCCATTGCTAAGTCCACCCCTTGATCATGAGTCCATCTCTGTGTTGCATCTCTGCTCTGATGGCCTGAAGTGCTATGGGCCAACCAGGCTTAAAATAATTCACTGTCCCCTTAAGCAGTTTCTGCAGCTTGTTGCTGGGGACTCCATACAGCTGCCTTCCATCTCCAATGCTTCCAAAGCACTGGAGGGGCCCAGTGGACTAGATACTTGCCCATACTGTCCCACACACGCTGCCACTCATCACTGTCCAGCCTTGGAGAAAACCTTTTGGTCCCCCTATATCCTCGTCTAAACCCAGACAAGACCCAAACCTGACTCTGTTTAACTTTCAAGATCAGACATAATGGTTGTGGGTAGAACACAGCCTGTGTGTGTGCCAACATGCTGATCCCCATCACAATCAGCAGGCAGGTCCCAAGGATACCCAAAGGCCATTCTAAACCTTCAGAACTCTCACACGATGCTGCTGTACTTGTCACTGGGGCTGGTGTAGCTGCTGTGCTTGCCGGCTCTCCCACCGCCAGCTTCTCTTTTCCTGAGTCCAGCTCTTCCTCCTCTGCCTTGCTGGGAAATGCTGCGTGGTCTCCTGCATCCTCCTGGGGCTCGGCGGGCGGCTTCCGGGGAATGCTCTCGGCCGTCGCGGGGCTGGGCTCGGCCGCGGGGCTCGGCTCCTCCGCGAGGCTCGGCTCTTCCGCGGGGCTCGGCTCCTCCGCGGGGCTCGGCTCCTCCGCCGCCTTCTCCCGCTGCTCGGCAGCCCCTTCCTTCTGCTCCTCGACCGCCCCGACCTCCTCCACCGGCAGCCGTCCCCCCGCGGCCTCCGGCCCCGCTCCCGCCGCCGCTTGGTCCCCGGGGCCGCTCTCCCGGCCCGGTTCGGCTGCCGCCGGCTCCCGGGGCCGCTCCCCCTCGGCTCCCCGCAGCCTCACGAAGATGGAGAGTAGGGTGAGGGCCAGGACGGTGAAGAGCAGCCGGATGGCCAGGTACAAGTCCACGGCCACGTCCGTCCCGCCCTGCTGCTGGAGCCCACCCGTATTACAAGCCATTGCCATAAAGCACAGTGAGACAAGAACCTTAGCCCAGGCCCCACACTTGATAAACACTAACACAGCAAATACCGGCTCTACATAAGTTACAACATTCTGAAGCTGTGAGATCAAGAGAAACAACTCTGAGACCCAATAAATCAGCATTGTGACGAGTGACTATTAATCTGGTCAGATCTGTCGTTATCTCAACCCTTCGTGCCCCACGTTGGGCGCCAAAAAGAACTGTCCTGGTTTAAACCCAGTCAGGTAACTCGTTCGCTCACTTCCCCCCCTTTTCTTGCCCTCCCCCTGCTCTCGGAGGGACGGAGAGGAGAATCAAAAAGAATGCAACTCCCATGGGTTGAGATAAGAACAGTTTAGTAACTAAGGTATAACACAAATCACTACTGCTACCACCAATAATAATAATGATAAAGGAAATAACAAGGGAAGAGAATACATCATCTCACCACCAGCCGACCGATAACTCGCCCCCCAGGCCCAACCAAGCTCCGACCGATACCTCCTCCAACCCCTGCAGACTCCCAGCCCTTACGGCTAACTCCCAGTTGCACCCTGGCCATGACGTGCTGTGGTATGGAATACCTCTTTGGTCAGTTTGGGTCAGGTGTCCTGTCTCTGCTTCCTCCTGGCTCCCCCTCCTCCCTGGCAGAGCATGAGCCTCACAGAGTCCTTGGCCAAACCAAAACATCGCTTGTTATCAGCTCTGTTCCCGAGCTGAAAGTCAAAACACTGCACTACACCAGCTACCAAGAAGGGGAAAAATGACTGCTACTGCTGAACCCATGACACTCATGACATGTCCCATCCATGTGACACACAAAGCCCAGAAGGTGCTGTGCCTAGAATTGTTACATGGATGCAGTAACATAAAAATAAGGCATTAGACAGACCGTGCATCTGCTATCACTGTACGTTTACCACTTCAGTTGCAATGGAATACTAAACAATGGTGACATCCTCTAGTGTAGATGAGACTTAAGGGATTGGAAAGTTCTAGTCTGACTTTATTAATCATTTCACAATCATTTATTTAAGATTCCAAAAGTCATTCAGATTGTAAAATCAAAGCAAGTCTAAAACACCTAACAAAAATCCCGGAACTACTGTTTTATACATATGACAGAGCACATAGCACTTTCTCACCTCCTGCACAGGAGAATTGCTTCCCCTTCTTCCCCCAGTTTAGGTTTAGAGAATACAAGCAGGAAAATATATTTTTATATATATATGCATAGTATTAAAGTGAAGACGTGTAGTAAAGTAATAGAAAAATCAGAAGTACCTGGGGATGGCGGAGGCTTTCCACATATCAGATTTTCAGCTAATGATTTTTCTTCCTAGCAGAGAAATAAAAATTAGATAATCTGCTTTAAAAGTTACTTTCTGAAGTACTCTGAACAGCATCACTGCTGGAGAACTTAAGAAACAGAACTTTTGAAGCAGTTTGTTTCATATCAACAATTTTTCATTTATGCATTTTTACCTCATTTTGCCACTTATGGATACTTGAAACTTAGTATTTTTCTTTACATGCACAGTCCTCAAAACAATTTTATTGCTGACATAAAAGATACATAAGCATAAAGCTTCTTGACCAAACAGGATGGATAATAGCTCCCAATTGTCAGTTTGTATAAAGTAAGTCTTTAGGATAGTAAATTATGACATGAACTGTCAGTCCCTAACTGTGACTCAGTGAATAAATTAAAAAGTAAAATATATGTGGTCAAGGACTTGAAGAAAGAAAGCGACCTTAACAATGGAAGAACTGACCATTTTTGCAAATAATGTTCTAGCAACCTGATCTAGGAAACTAAACTTCTGGGTATTATTTTCAAGCTTATGAAAGCATGCAGATGGGCCCAGCTGGGAAACCAGATAAAAATTTGCTGAAGCCAGGCTTAAACTTGAAAATTAATAGTAAGAATCATCTCTTGCTATATAACATGATGTCTTTCACATGAAGAACAACAGAAGATATATTTAAAAATGAATTAACAAACCCCAGCTTTTACATGGCCTATTTACCTACATAGTCATACTTTTTCAAAAGGAATTATTAGCCATTCTTGTACTCCAAAAGAAATATATTCCCTAGTAACAATAAGTTAATTTTAAGTGACTATAAACTATCAGCTCATTATTACACTCTTTCCCCCCAAATTTACAAATTAATCTCCTTACCTTTAAATTCAAGCCAAGACGTTGGTGTTCTGCCAAATTAAAACAGATTTTTTCAGTCAATTAAAAAAAAAAGCATTTGTAAGTCTGTAAACTGTAAGGGTTCATATGGATATGTAACCATATATATACTGCAAATAAATGTAAGACAGTTATTCCAAAAAATCAGAAATTACATCACTAACTTTCCATTCTCTCTCTCATGGTGTATCTGGATACCTTACTTCACCTCATGCTGTACAGATGTAACTACGGAAGAAATTAAGCTGTACTGCTATCTTCCACAATTATAAGTTCACTAAAGGACAAATGAAATATTTCTATTGATTTTACTGAGCTTGAACTCTATTGCACCTCTGAAAGTGCAAATCTGACCACTCCCAAGATCTGCAGCACTTGCTATGTAGAAGTGGAATAAGAAACTGTTTATGGGTCCCATTATTTTCAGTTTAATGCATTCACTTCCCAAATGGTTCCCAAAGCAACCCATTCTTTCTGAACATTGTTCTCTATGAAGTTTTTCAAGTAATTCCACTGAAATAATATTGAAATAATACTGGGAGCCACATAAATAACACTGAAAAAGATGCAGATTTTTCCAAAACGACCCAGTTACGCTTTCTGGTTTATATCCAACAGCTAGTAGACTTCTGCCATCCTCTGTCAAAACTGCATATTGCATCTCTGCAGCAAATTCTGATACCCACTTCTCCCGATTTTAAAAGAACGGACAAGATAACTATGTAATAAATTAGTAATTGCTCTTACTCTCTTGTCATATTTTTTCATTCACAGTATTCCATTGTTACAAGAAAACAGCCAAAAGTCATAGAATCATGGACCTGAATATAAGGAAGAAGTTCTTTACTGTTAGGGTGGTGAGGCACTGGAATGGGTTGCCCAGGGAGGTTGTGAATGCTCCAACCCTGGTGGTGTTCAAGGCCAGGCTGGACAGAGCCTTGGGTGACATGGCGTAGTGTGAGGTGCCCCTGCCCATGGCAGGGGGTTTGGAACAAGTGCGATCTCAACAAGAGCAGAGTAAAGGGGCAAAGCAGAGTAGAGAGGCATACTACATAAGAGGGCATGCTATATGAGAAGACATACTGCATTAGAGGGTAATACTATATAATAATTTTACTTCTTAGGGGAAATAAGGGCCTTAAAAGGTATGCATTTTGACTTAAAGCAAGCTTATTTACCTTGTATTTGCACATTTGACTCATCCACCAGCACCTGAAACTCAGTTTCATGAGAAGATGCCTGCTTTTCACCATTTGTACTAGGAGATGGTGGAAACTCTTCCTATATAAAAATAAGACAAGCCAAAAATCATGATAACACTGTTGAAATAGCCCATGTGTCTTGACATCTGTATGAAATCTTCAGCATACTACTGTCCCAGTCACACAGGAAATTCTACTCCAATATTTTAAGACAATAAATTAGAAGACATACTCATTTTTTGCTTGTTTTAGGGCTCTATGCGTATAAAATCTAAACCTCAAAACGATCAATGAGAGGTAGAAAACTATAATAACCATTCAGTTCACAGGGCAAATACTCCCTGTCATGATATTCAGTCACAAGAGCCTGTGAAATTATCCTACATTTACTTGTTTGCTCTTAATAAAAAGTCAACCGTTTACCTACTGTATCACAGCACTGGGGGATTCAAGAATAATTTTTAACACTGCCTTCACTATTTTTCCTGTTACTGGGATACAAGTGTCCCACATACTCCACTCACTCCCTTTTTTTACCCCTCATTCCCTCCTCTCTGACTACTATCCCTTCAGTCAGGGGCATTTTCTGGTTTCTCCCATATACATAGCATTTTATTGTCTCTTTACTATTCAGTTATTTCTTCCTGTTTGCTAAAATTTTGCGTAATTTTAGACTGAATTCTAAATGTGTCTTAGGAGTATTAAGCTGCCCATTGCTTGTTATTACTTGTTAAGAGAATCCAAAACTGTAACATAGAAAAATCCAGTGGTCTTCAAGACAACAATTATTTTGTTTGATTCTGAATACCCTGTCTCTATCTAGGTCTCTGCTTGTTAGCACAATACTGAATCATTAACCATTTAAAAGTAGAGTTCCTACTACTTTTAACAACCTACCTATATAACTGTTATGCTCAACAAAAATATTGAACATTTTACAAGACTAATTATGCAAAAGTACTATATACAATACCAGTGATTTTCTGATAAAAAAAGGTATGTAGTAATTGGGGATATGCAGTTTGAGATCAACAAACCTAACTCAGGTAGGAGTAAACGAACCACAGAAAGAAAGATGTGAAATAAAAATTAACTGTCTGAAGAATAAGAAGAGAATGAAAAGTCTTAGAAATATTTAATATTTGCATGCATATATTAAAACATAGTAAAGGAATTAAAGCATTTAAAAACTCTACCTTTTTCTTCTTGCAGGAAACAGCATAAATTGCATTGGTTCTAACGTTTTCTCCCCTTCTCTCATTACTCTGACAGCTGGACTCTACCTCTTTCTCAGCATCCGAAAGATAAGTATCCATGTCCTCATCCTCACCATAATTGCCTGATATTTCCAGGGACTGCACGGGAGATTTGTCACTACCATCAAAATTCCAGTTGGGCCTGCAAGTAGAAAGCAGTTTAAAGTCTGTTTTAGCGTTGCTTATTTTTCCATAAAAATAAACACTAGTAAAGTAGAACCATGGTCTTACAATATACACAAGTCCAAACAGCCAAAACAAACAAGACATCTAAGCTTCTGTTAGCTGCAAATGAGGAATATAGCCTATCTGTATGCTTTAAAATAGATGGTTAGCACTGCAGCTACATTTTCTTCTCTGCCTTAAGAAGAAAGCCAGATCAGAGATAGAAGGTTGCTAACTCTACTGGAAGAAGAGTCTGAAATAAGTATTTAGCACAAAGGAAATATCTGATGTAATTCAGATGATTACTCAGCGATTAACTGTTTATGTAATTGATTGTTACTTAGCAGAAATAATACATGGCTTTACATGTGACTGCTGTGTAATCCAAATCTCAATGTTATGCATACAGTGAAAACTGTATGCAAACAACACTTTATAAGAAATGAGGTAAGGACTGCAGATGCTTCAGACCCAATTTATGATGTGATGAGAAAAAGTCAGTAGCTATAATAGCAGGAGTTTGCTGTAACTCTAGAAAACTTTTAGCACTGGCAAATTCTATTTGTAATACAAGGTATCAAACCACAAAGTATGCACTACCCCATTCCAATCTCTGTGGCTGTAGCATATGGCTCGAAACATTCCTGTTCCACATAGCTGGAATCGCTTTCAGAAAGTGATCGCTGCCGAGGCTGAGGAATAGCAACAGTGCGCCCTGTTAGTGTTGTTGCAAGGATAGCAGCTGCTAGAGCTGATCTGGAACAAAACAGAATAAAGCAATGAAACAATACCGATGTCTCCTCTGTGCTCTGCATTTTATGCCTTTTTTTTTTTTGCAAAATATTTTCACTATTTAAGCAAAGCAAAATGTTCACAGTTAACAGGCATCAGCAAAAAAATCCCAAAGTAAAGCACAAAACCGGACAAGCTATTTTAACACAGCTATCTTAAGAGTAAAGCACAATATCTATTGGGTTTTCCAAATCACATGCATGAAAATCATGGAATATACCAAGTTACATTCCCCAGATTGACAAAGATAATTTACAGTACTTAGCATTCACTTTAGCCATAACAATACTACCTGGCATTGTGTTGAAACAGTGTTCCATATTCTGTTATTCTGCCTTCTAGTTTCCATTATTCCCTAATCTGAACCTTTTACTGGTAACTGAAGCTGTTAATAAACGCTGGCACGTTGCAGAGTAGGGCAAGAGTAAGTAGACAGAAGCACCTATTTGTGGGATGCTGCGGTGAATAGGGAAGAGTAAGATGTAGAAGAAAAAACAAGTAGGAACCAGGATTAAAGAAGAGAAACAGTGAGGACTGTAAAAGAAATAACAGCAACTGGAGGCCAAAAAAGAAGAGGAAATGAACTAGGATTAAGTAGGAATGTTACAGACACTAGAAAGACCAAGGAAGACAACCAGAACTGAACTAAACAGAGAGAAAACAAATAAAAAACTGTAAGAAACTACAAATGAAAAGAGAAATAAAGTTCTATTTTCTATTTATGCAACTTTCCTATGCAGCTAATTCAAATCCAATCCAGCATGGTTTTACATGCCAATTTTTTTAAGTCCCTGCTTTTTTTTAATATACAATAAAGTGGCATGTTAGTTACATTAAATTTACACTTTTCTAATGAGCTAAAATTTCCTGACTCGTACTACACGCTACTGTAGCCAAATTCAAAATAGCCCCAACTTTAAATAGTTGTCTTTTATTGACTCAGGTTTATAATAAGTTATATATTCATAATGGCCATTGTCCTAAATATTCAGCATGCTTAGGAGTGGAAGAAAACCAGGAATCTTTAAAATTCAAAGAAGGAAACTGCCCCAGTTAAAAATACATTCTATTTCTGAAAAGGTTCACATAAATACTACAACAAGGACATGCAATTCTTCTAATCATGCTTTTCTATGCAATTTTCTATGCAATTGCAGTTGATGAAGAAAAAACCAAACCAAAACAAAGAATTAGACACCTACCTGGGCCTTTCTGGAGAAGGGTTTGGACTACGAGGGGGAGGGGTGCGGGGAACTGCAGGTTTAGGAGCTATGGTAGCAGCAGGGACCAGGCCATGAGCTATATTTTTCTAAACAATTTAAAATAAAATTAGTTGACAATGACTTTAAGGATCATGATTAAAAAAAAACCAACAACCCACAGAACTGAACATGCACAAAAGCTAACAATGCAAAATATCTTAAAAAGGACAATTACATGCAATTAATATAAACAAACTAAATGGTTCCAAGTTTAACTTTTTAACATGTATTAACAGCTGTTAATAAAGGTTAGAAATGTAATTTATGTAAGAGCCATGCACGTAGGTTTTCCATTAACTGTATTACAACCTGCGAAACCAGAATTTGAGCTTACTCAATTCAAGTTTGGCTTGGTTTGGTTTTGGTGTTTTTTTTTCTTCTAGAAATTTAATACAAGCTCAGAAAAACTGGGGCTGGAGTTCCCGACAAAGAGTACTTTGAATGGAATCACATAATGGTTGAAGTTGAAAGGGAGCTCTTGCGATTACCTAATCCAAGTCCCTGCTCAAAGCTGGGTAAACTAGAAAGGGCTGCTTGGGATCCTGTCCAGTTGGGTTTGGAGTATCTCCAAGGGTGGAGACTCCACAACCTCCCTGGGCAACCTGTTCCATCATCACAGTATTTTAAAAATTATTACTGTGGACCACCCTTACATTGGTCCTTGCAGTATATTTTTTATATTATTACATTTAAGTTGATTTTTTTTTGTTTGAATTTATGCCCATCTGCCTCGTCTTTTCTCTACACATTGGAAAATACTATGTCATAACCAAGCACATCGCCTTTTTTATGGAGTAAAACAGGCTAAGTTTCTGGTGTTTCTGCAACAGTTTGGAGGTTGGGTGTTTTGTTCGTTTGTGCATGTGTGTGTCCCGTCCTTGTTGTCCCCCCCCCCCCCCCAATTATTCTTGGCTGTCTTCTCCAGCAGGGTAATGAACAGGTGAACTGTGGAATATTTCTGCCTTCACAGGAAGGCGCATCAAGTAACTAAATGGTGCATTACGTCTTTTTACTCGATCTTACACTGCAAATGCTCTTTAATTCTAGAAGTCTGCCTAGTATTTTGTTAACTAAAGACTATTAACAGCAGATGTCTTACTGTGATTACCAGGGAATACAGCTGAGGGAGAAGAATGCTGTCAAACCTCGAAGTAATACAATATAAGGTCAATACTTTGTTTTCATTCTAGTAACAAAAAACCCCATTTCAATCACTTCAAGAGCGTCGGACGCCAACATCCGCACCGTTGCTAACAATACTACAACCCTTGGCTGCTCTAATCTTCCACTACGAGCTTTCATCAGTTCCCTCTGCAGCAGCGACCGCGCGCTCGGAAGATCACCTCCCCAAGCGCTAGCAGCGACCGAGCCGCGCGTCCGCCGGGGGATGCAGCCACGACAGCGCCGGGAGGGGAAGGGAGGGAACCGCACCCCGCCGGGTGCTCTGGAGCAGACACGCAGGCCCAGAACTGAGGAAAGCACCGCACCAGCACCCAGTCTCCGCACACCTTTTCTGTACTTAGGATTTATTTTTCTTCCCGTTTTTCACTTCAAAGTGCTCAGCCATCACCGGCATCACCCGCAAGGCGCGGCCACCTTCCCCGAGTGCCTCCTCTCGCCCCGCCCGGGGCACGCACCCCCTCCTGCGCCGCTTCACGGGCACGGAGACGCGGAGTGGCAGAAGCGGTACTCACGAAGGCGCTCCTGCGGCCTCTCCTGAAGCTGAACGCCATTGGGGCCTCCATCGCCACCGCCTCCCGAGCACTTGTCCTACGCATCCGACGCTTCTCTCGTCGCGAGCCGCCTACTAACAACGACGCGACAGATTTGCTGCGGGTTTGCTCTTCCCCAATCAGTACGCACCTTACTAACTCCTCTACCGGCCTTAGCAACCTACCAGTGGTGAGGCCCGCCCCCCTCCGCCTCCTCATTCGCTCAGGGGCGGTGGGGCTCTCGCTTCCTATTTGCTGGCTCCGCCGTCAGTCAGGCTGGCTGTTGGTGTGGCGGTACGCTGGTACGCTTCTTCACAGCGGGGACTCGGTGCTGCGGCCCCCGAGGGGCAGCTGCGGCCCTGCGAGGTGGGAGCGCCCGGGACGGAGCTCAGCCTCTTCCGAGCAGGTCAGCGGTGGCCCGGCGGGACCTTTAGGGCGGTGCCCCGCTCCTCTCGGAGGAGCCGGGGCAGGGCTGCAAGATGTGGCTCGGGGTGGTGGTGGTTGCAGTCCTACCGGCTCGTCTTTGGCTCTTTAAATCGCGCCAGACCCTCAGAGGCTCCGGTTTTCCCCTAAAGTTAGAACACCGCATACAGCTGAAAATCATTTCTGCCTGCTAATAATCTGGCTGGAGACTTCTACCAGCTGAGGGCTGGAGATGCCTCTCGAGACAGGTTTGTGATTGAAGCAGGCTTTCTCCCAGCAAGGGTGGATGAGGGCGTAGAAAAGGCAGTGTGCGTTTGTGGTTTGTTTTTATGGTTTGGTTTTGGTTTTGGTTGTTTTCTAGCCATCAGCTTGTCATAATTCAAGTATTTTTCTTACTGACTGTGTAGTTAGTAGAATTTGCAAGCAAACAGCCTGTATTCAAGTAAACAGAGATGCGTACTGATTTTATATGTTAACTATAAGGTGGCATCAGAGAGGAGATAGTGTCTCTTCCAGAGTATTACATCTTACACACTTTAATAATAAAAGATTGTAGCAGGTTTATAAAATGTGCTAATCTCTCTTCCACATTTTTTTCTAGGGTATAACTGTTACCAGTGACAATGAAAGCAAACTTTCCTGTGGCAGCAGGATCTGTAGTTGTACCTTACGGGCATGTGATTGGAAATGAGAAGTGGAGAGGGTCAGAGATAGCCCAAAGGCTGCAAGGTAAGCACAAGCTGGAAGAGGAAAAGCAATTTGGGCAAAGCTTACCCCTCTGTCGCTTAGTATGGTTAAGACTGCCTGGAATATGCTTTACTCTGTGTCTGATTGATCCTGTATTTGTGGTGCAATCTATGTTAGCGGGCTGAAAATTGTTTTTTGTCTATTATGTATCTCCATGGTCAGTTCTGTCATACTTGCATAGCTGTGGAGCACTGCAGGGAAGGAGCAGAAGTATCTGCTTCTTGGGAACTGCAGCAGTGGGACTATTGTGAATATGCATCTCCACTGAAGTCCCTTGAATTTACATGGATACTGGGACTGTGCTATCATCTCTTGGCACAGCAAACTAAATTAAGGTGATCCTTCCAGAATAGCATGTGATAGTCTTTGTTAAAGACTAGAGTTCACCAAGAAGCTACAGTACATTCAAGTCTGTAGTTTGGAAGTGTTATTAATTGGCATTACTAAAGGCATCACACAGTACTTTGAATTGCTTATAGCAGCTTTGCTTAAAAAGATGAAAAGCTTTCAAAGAATACGAAGCTCATTGTCAAGTCACTAGGATTACTGACACATTAGGAAGATTATGCTGTGAAGTAATTATTAGTATATTTTCAACTACTGTTTTTTTTTTCTGTTAACCATCTCACCTTCAGGGAAAATTAGACTCATCTTTGAAGATGACTTGGGACTTGTGGATTTTCATATTTCAAACAGAATTTGCATTTTATATATTTCTGAAGCAGATTTGGTTGCAGGGGATGAATTCAAACGAAGATTGGTTCGGTTTAGAAATGTAAGTACTACACAGAGAAAAGGAAGAGTTTTCAGTTGGTATTTGTTTATTCCATGCTTCTGTGTTATTTATAAATTCTAGTGGAACTTAACTTTTGTGATAGTTTACACCTGAAAGCTGAAAAAATAAACAGCTGTTTTAATTGTTGCACTAAACATCAGTACAGTTACTGCAACTTCTATTTTTCCTCTGTTCCAGGCAGCTCATACTCAATAGAAATTTTCTTTCTGTTGTATTGCATCTACTTGTCATTAACAAAGTCTTTCCTCCTTTTTTTGTTTCCATACAGGCCAGTAGTCTTGGGGGAGTTGTAATTGTAGAGAAAACTCAAATAAGTGATCAGTACTTCTTAGCAGTTCAAAAGCTTGTTGTGCTAGAACTTGGAATGGTATTGCTTCCTGTGGGAAATCAAGGAGAAGCTTCTCAACTTATTATTCAGCTAGTAAGTTTTTACATTAGTGGACAAATACGGGGCATGAGAATGACCTGTTTTCTCACACTCATCACCCTTTTCAGAAAGAATACCTGGATCTTAAAGGAACACAATGTATTTTGTTGCTTAAATGTAAGGAATAAATGCAACAGTAATAGTTCAGTGGAAAGAGGGCTTATTTGGGAACAAAGAAAAAGGGGAAGAGTACTGGATTTTTTTTTTATGTGATCGTGCACTGAGGTAGCACCGAATAGCATTAGGCAATCTTCATTTCAGTTCTCTGTCAAAAACAACTTGAAATTTTGCCTTGTCTCATGCTGGGGAAACTGTGTTCTTAGTTATTTCTCTTTTCCTTCATCCATTCCCTGATTGCATCAAAAAGATGACAAATTCATTGTTTTAATTCATGGTTGGTGTTAAGAGACTTGGCTTCCTAGTGAGAGGTTGTGGGTCTGCCTCAAAGCCCATAATAAGGGCACACACTTAAGGAGGGAGCTTGTTAAAACTTCCCGGTGATTGCATTGAACTCAGTTAAGATGAAAGGAACTATTTTAAACCACAAAAGCAGCGCCCCAGCAGAGGGCACGTAGTGTCGCTTACGAGTTTGTTTTGCTTCAGGTCCGTGACCAAAGTAAGGATCACAGCAGTAACCCCTTTCTCCATAAACAACGTTCTCGGCTGGCAGAGCCATCGGTGTTTCGGATGGTGCAACAAATTCCAGGAGTTGGGAAAACAAAAGCTCTGCTTTTACTGCAACAGTTTGGAAGCATCCACCGGCTTTGCAATGCATCCGTCGAAGAGCTTGAGCTACTAGTTGGACAAACAGCAGCACAACAAATCTACACTTTTTTATGTTCTTGACGGGCACATGTAGTGCTGTTTTGGAAAACAGACTTTTTGTTTGTTTCTTAGAATTATAAAATTTTGTTTTCAGTAATAGCTTATTATGGCTATTTCTATAATCCTGGTAACAGTTGGAAGGTGTTGACTGATTATCTAGGTATTCTGCTGCTGCTTTACAGCTGTTCTACCCATGTGGATTAAGCTGTGAAAATTGCTTTGGGAAGAGGTCTGTAAAGTATTTTACATCTGTCTTGTACAAAAACAAGAGAGAAAGCAGTCTTTTTCAGCATCCATGGAAAAATATGGAGAAGCAATTTGCTTGCCTGCTTTCATCTTCCAGAAGTAAACACCTTGTTATAATACTGGGAGGTGTGATCTTCTCAGTAGAGATGTGAGTTACGGTGCTTTAAATAGGTAGCATCTATTGCTTTATAGTAATATATTTTAGAACATTTTGGAATTCCTTTGGGAAGTCCTACAGGAATAAATCTTTGACTTTATACTAACTTATTTCTCTGGTTCCTTTTTCAGTTCACAGGGTGTTATCAAATTTAATTCCATGTGCCTAATATATAATCTTGGTTAATTAATGTTTTCTTTTGAATATAGGTTGCAATAATAAATTTCAGTATATTTTTAAATATTATCAAGCATAATGTTTTAATTATAAATTATAATATGCTCTACGACCAAAATAGTATGCAAAATTTTTATCAAAATTCATAATTTGCCTTATTCTTCCAGTATTCATATTTTCAAAAGTTATTTGTAAAGAGGATGATTGGTTTTCCTGACATCCTGCATTTGATTTTAAATTATATTCTTATCCTATTTAATAAGGGTAAAATTGCCTTTTCCCTTGGGTGTCCATTAAGGAGGTGTATAAAAAGCTTCTTTCAGTCTGCATGGTTTTGTATCACAGCAAGAAGGCAGTTGAGCAGGATTTTCAACTCCCTTTTGAAACTAAAGATAAGTGAATAATAGAACCTTGGCACCTTTGTGACCCAATCTCACCCGCTGGTTTGCAGATAAACCTGTGTTATGGTTTAAGCGGCTTGGTAATTTAGCACCGCCCAGCTGTTCACTCACTCCCCTCTTCTCCCTTCTGGGTGGAATGGGGAGGAGAATCGAAATAATGTAAACCCTATGAGTTGAGATAAGAACAGTCCAGTAACTAAGGTATAACACAAAACCACTACTGCTACCACCAATAATAATGATAAGGGAAATAACAACAGAAGAGAATATAAAACTAAAAGCAGAAACGAGAAAAAAAAAATAAACACAAGTGATGCACAATACAACCGCTCACCACCTGCCAATCCATACCCAGCCTGACCCGAGCAATGTTCTGGGCCTTCTGTGTGACTCCCCCCAGTTTCTGTACTGGACATGATGTGCTGTAGTATGGCATACCCCTTTGGCTAGTTTGGGTCAGGTGTCCTGTCTCTGCTTCCTCCCGGCTTCTTGTGCCCCTCCTCCCTGGCAGAGCCTGACACTGATCAAGGACTTTCCAGAGTAAGCGTTACATGGCAACAACTAAATCACTGATGTGTCATCAGCACTGTTCCCAGACTAAAGCCAAAAACCAGCACTGTACCAGCTACTAGGAAGGAGAAAAACAACTGCTACAGCTGAACACAGGACAGCTGTTACTTATATTGATTCTGTAGTTGGGATGAAAGTACACTTACTTATAATTTGGGCATAAATATTTAACTTACAGAATAATAACCACCAGAATTTTCCAGAACAAGATAATACTTTATAATAATTACTATTAATGGACTTATAAACTGAGCTAATAAGTAACTGCAAACCTAGCCTTGTACATCTTTGTGGATAGAAACAAATATTCTTGTGAGCTGAGCAAGAAGGTAACTTGCTATGAAATTAGTATTTGCCTTAAGTTAGCTGTTGGCTACCACTTGGTGTAGAGTGAGTCTTTACGTAGCTGACAGAAAATACCAAGTATTTATTTAAGAAGTCCAAATTTTTACTTGGGCTGTTGGAGGGGGTTGGGGATGCACTTAAGTAAAAGACAACCCCCAACTTTTCCACAAGGACTAGCAAGTGTGGTGATGGGAATGGAAAGGCAGTTAATCATGCAGCTAAGAGGAAAGAGCAGCAGGAAGACTATCATGGTGGGCTAAGAAAACAAAGAGCTAGAACTCATGTGACTTTAACAAAATCTTTGGCAGCTCGATAGTAATTTTTATCCATACATACAACGTAAATCTGTATGCAATATTGTATGGCAGGATCTTACATATCAGTACAATTGCTGCTGCTTGTGTGTGTAAAGAAGTGCTACTACAAGTACGTGCAAAGAATTAACTACTAAGGATAGGTGAGTCAAGTAATATACAACTTTTTTTATGTACACTTTAAAGGGAAACTAGAAATATGTTAACATTCCCTAAGGAAGCAAGTTTTAGACTAATTAAGTCCCTGTATTATACAATACAAACTGAAGACAAACAGTTTCTTAGGTTTTTCTAAGCAATATTATAGAAACATGCAAGAGGTACAGCAGCGCCAGAGAGTGAAAGCCTACAAATTATGTGATATTATGGAAGCTGCAGCAGAATCGAAGAGCTACTACAAAGTGGCATAAACTGATTTTTATTATTCTTAAATAAGTCTCATCAACATATTTACACCTATTACATAAGAAACTAAAAATGAATGACGACTTTCAAGTCTACACTCAGATAAAAACTTGCCCTTTATTTTAAGTTTTGAGTATCAAACAGCATATATCTACTCTGTAGATGGCAATGCTAACTAACACTACAGTGTTAGCAATCGTCAATTATTAGCAGTTTCAGCAAACAAAAGAATCTCAGAGAAATGCTCACACAGTTATTTTTTGTCTCCTTCCTTAATATATACAGCCCAAGCTTACTCATATCCATTTGGTTTTTTACTTGGTATGATACTAAATAAATATTCTGCCACTCAGACTCAAGCACTCTTTTTATCCCCACAGTTTATGTACTGTTGATCAACATACTAGAATATGTCAACTTTAAGATTTGTTCCACAGCTATCAATTTTATCAAGACTAGTGAGATCCAAGTCTTACAGTAAGTTAGTTTCATCATTTCAAGTTTGGAATAAAACCTGTTTTTAACAATCAGGCATTTAAAATGTAACCTGGATCAGAACAAGAGCAGAGTAGAAGCCTTTTATAATAAAGTTCAAAAGATCTTCTGACTTCTAAGACTTCTGATTCTCTTCCAGAATCAAATTAACTGTTCAGTACACCTAGTACTCACAGCAAGCGTTTCTGTGTAAAACCCATAATTACACGACACTGCCTCTTGGCACAAGGCTGGTTTCTCTGAATAACATTATTGTCTCTTGCCTGTGGTTTGTTAAAATAATTCTTAGTGTTAAGTGATTAACTCTAAACTTTTACAGAAAAATCATCCTTAATGTTTGTTTTGCATGCAGCATCAGTTATAAAAAAAAAAAAAAAAAATCAGTCATGATACTGTATTTTGAAATTCCAAAGGAATCCAGTCCTCACCTAAGCAATTTCATCATCGACATCTTCTTATTGCGTATCTCCCAAACCACTTCATTCTAACCTTCAGTATGTAAGTTTTACAGTTTTTGCCAGCCCCTGACCTTCACAATGGCTCAATGCACAGTAAATTGTCAGTGGCATTTGTCTGAATTTATACATGTGTATATATAGAAATAAAATTGATCAACACTTTTATATACATTCAAAAGAAACACATCATGTTAAAAGATCCTTCTGAAAGATTCAATACAATGAGCTTTCTGTATTCAGAATTGTGAAGGGAGAAAGCTGCTTCTTAACCTGAGAGCTTCCAGCCACAGCTGAAGGCAGGCAGAGGGTGCTTGCAGCTTTCTGTCTATTTTTAGTTCCCCAACTTAGAAAAGGCAGTTTCAGTGGGGCTTTCTTCGTCTGATCAATCTTATCCTCTTCCATGGCTAAACAGATTAGGGAGTATGTCTTCTGCATTCCCACTGAGTAAGTTGCACTCTTACTATGCTGTAGGAAAGAAAGAAGAATTACAACAATCAGTCAGTCAAAATGGGTCAAAATTTTGAAGATAACAAAAGCTTACTGTGCAAACAGTTTTCCAAGGCAGAGCACAGCAAGCTTTCTGCGCTAATGACATACTAACAGAGCACAAGGCCCTTCAGAGTGCTGCTGTTGTGGTATTTTGCCCATATAGACTGAAGGGTATACTGCACACAGTGTAACAGACTTGAGTTATAGTTAGCATTTGCTGGCTTCTAGCACAACTGTATAATATAAAACCTCCCTACAAAGCTTAGGTATGTAGTTCTTGCACAAATCTTTGAAGGGAAGTCTTTTTTGCTGTTTTTGGACAGGTTCCATGTTGACTGCAACTATGACAACAAGAGCACATAGGGCATCCTTTAGGGATACCTGAAAGGCACAGCCTACTCTGTCCTATCTGAGCTCTGCCCTGAAGCAATTTGATTATATTGTAGTCTCTTATTTCCAGTAGCAGCTTAGAAGGGCAGGGGTACAATTCCTTATTTTCAATAAGAAAAATCAACTTCTTAAACCAAGAAAACCTAACAGCAGTAAGAGTACCGTGATCACTTCTACTAAGGCAATGCTACTTCAGTGCTTAAGCTTGCCAGGGAATGTTAGAAACAGTGGATTTAGCTGAACTACAGGTTCTCTCACACTACAAACAAGTTACTTAGAGCTTAACATTTTTTAATCTTGTGATCATTTTTCCTTAGTCTAAAGCTTCTACAGCAGCTTAGTAACTGAGTAGACAGTTAAAGTCCACCAAAATAAAAAATACATATACTAATTCATGATGTAACACAGAAGTCATGATAATAATTTATGTTACCAGTGCACAGAAAAGAATCATGTGATCTTGGATGTTCTATTTCATGCCATTATTATTCCACTGTGGCTTTTCCAGTGCTGAACATGGCAATATTTTCATCCTCTATGCCAAGTTAGAGGAAAATAAACTATGCCCTGGAATTTATAATGCAATTCATTTAAGTAGCTCCACTACATAGAAACCCACCCCTCAGCCATTCTTGTGCACCCATCTCTACTTCAGCTCGCCAAGTCAGAATGATTTAAACAGGCTGTTTAAAACTGAACACATGCATGAATGCTTTATAAGTTCACTGATGGAGTGGGATATCTGACTACATGAAAGTAAGCATTAAGCAGGGACTGAAGCCAGGAAAGTGAAAAACACTCTCACACATCCAATCTGCAAAACACTTTTGCCTCATTACATACCAGAGATGCCGTTGTATCCTGGCAGCTGATAACCTCAAACTTGATGGGCTGCTCTCCCACACTTCTGAATTTTTCCAGCACCTCATTCACTCCGAGCCACTTGCAATCCACGCCACCAACTGAAACTATGTAGTCGCCTTCTTTTAGGCCCATTAACTGTCAAAAAAAAATATGCACAGGTTATTATCTGGAATTACAAAGAAGGGTAAAATATTTTTGTCATCAAATGCTATCTACCCTAAAGGCATTTTCCTCTTAGATGCTATAAAACCATTGTCTAGCCAGACATGTGGGACAGAAGTGTACATATAACATGAAAATACAGAGCTTTTTTGAGTACATAGATTACCTATGTGAGTTACCACTGATAAATGTGATTCTGACATACTCAAATGTTGGCTCTTTTTATGTCCTTTTCACCTTTCTCCTTAAGTAAACAAAACATGTTTTTAGCTACCCTATCATCCCCCATGAGATATTTTCTTCAGTTTTTACTTCTCTTTCTTCAGTATTTTTATTTGTACTTTTGTGGTTGCTGCAGCCTTTCCTATAGCGGAGCTGTGCTCGTTACTGCATAGTGCTTTAGCCCTTTGTTTCTCCCCCAGAGAAGAGCAACATATTAGAATCCAATAATATGTCTTTCCTCTCTTGGGCACATGCTACCTTGCATTGCCTTCCCAATTCTCATCCTTACTGTTGTTGCCGTTTCCTAAGGCCCTTTTAACTTCCTGAATTACATGGGCAATAACATTTGCTTTTATTATTTGTAACTTTTTATCTATCAGGTGTGAACAGAGGAATAAATTGACTCTAGTTTAAGGTGATGCCAGTGATTCAGATACCATAAGGTGTACACAGCACTGAAAATGTGCTCAGATTATATGAATTGACTATACTGATGTATGGTAGAACTCAATAAAAGCTCCGTACACCTGTATGAACAAGTTAAAGTTACATTTAAAAGATTGTGATGCTAGATTCTGGAGACATCATTAATATTGCACTAATGTAGTTACCGCTGCAGAACACGCTGGATCAAGACAACAGATTTGTGCTGGTGAGCCTCCTTTAAGACTGAATCCTAGCCCTCCTGCTTCATGGTGGATATGAATGGTACGTGGAGCTGTCCATCTCTGCTTGGCTGAGAACACTGTCAGTGGGCCCTGGAGGTAACAGCAGTAGGCACGTTATGGTTTACTGTCATTCATAAGTAAGCATTTCTAATTTTAAGTTACAATGCTTTAAACTCATCTTCTGTAGATTTTACTCAGGTTAACTTTCAACTACTTCAGTTGAAATAGAACACTGAGATTTATCCCAGAATTTTAAGGTGTCCCTGAAGTTCTCTGCCCTACTTCGTGACAGTTCAGGCGATAATTCAGAGTTGGATGACAGCAACTGCCAAGTTGTTCTGGGATGATTGATAAGGTGTGCAGAATCTTCTGCTGCAGCAGGCTCTAAGGTCCTGTATTACTCAGTTTTGGAGGAGGATAACTGATTCATGAAACATTGCAAATTCTGATCCTAACCACAACTCCCAATTCCCTTTGCCTGCTGATACACAGAGCCACCCAAAAGACTGGCTTTGTAGCATGCAACATTTCACACTCGGCATGCTCATCTCCAAGTGCAACATGTTTGTCCCTGCCTATAAGTTGTATGCAATTATCCACTGAAACTTCATGAGACTTTTATGAAGGTTATCAAGAATGAATACCGTGTGAAGCCTCATACAAACAGCACTTTGCTAGTCTCACGCTCTCTCTTACATCTGAAGCGAGGTATGATCTTTCCAATAATGTCTGAGGAAAAACACAGTTACTACAGGATCATTTTTGAGACTAAAATACTTGTGTCTCTCCCCTCATACTGGAATGAACTTGTACTTGCTAACAAAATGACAGAGGTTGGTCAGCATTAGCATGTTACATACCAGCCTGTGAAAGAAGTCTTTAACTTTGACCTTCGATAACTGGGGAGCAATTGTTTCTATTTTATGCTCTGTTTTAGCTGAAACAAAAAGAAAGCCAAATTAATTTTCTCTCAATTATTAGTTAGAAGACATAATTTTTTTTTTTTTCTTGCATTCCAAGCTACATAAAAATTTCTCCTAAATTCTTACTGGCCTGTAGAAAAAATATATTTTTGTGAAAATTTGTAAGACATATCTGAATTACTTTACAAATATCTTCAGAGCTCATACTATCAATACAGAAAACTTAACACAATCCACCCAGACAAAACTATTTGCTATGAAGATGCTGTGTCCATCTTCAATATTTCTCAGGAAAGGAAATTAAAAACCAATGCTCATTCTTTCCCCATGCTTCCAAAGAGGAAAGAGTTGGATGAACTGGACTAAGGTAGGAAGAACCAATAGCAGTCAAACTGAGTTAACACTTTAGGCCAATATAAGAGTTGTGCTTCAGGAAACGGTAATTTCTCCCATCACATGATTTTAGTTTCCTCATTTTTTTCTAGCTCACAAGATGCTTATTCCATGTACATACATATGTATAAAATAAAGGTATGGCCCCATGAAAGCACATACATGTATGGCTAGATACCCTTTAGTTCTAGGTGTGTACACTTACGGAGGATATCTGGAGCCTGGATTAGACTGAGAAAGTCATCTTCTGTCTCTTGCTGAGCATATTTGAGAAGTGAGCGCTTGTGTGCAGCTGTCAGAACCTCCTGAAGAACATCAATGTTTCGAAGCTTTTTGCACAGACCGCAGACTCTCAGAGCTTCTTCGTGGTAAATGATGGCTTTGCGCAAGTGTGCTTTCCCTGAAAAAGCATTAGAAACTGTTGGTTGTCATCCACAGGCAATAATTAGAAGGTAATTTTCAAACTGTATCCAGTAGCTGTGTGAAACTGGCAGTTACCCAGTTGTTTTCTCTGAACTTTGTCCTTTAAAACGGTGAGAACCAACAGTCCATCAGGCATGTAGTCATACATCTCAGACAAGGCTTTCTCCTGCTGATCTTCGTCATCACCAGGCTGCACTATAATAATTGAAACAGAACGTCAGCCGTCACACATCTCCTGGTGCTCTGTTCCTTTAGGTGTTTTGTTGTGTACTTACTACTACCTTCTCTCCAAATGCAGTCAAATATTGTTACACATAGATATTGATAGGAATTTACAGGTTTTAGGACTTTCATCATTTTTATCATCTGCAATATGCAAGCAATACTTATATGCCAGAGTACATCAATAAAAATTGAACAATTTGGTAGCATATAATGATTATAATTTATGCTATTTTGCAAAAGTTACATAAATTAACTTTCACATTATTCTGTACAGAACAAAAAAAGAAAGGCCTCATATCTGAATGGGAAAATGGCTACAAATTAACATATATTGAAATCCAAAAGTTCCTGGCTCCTAGTCTTACTCAGACCAAATTATATGTGTTTATTACTGTTATTTATATTAATATATAGAAAATGTATTATTCTTACATTCATGGTCACACAGAATGGTGGCAATGAAGTAATGTGCCAGAGCTTTGTAGTGGTCCGACTTTATCTGTGCCAGCTTAGACCAGGAATAGGGGATATTTTCTTTCACTGGCTCCTGATTCATTGCAGTGTTAACCAGCATGTAAACCTCTCCCACCTAAAATAAAGCACAGCATTGAAGTATGAGAATAACAGTAATTATTAGGAGCTCAACTAAGGGACAGTATATGCAACCTTGTGATAATTTCATGTGCATCACACCAAAGGTAGGGAAACAAACAAAAAGACGATTGTTACAAAATACCAGAAATAAGTTTTGAGAAAATTGAAATTCCATCTCTGATTTTTCCCTTACAAGAAAAGTAAATCAATTTTGTAGAAGAACAGATGGACTAAGTCAATCTATGTGACTTCAGAGTTCAGCAAAAACATGACAAAATACATGGGTTTTAATTTACAAATGCATCTTATTGGCTTAATTCAGCTGAGAAAAAGGATGAAACACATTACTTAAACAATAGGTTTGTACTTCGCTTCTGAAACTGTGGAGTCCGATCTAGCCTTAAGTTTGTGTGGTCTAGTTAAAACGGGGCTACTATCTTTTATGGAGAGGAAAGAAAATAGCTTTGCAAGCAGTGAATGCTGCTTTAATGGATCAAACAACTCCAACTGACAGAATCAAAAAGTCTTTCCCCTGCAGCTAATCAGCCCTACAGATAAGTGAGGGTAGCTTTACAGAGTTGATAGGGAAAGCTTTACCCATTTATCTGGTATGGAACCAATTATACATCTCCTTCTCTGAAGTGGCTCAGAGAGCATATTCATGTCTTGTTGGCATACCCAGTTTTTGATGTCAACAAGCTCATGTCAACATATACTGTGTACAGCTTGCCTCCCCAGTTTTCAGGCAAGTCCTTCCGCTACCAACCTGACTCAGCTTATCGGGGTCTTTCCCCCAGTTACAAATTCATTACTCTTTTGGACTTGCACTTTTTAGGTTTGCATAACCTCCAGCTGCTGGGAAAGACAACAGGTTGTGTTCACTACTTAACAGAGAACTACAGAAACAACACTGTCGCTTTGTATGTTGTTCTGTGGACAAGATCTGCACTGTTTGAAAGAGCAATATGATAAATAGCTTGTAAAAAACATTCAGAAAGTTCGCTGCCCAACTATTTCAGCATGTTTCTGTTAAACTTCATGAATTATGGCTTTTAAAAATCATAACAGTTCTAAATTAATTATATTTAAATTGCAGCTATCTGCATTTTAATCATCTGAAAGGTTGTGATTCTCATTTTAGCTTGTCCATTGTTACACTCGTGTTTTTCCAGTGGTTGTTAATGTTTATATTTAAGAAACTCTGCTT
This sequence comes from Pezoporus occidentalis, assembly GCF_034315485.1. NCBI lineage: Eukaryota > Metazoa > Chordata > Aves > Psittaciformes > Psittacidae > Pezoporus > Pezoporus occidentalis. The sequence continues at coordinate 2,814,997 of NW_026916253.1, forward strand.
ATATTACTAGAGGCTGTAGCTATTACCACAGCACTGTAAACTCTCATTTTAAAATATGAGACTCAAATTTTAGCCTTTACCTTGGCAACTTCCTGTGTCATTTTCACTAGTGTGAAAAACTCGTTGCGTATTCCAGGGAGACCAATTTGCTCAAAAACACACTCTTGAGCTTGTGCAAGCATCATTTTTACTAATACGTTCAACATAGCTGGGCTCATATCATAGCTTGGGGTGTGAGTAAAGGTCTCCTTCAAGTAGCTCAGGACTCCTGAAATTACAAAATGGGGTTTTCAGCATTACAAAGAGAGAAACTTATGAATTCGATTCTAGCATGTACCATAATAATTAGGATTGAAAGCATACTTTCTAGTATTGCCCTACAGCAATCTGAACAGATTCTTAGTACACATGGAACTAGACCGAGTTACAGATTTTGCTTTGCATTCCCATAAAACATCTCCAGGCACAGTTCTCAAAACTACAGTTCAGATGAGCAACAGAAGCTGCAAGTTTTAAGGTCAATACCCTTGGGTTTGCTTCTATCAGTTCTTGTGAACTGAAATAAAAGCTGTGCTGAACTGAATATGACTTGTATGCATGAGTGGTAGGCTAGGGTTTATACATAGGACAATAGGAAAAAAGAAATCTAAAACAGTTACAACGAGGTGACAGTAGAACCCTTGGATGGAAGGAAAACACACAAACATATAAACTTCATTAATTTCAAATCTCCTTTTCAGCTGCTGCTAAGTATATTTTGTGTCCTAGTGAAAGCTCAGTTCCATCCCTATAAGTAAACTAGAATAGTATATTTAACAGGGTAAAATCAGATTCTGCTGTAGACATTTGGCTCCACCAACACATGAATCATTTCTATCATTTCTCAAATTAAAAAGCAAACACTAACTGCAGTGCAAATATTAAGTAGCAGTTTCATGGATGGAAGTGTGACCTTCAGTATGCATGTCATCCAACTGGTTTAGTGAGTTCCACTAGCCTTCTAATTGCTGATAATACTACAAAAGTGTAACAATAAGACCTCTGCTTTTTAAGTGTTCCAGCATCCGTATTCTTACTTCTTGCTGCTACATTCAGTTCTGGTCACATTGTGCTGTATTTTCCTACTGCCACTTTCTGAGATTTTTCATTTTGTTGCACTTGTATCTTATATCTTATGATTATGCCCTTATACAGTTTTAAATTCAGCAATGTCTGCCTTTTTGCACCAGAATCCCCAACTCCAGACTTGCCAAGCACATCCCACATACTGAAGGAATGCCCTACTGAAAGGGGCCGAAAATACAAGTGAGGAAATATTTTTTGTTGTTGTTTTTAACATATTTCTGCTTATGCAATAAACATATACACACTGAGAACTTTGCCGAGGATAAACTGTGCAACATTTTCCATTTAACACAGAGAAATGGTTAATACATGCTCTGTATGATGTCTCTACCAACATAATGAAGAGTGTTACGGAGCCATGCACAGGTACAATGAAATGCCTTCTTAGCACATAGCTTTGGGGCCCTGCAAAGGTTATGTGGCAGCAAAAAATGCATTTCAATTTGGAATTAATTCTGTTCGGCAAATATGTCCAAGTGAAAAGCTGTGGGTTTGTTTTTTTTTCTCTTAATTATTTGCAAAATGGAGACATTTCTGAAGTACTGAAATTTGTTTTAGATGAAATACAAAGGTTGAAAAACTGATTAATAAATGCATGAAGATATACTATTATTTTTTTTGATAGCTGTGTATTCATAAGAGGGGTTTCAGGAGACTCCAGCTCTCTGGTCCACAGTTCATACCTGACAAAGTTATATACAGTGCAAACCAGTAGCCACAGATTGTTAGTGAAGAAATAAGTCTTACAGTACGTGTTAATTACATAGGGCATGTTTTCAAGCATTACATGTAGCACAGATGACATTTACAAAAAAAAAATAAATCTATTTGGGAAAAAAAACAAAACAAAACAAAAGCCTCTGTAGTATGTTAGCTCAAGAGACATGATTCCCTTTCAATGAACTGCAAATTTCACACCAGAGAACACAGTAAGATTAATTTTGAAAAGACCATGTGGAAAACTACGTTTAAAACCCTTTATCAACCCTTTAACATTGTTTCTTATACAGATTTTACACCTATGTAGTATCACTGAGGCAAAAGCAATTACGTTGGTGAAACAAAAAATGAACAATGAAGCAGTTACTGTTGGGGTTATAACTTGGACCTCTGAACTGCAGTTCATAAATAATACTGTGGTTAATGATTAATCTGCATGCTCAGACTACAGTTCCAGGCTTTTATTTAATTCTTCATCTCAGCTGTTAATGAGGCTTGAATTTCCCTGTTCTTTTTTTGTGTACTAAAGTCAGATGAGGAACATCAGTGTAAAGACCTTCCCAATATTTTAAACTTTGTACCTGCAGCTCTCTGAAAAGCATCCACAGCGTTTTCAAGTCCAGCCTGGGTTTGACGATTGCATCTTGTTCCAATCTGGGTATAGAGGGCTCCAATGTTGAACAAAATGCTAGCTTTTTCAAGTAACAGGTTTGGCTGACACACTGGGACACCTGTGAAGGAATCGTACCTTGGGAAACAAATATTACAAGTGTTAAGATTAGCAGAGTCCATCAAAAGATATTTTCATACAGTTTTTCCAAAAAAAGCAGCGGAATTCTTGATTATTTTTTGCTTGTGTGGAAAAGGTGAACAGAAATATCATAGCGTAGGACAATCTAGATGCTGCAAGTCAGAGACCAGCTTTATTGCAGGCTTAGTTTTCAGCAAGTTTTACAGCAGTGCCTCCATAAGCATATTATATCCAACTCAAAAGTGTCTGTAAGACATCACAGAGGCTGAAAGTATACTGGGGAAGCTGCTGTGTATGCTGCTATGTTCTCGTACTTAGATGTTGCCAAAGATCAACTATTGGCATAGGCAGATATTCTATAGTTCTAAAATTCCTATGTGCAGTTCTGACTAAAAATGTAATGGTTCCTCTTGGCTGCATCATAAAATGATTTTTTTTCATCATAAAAACGCTGAATTCAGACTCAAACTTTGCTCACAGATGTAGTACAAACTGCTATAACAAATTAAGCTGCCCCTCCTCATTTGCAGGACAGGAATTAAAGTCTGACCCATTCCCCATCTGCATCATGCAACAAGGTTCAGAGTTCAGGAAACATCTACTATTGATCAAAAATGAAGATTATTTTCTCGCTTTTTCTCTTGTGCTAACCTGTAGCCCAAGTCATTTGCCATAGACAACGGCTTCACTCCAAGTGGGATAAAGGTGTACTGTATTCAAGTTTATTCTTAACACTAAAAGAAAAAGCTGACAACACACACTGCAGGGAGTAGTGGGGGAAACACACTGACTTGATTCAAATTAAACAGAAGACAGTTACTGATTAACTGTGTTTTGAAAAAGAAGAGACAAGACAAACATGAACTACACTTACCATGTAAATAAAACTCCCATGTGCCTGGTGGGTGGGAAAAATCTGTTTTCTACATAACCAAGTTGAAGGAAATAACTTATCAGCATCTCAATGCCAGCTTCATCTCGGCTAGGAGTGCGGCAGGCCTTGAATTACAAGAGATTTAAATGAAGCGTTTTCTGTTGAGTATGAGTACAGAAACACCCAGGATAAGACTCTGTGGACTTCCGCATAACATAAAAATGTTTGGAATCTGAGAACAGTAAGCTTAAGGCCATATGGATGCATTCCAAATAAGAGTTTTTCAGCTGCACAAAAGTAGCACGTAACCTTTAAGGAAGCTAAGAGGATCTGTTAATTAAATAAAATCGTAGGTATTTTATGAAAGCTACAAAGAAAGTTTCTAGTATAATACAGAAAACACCACCATTCTACTACAGTTTTTGCCAGATGAATTCCCGTCAACATTCTTCCTGCTAAATTTATAGTACTTTAAAGTAAAAAAGTAGGCAAGACAAATCTTAAATTTATAAAGTTGTGTCAACAGCTCAATCACTTTGCATAACTTTACCCTTTTCTTCACTTGTTCTCTACTCGGATTGCAAAGCTCCTGGACAACAGAGATTCATGTTCCATATCTCAGAAACTAAGTCAATACAAATACGATGAGTTAAAAGTAATAGGGACATATTCTGATTCCATATAAATGCTAGTATTTTCAACTGCAGATTAAAAGACCTCATGATATGACAAACTTGAACTTACTTGTCTCAAATCCATGAGATCTGCTATTTCGTCTTCATACTCAGAACTGTCTTCACTATAATGTTCCAAAATAAAGTCCTTAAAAAAAAAAACGGAATATCCAATAATCAATTAAACTACTTTTTCCTGCAATTGCAAAAGGTACAAAATTGATTCAGTTGTTATTTCCATGGTTTCTACTTCCTTCTAGTCAACAGTACAATAACATATAGCAATGAGACTACAAAAAGACAATAGTAGAAATAATTTGATTTTATATCCAAGATGAGAAATTTCAGTAAAGTAGCCAAACACCTGTCACATCAACTTCATTGGGTTTTAAAACACTACCACTTAGTAGTTTTGAAAAAGATAAGTGAGCCCTGTTAGCTAAAATAACAAGAGAATCAAGTGACCATAAAATCTTGTTAAGTGAAAGAGACTGACAAATTCTTGTCAGCTATACTAGGGCAATTCCACTTATATTACCAAAGATGCAATGCCATAAAGTGGTACCATAATCTGACCATGGAGATTAACCCAAAAAAGTAAAAGCAGAAACAAAAGCTATAATGATAAGATAGTTTACCATGAGAAAAATCTACATTGCACAATATGCAGTGGTCCAAAAAAAATACAAAGATGGCTTAAATAGCCAGCAAAGTATATTAGCCAACAAGCAAGGAGCATTAATGGTGCACCACCACTTCTCAAATGAGCTAGCTTGGTTAGCTCAAGTCAAATCTTCATTACTACTTCCTGTTGCACCAAGTACTTATCAATTATCTCATTGGAACCAAAAACTGTAGAAAGAATTTTTGTTCCCTTTGATTTAACTGTCTCCAGAGTAGGATTTCTTATAATATCTTCTGAGTCCTTGCCCTAGTCAGGTATGAGCAATGAGCCAAATAATTGGCGGTTAATTTTTTAAACACATTGTGATCTCAGGTTTAGGGCCAATAAAACAAAAATAATTTGTACAATCTGCTTCTTCAAACAAATCAGAAGTTATTTCTGTTGACTCTTCATTCCCAAATGTGTCTGAAATTTACCTTGAGGGGGAGTGTAAAGTCTACTTCTTTGGTTTCCTTCAGGCCCAGGGGTACCAAGGGAATGCTGAAAGTCTCTCTATGAAAAAAAGATTCAAAAATACTTTGTTTCTGTTTATCTGCCAATAAGATAATTACTTTTATTTGATGACAGGAAGTTTGTATACTGACAGGTGTTCAAGTAAAAGGTACATAGTTTATAACAATTCCTTCAAGGAAAGAGTAAAGAAAGCTTCCTTCCCTCCCCCTGCCATTTAAACCTATTTTTCCTTCAAGGAAAGAAGATGAGACACCCATAGGTTGACTTACTGCAATTCAACTTTTATAAACCTGCACAAGTTCTATAGACAGAAAACAGCTCCACAGCTGCTAGATCTGCTACAGTAAGAGCTATGGTAATTACTTATCATTAGTTATCATTAGTATTTTACATGCTACCAATGCTTTCATATGTAGAAGCTATGGGTGTCAAACACAGGGAAAAGCAGGGCTAAAGTGTACCAACTTTAACAGTGAAATGTCTAAGAGTAGGAAGTCTGAGAACTACTCAGTTTCTAAACAACACCAGGTGTTGATCTATAAACAAGTCAACCACTAAAATATCAAAGGGCAACAAAGGATGAGAACTATGACTTAAAAAAAATTGGATCTTCAAGAGAACATATATCTGTACCATGGATTTAAACCTAGATCATATTAGTAAACAACACTAGCTAATGAGGGATAAATGGTGCTGTTTGATTCATAATAGTCTCAAAAGCTGCATATATTGCTCTTCATTAAGCAGATTAGCCAATAACAAAAAAAAAAAATGAATGAATAAATAAATAAATAAATATCAGAATTGCTGCCAGATAAAAGTTTGTTGAGTTGGTTTAATGAGTCAGTACCAGGCAATAACAAGTTTTATCCAACATTCTTTTTCCTGAAAAAAACTAACTGACCATTTTTGTTTAGAGCATTCCATTACCAACTGCAAAATCCCACGGGTGTGGCTCATTTATGATTTTATCAGCAAAATTACTTTCTTACTGGTGGAAATTCCATCTCAGGAAGGAGGGAATAGGCACGTAGCTTCCTCAGCAGAGGAAGAGTCCTTAAACTGGTTGGCATGATCCAGAAAGTGGCTCTGTTACCCTGAAGAGGACTTCCATGATTCAGAGCCAAAATACCACTGCAGGTAGTGCAAATGATCTGATATCTGATAAGGCTTTTAGAAGAAACACCACCACTTTTACAATAGACTATATCAACACTTCCCCCAAAAGGAAGTGAGACACATGCAAAAGGAATCCTAACTTACTGATTTAATGACTTCTAATACTACCCACATTCCCTGTGGACACCAACACTTGTCATTCAAAGGAACTCTATTTCTATTTTTTTAAGTTTCTACGGGGGCTCTGCAGTTAGGGAGGTGATCCTGGGTTTCCATAAGTGAGTAGAAATGGCGTCATACTTCTCAATCCAGTTGAGATGTGCGCAAGTACTCGGAAGTCCAACCCTTCAGATTGGTGTAACACAATACAGAGTAATCCAGTGCCATGGGCGTGACCTCATGTTCATGACTATATGCACAATAGACTCAGAGAGCAACTATTAATTGCTATTTGCTATTAAAGGCTGGAGAGCATTTATGGAGGGAGTGAATTATTTTAGCTGATGGAACATAAAAAGCATTTAGAGCTTAGAATGTACAGTACCAGAAAAGCAAAACACTGTTCAAAGCTGAGTGGGGAAGTAGGATCAAGAGAGAAAAAGCTAATAATAAGTTACTTATAATAATTAGACAGAATGACTGTCTAACTGCAAGGCTTCTACCTGCCTTGGGGTCTGACCTACTGCTCACCCTTCACTGAGAATTCAAGTGTTTCAAATATTCCTTAGCTAGAAAAAGGAATATCCTTTCTGGAGTCTTGCACGCAGCCATAACTTTCCTACTGCTCTCTACACTTCACACATCTATGAAGCCTGGCAAAATCTTGAATGAGAAAAAAGAAATAAACAACAACAAAAAAAAACACCAAAACATTTTCGTATCAAATAATTGTCAAAGTTTGTCATGGGGGTGGAGACTTCCATGGGGAACTTCGGCACATTTTCAGAAAAATTAAATTATATGGTATATCAGGTCATTATTCAGCTGAAAGACACACCACTGGAAATGTGCTTGGTCACTATACATTAAGAACTTTTTATAGTCCACCTAGAAGTTAGACCTGAGAACAGTGCTAAGAGGGACTCCAAATTATACCGTACATATATATATATCATATGAAGCGCTTCAATTTATGATTTCAGCTGCCAGTGTTAATCAAATATTTAGTTTTTGAAGCAACAAGGTATCTACCAGATAGAGAAATCACTGCGGTATTCAGACAATAAATAATCTTTGACTTTTGAAGCTTTTTGTTTGAGGAATCTATTACAATTTGAAGTTCAGTGTGCTCTTTATAGTTGTAAAAACATCTTAGAAGAAGTCCAGCTTCACCTGCTAAAAATTCATCTGCTAATTTACGGATTTCTATTACTGAATTGCACACCTTAAATATTATTTCAAGTCTGCTTTGAACTCCAACTCAGTGTTCTCCGGCTAAAGAGAGGACTGCTCCACTCACTGCATTTGAGAACAGATGTTAGATCACGAGGTTTGTTCACTCCAGAATGTACTGAACCAGTTCTAGTACTGGAAATTCTGCTAGGGACCATGTGTCTCCCCATACAGGCCCAAGAGCTTTCAGTTCTTGCAATTCTCTGCTTCACAAAGGAACTCTATATCTAAGGATTAGTGGTACATACCTTTCCCAAGTGAAAGACAAATATGCAGACTAACCCTTAGTCAACAAATCTGCCATCAAATGTTCTCTTCATATCAAGCTCTCTGCTCTTTCACACAATTGTTTTCCAGCATTCACATTCACCTAGAAACAGTTTTGTTTCCAAGGGTAAACAGAAGATCTGTTAATAATTGAGTAACTTAGCTGTATACTTACTCTGAGTTTTGATAAACTTCTACTGAGATGTTAAGTCCTTCCAATTCCTCCTTTAAGATCTGCAGGTCTGAGTTTACAAAACTCAGTTCCAGTAGTACCTGCTCTCTTACTTTGTTATTGGTGGTTGCTCTGCAGAAAGAAAGGAACATAATTCATTTTTTTTTGCTGAGGAAAAGGTTTTATGCTTAAGCTCAGTTGAGCCCCTTCCTGGCATTCTCAGCATTTTTAAGATTATTTCTTTTTATCTCCTTAAGAGATGTTGTAAGACCAAGAACTTCAGAATTTATTAGGTTTTTATATCAAGAGAAAGCATAGGACATTTTACAGATAACAGCACACAGATACATAAAAGGCTTGCTACGTGCAAAAGGGTTTTTAGTGTGATTAGGGTGTCAGGCTCATTTTCAGATACATTAATACTAAAGCATCTTAAACAGAATCACTATCCTATTTTTCGGATTATGTGACATTTTCATAGAAGAAGATACGAGGGTGGAGGTAGGGGGGAGTCAGGAGATATTTTTACAAAAGGTACTTCCCCACTTTGTAAACTGAATTATGAATAGAATTATAAATTGAAGCAGTTGAGACTTCTCATCATATGAATACAAGAAAACAACTTTCTCACAAAACTATTACTGCAGAATGCTTTAGAACCAAAAATACAGGTAGAAAGATATTTCTTTTTAATGCAATACAAACTACTCTGTAGTTTTATTTTGTCAGATTCAAATAGGATTTTTCTTTTTTTCTTTTTTTTTTGTTTCCTTTGCCATTTATACATTTACATGACAACATTTTGAACTGTTAGCACATTGGTTATTGGTATTTAGCAATCCAGAGCACTTGTGTGATTTCTTACTTGTGTATTTCAGGATGTTATCTCACTATTTCTAGCATGATTCTCCATACAGTATTACTGCTTTCTAGAGTATTAAACTTATCTATAACCACAGGTATGATTTTAAGACAAAAGGTCTTGATCCATACCCAGGCTTAAGATATTGTACCCCCATATTAGACAGTACAAAGCATTAGGCAGTCACAAACTTAAAATAAGCTTGCAGCATTTTGCATTTACCTTTAAGACAAAATTGACATTCATAAATATTTATAAACAACCCTCTTATACATCCAGCCTCCACTGGAACAATTCTCCAATTTTACAGAACACCTTGGTGAAGAACTAGTTATTCCAAGGCTAAAATTGTAAACTTGTACTTCATATTATAAATCTGTGTAATATGTCAACTTTCTGCGCTGTACTATATCGAGTACCTGAGATTGCTTTAACTAAGCAATGTTAACATCTGCTGTCTGTATAAGCCAAACTGGACACAAATACACAGTGGACTGAAGCTAAAGGCACCACCATAGAGGTAGATGGGCAATCTCAGTATTTTAATTATGGTGCTAAGGCCTCATGTTTGGCGTAGCTTACCATCCTCCACAGGATGGGGATGGGTTCTAATTTTTTTTTCAGAAACCCCAGCATTCCACCCAGATGAACTTCTCTAATATGGCTAAATTGCTCTCGACATCCATGCCAATTTAGAGTTTATTTAATTACCTTTCCATGTTTGTTTGTTTTGTTGGTTTTTTTTTTTTTGCACTGCAGACATACTTTGTAAGGACAAACAGCAAAAGACAGTAACAGGAGCAATGTGATATCCTCAAGATCCAAGTCTACTATGAATTCACTTTTAACTCAGAAATTCCAGACAAAAGACAATGAAAAGGAGAGGGTGACTTTCAGAAGTTCTAACAACAAAAGTATTTGTGCTAGATGGATCACTTGTTTCAAGCCTAGTGTTTACTTTCAGCCAAAAGTAAAGAAACCTGCATTTCCAGTTTTTCCATAAATCCTACTGCAGGAGGCTCCTTGTGAACAGCAATCGGTTTGCTTCTTTTAGAACTTGAAAAGCAAACAGAATCTGAAAACATAGAGCTTGTTTATTTGGGTTTTTCCTTAGGAGCCTGTAAATACGTCTAGTCATGTAAACTATCTAGTGGTCAGGTTACTTTTAAAATTGCTTCTTTTCAAAGAACTAGTGAGCTTTAACAGTATAAATGAATCTAGATTAATTAATAGCTTAGATCTATCCAGCTTAGAATAAGTCTGATCCTCTGCTCTCCAAACAGGCTCAGTTCCCAGTCTTGCCAATAGCAACTTCAGTATTTCACAGCCAAATTTTAGGACATCTTTAAGCTGAATGTGAGAGTAATCAGTGTTCATATTCGATATTAGTCATCCCTTCAGCCTTTCCAAAACACTCCTGAGTTGACATGCAGAAACATCTACTGAATATACAGTGTTCAATTTCAAAAGCAGATAAGAATTTTGCTAGATAGCAGAAGACCCAAAGTCTTATTCCTTAAGTCAATGACCAGAAAACAAAGCAAAATTAAATCAGAGGCTAAACCTACACAAGCTTTGGACCCATTGCCTCTCTTGCCAAGACTGGAGATAAAGGCAGGTAACAGACAAAGATGACTGGCTATCAATTAATGGCAAGTTTAAGAACAGTGAATTTATCCAAGTATTTTAATTTCTCTAAGGGAAGTATATTGATCAGGTTTTTGTTCTTGGAGACCTGTTGTTGCTCCAGCTGCAGAGAAGTAGACACTATAGATTACTGCAGATAAGTATTGGGGAAATTTTCAGGTTTTCTGTGTAACAGAGAGATAGATTGTTGGAAAGCTTACAGGTCTATTTGCTAAGCAGTTAATCACAGGATAGAGGACAGAGTCAACATAAGGCTATTCCTATGGGGACAGCCACGTAAGAAACTGTATCTTTAAAAAATATATATAAAAACTGGTGTACAAAATATAACAGATGAAGGGCAAAGTCTCTTCCAGTTACCTCAAGCTGCAGGAGAATTCGGTGGCAACTGCAACCCAGCTCAAATAAGACGTGTGCTACCCTGCTACTCCTGTATCACTACTACATGGAATAAATATAGCAACTGATAGTCCTTTCTACCATGGAGCACAAACCTGAAGGATCTTGAAAAAAGCAACAGCATAGCAACAATACCTTTATTTGATTTAAAGTGCAAAAAGGAGTCATTACAATATTCAGGAAGATTCACTTGCCATTAACACTAGCAATAAAGCTGATCAAACAGAGCGACACAAGACATTCTATCCTCAGTTCACTTGCTACAACACAGCAGCTTTGGAAGTGTACTTCATAGCAGGTAATAACTCTGCAGAGTTACATCATTAAAAAAAACCTTCAGGGAGATTTACAAAGCATCCAGCAGTAATTTATGCAGCAGTTAAGCAGAATGGGAAAAAACAATAGCTAAGAGACTTAAATAGTGTTGCTCTGGCAAGAAAACTAGGAAGTCATGACACATACCTTAAAAGGTTTTCAGCACCAGCTCTCATTCTTACTGCTCTTAAAATCTGTTGGTTTAGGACAGCTCTTTGATTTTGCAGTTTGCTTCGTCCAGTCTCAGCAAGAGGATTACATCCCTAGAATTAAGGAAACATTTATTATTTTTTTTGTTGCTGTTGAAAGAGACTGGAAAGGGAGGAAGGCTAAATTTGAAGGAACACAAACGGGTGGGTTCTGTATGGATACAAATTACCTAGATATGAATTAATGAGACTGACATCAGTGATGAATGACTGACAATGTTTCTTTTCTCAAACTCTGTCATTGAAAGCAAAAGACACACCATGACCAAAGTATTTGACATTAAAATCCAGGCAGAAAATATTTGTTTTAAAGCGTATGTACATGTGTGAGCCAGCCTGTTCTCCCCTAAATGTCTTTTGAAGGTATTTATCAATGATAACCACAGAGCAATATTATGTTTCTACGGGTTTCATAGAAACAGTATCTGGCCAGGCAATAACTCCAGTCAAAGTGTCTGCTTAACCTTTGCAAAATATCAGGGTTCCATACTGGGATGTATACAGACTTGAAATACCACTCTATCAAGACCAGGCTTCAGCGGCATCCCTGTTCACAGTCTCAAGTACCCTTCTAAAGATACCTGCTCTTGTTTCTTCTGGTGCTCAGAACTTCAGTAACCCTCCTTCCCTGTGTTCCTCTCTTTACATCTCTGCTTATCTGCACAACTCTTCTTCACACCCAGGAAATGCTCTTGGGTCTTGAAGCCTACCCTGCCGCAACCCAACAGCACCAAAAATGTAAAATATGAACAGGCTTTGTAAGTCATTTCATCTATATGTTCTCAGAGTGCCAGATGGAATGATTCATCTGCCCATTAGTTTTTCTTGTTACCTGTTGTCCAAACAAATATTATATATTGATTGCTCAGTATCAAATAAGATGGGAAACGGAATACTATGAGATGGTGTAAGATAAAACAAGATATGGAATAATGGAGTTTGGCAGGCTAAGATTATGATTACACCTTCAGACACTCATCAGATTAAGCCCTTAAAGTAAAGAATAACTCCCAGAATTCACCGAAATGCTCCTGTGTATTTGCATACCTTACACAAGCACAAGACTCAAACTGGAACCTGTGTTTGAGCAGGTCTGAGCCATTGTATTCTGATGAGCACTCATAAGCTAAAACTGTTATAGATGAATAGGATTGCATATTTGTCATTGAAACATGACCTTCACACCTTTCTTAAATAGAAGTTTCACTTCCACTTTTTTACCTTTTATATATCCCCTCCTCCCCACTTTAAATTCTAAAATAGATTTGAATACACATTTATAGCCAACCAGCACTTCCCTGCAGCCTTAGCTACTGATTCTGAAGTTAATAAGACTCCTCTGTTTTAATGCTTACCCTTAAATAAAGTGCGTCCTTTTGAGTGGCCTGGTTGAGTATCATTACAAAACTTGTCAGGGTCCTACTGGATTGTGCATTACACAATTAGAAGGCTCAGATCTGTCCAAGTCTTCCCTCAAGTACTCCAGCCACTAAATTATGCACTATTTTGGACCTCTCCCTCTTAGCTTTGACTCAAAAAATTTGAGTTTTGCTATAACAGCATTTAGAAGTCTCTCAACGAGCTCTAATTATGAGTGGTCAGGCAATGGCATACCAGCACAACAAAACCAAGTATTTAAATAGAACATGAAGTTATGATAATCTACTCAAAGTTCAGTTCTTATTTGTGTTGGCAAGTGAAAGCAAGTTGACTTGACAACAGAGAAATTATTGGATCAATCCAGATTACATTAGTTCAACTAGAAAGCACATAGCCCAATATTGTTAATTTATATTTCTGGTTTAAAAGTTATAAAGGTAAAATCACAGGTTTGTGCTCAGATATTCAAAAGCACCATTTGCCAGACAACTTGAAAAAGCATACCATGTTGTTACTCTTACTACAGAAGTGTTTCTGGATTGAAAGATCAATTGCAGCAGAAGCTAGAACTTGGGTGCAGATTATATGCTCTTTTTGTTGAGAAAGCACTGGCAGCAGGCACAATTCATAGAAGATGAAGCTCTTACTGGAGAGGACATGCACATGTAGCAAACTCATTCATTCATCTCAGACTAAAAGTAGTCCTTTCACTACCAAATACTTTATGCTCCTTTACACACATACAGAGACACAAGAAAGGCAAATTTAAAGGTACAATGTGGTCTTATATCCACAAGTTGCTTCCTGCTCTGAGCCTGCTTCTTTTTTCAGCCTGCCATTGTTTTTCCTCCTTTGTTTTTAATTCACTTTGTGCTATATAATCTTTCTCTTCTTACTGGTATTCAAAGTCTTCTCTCCTTCCATTCCACCTGTGCCATTTTCTTTTGAACATCAACAATTATCTCCTCTTGATGTTTGCATTCAGCTTGAATACTTGATCCTCACCTTAAGCCTGCCACCTCTATATCCCTGTACAGGTCTTCAATGCTTTCTTCCAACTTCTTTCTTAACCTCTGAATCCTAGCATCCTTTCTAAAATATCTTTGACTTGCCCTGGTCTTCATTTTTCTCTATAAAGCTGCAGCTTCTTTCCAGAACTCCATTTCCTTCCTGTGTGCCAAAAAGTTCCATGACATCATTCAAATACTTCTTTACAGCTCTACTTCTGTGAAACTTGCAGGAAGATGGATTCCTTGATTCCCAAGCCAATGAAGCTCTCAGCAGAAGCAGTGTGTTTATTTCAGTAGACCTTTGATCAAGCTCCAGCCCAGAAATCAAACAAGCTCACAATGAATAATGTGTTAAGGCCATTGCAAGTGTGCAGCGATCTTCAACTCTGCAAAGAGAAAAAGTGGCAGAGATATTTCTTGGCTTTTGGGGCAATCATTGCATGAAGCTTTAATGCAAAGCTTTAACGCAAGGCAGTGACAGACTGAGGTATCCTTGTCCCCTTCAGTGTGCCTGTAAGTGCTGCACTTCTGTCTCCTGAATGAAAGGCTTCTTGTGGATAGTCTCTTTTCAGGACAGGCTCACCTGCTGCAAGCACACACCTCCCTTTTACTTCTCAAGGCCTGTAAGGAACTCAGTCTTTACATGTTGGAAAAATGTTTTTCACATCTCCTGAATGGGGATGGGGACACTCAGCTAATCTCTGTTCATTTGCAGGCCTAAAGTCTTTATTGTAATCAGGCTGCCAGAAAACTGAAGAAGTCCTGCACAGAGGACAGTGAAAACAACCAGTGTTTGCAAAAAGGCATGGGAAATACACAATCTGGGGAAGATTTCCGCTTGTGTAAAGCACAGATTCTGTGTACTAATAAGTTATTTAGCAGACACATTGAACAAAGTGCTTAGTTTTGGTTTCCTCCATGTAGAAGATCCCTTTCCCAAACAACATTTGTTTACATGTGGACAATCCCAAGAACTGTGAGTGTTAATGTTCAGTTCATTACCATATCTGGCAGCCAAACTTCCCAGCTGTTTCCACACCTACTGTTTCATTCTTGTCAACAGGATGCTAGATGCTTCTTTTAATTACTGTTTATTTCTTTGCTGAGCCAAGACTATTTGGGAAGTGAACCTGATTGTACCCTGGCTTATACACTTCCAGTAAAATTATGAATAAAATAGTTAAAAGGGAATAGTTATTACTAAGGAAGTTGGAAAAATTACCAAGAATGGAGTATGATTCAAGATTTCATTGCATGCATTTGGGAATTGTGTGAAAAGTAAATTGAGCAACTTTTCTAGGAAGACCATTCAAATAGTCAACTCAGCTATCAATTTCAGAGCCTTTTTTCCCCCCTCAGAGCACAGCTGCACTTCTTTATGAAGTGTTGAAAGTGCTCAAATATTATTAACCTTAGATCCTGAGCCAAATAAGAGCTTTTTCAAACCTAAGGTTCATTTAGCTAGTCATTTCATTTCTTCCTGCTTGGTTGGAAAACAATGCTGAACTGCAGAATTGGGAAGCTGATTATGTTTGTAATATGTCACTATCAGAGGCAAGTCCCACACAGGAGTTACAGATCTTTGCCATATGTTATTTATATATGTAGTAAGGTAACATCTTGAAACAGATACTCAAGTTAGAACTACATGCTGAACTTAGGTGGCAGGATATCCCACTAGGGTTTATTATTAAGTTTGTAAAAATCATCCCACACACACTTATTTGGCCAACAGTTGTATTATGAGTGCCTGTGGGATCCCAGCGTGATGCTGTCAATGTCAGGCCAGGGACTGCCAGCTTAACAGCAGGAGCTCAAGCAGAGCTAGGAAATGGCTGACTGACTGTTCAGGACTCATGTGGGATTGAGGGGGAATATTTCATTCTACAGCTTACATGAGGACAGAGTTGGTAGCTAAGTAATCCTGCAGCCAGGTAGCCTAGGTTGGCTATGGACAGACAGCATCTTGCTTCTGCAAAAGGCCCCAGTGCTTACCTCTTATCTGAAGAGAAGGAGCCTTCAAATCCTCCCAAGTTTAAGGGGTATAGGCAGTACCTTCCTTTTTTCCCAGATTTAGGCTTTAGGCCTTGAGAAATTGCTGGCCACAGAGGGCAGATAGCTGTCAGAAGTACGGGTCCCAAATAAAGCAACAGTTATATTTAATTCGGATGCCAAGAAGTTCTTTCTTCAAGACAGAAGTGTTTTTTAATATCAGAAATCCAATTGTAAAGGAAACAAAAACCTTGACTGTTTGCCAAACAATGAGTAATCACAGTAAACATTTGAAATTAACATGAGTTACGAAGTAGTGGTTTGAACTCTTACGATGAGCCACACACTGTCTGAAGGTGACACAGAGTTGAAACTGGGTGTGCCTTCTTACTTAAAATAAAGCATTCCTTTCCAGCCAGCACAACCTGTGCTGCCTGTCAAGCACAGCAGTGTACACAAATGGCCATATCCTCCAGGTAGTTAAATGTGTGTGCAACTTCACTTATGCACACAACTTCTTTGGCTGCAATAGCGATCATAGTAAACAACATGATTCACACCAGTATTTCTAGAACTGATCCCAAGCCCTGTTAAATTATTATATTTATTTCCATTTTTGCACTACTATAATTAAAGTTTCTCTTGGCATGTTTCTACCAGTTCAATTTTTAAAATTTTAGCTAAACAGTTCAAGTTTTTCAAGAGTAGTTGTTTTATCCAAGTTAAAAAAGTCAGGGGGAGAGGGGAGACGTGGTCTTCCAGAGCCTGGCCTGCCTGTGCCATGAACAAGTATTTCACAGTTCTCAGTGCCTGGCCCCAGAGATTAGTACAACTTTAGAACTAGTTATTGTATTAAATTCCATGTACATATTTTCTAGACAATATTGCATCTTGTCGCACTGCTCACTAAGCAAAATGAAAATCAGCATTCCTTCACAGATGTCTGTCTCTTGACTAACCAAGTTTCAGATGGTTCTCAGTTTCACGCGAAGGCCTACTTTCAGTCTTAGGGTTTATGAATTTGTACATGATGAGTGGATATGGCATGGGGGGGGATGAATCATCACTGCATTGTTTCTGTCCTGCCAGACAAGGGGAGAGAGAACAAATAGGCAAATAAATATTCCTGTGTCTATGCTAATGCTGACGGTTGCCTGGCTACTAATGACCGAGAAGAACCGCATGAGCTGAACCATGGTGGAAGCACAGGTGCAGCAGGTTACTAAACTGACACACCAACCACAGTTGGGGGGGGAAGTCCTGCAGATGAAACCCCAAAAGCTAAGGAGGGGAAGGAGAGAGTCAATTAGGGGAGTGCTGATTCACACATTGGTTACCATACCTATCATCATTTTCAGCCTGGTGCTTCATATATGAAACTACTTGTGTTCTGTTTTTAGCCTTTTGCCTTGGCAGGGCGGACTAATATATACAGTATTTCTTTCTGAATCATCAGCTTGGTCTATACGATAAGTATCTAGCCTCTTCACTGGAACCAGAGCTTTAACAGAAAACTAAAATCAGCATTTTCATTAAACTGAGCAGAATCTGAAGATTCCTGAAGCTAGCTCTCAGGAGGAGAGCTTCCTCTCCTTCTACATAGCACAGTGGGCAGAACAACCAAACTGAAGACAAGATGCTTAGTGCTGCACCAGCAGATGCTTGCAGAGCTACAGGAAGGGCAACTTTGAGCAGTGAACTATGGCTTTTTCTTATCATTTACTGCAACTTCCTGACTGATGAGAGCATTTATAGAGTTACAGTATGCGTAAGGTGTTACAAAGAAGTAAACCAAGATAGGAAAGATACAGTAGAAAGAACTTGCTAGATGTATCTTCCTTGGTCCACTCCTACCCACTCAGTCATCTGTATGTGCTCCTTCAAACCCAAAACTACAGCGCAGGCATAGTTCTACTAAAAGATCACCACACAAGCTTAGGATCCTGTGACTAGATGAGTACTATTTTATAAATATCCCAAGTTCTGTATACTGATGTGTTTTGGGGATATTTACTTTGTGAAAACCTACTCTGTGCGTGATTGTGTGTGAGTGCTGTAATGAAAAGAGAAAAGAAATAAAGGAAAACAAAAGGAAAAATAACTTGAGAGATCTGTTTCTCCCACGCAAACTCAAAAGCAACTAAAAAAAAACAAACTAGTAAGATGTCTGAGAGGCCAAGCAATCCACAGAACCATGACAGGCTCAAAGAATAACTACCCCAAGGGTGGGAGAACCATCACGCATAAGCCAAGTGGCACACAAGGACAGACCTGCTTTAATTGCTGTTGGTCTTTTGAAAAATCCTTCCTGTTTAAATACCTCACGCTACTTTTGAAACAAGTTGCTCTTATCATTAGTTTTGTTATTCTTTTCTGCTGACCACAAACTCTTTCATAGGGAAGAAAGAGTGGGGCAGAATTTGGATGAATATGCAGGATATGCATGGTTGATTCACTAGTTGCTGCCAGTAACAGAGAAAGAATGTGGAACTCTGCACAGAGGAGGTCAAGGCAAGAGGCTGATGTCCAAGAGCACTTGCACCACTCAGGAGTATGGGTACAGTTTGCCCTGGCAGTGTACCACAGCATATACTGAATTACACACATGTGATGGCTGAGATAAACAGAACAGTAGCAGAACCAGTTCCCTGCTATGTTATCTTCCCAGAAAGCAAAAGGTTAATAGACAGAAGTTCCATCTTCTTTTTGATGGAAATTAAGGTGCTGCTTCCACTTTGCCATATCCTCTTCAGGACACCAGCAAGAACTTTGTTGTTGCTGTTTGTTTTGTTTTTAAAACTAAAATCCTCACAAGCTCGGTTGCAGCTAACCAAATTGGTTTGGAGGGGAAATGTAAAGGGAAAGGAATAGGGGCAACACTGTCAGAGTTGCGTATACCCTGTGTGGCTGCACAGGTATATTCCTGAAAACTAGGTCTTAAGAAAAATATATAAATAATCTGAGCCAGCTCAAAGCATCTTACAAGTTTTTAAGGAAAATCTAGTTTTACCTATATAAATTTACCTCTATAATTTCATTTTAATTTTACCTATTTAAGTTAGACAGGCCTTTACCATAGGGAAAAAAGAGAGATAATGGACAGAGATGGGGTAAGGGAAAGAGGAAAAGTTCTCTACAAAGCAGCTCTATCCTTGTTGGAAGGTAATGGAGAGAGGGAGTCTGAGGAATGGTGCAAGTGGGCACTGCACACAGTAGCTGCCACCCATCACACCCCAGACTCACCCAGCAGAGTCAGAGCAAGCCTGACTTTCTAGTGTGGCAACAGAAGTCAAAGCAAGAAATGGGACTGGGCATGTGTTTCCCCATTTCTGGTCATGGCCCTTTACAGAAAGTCAGTCATAGTTTTACAGGGCCTTCTCTCCACAGGAGATAAAGGGTGCTAAACAAGAATTAAGTAAATGAATTAGTTTACAGATTGCATCTTGGGGATACTGAGGGTTGCTTTCTGGCATGCTGTATTTAAGACTCCAAAAAGCACCCAAAAGGGCACTGCACAAACTGTGAGCATACTTCACACAGTAATTCATTCCTCCAAAGAAAACACCAAGAGCCTAAACCAAATGGCTACTGTATGAACTGCTCAACTTTTCTCAATTATAAAATGTCACTGTGGACAATATTCTTAAAAATTATGGAGGTCAACCTCATTGTGCATATAGTGGTTGGAAGCCCATTGGTGTTCAGGACTGATCAAAGCAACTGTTTTCACCTTGCTCCACAGCTTACATAAAAAAAAGGTCATTAAGTAAATGTCTTTTGATCTAAAAGCATGACAACTAGCTTTGGAAATTGATGTGATTTTGCACCAGCAAAACTGGTAGACCAACCCTGAAATCCTTTCAGGAAAGCAAGAAGTAGTGAGATTTGAAAAAGGGAAAGGGATACAAAGGGACTCTGAGAAGGGGGAGACCCATGGATGCATACAGACAGCTCAATCACTGCTTTCAGTTACATGAAACTGCCTAGCATGTCATTCCAGTGAACATTTAAGGCCTAAAGTACCATGTTCAAAGTATCTCCTTGGCTTCACAGCTTGTATCCACTCAAGATTCCTGGAGTGGGAATGCTTTAGGTTTTGGTTGCCTTTCCTCCCCCTTCTCCTAGAACTACTGAGTCAGAAAGAAAGCTCTGATCTTTGAGACCATCCAGCTAATGTATAACAAGGAATACTGGTTTCCTGCTTACATCTAACTTTTGGGACAGAAAGCTTTAAGCATCTAGCCTGATGTGAGGTGCACAACTTTATTAAAGACACTTATAAGCTGGATAAACCATTCAAAGATTTTAGTGAACAGATGCAAGAACGTTCCACTGCAACACTACCTCACCCAGATTTAATCAGATTCCTATTTTCTACTCCTTTAAGACATAAGTAATTCAAAAGTGGGGTAAATGGAAATTACTGTTTATGATGAGGTATAAAATTGATCTTACAGTATTTTCATATATGAGAAACACTTAATTCCTGACCAGGATGGGGGACTTACATTGATGCTGTTTCCAGTGGGCTTAACCTTCACATACGGCAATCTAATTGAAAACAGTCTCAGTCCCTCAGCAAGTCTGACTGCAGAAGATCTACTTTTATGACTTGGGAACCACAACTTCATGATGAAACTTCAGTTAGTCCCCATCAGTAAAAACAAACAGGCGGAAGAGTTGATTTATCTGACTTAATGAACTTGACAAGTGCATGAAGTCAACTTTTTTACTAACACACCTCCAGGCAGCCTATGAGCATCCTGTACTATAGAAACCAGAGCTGTGAAAACTCTAAATAATTACAACTTTGCCACACTTTATGATTTCCTGCTGTGGACTACTAAGAAATCAGGGATTACTCAACAAATATTATACTCAAATGAAGAAACCAGACAAGATTTGGAGAAAGTTTTGCTTCAGCCTCTAGTTACACACCAGTACCAAGGCCTTGCAGCTTGGCTGGCACAGGTAAAACTTGGCTCTTTTCAGCTGTGAAAAGTTCCTCTGCTAAAGAGCAGTATCGTTCCTTAAGCTCCTGGAAGCTGATGAATTTGGTAAATACTGGGGTCCAAAATCCAAACAGCCTGTAAGGAAGGCCACAGAGAAAAGTGTCTGGGCTTCCCTATTGCATAATCCAGGTCATGGCTGAAGTACACTGCAGGGATGGGTATCTTTGCTTTAAGCAGCAACAACCTAATGTATGAGTTTTGGGGCTTTGTGGTGTTGTTTGGTTTGTTTTTTTTCCCTCCATAGGGTAAGCAGTCTATTGTCTTAGACCCACAATATACATCCCCGCGGGTACCCACACCCCTATTTGAAGGCCATCAACAAGAGTTGCAGGTGAAGAGCTGCAAGGGACGACCCAGCCGACGCAGCGAGGGAGGGCTGACTCCAAACTCCCGAAAGCGGCACTCGTTGTCCTTCACCCCCGCTGAAGTTCACAGCAGCCCAGAGGCTACCGGACAAGAGACACTTCATTGTAATTACCCTGGGCTGAAAGAGCTCAGGTGCAGGTTATGGCATGAGCCGCCCACTAAGTCTGAAAAGTAATTAGGACAGATGTTCATTAAAAACTTCCTAACGAGTCTGTTAATTTCATTGCCTTACTCCACCAAACGTTCTTACAGGTACACAAGGCAATTTACTAGAGAGCGAGCAAGGAGACACAGCGAGAAGCGAACAGGGAAGAGAACAGCGAAAGAAAAGAGAAGCTGCCAAGGAGAATTTCACCCATTTTGTGGAGGTACGAGTGCTCCTGTCCCACAGAGGGAAGCCCAGCACCGGAGGATCGCGCCGCGGCGGCCGGCCGGAACCCCGCAGACAGTCCTGTTCACCCGGTTCCCTACCCCAAGCGCCGCAGAGCGGTCAGCCAAAGCACAGGCGCCCACGTTCTGCCTCCACGAGACGGGGCTCACGACTCTCCATCAACAAAAAGCAGTAGCGATAGATGGACACGGGACCTCCGAGCCCGGAGCGCCCGTCCCGGCACGCAGATCGCCGCGCATCCTACCTTCCGAAAGTAGCCATCCTCCGCCGGCTCGGCCGGCTGGCAGCCGCGGGGAGACAGGGCGTCTGTCATCTCCTGGCGGGCGGGCGACCCCTCCCTCCCCTACCGCTGCCAGACAAGCACTGCTAAGGGCAGCGCCGATCCTGCGGGAAATGCCGGCACTGCCCCCACGGCACCGCCCGGCTCCACCCCTGTGGCAGCGGGGAGGAGCTGGCCGCCCCGCCCCGTCCCGTCCCGTCCCGTCCCGCCCCGCCCCGCAGCGGTGTCCGCTCCGCCGCGCTGGGGCGGCCCCGGTGAGGTCTGTGCAAGGCTCCCCGGGCCGCTGACTGTAGAAGTCCCGCAGCCGGGCGCTCCAGGTGCCCCTCGTCCAGAGACGGGCGGTGCCGGCCCTGACTGGAAGCGCAGCCCGGTGGCCCGCTGCGCCCTTCCCAGCCCGCCGGCTGCGCTTCGGAGCCCATCTAGCCGCCCCGAAGGGACAGCTCGCTTTTGTCTGCCTCCCTGCGTCCTCCCCGTGCTGCTGTGCCTGGCGACAGCCCCCGGGGTGGGATCCCGGTCCCATTCATGTCACCGCCAGCTTCCTCGTACGGGAGCCAAGGTTTCCAGCCGGTGGCGGCCCCTCACCCCGGGCTCGTTACTCCGAGGGGGATACTCCCCCAACACCGGGGCAGGTGGAAGGCATTAGTGGGCCAGTGTCCAAAGCCCGCACGGTCACGTCCGTAGCGCCTCAGCCTCCCGTCTAGGGGAGGACAGGAGCACGGCTGACACCGGTCGCAGAGTTCGGAGGGGCTGGAGAGGCTCTGATCTTGGCCCCTGGTAAGAGCAGCAATATCTCGATGAGAAGCAGGACAGGCCCCGGTTCCGGGAAACTGCTGTGGGCTCAATCTCAGCATTGTAAAAATCTGCAGAGTTTGGACTGGAAACCTCCCATCTTTGAAATACTCCATTGTGTAACCGTTTTCACGGTTATTGGACACTTGAATAAAAAAACTGTCAGTTTTGGTTTCTATTACTAGCCAGGCCTAACCGCCAGAGTTATGCAGGTATTTTGAAGACACAATACAGCAAAACACTTAAATGAATATTACCAAACTTGTCTTCTCTCCCCCCCTGCTTCCCCCAGCCCACCCGCCCCTTCCCTTTTTTCATCTTTCTTAGAACTGTGGTATAGTTATGTCAGGAACAGATCTGCAGAGACAATGTTTCTTTATCAAAGGAAAAATATCTTTTCAATTGCACCCTCAACTGAAACTTGCTTTGAAAACACTGATGTCTCCAGAGTTAGGCACCACAGTCCAGTTAAACTGTGTCTGCTGACTGGTTTTAAGGAAGAAAACTGGAGCCAGCACCTCAGAATCCAAAGATCTGCTCCTGCCTCTTTGTTCACACTCACCCTGGTACTTTTTTCCTCTTTTTAATAGTTCTAAAGGTGCTGAATAAATATATCCAATTATATGTTGAATAGAAATAGGTGAAAGTGGGAAAACAGTTCAACTTGCTTCAATTTCTATTTAAAGTGTGCAAAAAAAAAAGTTTTATTTTTTAAAGTGTTAGAAAATGTATTTACCTGCTAAATTAAAAGTTATTTAAAAACTGAAATCTTGCAAATCAGTGTATAACTGCAATGCAATACATGTAAGTACATTAATATAAATGAGAGATAAATAGTAATTTGCCAGCACAGGCCATGCTGGTATGATCTGGCAGCTGAATTAAAACAGTTTAATACTGAATTAAAACAGTATTAATGTGATCATCCTGGGAATCTGCACTGCTTTTGCTGGGTTTTCTTAAAACAGATCTCATTGAAAGTCTCAAATAATGTCACAAGAGTCTGTAGCCAGGCCAAAGGGTCAGAAAGTCACCACCACCATGAGAGACTGTTACCATGGTCATGTGTAAAAGACAAATTTGCAGACGTTTCTGCACAGTACAATACTAAAGATAACTTTAAACATGTCTTGTTGACAAAACAGCCTTTTTGTTGTTGCTGGTGGGTTCTCTGAATAAAACAAAGTCAGCAGTGATACACACAGCAAGTTTATGCAGCAAACTCAGCCCTGAATCCATGGTATCTTTACATTCTGCCTTCCCCTTGCTGGGACAAAGGTACTTCCTCATGACTGTGTGAGGACTGATACCAGATTTCTGAAGTAAGTCATTGCAAGTATTGTCTGCATTTGGTGAACATGAATTGCTGCAAAAGGCCCACGTGGATTATGTGGTCTCAGTAGCTAGGGCTGAACTGCATAATGATGGGGTAGGAGTGCTCCCTGACCCTGGAATGTAAATTGCCGTTTAGAACATTCCACAATCTGATTTACCCTCAGAGTAACATGTCCCTGCTCTTCTCACCAGTTGGTTAAACGTCTTGTCTCCAGAAGCTTTTTGGTTGCTATTAGAATTTCTAAACAGAGATGAGTGCATACCACAAACTTTCTCAGTTTCTCATGGTTATGTTACTCAGGAGGTTTGAATTGCTGCATTCTAAAGACTGAGTAATAACAGGCTAGGAATCTGGACACATGTACTCAGAAAAAGGGGCGTATAGCTGCAGATGTTGGTCAATACTTATGTTTAATATTATGAAAGAGTAAATACGGTGACCTGGCCCACTGGACATGAGAGAGCACCAAAAGTTTAAGAATTTGCATCCAAAGAAATTCTGTATGTTGTGCCTAAAGCATTGAGATTGAAAGCAAGAAATCTTATCTCTGCATCATCAAACCTCCCTCTGGTTACAAAACTAGCTCTATCTGGCTTCGTGCATCTTCGCAGGCAAACCAGCCAGGTGATCCCAGCAATGGCCAGCTGAAAACAGGCACTGAAAGGCAGAGATTGAATTGTCCCAGATTTTATCCCAGGATAGGAAAGGTAATAGGGACCAGAATTTGGACACATGACAATATATGTGGTACATATGTACCTGTGCACATTATGTGCCATATTTCTGTTATGTTTGTATCACACCACTTGCCTAGTCAATCCTGTCCTTTCTATATTGAAAAAACTATGGGAATATATGCAATCCCATCTTCAGTCTTCTCTTTGGCCACTAGAAAATAGTTTCGATTTGGGAAATTAATTTCCTGTCTGTTGATGCACTGTTACATACTGAATAGGAATCTGCTTTGATTTAGTAAAGGCAGGTTCTGCTCTCTTGAAAGAGAAGGTTTCCTTTTTGTGATTTTACAGCCCTTGCAGCTATAAGCATGTAACAAGTGCCTCAAAAAGCTTTTGTCCCAGAGACACCCAGGCTTATCAGGACAAGTACTTAGAATGCTGCTGTATGAAGGGAGAAGTTTCTCAGGGTAGTCTCTTGAATTCTGAATCTGACACACAGTTACATATTTCTCCTCCTGTTGCTGGCGGCTTTGAATATTAAACTTTTGTTCTGAGCAGAAAGACAAAAAGATTTTGTCAGTAACCCTGACAGCCTGTAACTTTATGGTCAATTAATTACATTGCATCAAGTTACTCGAGTTAGTATCACACTTTATTTCTGAAGACTGCAGCTCTTAATGGACTAATGTCTGTCTACTGTAGGGAAGTTTTAGGTGAGGAGACAGGAAAAAGATCATTGGTTGATACTCTCCCCCCCCCCCTTTCCAAATATGTATTGGGGGGGACGAGGTGGGACGAGGGGGGAGAGATTGAGAATGGCAAAAATTATTCTAATGGGAGCACAGTAACAATAGTGATGAGAATCTGCTTTGAGGCTGTTACAAGTTTACAAGATGTAGATTTTCAGGTTAGAAAAAGTCTGAGAACAAAGAATGGGGAAGTATTCTCAGAAACAAAAGTAGTTTTATGACAGATGAATTGAAAGCGACCAGACAGGAACTGCAAGTAAGAAGTGCCAGTAGAAAGTTTCCTTACCAGCAAATTTACTGAGTGATAGCAAAATGGTATAAAAATGTTACACAAACTCAGTAAGAGGGCTTGGGGTGGCCATGATGTGATTGGCTGTAGGTGCAGCATTTCAGTGCTGCTTCTTCAGGCTAGAAGGGAGGGGCACGTGTTAACTGCAGCTTTATCTTCACTGATGGATAAAATAAATCCCATTTCGTATTGAGCAGTTAATCTGCTTCACCTATTCAACTGCGAGAACATCCTGTAAACATGACACTGCAGTTTCAGTGGGAATTTAGAATGTAAGGCAAAGCAGGGCAAAAACATCATCCCCTTTCCCAGATAAGATATTCAGTGGAGATCCATAGACAAGGGTCTGTGTACTTAAGGACAATACTCGTTAACTTTTTTCCTTCTCATTATCTAAAAAACCCCGAAAGTTAGCACTTTGTAGCAGCTAAAAAAAATGTATCAGAGGCTGTACTTCATGTGTCTGTTTCACCAACTGATACAGTAGCCATATGTTGTCAGGAAGAATAATTGGAAATATTCCCACTGAACACAACATAAATTAGAGATGAAGTAGTTTGCTCGGTTTTGAAAAATAAAAAAGTAATGATGTATTTTTTGTATGGCCTGTACTTACATTTTCCCTTTTCTCATTAACAAGTTTTTTAACAGCCCTGTAAATGAATAAAGTTTTCTTCCTTATTTTCTATATTGATTATGCTGCTTTCAGTCTGAAGCTCCAGAAACCCACAAAACTGTAACCAACAAGAAGCTCTCGATTTGAAGAAATGGTTTAAAGAATATAATAAAGGATATAGGAAAACACTTCTATGTTGACCTTCTCAATGAACGAATTCGAAACCAAATGTTGAAAAAAGAATAAAGAAAGCACCAGAACCAGAGAAGACATGATGGATCGAACCTTCAGGACCCTTACATATGAAATTGCATCAGTCATAATTTGGACTTATATGATAACTGGTGTACCAGCCTGGGACCAATACTTATACCTGAAATTGATGCAGACTGTTACTAAAGTTGTTAATTGTAGTGACTGTTGGGTGTGTGCACAGTTGCCTAAATCAGGAGCAGATCAGGACCTTACATTAATTGGCGTTCCAATTTCCCACACTATCTCATGGACAAATTTGTGGGTGAACACTAGCAATCTACATCCAAAGGAAAGGTTAAGATTTGGGATAGTTAATCCTAATCCAAGTAAAGAATATTATACCCGTGTATGAAGATGTATTACACCAGGAACCAGAGTATGAGATTGTTTAAATGCCACAGGTGTAAGTCACTATTCAAATTGCAATCACACTATTAGTACGTGGCATCGTGGTTCAGTGGTGGCCCATTCCTGAAGGGAAAAGATGGTATTGGTTATGTGGAGAAAATGCTTATAAGACCCTATCCCCAACTGGAAGGGGGCACGCACCCTTAGGTGCTGTTATACCCAAACTCACTATTATTGACATATATCCGTCTCGAACCCGGGTTACAGGTTTTGGAAAACCAAAGCCTGAAGTCCATCACCGGCTTAAGAGCTCAGTCTCAACCTTAAATCTACCAGCAGGTATTTGAGCTTTGATTCGGGGAAAACTCCAGGAACAAACTCGCCAACAAAGTTCTAAGTTAACAAGCAGGTATTCTTTATCGCGGCGCCGAGAGACACGGGAGATAGCTCCACCTAGCGTGTGTCTTCGTATTGCTAAACGGGCCACCCTTACATAGTCACTGGACACAATATTCATGAGGCTACACATGAATTACATCATTTTCCAGTAAGTTTCCCACGTTTACAAAAATATGATGGTGGTCTTTTAGGGTCGTTTACTTCTCCCAGCAATCTTCATAACTTCTGGCAGTTTTTGAAGCACCAGCTTAATTAACATTACAGACATAGCAATCATCCTGTCCTTCTACTTATCAGTTAGTTTAACTGCTCCCACCCTGGACATCTGCTAGTCCTGGATACTCCCCATCCCCAGGTCCTGTTTTTCCATTCTGCTTTTCTTACACTTTTAGTGCTACGGTCCTAAGGACCTAAAACTATGTCAACTACCTTCAAGCACCGCAGTTATTTTCCATTACAAAGCCTTCAAACTTAATGTTTATATAGAACTGATTACATTTTGTGCTTTTGTGCCTTCTTGTCTCAAATCCTCCCTTTTTCTGTCCTTTTGCAAATTCTTTTGCAACATTTTATATACTACAATTACCATCTACATTGGTTTTGAAATAATTTCCTGTTTCTACTTGATTCTTGATTTCATTTCTTTTCCAATTTTCATAATTTATCATAGATAGTTTACAATACCAGAAGGAACATTGTATCATACCACAAGTAATATTAAAACAATTAATATTAATATTCCTGCAACCAGTTGCCTTAACCAGGAGAGATCAGGTAACCATGAAGTTAACTTTTACCATATTTCTTCAAACCCCCAGGAAGTATCATCCTTGACCATTTCAAGAAATATTTTAGTTTGTTTCCAAATTTCCTCCAGATCTGTTTCAATCCTGCCACTTTGATCTATATAGGAACAGCAACTTTCATTGATTACAGAACAAACCCCTCCTTGTGAAGCCAATAACATGTCTATAGCCATTCTTTTTTGTAATACCATTTTAGATAGGCTAGTTATCTCTTCTTGTTCTGCTTGGATTATGTCAGTGGTTTTCCTTTCTATTTCCTTAATGCTTGCTGAGATATTTATGTCTGCCTTCTCTAATTCACTTACTCCCAAAGATGGAATTAGCCATCTCACAAAACTATGAAATGCAGTGTTCCGTTCAGCAATAGCGTTAAATCCTAGCTTAATCAGTTTAGCAAAACCTGTAACCCGGGTTCGAGACGGATATATGTCAATAATAGTGAGTTTGGGTATAACAGCACCTAAGGGTGCGTGCCCCCTTCCAGTTGGGGATAGGGTCTTATAAGCATTTTCTCCACATAAGCAATACCATCTTTTCCCTTCAGGAATGGGCCACCACTGAACCACGATGCCATGTACTAATAGTGTGATTGCAATTTGAATAGTGACTTAAACCTATGGCATTTAAACAAACAATCTCATACTCTGGTTCCTGGTGTAATACATCTTCATACACGGGTATAATATTCTTTACTTGGATTAGGATTAACTATCCCAAATCTTAACCTTTCCTTTGAATGTAGATTGCTAGTGTTCACCCACAAATTTGTCCATGAGATAGTGTGGGAAATTGGAACGCCAATTAATGTAAGGTCCTGATCTGCTCCTGATTTAGGCAACTGTGCACACACCCAACAGTCACTACAATTAACAACTTTAGTAACAGTCTGCATCAATTTCAGGTATAAGTATTGGTCCCAGGCTGGTACACCAGTTATCATATAAGTCCAAATTATGACTGATGCAATTTCATATGTAAGGGTCCTGAAAGTTCGATCCGTCATGTCTTCTCTGGTTCTGGTGATTTCTTTATTCTTTAGTAATGTATTCAAGCACATTGTTCCTTTATATTCACGGCTGTAAAGGTGGTCAATAATATCTGATACGGTCCACTCCACTTCTCCTGTAGAGGATGTCCTGAAAAATTCTTAACATGAACCCAGTCTCTGGATCTAAAAGAGTGAGTCAGATAATCCATGCTTCTCGCTCTTGTCCCTAATAGTCTCTTATTTCTTCTAATATTTTACTTGGCTAGCCTCTTCTTTTGACTGAGGTTTAGTTTGAATTCTTAACAGAGCCAGTGGTAAGGCTTGGTACCAATATAAATTCATTTCCTGACATATTTTACCAGTCTGTTATTTGATCAGATGGTTCACCTTTTCTACTTGCCCACTGGCCTGAGGCCTGTATGGAACATGTAGTTGCCAATCAATTTCTAATTTTTGCTAAATTCTTGTAACTATTTTGCCCTGAAGTGCAAGCCTTAGTCGGAAGAAATTGCCGCTGGTACTCCAAAATACGGTATTATATAGTTTAACAATACTTTAATTACTTGTCTTGAATTATTTATTCTACAAGGGAATGCTTCTGGCCACCCTGAAAAAGTATTTGTTAACACCAACAAATATTGGTAACCTCTTTTTCTCAGTAATTCAGAAAAAAATATTTGCCAGTGCTGTCTCAGATAACTTCCTCCCACAGTTGTACCAATTTGATTTCTATTTTCAGTTTTAGGATTATTCTTGAGACAGAGCTGACATTGTCACTAATTGAACTATGATATATAGATTCCTTCCTATAATTTGTTTGTCTAAGTATTTATACAAAGAGTTGCTACCCAAATCAGTTTTATTATGCTCCTCCTGAACTAGCTTTCAGAGTCGCCCATCAGATATCTGAACCCAACCCTCTTTGTTTTCCTCTCCTTTGAGATCTTCAATCAATTTTCTATCCTCCTTTGAATATCTAGGTTTAGATTTCTCAATGCTTAGTTTACCGTCAGGGATTAAGGGAATGATTTTAGATTGTTAAACTTCTCATTTGGCTCCGAAGTCAGCCAAATTATTTCCAATTTCCTAATGAGAGTCACCTTGTTGATGCCCTCAACAATACATAATAGCTACTTCCTCAGGTAACTTAACAGCTTCCAGTAGTCGTAGAATTTCTGTAGCATGTTTAATCTGTTTCCCTTGTGTGTTCAAAAGTCCTTGTTCTTTCCAGATGGCACCATATGCATGGACCACACCAAATGCATATTTAGAATCAGTCCAAATATTTATCCTTTTGTCTTTAGACAATTCCAGGGCTCTCGTTCAGCATGTTCCAGAGGTTTCTTTCAAATCTGGTCTGCTTGAATATACAGTCTCTATAGTGGCCAAGCAGCCGTGTGTTAGTAGTTCTGTTGGTTATTCCTGCAAAAGGATGCTGGATTTGTTAGCGTCGAGACAAACACATAACTGCCAGGATGGTTATATGACGTGCTTTATTGAGGCGCCGGGAACCAGGGGTACGCACCCAAATCTGGTTCTGACTCCCATCACATCGCGTTTGCAATTTATACACTAAAAATTTCCTAACTAATACATATTCAACACAGATTACATCATTTACTAATACATATGCATCAAGGATTTCTACATCAGTCTATTACGACACCAGCCTCTTTTGCGCTTGCGCAGCCCCCTCTGGTGGTTGCCCTGATGAAGTAAGGAGTCTTCCTCAGATGAAGTAAGAAGTCTTCCTCAGGTTGTCCTCTTTACCTTTTCTCTACTTGGCTAGGTCCCAATTGTCTTGTGGACGTTAGCATTCTCTTAACTTCACCAGGATGCTTCTGGCATGCCCTTTTGGACTATCTTAAACTTAGGTTCTGCTTGGGTAGAGTTTTACAATACATACACCCATACTCCCCTCACCATATACAGTTATGTTAGCTCTTGCTAAAAAGACTACCATTGTAACATTTAGTTACAGAGTAACTATGATACAAAACAGCAAAGTTACAACGTCTTCTAATATACAAAGCCTCACTATTGATTTATAAATTTCTCAAATATAATCATTTTACTATTTTATATGATTATTTTATTGTAAAACCTTCACCCTAACAGATTGACAACATTAGTAACCATGATTTCTATATCATTGTGTTCCACAAGGGTGGCCTGATATTTTAAAAAACAGAATCATAGAATCATAAAATAGTTAGGGTTGGAAAGGACCTTAAGATCATCAAGTTCCAACCCTCCTGCCATGGGCAGGGACACCTCACACTAAATCATATCACCCAAGGCTCTGTCCAGCCTGACCTTGAGCACTGCCAGGGAAGGAGCATTCACAACCTCCCTGGGCAGCCCATTCCAGTGCCTCACCACCCTAACAGTAAAGAACTTCTTCCTTATATCCAATCTAAACTTCCCCTGTTTAAGTTTTAACCCATTACCCCTTGTCCTATCACTACAGTCCCTAATGAAGAGTGCCTCCTCAGCATCCCTATAGCCCCCCCTTCAGATCCTGAAAGGCTGCTATGAGGTCTCCATGCAGCCTTCTCTTCTCCAGGCTGGACAGCCCCAATGAAGGAGATAACCAGTGGGCTTCTTTCTGTTCCAGGACTGCTAATACAACATAGGACACTAGTACAGTAATCTTTTGTCCCAGGTTAAATTTGTGAGCCTCTTCAATATTCATAACAACTGCTGCCACAGCCCTTAGGCATCTGGGTCATCCTTTGCTCGCTTCATCCAGCTGTTTTGAAAAAATACACCATTGCCCTCTTATAGGGTCCTAGTTTCTGAGCAAGGACCACTGAAGTTATTCCCTGTTCTTCACAGGAATATAGCCAAAAGGATTTAGTCACATCCAGAAGTCACAGAGCTGCAGTTCCCATTAGCTCTGTTTTTAAATTTCTAAAAGCCCTCCTCTGCTGAATCAATCCATTCCAAAGACAGAGGGGTTTCTTTTAACAGTTCATATAGTGGTCTTACCAGAACACCATAATCATATATCTAAAGTCTGCATCATCTAGTCACTCCCAGGAACTTCCGGAGCTTCTTGGTGGTCGATGGTCATGGAGTTTGACAAATGGCTTCTTTTCTAGCAGTTCCAAGTTCTTTCTGTCCTTCTGTTATTTCATATCCTAGGTAGGAAACTCGGGTTTGAATTAGTTGGGCCTTTTGTCTGGTTACCCAATAACCATTCAGTCCCAGAAAATTCAATAATTCCACCATTCACTACACACATTCTTCCTTTGTTTCTGTTAATAGGTCATCCACATATTGTAACAGAGTCCCTGTCTGAGTGGGTGGTTTCCATGATTCTAGTTCCAGTGCTAACTGACTTTGAAAAATCGTTGGACTGTTTTAAAACCCTTGAGGTAATACCATCCAAGTTAATTGGATTTTCCTTACTGTGCCAGGATTTTCCTATTCAAAAGAAACTAAATTCTGGTTTTCTTTGGCCAATGGTAAGCAAAAGAAAGAGTCCTTTAAATCCAAGACTGCAAAACATTTCTGATTATTATTCGGTTTAGTCAATAAGGTATACGGATTAGCTATTTCTGGATGAATATCCTCTACAAATCTGTTGATTGCTCTGAGATCTTGAACCAATCTGCAACTTTATTTCTTTACTGTCCAGATAGGAGTATTATGTTCCAGTTCACATTCAATTAATAATTTATATTTTAAAATTTATCAATGATTTTAAATTACCTTTCCCAGCAATTTTAGGGGATATTGTTTTATTCTAATTGGGCAGGCCTCCTCTTTTTATTTCTACTTTAATAGGCAAAGCATTTTTCACCTTACCTGGAATTTCAGATGCCCATACTCCCAGATATACCTGATTAAGGATTTCTTCTATTTCAGGGAGGTCCTCCTGTTCACTTTTCTGTTGAATTAAAGATAAACTCAAAACTGCAATTAATTGATCATTTTTAACTCTTAATTCCATTTTGCTTTCTTTAAATGTTGCTTCTCACCCTAATAAAGATTTTGGAGAATTAGCATGCATAAAAAGTTATGCATTCCTATTTGTTTTCCCAATTTGTACTTAAGGGTTTCAGAAAGAATGCCTCTTTTTGTCTCCCCCCCCCCTTTTTTTTTACTTGGTGGCCAGTAGCTCCCACATCTGTAACAAATTCATTTCCCTCTGATTTAACGCCGAATAAGTTGCTCCTGTATCCACTAGAATTCCACTTTATCTCCTCTAGTCCCTAGCTTCATTATAACCAGTGGATCTGCTAGGGTAGATTCCCCATGTGCCTGTCTAGTTCCAATTCAGCCACCGGAGCCACTCCATGGCACTTCCCCCAGAGCAGTCTCATTTCCAACGTCCAAACTTCCCACAGCACACACACAGATCAAGTCCCACAGGAGAACCCATCCCTCCACCTCTGCCTCCCCAGCACTCACCCCACGCTCAAACACAGGAGATACCCGAGCTCCCCTCCTTTCCCCCTTGGTTTTCCTTAACTTCCCCAGTATCACAATCTGAACACCTCTCCAGCTTAGCTTTCAGTTTTTCTCTGTTCTTCTCCAAAGCCAAAATTAAGGGATCTGGAGGAAGTATACTAATTTCGCATTCCTTCTGTCAGTCCGGGTGGTTTGTTAAAGTGAAAAATATATCTGCATACATTACTTCATTCCATTTTCCTTGCCACCTCAAAAACATTAATTGTAACAATGTATCATAGCTCAAGGTTCCATTTTTAAGCCATTTTTCCTGATCTTCCAAAGCATACAAAGGCCACCACTGGTTACAATATTTTATCAACGTTTTCTCATTTACCGAGCCCTCAGGAAACCCTCCCAGTTCTTTCCAGTGTGCCAAAATGCACCCTAAAGGACTCTTTTTTCAAGATCTCTCCACTCTGCTGATTTCCCGTTATCAATCTCGTATTCAACACAAACACACGGGATCCCACAGACACACTCCACACAGTTAAAACACTTGAGACAGAGACTAAAATTCTACCAAACTAACAACAATTAACAGTTATAACAGTCTGGCACCAGTACCAAAATTACAAGACCAAAATCAGAACTATAACAAGCCACAACGTAAGTCAAATACCAGTAAAATCCAAAACCTTTCCTACAAGAAGCCCACTGCATCTTGCAGGACCCAAACGACAAGACGCCCTCTGCTTCTTGTGGGTGTATACCAAAAGGACGCTAGCAGCCGGGTATAGAATCATAGAATAGTTAGGGTTGGAAAGGACCTTAAGAACATTCAGTTCCACCCCTCCTGCCATGGGCAGGGACACCTCACGCTAAATCATATCACCCAAGGCCTCGTCCAACCTGGTCTTGAACACTGCCAGGGATGGAGCATTCACAACCTCCCTGGGCAACCCATTCCAGTGCCTCACCACCCTAACAGGAAAGAATTTCCTTCTTATATCCAATCTAAACTTCCCCTGTTTAAGTTTTAACCCGTTACCCCCTGTCCTATCACTACAGTCTAATGAAGAGTCCCTCCCCAGCATCCCTTTACCCACGAGATTTCCTATCTCGATTTATGGAAGGCTTCCAAACTTTGTGTACGCTTACCAAAACAATTTACCAAACCGAAATGCCCCCTACATCTTACAGACTATACAAAAGAAAAGAATGCCTTTTATGATACGGCCCTTGTCTGCTCCCGCAGTGATCCGAATGAGTTGAGGGGTCCCCCCAGGAAAAACTCTCGAGGGCCCTGTCCTCAGCGGGTCCTGCAGCCGAGCAGAGAGGGTCCCATCTGAGTCGCCAAATTGATTCGGAGGAAACTCCAGAACAAACTCGCCAACAAAGTTTCAAGTTAACAAGCAGGTATTCTTTATCGCGGCGCCGAGAGACACGGGAGATAGCTCCACCTAGCGTGTGTCTCCGTATTGCTAAAGGGGCCATCTTTACATAGTTACTGGACACAATATTCATGAGGCTACACATGAATTACATCATTTTCCAGTGAGTTTCCCACGTTTACAAAAATATGATGGTGGTCTTTTAGGGTCGTTTACTTCTCCAGCAATCTTCATAACTTCTGGCAGTTTTTGAAGCACCAGCTTAATTAACATTACAGACATAGCAATCATCCTGTCCTTCTACTTATCAGTTAGTTTAACTGCTCCCACCCTGGACATCTACTAGTCCTGGATACTCCCCAGTAGATACTTACACCAGCTTAATGGTTCATTAACACCACAAACATAGCAATCATCCTGTCCTTCTACATATCAGTTAGTTTAACTGTGCCCACCTTGGACTTCTGCTAGTCCCAGATACTACTCCTCAGGTCCTGTTTTTCTATTCTGCTTTTCTTACACTTTTAGTGCTAAGGTCCTAAGGACCTAAAACTATGTCAACTACCTTCAAGCACCGCAGTTATTTTCCATTACAAAGCCATCAAACTTAATGTTTATATAGAACTGATTATATTGTGCTTTTGTGCCTCTTTGTCTCAGCTTTCATTCAAAAATGTCGATTTTTATTGTACCTGTAAAATATGCAAACCTATAAATATTTTAGTTTCATTGCAACTATCAAAAGACATTGTAATTACTACCTTACTTAACAGCTAGGATTAGCCAACTGTCACCTAATTTAACAGTTGTAAACAAGAGAGAGTTTACCATGGAAAAGAAAATACCACTGTGATACAAAAGCAAATAAAAATTACCCTGACTCTTTTAACATAACAGGTAAGACACTCAAAAGATTTTCTGTTAACATTGTGTGAAAAAGATTTATTTAAGCCTGTGTGTTAAAATCATATGGAATTGACTATTCAGGAACAACTATTTTCACAGCAAAGGGAAACAGCAACTGTGCTAACAACTCATTTTGCCACTGTAGGTTCTAGCTAATGGCTTGCTAATTAGTACTGATGAGAAAAGATAATGTAGGTAGATAAATGTCTGTGCCTTCTACTTCATTGTGTTAAAGTTAATTAGACATTTAAAGTAAACAGAGTACTCCCTGTTTGCATGGGACAGCAAATAAGTATTTCCTAGAGAAACCTGAAACTCCGGTAGTTTCACTCCGAAAGAAGCCAGTCTTGTGTATACAAATGTAAGTACGGGATTAGAGATCAGCCACTAAACTTGCAGAAGCCTTATCTGCTAAGGCAGGAGTATCTCAAGTAAAATTTTGACTTATTTTCAAGGATTTCAAGATCCTGGTGATACTTGCTTATGAAAGCTGTGGATTGATAGACTCTTCAGCACAAAATGAAGGGCTACTGTTTGGGTTTGCAGTCCTTGGGGGTTTTGTTTTTAAAATGTATAATATATTGTGCTTGTAGTGAGTCTAAATAAGGTAAAACATAAGCTTGAGAAATTAATCAAAATACGAGCTTCTCAGGGATAACACTGGGAATTAAAATCTAATTTTTGAACAGTTGGTTCTTACTAGTGAACACTTCCTGGTTCTCATGTAGTCTTTGTATAGAATATACTCAGTTGTACGTTCCCCTTGTGATACCACACCCCCCAGCGAGGTGTAGAGGCCTGGAAGCACAGCGGGACACGGCTCTTCAGGTACAAGTCTGGGGCAGGCTTCTGCACGGGTACCTGTGCACGGCCTGTTTGAATAGCTTGCAAAACAATGCTGTTAGACAAACCTTGCCACGTACCGGCTAAGGCTTGTAATTCAACTAAATCCGCACCTCCCTTGGTCATATTGATCCAGGGTGGAGTTTGCTTTACCCCTGGATTTAGATAGGAAATGTTCTACAGTGGTTTTGCTGCCCTTCCCTTCGCCCGGAGCGCTGAGGAGTTCGGGGACAGGCCCTCCTCTGGAGCATTACGCGTTTCCAGGTAGCCGAGCTAATGGGCACTATCGAGTGTCTGTCAATTTTTAGTTATGTCTTTTTAAAAACACCGAACACGTTTCTGATCGTGGGCTGTCAGCAGCACACTGCAGCATTCCTCCATTTCTGTACAGAGCATTTCGGGACGGAAGGGCTGGCCGGAGTCGCTGAAGAGCCGGGTTTGGGACCTCTCAGGCGGCCACCAGTGGCGCCTGAGGGACGCCTAGGACAAGCTCCGGTCACTGCCGTGCCCTGTGCTCTCCGGCTCCGCGACACTGCCTAACGCGCCCTGCCCCGCTCCCGGGCTCAGCATTCCGGTCTTGGCCCCCTGAGGGGCGGGGCGGGGCGGGGCGGGGCGGGCCCCAGCGGGCCCCGGCGGAGGCGGTACCGTCCCGCCCCCTTGGCGTGACTCAGGTTTGTCCCGCATGAGCCGCCGTAGCGCAGAAATGGCGTCGGCGGGCTCGAGTGATAGCGATGGAGACGAGCTGGTGAGTTACGGGACTGCGCTGCAGCCGCTGGCGGAAGGTGAGAGAGCTCACGGAGCAAGACTGCTGCTCTCGTGGGCTCCGTCGCGCGTTGCGGTGGGCGCTGGGGAGCACCGCGGGCCGGGAGGCGGCCAGGCTTGTGGGGCTTGTGCTGGGGAGGTGTCCGGAGGGCCCGCGCACCGGTTCGGCGCAGGGCTGCTGCCTTTTCTGCGGCCTTCGCTTTGGGAACGCTAAGGGTCGCCGGGTGGAGCGGTGTGGGAGCGGAAGGCAGGCTGCCCGCCGCGAGGATGTGGGACGTGATGCTCAGCGCTACGCCGGCTTTCCGGGGTGTGGGAGAGGGACTGGGGTACCAGGTCTTGCTGTTATCGGAGCGGGGGCCGGTCTGTCTCAACTGTCCTTGCGCCAAGCCTCGGAAAATAAAAAATACGTACGTGAAAAAAAAAACGGCCTTCAGGTGTAACAGCTGAGCTCTGTGCAGTTACACACGTTAGTATAGTTGTGTTCTCAGCAAGGCAAGAGAAGACGCAGGGGAGGTCTTGTAACAGTCTTCTAGTACCTAAAGGGGCCGACAGGAAATCCGGAGAGGGACTTTTAATAAGAACATGTAGTGACAGGACAAAGGGGAACGGCTTTAAACTTGGAAAAGGGTGGATTTAGATGAGATATTATGAAGAAATTCTTCACTATGAGGGTGCTGAGGTGCTTGCACGGGGTGCCCAGAGAAGCTGTGGCTGCCCCATCCCTGGCAGTGTTCAGGGCCAGATTGGATAGGGCTTGGAACAACCTGCTCTAGTGGAAGGTGTCCCTGCCCATGGCAGGGCTCTGAAATTGGATGAGCCTTGGGGTCCCTTCCAACCCAGACCAGCAGGTGATTCTATGAATTTCCTACTTGGATTCATGAGATGGGCTTGGCATTGTCCAAGGAGTTTTTACAGCTGTGACTCCTGAGTCCAAGCTACTTAATTAATATAAATATTGTTAGAAAGTGGCAAATTCTCATGTCAAAGTTGATACTGTAATTTCTCAAAACCATTACCTGAGTGATGAAATCCTGTCAGGGGTCTTGTATACTTAACAACTAAAAGTGTCCTTTCACAGGAAAAAAAAAAAAGTTCTTGGAACTCGTTAGAATTCAGGATTTCTACTTGAACACTTCATGCCTTTATGTCAGCAGCAAACGTCAACAATGCATACAAATAATATGGCTAGGAATAAATGTGAAGTGTGTGATGCTTTCCACCACAGGATGGCTACTGTTTGATCCAGTTTTTAATTGGAATTAAGAGATGGCATCTGGAGCAAGCGGGGAGTCCATTCTTTATGCAGGGTTGTGACTTACTTTCTGATTTAACTGTAGGTGAACGACTTAAAAAGCCAGTTCCTCTTCAAGAGCAGACTGTTAAAGATGCAAAGGGACGATATCAGCGTTTCCATGGAGCGTTTACTGGTGGCTTCTCTGCTGGCTACTTTAACACTGTTGGCACAAAGGAAGGTTGGATACTTTTCTGTCTTCTGAGGAGGGTTGATTTGTTGCCATAATTTGATGCCTTAATTAATTGTCATTAAGTGTTGGTTGGGTTGGTTTTTTTTGTTTGTTTTGTTTTTGTATTTTTTTTTCCTTTCCTGCTATTTGTTATACTGTAAATAGTTGAAATGATACTGTTGAAGTTAATTCCCCTGAATTTTTGGACTGCAGTTTTATAGATGTTCCCCTGCTCTCAAACTTAAGGTGAAAAGTTGAAACGTTTGAATTGCTTTCAAATACTATATTGCAGTCTCTTACTTGGATACTTACTCTCTTTAAAGGATGGGCTCCCTCGACTTTTGTATCGTCACGGCAGAAAAGAGCAGACAGAACTGTTCTTGGACCAGAAGATTTCATGGATGAAGAGGTAAATTTAGAAAGTAGTAGAAATCTTTTGGAATGAGTTGCCATGACAGCAGATTTTTCAGGCAAGGAAATCTTAAATCGAAAAAATGGAAGTGACTTTAAAATTACTTCTTGTGTACAGTGTTATCCTGCTGGGTCCTATAGGGTGTTTCATAGGTCCATGTAGGAAGCTCCTGTAATCTCCATTTTAAAACCCAACCAACCAGAAAACCAAAATCTCCTGAACTAAACAGATGACCAAAAGCACCCAAAAAACCAAAACCAGAACTCAAGCCTTTCACTTTATTGGAAAATACAACTACTTTTGAAGGTGTTTAAAAACAAGACCAGTCAATTTATTGAAAAAGCAACTGTATAAATGGCTTAAAAAAATTAGCTGATGTGGGGGTCATATCCCCTTTTCTTTCCTTTGCCATTACAGTGAATAACTTTTTGAGGGAAACATCGTTTTAATCTTCTTTTTTTTTTTTTCTTTTTTTCCTCATTTTGTCTATATTCCCCAGGATTTTAGTGAATTTGGGATAGCTCCGAAAAATATTACAACCACAGATGATTTTGCATCCAAAGCTAAAGACATGATAAAAGAGAAAGCAAGACAGATTGCAGGAGTAGTTGCTACCATTCCAGGAATCACTGCATTTGATGATTTAATAGGCCCATCAAAGTAAGTAAATTTATGTGAGAGTTAACCAGATGATTTCACTTAGAAGTGTTGTATTGGCTAGAAAAGTAATGTTTGATCACAGTAATTCATGAAAGAGACTTGGAGATCTGCAGTGTTGCACTTTCCAGGTGGCCTCAACCTCGATTTTTGTTTTGTATGTGCAGACTCTTAGCAGGTAGACATTTCCAAACTGGGATGTCTTGTAAATGAAGATGTTGATACATTCAGTTTGGATGTTAAAGTGGGGTGTATAATTTTGAATGGTAGATATGTATTGTCTTAAAAATATTAAAGATGTGGTTTCAGGCAATTCCTTTTGTTTTCTTCTTAGAATAACAGTTGGGGTTGAACTATTACGAAAAATGGGCTGGAAAGAAGGACAAGGAGTTGGACCGCGTGTCAAAAGAAAGCCATGCAGGCAGAAACCTGGTAAGTTCAGTGAAGTTCCTGAACTTCTAATAGAAAATTAGCATAGACTGATGAGAAAGATAATTTTAAAACCTTCTCTTTGGTCTGTTTCTTTAATCTTGGAGAAATTTCACAAAGAGTTGTAATTTAGCATTAGTTGTAATTATGCTATTATGTGTCTTACAGACCCTGCAGTGAAAGTATATGGTTGTGCATTACCACCTGGACTCTCCGCGGGTTCTGAGGTATTGAACAAGCAGAAATTCTTTGTTTGCTTACGTGAGAATATGTGCTAAGGCATTTAACTCCCCCCTCCTTCTTTGATGTCTTTGGTATTTTAACATGCAGTTCCAAGCTTTTTAAAAAGTATTCATAAATATTTATCCTTACAGTGAAGAAAGGTTTTTTAAGTAAATACATCTGTTCTTTTGCTACCTAGGCAGGTGTAATTCATACATACTT
The DNA here is from genome assembly GCF_034315485.1 of Pezoporus occidentalis. NCBI lineage: Eukaryota > Metazoa > Chordata > Aves > Psittaciformes > Psittacidae > Pezoporus > Pezoporus occidentalis. The sequence goes on from NW_026916253.1 coordinate 2,856,052, forward strand.
TCTTACATAATTCAGGAAATTCAAACTTGCCTAGTCTTATGTTCACTAAATGTTGTAAAAACTCAGCATAAAAAAACTTTTAAGTTATATTTGCTGTTAATACTTCTATTTTCTACAAGGATGAAGAGGATGAATACCAGCCAGAGAATGTGACATTTGCACCAAAAGATATAATGCCTGTAGATTTGATTCCAAAAGAGAATGTCCATGGACTTGGCTATAAGGGATTGGACCCCTCACAAGCTTTGTTTGGTGCCTCTGGAGGAGGACACCTGAATCTCTTCACAGGTGATTCTGACGATACAAGGAATTTAATTGGTGATCTGAGGCACAGTAAAGGAAGAAAACTAGGTATTACGGGCCAGGTGAGGACATTTTTAAAAGCATTTTATTGTTAGCACAATGAAATCTAAGTAAGTGTTGAGTTTTCTCCTCTGGAAGGCACCTAGTCATTATAAAGTTGTAATAAAATATTAAATGTGGTTTGAGAAGAGGATTTGTTAATTTTTTTACTTAAGGTGAAGATGTGGGAAATCTGTAGAACTCTTACATGCCTCCACTTACTGATACTGTTAAAAGGAACTATGAAATACCTCAGTGGTAAAGGTGGAAAAATTTTTTGTCTGTCTTTGATTAGAGAAAATTAACATTCAGTGCTTCTTTAATTTATATTTTTGTTCAGTTTTACTTCCACTAATGTTGAGTCTGTCAGTATCCTGGGTTCAGCAGTAGCAGTCATTTTTCTCTCAGTAGCTGGTGCCGTGCTGTGGTTTTAGACTTTAGTCTGGGAACAGTGCTGATAACACACCAGTGTTCTTGCTCAGTAATGCTTACTCCTATCAAGGATTTTTTCAGTCTCATTTTCTGCCAGGGAGGAAGGGAAGCTGGGAGGAAGCAGAGACAGGACACCTGACCCGAACTAGCCAAAGGGGTATTCCATACCACAGCACATCATGCCCAGTATAGAAACTGGGGGGAGTTACCCATAAGGGCCAGATTGCTGCTTGGGTCAGGCTGGGTATCAGTCAGTGGGTGGTGAGCGGTTGTATTCTCTTCCCTTGTTATTTCCCTTACCGTTATTAAAATTGGTGGTAGCAGTAGTGGTTTGTGTTATACCTTAGTTACTGTGCTGTTACTTCAACCCATGGGAGTTACGTTCTTCCGATTCTCCTGCCCATCCCTCCACGAGCAGGGGGAGGAAGAACAGGTGGAGTGAGCGAGTGGCTACTTGGTTTGGAATTGCGGGCTGGGTTTAAACCACAACTGTCAGCTAGAGAGGTTTTGCTTCCTTCCATGGTATTTGTAGTTCTTAAGTAGAATCATTGTCAGTTTATATTTCTGGGAATTATACTTGTTTAATTTTCATGCCAGCTTAGTTTTTTATCTTTGAGAACTTAACGTGCTCTTAGTCAGACTGCAGATGTTACCCTGTGGAATTAAGCTATTGTTCTCATCCCGTACAGGCCAAACTCACTGTCCCTCCCTGCCAAGAGAGTGGAATATATTTGCTTTTGTGTTTGGTTGGGTTGGCTCTTTCTTTCACTAGTTGGTAGCACTTTTCTTTTTGTGAAGCTGTACATTTTTCCCAGGATACATATACGTATACTGGACATCTTGTGTAATACAGATGAATATATATATGTAGATGTGTTCTGACATGACTTAAAAATACTAATTTTACACCTCTGAATTCTCGTGTTTATTTGAATATGTATTTTAGGCTTTTGGTGTAGGAGCTTTAGAGGAGGAAGATGATGATATTTATGCAACTGAAACACTATTAAAATATGATACAGTTCTGAAAGATGAGGAACCTGGAGATGGCTTTTATGGCTGGACAGCACCTAAACAGTATAAAGCAAACAAAAGTAAGAACTGGTTCTGTCTGAAGAGCTGTAATGTAACTTGTATTGGGGGTGGAGGAGGGAAGAAGGCAGAAATGTAGTCTCTGTTTGCCAAGTATTTGAATTTTCAGGGGACTGGTATCTTCTAGTTCTGATTTCTGGAACATTATCTATTCTTCCTTCCTTATTGAAGTGTCCAAATCTGGAAATAATTTCCAAAGTCCTACACTAATCCCAGTGTATATTAAACTCCCAAATCCTGTTTTTTAAAGGACAACATGCATTGCTTTGTGAGATGCAGTATTTAGTTCCACTGAACAACTGTTTGTGAATCATGGCTACAAAATAACACCAATACTTGCAAAGAAAAATTTTTTTTTCTAGATACACTTGTGTATTTTCAAATTAATTTGTAAATTTGGTCTTTATATCACTTTAGAGCAGTTTCTAAGTGCATGAAATACTGTAGTTAATGTTAGTTGTACACTATTAATGGCGCTCATGATCTTGGCTAGGCACAGCAGTGATACTTTTGCCTTACTATGAACCATGTTCATCCTACAGCAATCTCTCTGGTAGCAGTTTTTTAGCCATACAGTAGTATCAAGATTCAGACCCCTTAATTTTAAATGAAAGACAACTACAGTTACACTCAATAAAATATATTGAAAAATGGAAAATAATCAGAAAAATGCTTTTTGCCAAACATATATGATTTAAAATCTGACCGATTCTCTGGTTGTTTTATAGGGTCAGAAAGAGAAGTTAAATACACAGGCATAATCTTGGATGGTTTTTTGCTGGCATCAAAATCATCAACTCCAAGCAAGGTAAGCAGATACTGATATTTAAGTATTAAGAATAACATCAGCAAATTGACATGTGAGCTGTATGGATATGGACTTTAAGGATGCTCACGAGCTTTTACGTTCTTAGTTCTCATCAGCAATAAAGTTTGTGGAAGGAGCAAAATTATAGTGTTGAAAGCTATAATTGAATAATGGAAACCTAAAACTTGTCAGACTAGTGGGTGAATTTAGTTTTTGCCTATATACTGGCTTTGAACAAGTGCCTTTCACACTGTTGTTTGGCATAAAGTTAAGAGGAATGGTTTGACTTCACTTTGAAATAAAAAGTAGTACATATTTTATTTCTGGATCTTTTAGATGCAACATTCAGTTTTCCATAAAAATCAGGTCCCATACTTCTGTTGGTGACAAGTGAATTTGTTAACTCTGTTTCAGATTTGCCTCATTTATACCACATATATTTGCATAAATGAGAATACAAACAGAATTGTGGTCCTTTTTCTAATGAAGAAAAAGGATATTGGTATATAAAATTGCATTGTTTGGGAAGCATAGGGATAACCTCTGGAGTAACAGCTTGAATTAAGGAAAGTGGGGGAAAAGGGCTGTGAAAGACATTAAAATACAATAAGCACAGAAGTATTCAATAGTGCAATTAACTGATTAAAACGTGACTTTTGTTAAGAAAAGTAATTATTAAGCAATACCTAGAGCTTTTATCAAATAAAAGCAATGCATGTTAAAACTTGTTAATTTTGCTACAGCTTGATGTACATTTTTCCTAGTTTTCGTAGTATGTGTTAACAATGTAAGATTGTTCCCAAAGTCTGTATTACGATGCTACTTACTGGCTGGGTCTGAAAGAATCAGTAGCTTGTTATACCTGTTTCTACTGCTGAGGTGTAAACATGAATTTTTAGAGTGAGGTGACTTTTACTGAAACACATTTGTAAGTGTTACATACAAAGCTGTATCTCTTTGTTATTGTATTTTTTTTTTTTGTCGTCTCCCTGCCAAGATGTATCCACCACCTGCCCTGCCACGAAATTACAGACCAGTCCATTACTTTCGACCTGTGGTAGCAGATGGGAATGAAAACTGCCATTTACAGAAGGCACTAGAGGAATCAACTGGAAAACTTGAGAAGGATACGAGACAGCAAAGCAGGCATGCTCTGAATGCTTCCCAAAGGAGGGAACAACTAGGAGAGCCTTGTCTAAAAGGTACTGATAATATGTGGCATCTTTGTTTGGGTATCAGGTCCCCTATTTGTCTATATAACAGCAAAAATTTGGTCTAGTCTGAACAGTATTTGCTAATGTAAACATACTAAATCTAGTTGGCTTAGTTAGAATACCTCATCATTGTTCAGTTTCATCTCAACCGCTTGTTGACATATCTGCCTATATTTTTATTTACTTCAGTCTTTTAAAGAGTAAAAAAGTGTGTGGGATTGTGTTTTGCTGTGTTATTTTTATTTTTCTTTTGTGGCCTTATTATGGATTTAGAATACAAAAGGCTGTGAGGTTTGGGGTTTTCTTTCCCTGGAAAATGAGGTTTCACTGAAATACATTCAAATTCACTAGAAAAGTAATTTCTAAATGTGGTTTGCATTTGTATCCCCAGTACTAAAGTTTACAAATATGTAAATATGTGGAAAATAGCATAAGACATGCATGAGTGGCCTTTTTTTTTTTGTCATCTCTGCTATTACACTATTAATTGCTGCTTAAGAGCATTTTCTCTGAATGTTTGTTCATAGTTGTAGGCTTTTTTCCTCTACTGAAGTGGCAGAAATAGCTATAGTAATTTTTTATTTCTTACTGCTTTTCTTTTTTTGGTTTTAGGTCCAGCTCCTTCTGTTTTGGAATATCTGTCTGAGAAAGATAGAGAAAGACTCAAAAAAGTGAAACAAGCATCTGAACAAAAAATGAAAGCAAAAATAATTCCACAGGAGCCCCAAAATAGCAGCGGCCAGCCAACCTCCCTAGATGGTGCTTCTCACAAATGGCTAAAGTTGTTGGGGCCGCAGTTAGCAGATGCTGGTTCTAGTGACTTCAAACCATTTGCAAAAAATCCAGAAAAGCAAAAAAGATACGAAATTTTTGTGAAAAGTCTTAAACAAGGAGAAAAAGGTAACTGAAGAGATTAATTCCAACACTTTATTTTGTCTCTGAAAAAAATTCTTGAATTATTTTTTCCTTTTCTATCATTCCCTTTTTTGTCCTGATGTGTTTTATGTTCACTCTGAGTTCTCTTCCACAGCATTTCTCCCTCTATTTCTTTTACGGCCAATATTAAAAGAAACTTTTACTGATACTTAATTGTGTTGACTTCAGGAAAACTGCTCAGTAATTAAGTGTCAGCAAGACTTGATTTTAGGCATGATATTTCACATTTTGATTCTGTAGCAGAGGTGAAGTTCTACTTAATTGCCTGGGTTTTCCTTCTTCCATTTGCCAAAGTAGGCTTTAGCTTTGGTCGGTACCATGAACTATGTATGGAATAAGCATTTTCATTAAGTTTGTTTCACTTTGAGGAGTAAAAGTGACAGATCCTATAAAGGCAGAAAGGTCATAGTAGAATGAAAGGAAAAATCAAAAGAAAACCCATACCATATATTTTCAGAGGAGATAAGAGGTCTGAAGTTGAATGAAGCAGTTCATACTTGTCAAAGGTTGTATTCAGTGTCTTTTGGATACTCAAACTTCTGTTCTGTCAGAAAAGTCTGTGGCTGTCAAATCGGAGCATGCATGCTCCCAAAAACCTCAACCCCTTAATCTGCTGTCCTTGTCCTGCTTCAGTCTCCTTCCATTTTGTTTAGGTTTTTGCTATTAAAGGATACTGTGGTGGATCTTACATTAAACCAGGTACTTTTGATGCCTTGTGGTGAGTTCCCTGGTACTGTGATTTTTATGTAAGGCATAAAAAGCCAAAATCTGACCTAGGGAGAGCAGCAGCAGCAGGTGAATGTAATTGTCTTAAAATGAAAAAGTGAGGGTTGGCTTGTTTTTAAAATTTTAAGGTACAAAGAGGCTATTGGACAAGAAGAAAAAGGGCACCAGCAAAGATTTGCAGAGGAAAGGGTATAGTGTTAGAAAACCTGGTTTTGTTATTGTAGGATTTTTTTAAAATAATCCTTTTCACTGTATGATAAAAGACTTCCTGCTCAGTAGCTGCTAATGGTTATTGCATTGGGATGGACTACTTGATCTTTGAACCCATAATTCCTCCATTCAGGACTGGGGTTTCCCCTGTGTAAAGTTGAATGTCGCTAAGGAGGTGCCTACAGGCATAATGATGAAAATGTGGAAATATTTAAGCTGAGTGATTAAGATTCTCATTCTAAGAGTGTCTTTGCTTGGCTAGTGTTACTTCCTATTCCTTCTGGTAGCAAATGTGAATCTATTGCTTTAAATAGGATCTGTATTGTTGACAAAATTTGTGTCCAAATTCTGTGTTTATCAGTGGGCACTCTATATACCAGAAAGCTCCTTGAAGTTACCAAAGGCTGGCCAGGTTTCCTCGCTAGTTAACTTTTTTGTTCTGTGTCTTAGTTATTTGATACAGATTTGGATTATACTTCTTGTTTTAAATGCCTATTAAATACATTAGATATTTAAAACATTCCTTTAGGGGGCAGTGAGTAAGGAGTCAGCATTACGAGTAAAATTATTTGAAGTATGTACCTTTCATTTGGCAAATGCTGTCATTCTTGCAGTCGTGAAAAATTACTCACCAAGGATAGCACAGTTGAGATGAATACTATTCTTAAACTAAATACTCATTCAGTACTTGTGAAAATGGTTGTTTATTATATTGATTTTTTTGTTTAAAAACTGTCAGACCTAACCAAGCTGTAATCTCTGCTAAACATTTCCCTCCTCATCTTACAGTAGATACATTGAAGCAATATTTAGACCCAAATACGACAGAATGGGAGCGAGAAAGAGAACAAGAGGAGTTCTTCCGTGCAGCAATGTTCTACAAGTCTTCCAATTCAGCGCTGTCTTCCAGGTTTACCCGAGCCAAATATGAAGATGATGTTGACAAAGTCGAAGTTCCTCGGGACCAAGAGGTATGTGTTGTTCATTGTTTTAGTACGTTCAAGTTACAGTTGCTGCCTTATCTCTGACTTCCAAAATTCTTTCTCTTTACAACTCTTTTGCAGATGCAGTGTCAATGTTCTGTTGCCTTACGTTGAGCAAACTTTTGATAACACTCATTGCATACTAAGCAGGAATTTGTTAAACTACACTTACATATTTTATGTTTCCATCCTGTTCTTAAGTCTCAGTTATGGTCAGTTCGGTAAGTTTTTACTTATTTAGCAGCTAGAAATGTTTGACTTTTTCAGAAAGATATTGATGATAAGGAAACTGCTGTGAAGATGAAGATGTTTGGCAAACTCACAAGAGACAAGTTTGAATGGCACCCTGAAAAGCTGTTGTGTAGAAGATTTAATGTTCCTGATCCATATCCTGAGTAAGATCATTGATACTGATATTTTTAACGCTTTATGAAAATTCTGAGTTTTTCATTTGCTCGAGGAAGATTTGGCTTGATGTTATCTTATGTCATAATAGATGTAATATAGAACTGCCTAATGTTTCTATTTGCCTCATAAAATATGGTGACCTCTGACAAAATAGTATGTTTTAAGGATTACTGTAGCTGTTTCAGCTTGTTGTAGATAATTTGAGGCCTTTTCTGTGTTGGGAGCAATCGTCAATAACCATTTTTATGTCCCTCCAGGTCTTCCATTGTTGGGCTACCAAAAGTGAAACGAGACAAGTATTCTGTTTTTAATTTCTTAACTGTGCCTGAGCCCACCACATCTGTAACTCAAGCAACAAATGAAAAAATCCAACAGAGTAATAGTCTCAACAGTAAGTTTTCTGTTACTTTATTAATTTATGAGATAATAGTATAGAAAAATCTTGTCTTTGTCATGGAAAAAATACCTGATTTATTTTCTTAATTAAAAAAAAAAAAAGTAAATTCAGTGACATAAAACATCAAGACAGTAGTATTATGCTAGTTTCTTCTACCTAGAAGATATTTATAGGTCGGGTATTCATTAGAAAGATTTAAAAAATGTCAAACTCTACTGAAGAAGCTGAGTAATTTAAAGTCAAGTAGGCCATCAAATGCAGGATAATTTGGCATGCAACTGATATGAATGTTTGGGATGTTTCTAGAACCAAAGAAACCTTCAAGATGGGATATGTCAGATAAAGAGAAGGAGAAAAAAGATTCTATCAGTGAATTCATTAGTCTTGCTAGATCAAAAGCTGATGCTCAGCAGCAGCAGCTGCCAGTGCCAGCAACAGAAGAAGGCGGAACTGGGCTGAGTGAAAGTCTTCCTGCTGAGGTGAGTTTACAGTGGTGTTTGAACTTAAAGGGGACTAGCTGTAAACATTCCCAACCCTGAAATAAGGTTGGGTAATACATGTATTGATTTAATACAGATCAGTTTGCAAAAGAGCTAACTCAGCTTAAGGAGATGTGAGACTGTACTGTGAAGAATTTTGAGGTTATAAGTGAGAGATGTGAAACATTCACAGCATACAAGGAAAGCAAGTATGACTATACCTGAAGTAGGGATTTAAAAGAAAAGAAAATATACCTTAATAGTCTGGGAGTTAAATTTGGTCCCTTTACATCCCTTTTGCTCTCAGGTGCAGAAGATACATAAATATATATATAAATTTTTTTTTCTTTTCCTGCTTTGAATAGAGAACTGTGGATACTTTGGCAAGAAAAGGGATGTTTTCCATTTGCTTTAAATTTAACTGTGTATAACTGAAGTTTGAATTAATGAATTAGAATTTATAATATCTGGGGATCTATTTTCAACCATCTGTGTAGCACAAATTGCACTACTCTTTACAGGACACTGTCTTAGCTTAGCAGTGTTTCAGAGTTCTACTGTTTCAGACTAGCAGTTCCTAAGATTGTGTATTTCACAGCTACTGTGATACTCTAGTGTTCTGTAAATACATGTCAGCATATTTGAAGTTACTGCCTAGCAGGGAGGGATCATTAGTTTCTTTGGTGTTTAAATGCAGTTTGTTAACGATGTTGTTTTGCAGGCAGCTAATGAAGATAAAGATCAGGAAGAAGACAGCAGACCATCCATAGACTTATTTAAGGCCATCTTTACAAGTTCCTCAGATGAAAAATCTTCTTCATCTGAAGAAGAGAGTGAGGAAGAAGAGCAACCATCTACTTCAGTAGTAGATTCAGAAATCACCAAGCAAGTTGATCCCCCAGGCAGTTCTTCATCTAATGTACAAGGTAGTACTCAACAGATGTTCATTTTTATAAATACATGAAAAAAGCTTCATTTATAAATAGTGCTGCTAGGACAATGCTAGGCTTTTGTGCAGATCATCTGGCACTGGTGTTGCTGTAGAAAACGTGAATAATACAGTGCTGAATAAGGTCTTGCATGTTCTAGGGTTATTTACATTGCCATATGTCTTGTGTAGATTTTGCAAGCTAACTGCTCTATGAAGTATGCTTGCTATACAGTGAGGAGGAACAAAACATCTAATGTTAGAGCATACATAACAGAAATACAGCGAAACTTTTCTACCTGTGATAAATTCAAGATAGATTGATCGATTGACTGTCTTGTGGTGGATATTTGACAAACTCGGAAACAAATAACTTGCACTTCTCTGATAATAAAAATTCAGTCTTTAAATACTGACATTCCAGTAAAATACAATGTTGAAATAATTTTACTAAGACATTGGAAGTTGCGTATTATTTATATTCTAGTTATAAAATTTTCCAGAATACTTAAACAGGAGGGGGAGAAAACCAATCTTTTACTCTACTTACTAGTATTTGAATTTAATAAGTAAGCTGTAAAAAGTTTCTGTATTTTCAGGGTGTCATTAAATTAACAAAATGTACGATAGCTTACAATGAAAATACTTTGTCCACTTACTGTCATACATCTTGTGGAGACTTTTATTCATTCTAAGTAATGGAAGGGTAGTACTGTGTTACTAAATGAAAGCAAACATATGCACTGTTATTAATTTAATTAGTAATTGTATAGTTTAAAAGGTCAATTTTGATTAAAAAAAAAAAAGTAAATCCAACAAACAACACAGAATGTTGATGGCTTTCAGAATGCCAGCTATCCAGCTGTCCAAAGCAGTCCGCAGGGAAACAGGATGCTGATCCATTTGCTTTCTTGGAAGTTTTTAGAAAGCCTTCTTTAACTTTCTTCAGCACTTCTTGGGAAAATAATCTTACTGTATATTCCCTTCAAATAATGACGTTTTTGTGTTTTTTGTAGAGAATGTGGTTGCTACAACTGATGCTGGTGTTCCTTTGTTGCCTACTTCAAAGCAGGAACTGGATGCATCTGAGGAATTTGGACCAAAGTTGCCTCCGGCTTTTTATTCTGGTAGGTTCTGCAGACTCCTAACGTTTAAATTCTGCACATCAAAATTGTATGCAAAATACACAGTATTCCTATTTAAAAACCATTTGCCAATAGGCATTTTACCTCTTAAATGAGATCAGCAAATGCTTTTGTTAACACACTGTGGTCCACTAGTAGGAACCTCTTTGCCTATGTACCAATTTTGCTGTAGCTCTATAGAGGCAATGATAAAAGAATGTAGTGAAAATACAAGACTAGCATTATGGTTTCTTTTAATAACAGATTGCAAGGTCATTTAATTACAATAGGGAGGTTGCAGTTAGGAGTTTTAGACATTTAAGTTCTGTTTGAAAGCTTAGTTGTGGGTTGGTTTGTTTGTTTTTTTTTTTTTTAACCTATCATATTAGTTTAAAAGTAAAATAGAATTTAATAATAAAATTACTTTGGTTTTGGTCATGGGATTTGTTTTGATTTTTTTTTTTTTTTTCCTTCATTGGCTTTGCTCTTTAGGCTGTACTTGGCAACAGGAACTAGAGGTGCCACCAAGTTTTCCTGGGCCTCGTAAAAGAGAAAAACAGAGGAAGAACAAACAGAAACAAAAGACTAAGCGAGAACACAAACACAAAAAGGAAAAGGTATTTAATTTAAATATAAACTGTCTATTGATTCTTTGATTTGCCAGTCAAATTTTTTTATTATTTATGCTGTTATCCAGGTTTACCCAGGCCAAATATGAAGATGATATTTTATAAAACAGATATACTGGGACTAGAACTTGTTTTTCAGGTGTCTTGAAACCTGAACTTCAGAACAGACAATTATCCAGCCTAGCGAGCTGCTTTTTCCATAGACACAGTGGGACTACAGATCCAATATTGTCAATTGTTTAATGTTACATGCTGAAGATACTGGGCATATTCTGGGAACTGCATATAATTCATGGCTTGTTTACAAATAATAGTAATGAATTTTCTATTTGGGGGGTGTGTGTGAGGGCTTGGGACAAAATGAGTGATTTTGGTGTATTGTATGTATGTATTTTTAGCTCAGTCTGAGTAGTGGAAAAGAGTCACTCTTGAGCGTTCTGTTTCAGCTAAGCTTGGAGTCTACACTGTAATCAACCTTTTGCTGTTGTTGCCTTTCAGAAAAACCCAAGTCGTTTCACAATGAAATGAGGGATTATTTTTCTTCTTTTTACAGAAAAAGAAACATAAGAAACAGAAAAACAAAGGAAAACACAAGGTTAAAGAATCAGAAGAAGAGAGCAGCTCAGACACTGCAGATAGCAGCGACAGTGATACAGATACCACAGGCTTGGCAGCTAAAGAACTTCTAAGAAGGTAAACAGAAAGTATACTGAAAGACTTTAAAATTTTGCAGTAAATAAGCAAAAGCATCATGCTAGTGAACTTATTTGCAGCAAATATGGATCAGCCAGTCTCTTGAGGATGATAAAATACTGCTCATTTTTTTTAATGAAGTGAAAAAGATTACAAATAATTAGGACAATCAATCTAGAGGGCGTTCCATTTTAGGGTAGAAGTTTCTTAAGGTAAATGGCACTAAATACACAACTCTGCTAGTTACTGGAGGTTAAACATATTTTGGGAAGGTATTTTGGATGGGAATCTCTTTGCTTGTAAACATTGGAAGCAACACTGTCTCGTTCATAACCTTTTGGGCCTGCTTTGATTTGTTGATAATTAGCAGTAGATCTGATTCAGATAGATACTTTGTGTGGCATTGATTAAGATAGCTCTGTGCTTGAGCAAGGACCAGTGAAGAAAGCAGAACAGTGCTTGAGTCCTGTATGTGTCTGCTAAATTTAGACTGCTCTTGCATTTTTATGAAGTAGAGACTTGAACATAGTGCCAACAGAAATGTGAAGATCATGAAAAGAATGATTCACATTTTATTTTGCTCACAAACTTGAAATAAACTACAAACTAAAGTAACTTGTCTTAAACTCAGATCATCGTCAACTTTAATTGCATCCAATGTGGAACATTCACTGTGCTGGCTTTTGTTTGGTGTTTGCTACTAGCCAAAGGAGAAGTCTCAAGGTACTTGTTGAAATACCACATGCAGCTGGCCTGATGGCAAAATGATTGGGGTCTAGTGAATGGACATGTGCCAGTGGAAGGGATAGACTTGAAATGACTCTGCCTTCCAGTCCTTTGGAACTGAGCTGCAGTTAAAAAAGAAACACCCAAGTAACCTAGCTACTTCTCCTTTGGTTTCTAAATACCTAAATATACGGTTTTATGCATTTTGCACAAAACAGACTTCTTCATACAAGCAGTTATTTTGGAAGTCTTTGCATTTGCATGTGTCTCTTCAATGAGAAAATGTTTTTATCTTGCTAAGTCAGATCTGTCAAACTAAGGATTAAGAAACTGTTCAAGTAATTAAATGGTTTTAATGTTGGATTTTACATATCAGCTTGACCTCTTTCTTTTTCTTTCTCCCTTTCAGATTAAAACAACTTGAGCATTGAAGAGGGTCCTTGCTTTCTTCAGTGCTGTGTGACTGGATCTCAAATTTTTGATCTCCTCCATGATGGTAGATCAGCTGTACACTTTGAAGCACAGTAGAACTGTATTCATACTGAATTTGTTTGAAAGCAGATATGTGTATGTTAATTTTGTGGTGCTTCACATGTGTAAAATATATGGATTATGGAGTGCTGAAAAGACCCCTTCGTGGGCAGCATAATCTGAAATCCTGCAGGTTTGATTTCAATTAACATGAAGCAGTGTATTCTAAAGAATATAAGTATTACAAATAGTTTACATAGGTCATTGCCTAGGACCTCTAAAATGGTGGGGATATGTTTCGGCCTGAGTTACGTTAGAAAGTTGATTACTAAAGCCATGTAAATTTTGCATTGGGTGCAAATTTTTTTAATGAGTCTAATGCAGAATTTTGCATTGCAGCTCTCATTTCATAACTCTCTAAGTGGCTGTACTTAAAGAGTTATTTTTACATCTTCAAAATATATACAGCATTTACCATAGCAGATCTAAACCAATAAACTGTCATTTTGACACAGATTAAGGCTAATGTACTAGCAGATTAGTGCTATAATCTGCTTTATTTTATGTAGTTACAATGAAAACAGTTTATACTGTTTGTTTCATGCAATATGCAATTGTCGTCTTGTAAAATTATTTTAATGTAAACTATGAAATAATACTGCATTGTATTTTTAATGCTGAGGTTGCAAAAATATACCCATAGAACTCTTCCAGGTGTGTGTGGAAACCAAAACAATATTCTTGCTTAAAACTGTGAACAAAAGCTGTAAGTGAAATTCACTGTTGTTGATGGCAGTTCTTTGGGGCATGATCCAATTTATTTCCAGTATCCACAGCTCTTGAGGAGGGCGAACAAACTGAGTTGTCTCATGTTGACACATGGACTGTGGGATTTGTGAATGTAAAAGCAGCAAGAAAACTTGAGTTATGGAAGGAGAAATAAAAAATTGGACCTTGAGCTTGTCTCCGTTACAGCAAAAAACAACCAAAGAACAGGACATGTTCTTACTGTCCAGAGGCGTGCTGGCGGGAGCAGCACTGCGCCCGCGCGAGCACAGAACCTATGTCCCCTGGGAGAGCTGCGGCCCGGCCCTCCGCGCCGCCTTGCCGCCGCCTGAGGGAGCGCGCGGGGCGCTATGGCGGCGGAGGGCAGCTGTAGGGACTTTTTGGCCCTGGGGCCCCCGCCGGAGCCTTCCCTGAGGGAGGGTAGCTGGGGTAACCCTGAGCTGGCAGCGCGGGTATTCCGGGAGGGGAGGGAGGGCTGGATGGTGGGAGCTGAGGTTGGAAAGGTGTTGCATTGCGTGGTTAACACTCATGGCAGCTAGATGTTTGTTAGCTGTGTTAGTTTTGCTAACACACAGATGTGTGCTGGACAGTCATGAGTGAAGTCCTAAATGTCTGAAGAAAAGCCTTGTCAAGATTTGTAATGGTCTTGGCTGAAATGGCGTGGCCTAAGAGCTTAAGATGTGCTATTCTCAGCTTGAGAGCTTCATGTGCAGGCATTTTCTGGGCCATATCGAGGAAACAAGTGTTTGAAAGACTCAAGAGACTTAATGAGATTTAAAGATAACTATTATTTTCATGAAAAGAAGAACAATTGGGAAAACAAACCAAACCTCTTTCCTTTCCAGAAAAATAAAAACAAAACCTACATCCATCAACTTTTCTTCCTCAACCAGATTTGGTAAATGCGCACCCAGTACCCAGGAGAGGATGTGAACCCTTCCCCGACAAATGGAACTTGAAATACTCTTTTCCCGTTCTTGCTTTTGTGCTGTCAAAAATGATTTCAAGGGAAACTACTTTATTCTTTTACAGATCCAATTCGGTATTCTGAGAGGACACAGTGACACTGTGAGCTCCTGTCACTTTTGCTATGGAGACACAAAAATGCTGTCATGCTCTTATGATAAAAAAGTGAAGCTCTAGGTATGTTGTGAATGCAACAACAAATTAAAAACCTTAAAGCTGAAATTAAATGAGGAATGCTATACAGGCAGGAAGACTGACTGAATCATCAAGGAGCTGTCTAAAGATACTTGAGTTTAAAAATAGCAGCTGTAAATGTGTTTGCAGTTACAGACAAATACTAAAACTCCTGGTTTATGCTTTGAACAGTCTTTAAAAGGTGACTCTTGTTAAGCCTATGTGGCATACACTGAATTGGAGCACTGGTTTATTAATATTTTAAAACTAAGTTTGTATGCAAAGCTTACCCTTTTTCACCAGAAAGTTCCTTTTCCCCATGTGTTATGTGTGTGGCTGTTTGTGGAGAAGTAGACTTAAGAGATCACACAGTTATCAGCGTGGCTGCAGTGTTTTCATACTTTCAATGTTTTCATTTTGTTGCTTGCTTTTTATTTAAGTTTTGATTTACACCTTTTATTTTCTTCTTCCTCCAAGTTTTGTGTAGTTAGTTGGGGTTTCCCTAAAATTCTAGCCACCCCGACAAGGCAAAAGTGAGATCTGAACGGGGGAAGTGTCCAGGTTCTGGGTGTTGAATCTAAATTTAGTCTAAAAGCAGGCTTGGAGACATTGTTATTCCAGCCCTTGAATTCTCTGCAAAAAAGCTGACAATGTAGCCATGCTAAATAGCTTGCAGACATTTAACCTTGGTGTATAGTAAACAGTCATAACTTAATTTAAGGATTGGTAATGAATTATAGGAGTACTTAATATAATGTGAATACAGATGAACTAATTCTGTAACACCTGAAGTGTTGACTTCTTAGCAATGCCATTCTAGGTTTCTACCATAATCTAAACCTTTTTTTCAGACGTACTGAAAAAGCCCAAGAACTCCAAAAGTGTAGAAGGTCCAGGCGCTTTTTCCAGCCCATGATGTTATCCAGGGGCTATGGATGGCTCAATCTAAGAAATGAGGAAGTCTAGAATAAAAAATGTCTTGTCTTTTAAAGATCAGTTCCAAAGTAAATACACATGTGGAGACCTTAAGCAAGTATTGTAGATAGGAGAAATATAGATAAGTATCTCAGTGTGTTAGTCATGACATTTATGGTTAGTAACAACTGTTATGTTGACAGTTTCAAACTTTGCTCCTTGTCTGAACTCAGAAATGGAACTTGTATTTTTCTGTGTTTAGTGGGATGGTGTTCAGCTGGCTCACATGCAACTGAAATAGAGACCCAAAAATAAGAAATTCCTTTTTTTTTTTTTTTTTTAAGTGTGGTAAGTCCATGAAGTTTTTGCTGGAAAGGCTATAATGTGCCACTTGCCTGAAGTGTGGGAGGGCTAATCTGTCTAAGAAATTTGATTCTTACATTTTTATCTAAGAAAGGCTCAGTATTTCTTGAGCAATACTTATTTTTCAGAATCTATGTGAAAGTATTTGCCTGAGTATTGGGAATTTTCTGACAGCCGTGTGTAGGCAGGGTTGTGTTCATTTATTTTGGTAAGACTAATTTTGTCTTCACAAGCCTAACTTCCTCTTCTGCATGAACAGCTGTAACAATTAGAATTCGGGAGAACACAGAGGACTTGGTCACAGGGGGTTAGGCCAGCTCTGACATATTTCACTTTAGGATTTTATTTTCCTTTGAAAGAATAGATACCAAATGATTGAGTGCACTGAGAAAGCATGTGAAGTATCTCTTGAGAGCTGACAGTATCTCACGGACAATCCACACATCTTTCGGAAAACAAAGATTAATAGGATGCACAGCAGACAAAGATAAGTTGAGCCTGGAAGGGCACTTGTGACTGCAAGGCTTTTTTGACTTGGAAAAACAGAACAACATACAGTAACTTTGATGGTTTGGTTTGTTTTTTTTATTTTCCCTTCAGTCTTAGAGACATTACTAACAATTCCAGTTGTGTCTGATTGGGTCTGTAGTGCATTGACACACATTCAGAAAATAAGTGGAAAAAGTGAAAATAAATTTACTTTCACTTCAGTTTTGCCTGTTATGAAGAGGAACCAAGCAAGTGGGATAGTGAGAGTCCTTGTAAGGAAGCAGCTTTAAACATGAGACTTGATGACTAGTGGTCAGATGTGCAAGATTTTATTCTCATATTGAAGACAAAAGAAAAAGCACAATGCACATTGAAGGGTGCCTGCTTCTTGATTCTGAAACCTCTTGGTGCTTATGCAAACAAAAATCTAATTGAGTTAATTGGATTAATTATGGAAATGAAAGATTATTTGCCTAGATGAAGGTATGATGACTGATCCTGTGATACTTTGATCTGTGAGTTGCTTTGCATGGCAGCTCTCCTCCTGTGTGTGTGTCTGTGTTTGGGGTTTTTGTTTGGGTTTGTTTTATTTTGATGTTTACAGTCAGGCACCATGATCCATTTGTAAAATTTGATACATTATTTTAGTTCTGTTACTAAAGAACTTCAGGGCTTTACTCATGTGTTAGGACTGCACTATGTTTTGAACATTATACATGTATGACAAAAAGGTGGTCCCTTCCTGAAATCACTTAAAACACTCTGTGTAACAGACTAAGTAGGTAGAAGATGATGGAAAATGATAATGACCGTAAGTTGCACCAGGGAGGTTTAGGTTAGGTAGCAGCAATTCCTTCACTGTCAGGCATTGGAACAGCCTGCCCAGGGAAGTGGTGGAGTTGCCATCCCTACGGGTTTTTAAAAGACATGTAGATGTGCCAGTCAGGAACATTGTTTAGTAGTGGACTTGGCAGTGCTGATTTGGACTTGATGATCTTAAAGGTTTTTTCCAACCTAAATTTATGAAGAAATACTTGCCAGGATTTAGGTATGGACTTGAGTATGGGACTCTAAGGAGGTTTATTTTCAAGAAATTTCTGGTGGAAATTAACGTGATGTGCAGGAGATAAATAGAAGCCTGCTAGATGAAGAATGCTGTTTCAGTCAGTCTTGAAATAAAAAGAAGGAATAGAGAGTCTGGGATTGTGAGAGTAACTCAAGTAAGACTAAGTTTACTGGTTTCACGAGTTCTGTTTTCCTGTATTTTGTGATGCTTTGTATTTTTTTTACAATTTAGCAAAGCACTTCCTAATTAAACTAATTCGGATTTTTTCAAGGATGTTGAGAAAGGTTTTCCTATTCACATTTTTGACGAACAACACACTGCCCCAATTTCTGAGTGCAGCTTGACTCCTGATGACAGAAGGTGACTGTTTTCTGTCTTAATTTATTAAAAAGACCAAAATTCACCTTGTTTTTGTGATGTCAAGGTTCAATTTCAGTGCATCTGGAAACATCTAGTACAAAATTAAGAACAAATAATTTACTTTTTCATTCCTTCCTATGATTTTCTAACTTGTATGACATCAAACTTCTTTTGCTGAATTTGGTGCTTCGTAAGTCATTCTGTTAAAATTTTACCTTACATCATTCCTCCATCTGCTCCTTGTACTTCTCTACATACTTGCACTGTCATTTATGCTGTCCATACTCTTTTTACTGTCAGACTCCTTTATCCACATGAACTACCATAAATTTCACCTTGTTCTCACCTACAGTTTGTACAGTAGCTCTTAAATCTTTTCCATTTTCTGTACAATGGCTGCTGAATTAAACTATCTTTTTGTTGTCTGAAATACATGTTGGAATAGTCTAATAGGTATAGAGAGGTTAGCCGGATAGATTATGGCCTCTTTTAGGGTAAAGGACTCAATTTAATTCTGTTTCTGAGTTATATGTGCTGTCAATCTATTTTTGCCATATGTTCTGAAAGGAGTATATAAGTATGTATCACTTGTATCAAAGAACAACATTGAATTAGCCGAGGTTGAGGGGTTCATCTGTCAGTAAGATTTATATCTTCATAAAAATTCTCTTCGGTCTGTATCATTTATTAATATTCTACAGCCTTTCCATTAAGCCTGTCTTGTCAATTAAAGAAGAAATGCCTCTTAATCCAGTGTCAGTCTGTGGCTCTAATAATTAAAACAACTGCAGCATATATTAATGTTCTGTTAAGTAGGTCATGCAGTGTCTCCAGGGGTTCTGTTTCTTGTGTATTTTATCATTAAGTCAGAGATCAAATCAATTTTTATTAGATTTTAGAGTTGACCAATTAGTTTTTTGGTTATGAATAGTAGACATGCTATACTGCCTATTGCGATTGTGAAACGGCAAGTAAAATACCACTGCATGGAGCCCTGGAAACCACTCCCAAAATGCCACCGATTCATAAGCTTCTTACGGACTTTTGCATTATATGCTTCTGCTTAGTAGCAGAGATTGTGTTGCTTGCAGGAAGTAGGGGGAAATACGCAGGAAATATGGGTTGCAGGAATATATGGAGAAAATAAACATTTTAATAATTGTTGTTTTAGTTTTTAGAATGTTAATGCATAAAGCTTCTTGGGCAAATGTATAAAAGTGACAATGTGGCTTTTTTTTTTTTAGAGGTCAACAGTACTAAAAATATTTGTCACATCAGGTGACTTTCAGTATTACTGTAGGTATTTGGGAATATTCTAATGAAACTCTGCAAGGTTTTTGACCTCACATTTAATGGAAACCCAGCCAGTTTTAGTAAACTCATATTGACTAGCTTTGTTGTCTAATGTGGCTTTGTGTATGTGCAGAGCAGTGTTTGTGGTAGAGGGTTACCCAGCAACAAAACCACTGCAAATCCCAAAAAACCCTACCAACAAGAACACTTCACATTCATTAAAGACATTGTAATGGCTTTAAAATTATTCTAATGTTAGAAGTAATTAAATACCTTGTAATAGATGAAATTGAGATGACTGCTTGCACTGAAAATTATGCACATGACATTTTTATTATTAATTTCTATCTCAGCTAAGCTGTGCAATAATTTTTGCTGTGGCCTTTAAAAACCTATTTTAAGTTAGTGTGGGGATGTCAAATTTTTGTCAGAATTAAAAGTTGTCAGTTATTTTTTAATATAATGTTCTTTTAAGTGAAAACATTGATTGCTGTTTTCATTAACATCATTTTTAGAATGGTAACATCATCATATGATAACACTGTCAAGGCTTGGGATATGGAAACAGGAAAAATGCTTCTATGTATCCTTTTGAATGCATCTTGCAGAAGGTACAACTAAAATTCAGGTTTATTGCTTTGTTATTGATAAATAAACACAACATTCTTCATTAGCACAATACAATATAATTAGGGTAGATAGATAGGTTTCATTTCTAGTCCTACTTTTGGTACTGTTAAATGCTTGATCTTGGGCAAGTCTCTTGATGAAGATATCTCGGTTACATAAGGGTATGATAATAATAACCTGTCTCAGAAGATACATTTAAGATTAAATTGACATTTTGGGACTTGAACAGGGTGGCCCTGTATAAGGTTATTGCTAATGCAAACATAGAAAGATTGGATATAAAGACATCTATCAGCTTTTACCAAAACAAAGCAATATCAAAAGCCTTCTTTCTGAAGCTGCTTCTAGGTTATATCAAGTTTGCTGTAAGACTCTCTGTCAAACATGTTTCTAAAACCTTTTACTTTCTCTTCATTGGACAGCAGAATATGATGGCATTGTAACTTCATGCAATATTTCTTCTGATGATAGATACGCGATACCTAGTTCTGACAGAGAAATTGCCATACATATTTTTGATTCAGTAAGTACAACACTAGTGGCACACATCTGAGGCTAAGACTTAAGACTTTTACGTATTGCTCATGCAGCTCTTGAATTTTCTTCTTTTATTACAAAATACTGAGAAAACCAAACTATTCAATTCAGTTCAAATATCCTTACTTGAGAAAGGGGAAAGAAACTTCCCTGTAAGATATTAAAGGCAGTATTTTTTAGCTCAAGCTTATAAAAATGAGATAATGGGCCAGAATGCGACCAGCACTGATTCGTTTTTTTGATCAATAATTTTGCTAGTGAGGCCTCAGTCCCACGAGGCTTCCACTCAGGACTGCAGGTCAGGGAGTTTGCCATTCATGCAGAATCAGCTTCAGAATATATGAGCAGTCTCACACACGTTAAATTAGCACATGCTCCTGTCAGATGGTAAAATCATCTGAATTTAAAAAGTGCAACTAATGAATTACTGGTAGTAGGACTGCCTCTGTTGGGTGACACTATCAGGACATACTTTGTTTACATACTTTAATAGGCCTATTTGATCTCAAAGTATTATTAGATGAGTGCTCCCTGAGAGTCTGTTGGCATTATCATTGTCATTAGGGCCACACTTCCAGACTTATTTTCAGGAATGGAGCAGAAATTTTACTACAGGGCAGCATGTGAATTTACACTGTATGTGTATGTGTGTGCCTGGGTACAGGTTCATATTTTGTCATATCTGCAGTTACTGTGAGGCCTATCTTTCGTTGCTAGGTAGGAGAGGTGGTGTCCTGGCCAGTGTAACAGCAAGTTTGAAATTAGAGTGTTTGTGTTTGGAGATCCAGATGTAATTATTCAAAATAACTAATAGTTTCACTTGATGCATTTTGATCACAAAAGTACAGTCACAAGATGTTGTTTTGATCCTGATAACCAGAGGGTGACTTCAGTATCATACGATAAGACCATAAAGCTATGGAATATGATAACACGATCCACCTCAATTACAATTAACGAGTAAGAAACAATACTACACTTCATTATCCATGGTGTTATTTGTAGCTTTCACAATTATCAGTGAGATTTATTCTAAGGTTAATACTAGCGAAAATGAACAATAATTGTTGAACTAAAGGAAGTAGTACACAAGCAAATGACATATATAGGAAGTGTGACTAAAATAGTCCATTCAAGCTTCCTGCTGTAAATAATTGAAAAATTGTATTTTGATGGCTGTAAGCATTTCTAGTGCTTTTATCTTTTTTTAGACCTTCTGTGTTCCTGGATATATGTAGAGGTAAAAGCATATGCAATATGGTACTGCAGTGTAAATTTCTCATACTGATTTCTACTAATTGGGAAGAATGCATAATAATTGAGGAATGAGGAGATAAAACGTTACTTAGAATAGAGAAACCTTTAAAAACATTGTAGCATGAAGCAAAAATAATACAGATGAAAAGGACAAAATACACCTAGATGTTGGGAGCTGAAAACTAATGAGTTCTTGCAAAATATTTTGTGGTAATTAGGTTTTGCACTGCAACCAGATCACCTTAGCCCTTCATAAAATTCATGGGCCTCAGAGCAACCATGGGATGATCAACCCAGCTCCTAATGAGCTCTGTTTAAGACCTGACAGACTTTAAAACAATCTGTTCCATTGTTTCACTGCATTAATCATTAAACAGGATTTCCTAAGGTGGACTATTTTGGCTGCAGCTTGAGCTAGTATGTTTCTGTTCAGATCCACCTCAAACTTGGAGATCAAATTATTCTCTTATTTTCTTCTACATTTTCATATAACTTTTATTATAGCTACTGAAGTAATCTTTTTAGTAGATTAAACCATCCTTCTTCATTTAACATATAATTATTATTTCCTATTTTACTGATCATTCTTATTGATCTCTGAAATCTTTCCAACTGGCCCACATTTTCTTGAATTATATGGCCCCATAATGTGTTTCCTCTACCTGGAAAAAATATGAAATTAATCATTATTACATGCTTCTCTGTGGATGCGCCTCTTCACACAAAGAGATTTACTCTGTTTGACAGCATGGTGGTGAAGAGGAGTCAGTATTTGTTACATACTTCTTAGAGAACTGCAGTGTAGTCTGTTGTTCCAACTCCTTATCTGGGCAGTTGATTATTTGTATGTTACTACAGAGTGTCAGACTTGCCAAAATCAAACCCCAGATATCAGGTTATTGATCAAACACTGTAAGACTCTTGCACATTATAGTGATGACAACATTGTTTCCCATAGAGATGGTTATAAACCTTTTATTTTCTTGAGAATTTCTTCAATTTGTGAAGATAATTATAGATTTTTAATTTTAACCTTCTCCCTTGTATAACTGCAGACCCTCTTAGGCTTCATATCTGTACTTTTTATCTGATTACCTACATTGTTAATGGAAGTATGAAATAGGACAGGTTTCAGGACCACAGTGCAGTCTGTAGTTTCATTTTCACAGTGAACCAATTACAACCACTCTCTTGAGAACAGATCATTTTTCCCTATATGCTTTTGGAGAAGATCATGCCCAGTGCCAGGAGCATTGCTCAGTGTGATCTCCCGAGCCTTCACTTGTCTACCTCGTACGTTTCTCACTGAAGTCAGTAAGCACATTATTTAGGATTTTATTATCATTTTAAGAAGGAAGTATGCAACAATAGGGATGTCAAATCAACTGTTAAAAATATCAATGGCTTTAAATAAACTCAATTAATTTAACTTTAAATTCTTAAAACAATAACCAGAGAGAGAGAGTCTGCCTTTAAACATGGTAATAAAATTGTCTTTGACGAATTAGGAATTACTTTGGATGGGAAATTCAATCCGGACATTGTAATCTTTCTTTTAAATTGCACTGACTACAGCATTGTTTCCTGTAAGAGATGCTCATAATCCTTTCCCCACTGTAGATTTCAGGAAGCACTGGAGACCCCACCCAGTTCTGGAACATCCAGATTTCTTTTCTGATGGGTATTGCTGCTTCCAAAATTAGACTTGAATCTAGAATTGTTTAATCTTTTTCCTATGAATGTTTGAGTTGAAATTTAAATGTAGAAATAAATGCATGCTATTTACTTCATGAAAAATTGCTGGCGCTTTTTTTTTTTTTTGTAATTTAATAAGATGTGTTGTAGCTGCTGAACAATTTCTTGTTAAACTGTGTTCAACATTTAACAGCTGGGCTTCAATCCTGCAAAATAACCTAATCCCATAAGAGATTTAAAAGCATGTGCTGGCTGTGAGTTTGTAAGCAGCTCCAGAGACTTCCATAACTATTCATATGGTTAAAATTCAGAATATACTTAAGATGCTTTACTTGATGGACAGGGTGGAAGATGTTGCAGGAGGTTCTCCGAGAGATTTGTAATGGTCACCGAATCTCATTCTTCCTGTAGTTTTTATCTGTATTTCAGGGGACACACCAATGCTATCTCAGATTGCTGCTTTACCTCTGCTGGTCATTACTTGTGCACCGCATCCTGAGAGAAAAGCTTAAAAATATGGGATATAAAGAGAGGAGAATTTCAGTGTCATGAACCTGTTTTCTTGAATGAAGGACATGAGGGTTCTGTTAGTTCCTGCATTTTTAGCCAAGATGGTGAGTTATCTATTAGTGCACAATGTATGTTCATACCTATGCATAGAACATCTCAGATAAACCATGAATGACCATTCTGTAATCATGTAGGTAATTAATTCTTCATTTCCAATTATAACATGTTTGACTATGAGAAAATGATGTCCTGGTTTTGGCTGGGGTAGAGTTCATTTTCTTCCTAGTAGCTGGTGCAGTGCTGTGTTTTGGCTTTAGTTGGAGAATGATGTTGATAACACACCGATGTTTTAGTTGTTGCTCAGTAGTGCTTACCCTGATCAAGAGCTTTTCAGTTTCTTATGCTCTGTTACTGAGGGAGCACAGCCAGAACAGCTGACCTGAACTTGCCAGAGGGATATTCCATACCACAGAACATCATGCTCAGTATAGAATTGCTCTCAGCCCAGCACCACTCACTGGGAGTGAGTGAACAAGCTGTCTGGCTAGGGTATAAACCATGACAGTTTATTTTTTGGCACCCAGAGTGGGGCTCAAGGGGTTGAGATAACGACAGATCTGACCGGATTAATAGTCACTCGTCACAATGCTGATTTACTGGCACTCAAGGTTGTTCCTCTTGATCTCACAGTTTCAGTATATCGTATCTTACTTCCATCCGGTGTTTGCTGTATTAGTGTTTTTCAAGTGTGGGGCTTGGGCTAAGGCTTTTGTCTCATTGTACTTTATGGTAATGACTTGTAATACAATAGAATCATTGATCATGAAACTGATCTGGCTTATGTTCCCAGTGTGGTCACCACCTTTATACTTTGGGAGGTATATAATAGAAGTGCTTAGCAATTACACATCTTTTTTCTCCTTCTCAGGTAGTCAATCTGTGAAGGAGACATTCTTTTACCCTCCCAGTCCTCCCCCCAGACCATTTACATTTGAGAGTTTTGAAGTTTTTGAATGGCCTTTTAATGCTGTTGAGACTTGTTTGCTGATAGTTGATGGGGATCACCATGCTGGCACGCTTACAGAGTGTGTTTTGGCTGATTTCAAGAGTTAAGCAGAGTCAGGTTTGGGTCTTGTCTGGGGTCAAATGACGGTGCAGGAGGACCAAGAGATTTTCCCTGAGGCTGGACAGCCATGAGTGGCAGGGTGTGTGGGATAGTATGGGCAAGTATCTAGGTCAGTGGGCTCCTCCAGTACTTTGGAATTTCACCACCGAACAACTGCAAAATCCAGAAGAATTAGTAAAACACTTAAATGAGGTGTGTGGTCATTCTGTCCATACCAGAGATGGACAAATCATGGCAACGTGCTGGGGCTTGACCTGTTCTTACAGGGCCTTGTTCAACACTATCCAGCACCTTCAAAAGGAAATGAATATTGGTGGATCCGCGGGCAAAGCTCTGTGCAGCTACTCCAGCTCCAAGCACAGCAGCTTCACCACCCCCAGAGACAAGTACAGTCGCTACTCAAACTTTGGCTGCAATGAACAGCGTAGCTACCCCAGTGGCAAGTACAGCAGCTGCTCAAACTTCGACTGCAACAGACAGCGCGGTTACCCCAGCTCCAAGCACAGCAGCTGCACCACACCCAGCAACAAGTACAGTCGCTACTCAAACCACAGTGATAATCACTGCAGCCAAACCAGAGGACCAATTCGTACCAATATCAGTTGCCCCTGTACACAAGAGAAAAAGCAAAAAAAGAGGCAAGAAGGGTGAAGCAAGATGAAGAAACAATGAATTCAACACCCGGTCTAGCATCTGATCAGGAGTCATCATCACATGATGAAGAAGAAGAGGTAACTTCTTGACCTCGGACCTCAACCGAGCTATGGAATATGTGAAAAGATTTTACCTGCCAAACAGGGGAGCACATCATCACCTGGTTACTCCGATGCTGGGACAATGGGGCCGATGGTCATGAACTAGAAGGTACAGAAGCCAAGCAGCTGGGATCACTTGCTAGAGAAGGGGGAATTGACAAAGCAATTGCAAGAGAGAAAATGTCCCTCAGTCTTTGGAGGCGGCTCTTGGCAGCTGTGAAAGAAAAGTCTCCATACAAGGACAATGTTATGAGTTGTTCGGACAAGTGGACTACTAAAGACAAAGGCATCCAGTCTCTGAGGGAATCGGCCATCGTAGAGATGATCTATCACATCAAGCCAAATAAGGGGGATACACCCATAGATCCAGATGAAGTTGAACGTACACGACCCATGTGGCGAAAACTTACATGGAATGCACTGTCATCATATGCCCATTCATTGGCAACAGTAACCTGGAATGACATAGTACCACTAACAGTGGATGAAATGGTTCATAAACTCCTAGAGTTCGAAGACAATCTTGCCCCTTCCATCATCTCAGCTGTGGAAAAACTGTCCCAGGACCTGAAACAATTGAGGGACGATCTATCTGATTTATCCAGCTCCTCGTGTGTACCAACACACATCTCAGCTATTAACAAAAGGCGTCCTATTGTTCGAGAGAGGAGATACAGGAGGTATACGCCACGGGCTACCCTATGGTTTTACCTGCGGGATCACGGAGAAGACATGACAAAGTGGGATGGAAAACCTACTTCAGCTTTGGAGGAACGGGTGAGTGAACTGAAGAGGGGAGCAAGGGCCAAGACTGATCGTCCTATGAGAGCTACGGCTTCAGTCTCTGGTGAGCAGTTTCCCAGATGGAAAGGAAGAGCTGATTTTACTCCAGCTCCTGTGATAACGAAGAATAATCCCTTTCACCACGACTTAAGTGTCCAATGCTGTGATGACCATTAGAGGGGCCCTGCCTCCAGCCAGGTGGAAGTAGGGGACAATCGGATTTATTGGACTGTGTGGATCAGATGGCCTGGCACATCAGTCCCACAGAATCACAGAATCCCAAAGGTTGGAAGGGACCTCAAAAGATCATCTAGTCCAACCCTCCTGCAAGAGCAGGGTAACCTAGGGTACATCACACAGGAACTTGTCCAGGCGGGCCTTGAATATCTCCAACGTAGGAGACTCCACAACCCCCCTGGGCAACCTATTCCAGTGATCTGTCACTCTCACAGTAAAGAAATTTTTCCTGATGTTCACATGGAACCTCCTATGCTCCAGTTTACACCCATTGCCCCTTGTCCTATCACTGGACATCACTGAAAAAAACCTAGCTCCATCATCCTGACACTCACCCTTTACATATTTGTAAACATTGATGAGGTCACCCCTCAGTCTCCTCTTCTCCAAGCTAAAGAGTCCCAGCTCTCTCAGCCTCTCCTCATAAGAGAGATGTTCCACTCCCTTAATCATCTTTGTGGCTCTGCTGGACTCTTTCAAGCAATTCCCTGTCCTTCTTGAACTGAGGGGCCCAGAAGTGGACACAATATTCCAGATGTGGCCTCACCAAGGAAGAGTAGAGGGGGAGGAGACCCTCTCTTGACCTACTAACCCCACCCTTTCTAATGCACCCTAGGATGCCATTTGAATCCCCAGGGGTGGAAACACAGCCCTACCATTTGCCATGGACTGATCCAGACTGCACTGGAACAGGGGCAAGCTCCAGAACACCTGCAGTACCTTGATGACATTATTGTGTGGGGCGATACAGCGGAAGAAGTCTTTGAGAAAGGGAGGAAAATAATCCAAATCCTGCTGAAAGCCGGTTTTGCCATAAAACGGAGTAAGGTCAAGGGACCTGCACAGGAGATGCAATTTTTGGGAATGAAATGGCAAGATGGATGTAGACAGATCCCCACAGATGTGATTAAGAAGATAACAGCAATGTCTCCACCAACTAATAAGAAAGAAACACAAGCTTTCTTGGGTGCTGTGGGGTTCTGGAGAATGCACATCCCAAATTACAGTTCGATTGTAAGCCCTCGCTATCATGGGACATGGAAGAAAAGTGATTTTAAATGGGACCCTGAGCAACAACAAGCCTTTGAGCAAATTAAACGCGAGATAGTTCATGCAGTAGCCCTTGGACCTGTCCAGACAGGGCCAGATGTAAAAAATGTACTGTACACTGCAGCTGGGGTGAACGGTCCTACCTGGAGCCTCTGGCAGAAAGCTCCAGGGGAGACTTGAGATCGACTCCTTGGCTTTTGGAGTCGGGGATACAAAGGATCTGAGGCCAGCTATACCCCAACTGAGAAAGAGACACTGGCAGCCTATGAAGGGGTTCGAGCTGCTTCAGAAGTGATTGGCACTGAAGCACAGCTCCTCCTGGCACCCCGTTGCCCATGCTGGGCTGGATGTTCAAAGGCAGGGTCTCCTCTACACATCATGAAACTGATGCTACATGGAGTAAATGGGCTGCACTAATTACACAATGAACTCAAATAGGAAATCTCAGTCGCCCAGGCATTCTAGAAGTCATCATGGACTGGCCAAAGGGCAAAGATTTCGGAATGTCACCAGAGGAGGAGGTGATGCATGCTGAAGAGGCCCCACCATAGAATAAACTGTCAGAAAGTGAAAAGCAGTATGCCTTGTTTACTGATGGGTCCTGCCTTATTGTGGCAAAGCATCGGAGATGGAAGGCAGCTGTATGGAGTCCTGGACAACAAGCTGCAGGAACTGCTGACGGAGAGGGTGAATCGAGTCAGTTTGCCAGGTGAAAGCCATCCAGCTGGCCTTGGACGCGGCTGAAGGAGAAAAGTGGCCAGTACTTTACCTCTATACTGACTCATGGATGGTGGCAAATGCCCTGTGGGGGTGGTTGAAGCAATGGAAGCAGAGCAACTAGCAACGCAGAGGTAAACCCATCTGGGCTGCTGCACTGTGGAAAGATATTGCTGCCCGGGTGCAGAACCTGGTGGTGAAGGTACGCCATGTAGATGCCTATGTACCCAAGAGTCAGGCCACTGAGGAACACCAGAACAACCAACAAGTGGATAAAGAGGCTAGGATTGAAGTGCCTCAGATGGACTTAGATTGGCAACATAAGGGTAAATTATTTTTGGCCCGGTGGGCCCATGACACTTCTGGCCGTCAGGGCAGAGATGCAACATATAGATGGGCTCGTGATCGAGGGGTGGACTTAACAATGGACACTATTGCCCAACCCGCCAAGGCAAGCGCCATGTGCTTACCATGGTGGAAGCAACCACTGGATGGCTGGAAACATACGCTGTGCCCCACACCACTGCCCAGAACACTATCCTTGGCATTGAGAAACACATTTTGTGGTGACACAGCACCCCAGAGAGATTTGAGTCAGACAATGGGACTCATTTGCGGAATAACATTATAGACACTTGGGCCAAAGAGCATGGCATTGAGTGGGTATATCACATCTCCTACCAGGCACCAGCCTCTGGGAAAATCGAACGGTACAATGGGCTGTTAAAAACTACACTGAGACCAATGGGTGGGGGAACTTTCAAGCATTGGCATACACACTTACCAAAGGCCACCTGGTTGGTCAACACCAGAGGATATCTGCCAACAGGGCTGGCCCAGCCCAGTCAGAACTTTTACATATTGTAGAGGGGGACAAAGTTCCCGTGGTGCATATGAAGAATTTGCTGGGTTATTCCTGCTTCAGGTAAAGGCAAACCCACTCGTGGGATTGCTTTTGCTCAGGGACCTGGATATACTTGGTGGGTAATGCGGGAAGATGGGGAAGTCCGATGTATACCTCAAGGGGATTTGATTTTAGGGGAAAACAGCCAATGAACTTAATTGTATGCTGTTGCCTGCTGTGTAATACTTTTATAGCCCATCAACTAGATGTCTCCAGGTCACCAGCGACTAGCCCTGACTTCCCTCCAACCATCATCTCAACAGAGAATGAACTTTGATGAACCGGATGAGTTCCGCAGTAAAGGAACGACCAGCATCAGCAGGCAACAATCCAATACTGCACACAGTCTTTCCTGCCCTGAAAGATGATTGTTACAGGAGATGGAACCTGACATCATGGGCTGAATGGACTCGGCAACATTATAGGGATTGGTCCATGCACTAAGAAAATGATCTCTTTCTCTTGGTCTGTGTGTATATGGATGTATATATGTGGGGAGAACGATGGTATATTGAAAATGTGGGATCTGAGCATGACGTGAATGGTATGGAATAAGGGGTGGATAATGTCCTGGGTTCAGCAATAGCAGTCATTTTTCTCCTTGGTGGTAGCTGGTGCAGTGCTGTGTTTTGACTTCCAGCCTGGGAACAGTGCTGGTGATGCTGATGTTTTTGGTTGTTGCTAAGTGATGTTTACCCTGACCAAGGACTTTGTGAGGCTCATGCTCTGCCGGGGAGGAGGGGAAGCCAGGAGGAAGCAGAGACGGGGCACCTGACCCAGGCTAGCCAAGGAGGTATTCCATACCATAGCACATCATGCCTGAGGTGGGGGGTAACTGGGAGTTACCCGGAAGGACATGGGCTTCTGGGTTGGATTCGTTTCTTGGCCAGTGGTACCGTATTCTCTTCCCTTGTTATTTTCTCTTATCATTGTTGTCGTTGGTAGCGGTGGTGATTTGTGTTGTACATTGGTTGCTGGACTGTTCTTGTCTCAACCCGTGGGAGTTGCACTCTTTTGATCCTCCTCCCCATCCCTCACGGGAGCGGGGAAGGGGAGAGCCCCGGGGGGGGGCCTCGATTGCTCTCAGCCCGGCAGCACTGACTGGGAGTGAGTGAACAAGCTGTCTGGCTAGACAGGGTTAAAACAGCTGCTCTTCTGGGATGGATTAATACGAATTTCTGTAGATAGTGGTCTAATTGGCTGTTTCTTTTGCAATTTCATATCTCAGTACTTCAGTGAAGTGACTCCTGAACTGGTGGCAGCAGGTTAATCTGCAGTCATAGGAAAACAATGTCTCCTGTGTTAGACAGCCAAATAAATACATAGCAACTCTGTGGGGAAAAATGTACCTGTATCTTGAAGACACGCAAATGCAGATAGGCCTGTAACTATTGAATCTGAAAGCATGCTTTCCACACTGACCTCTACTTTTTTGTTAACAGTTGTACAATTTTGAAAGTATTCTCCTTACTTTTCTAAATCAACAAAATCTCCATGTCTGTTTTTTTTTTCCACTCCGTTGTGTGCTTGCTGAATTTATGTGTTAATATTTACAAAATTAAGAACATTAACAAGAAGTAGCTGAAAGGAACTTCTACCTTGTTAAGCTATGACTAATAGCTCATTATTTATTATTTTTTATAAAGTCTGACTCAGTGTTAGAAGGAGCCTCTTTTATTAGTCTGCATGACAAAGCAAAGATAAAACACAGTATTCTGATTTTACATTTCAGCATCCCTTGTCGTGTCTGGTGGATATGACAAAGCTGTAGCTATACGGGATATAGATGCAGGCTATAAAAAGCTAAGCTTAAAGGTACTGAGCTCTTATTTGGTCAGTAGTTTGATGAGAAACTGTAAGATGTATTGCTGTTTTCAAAAGTGTGTATTTCATTAGCTGACAAATACCCTTGCCTGTCCTTTTTAGATACAAGCAGGAATATATCCTGGATTTGTGTCATTTAATTTCCTAGAACAGTACATTCCTGTACAATTAGCTACAAAGATACTACCTTTGTCAAGTCAGTTGTTAACAAGCTCTTAAAACTCTCTTTTTGTGAACAAGCTCATGTAAGGATTGTGCTGAATGGACTTGTACCTATATTTTAGGAGAGGCTTTCGTCCAGCAAGTAACAAGAGCCTGAATAGTGCATATATTCATTTTGAAATATCACACTCTTGCATATCTGTGTGTTTACATGCTTATGTCCACTGAAATCAGTACATTAAAAGGGAAGCATTCAGAAGAAATGCAAATATCCGTGTTGAGCTTAGCTAGGTTACATAGTTATGTTACTGCTTATAGTGATGGAATGTGGTCCAACATCTTACAGTTTTTAGGAGGCACAATTCTGCAAATAAGGTAGCCATTTAGTATTTAGCTATTCTTAGAGCTAGGCCTTC
Organism: Pezoporus occidentalis; assembly: GCF_034315485.1. Taxonomy (NCBI): domain Eukaryota; kingdom Metazoa; phylum Chordata; class Aves; order Psittaciformes; family Psittacidae; genus Pezoporus; species Pezoporus occidentalis. The sequence goes on from NW_026916253.1 coordinate 2,887,665, forward strand.
TCTTTTCTTCCATATCCATGGTAATACTAGCCAAAATTTGAGGCAGAAAGTAATACCTGTATAAAATAAACTAAAAAAATTCTAACTCTCATTAGGTTTGCTTTGTACCATCATGACTTTATATTTTGCAAACATACCATATTGTATTACAACGCTTTTCCTTAATTTCTTATTTTAGTGGAAACAATCCACTAATCAGACATGTGGATCAAAGAAAAGGATTAACAGTATTCATAAAGTTATGTGCATGCATTTTGCAAATACTAGTTTCAGAAAAGTCACGTGATGTCAGAGTTCAGATTTTTGCAACCTTGGGTCTTTCCTGTCTTATGATTTAGTGGACTTTGGGTTTTTTTACTTACTGCATCTCCTATTCAAGATGTAGTTAAAACACTCATGAACAAACCTACCTGGAAGATCTCAGAAAAGACCACTTTCATTCTAAACCTTGGGCTTAAGAGTAGCTTTCAACTGCTGTCACATTCAAAATAACGTCTTCATATAGGAGAGCTTGTAAGCCTGTGCCTTACGCTTGTTGCCTTAAAGGTAAACTTACCTACCCTCTGGAATTGGAACTGTTCTAATTAAACCTTTTGAGCAGTTACAGTACACCAGTATTGGTGCTTTATACAACACAAGTACTGTAAATTTCCCAGTTCACAGCAATCACTGTAACTAACTTGGCTTCCCATAAAAAAAAGAAGGCATCTGTGTAAATGCTGCTATCTTTGTAACTATGGAGAATTCCAGTTTAGTATCCATGCCTTGGTAGAATTGTATTCTGGGCTCATAACTAAATTTAAAAGCATGTTTTAAAGATGTTGCTATGAAAATCATGCTTTATGTACACGTTTGAGTGCTGTGTGCTGGAAAAGTGTATGCTCATTTTACACTGTATTTCTCAGGTGTGCCATTTGTCAAAATGATAACCATGCCTTCTTAAAATCTAGGAATTTTATCTATTAATACCATTCATGTTTGACAATCTCCCTAGCTGGTAAATAATTTGTTTTAGAGTTTAACCTGTTTCTGTTCTTATGCTGCCTCAATGCTGTTAACCTCAAATCAGCTGTGCTCCTGTTAATGTGAACAAGGATATCTTACACAGCTGCTTGACTATGACTTGGCCTGCTTTTGGAACTGGTTTCCTTCCCTTAAAATGGGGGGAAGCTGCTGTCTGTTCCCACAGCTCCGTTATCACCTGATAAACAGCCTCAAGAGTTTTTAGGTAATGAGTGTCAGAAGTCCACTCTCTCTTCACATTTCTTTATTAAACTGTTTAAAAACCAGAAAGGATATAGGCTTAAATGGAGCTTAAACCCATGGTAGCTGTGTAGCTGTCATTCTTCTGAGTGCTTCAACTGTGGGTCTGCTTACTAGAGATGGTAACAACCACAGGTTTTCAGGTATCTGTAGGAAAGTATGAACTTCATAACTTTTTTTTCGTGATGAGACTTCAGGCAGTCTAGATAAGAATTTTCTCACTGCATTTCAAAATGGATTTATGGTACAAATAGTTGGTTTTATTATGATAAAAATAATAAGTTCTCCCCCCCCCCCCCGTGAGTTATAAACACATTTTGCTTTACTGTAGGGTCATTGGGACTGGGTGACAGATGTTGCTATCAGCAGAAACAACAAATGGATTCTTTCAACCTCAAAGGTAATTGCTAATTGCTGATGTGATTTCAAGAACTGACTTATAAATGCGTGTGAATATTTCATTTCTTGTTTTTGGCTTTTTGGGGATTATTTAACAATGGTCAAGTTGCGCATGAAAGTGCTAAGTTATGATCAGTATTTTTCTCAAGCAATTACAGAAGATCTTGAATTTGGGAAGTACATTTACTTCTGGCTATTTTAAAATGTGCGGGAAGTTTCAGATTGCTAAAGATAGTTTCCAAAGGCATGATATTTAAATGTGAGAGAGTTTAGCTCTCATTTTGAGAGGGCTCATCTGATGAGGTGTGATTTCTTCCTTATGGAAATGATATAAATCTCTCTTTTGGTAGTATGCAAAACTATCAAAATAATTGCGTCTTTTTCTCAGGATTCTACTTTGTGATTGTGGAATGTTGAGAAGATGGATGACGTACCTTCAGTGACAGAAATCAGAAAAGAAAGAGGCTCAAAAATTGCTCAGGTTCAATCACTTTGTTTTTTTTAATTACACCTTGTATTTTATTCAGACAGAAAATTTGAATGTTAAAAGGAAAGCCGTCAGATTTCTAGGCTGAAAACACAAATTTATTGTGTTTGTTCTCTCTGCAAAAATTGTCAAATCCTTCTTTGTGAGTGGGATGTAGGCCTTTTAAAAGTTGATTTTGGTAAGGACACCAATTTTCATATACAGGTGCATTTTTCATTTTAGAAAAAACAGCCACGTATGTGTACTTTAAAAAATAAACATATTCTGGTTTTCTACTCATGGTGCTTCTGCAGTGTAATTGGCCGCTTAGACATGAGCATTACTAGACCAAGGCAGGTAATACTCATGTGCTCCTGAACATAAACCAGCTAAAGGAATTGAAAGGAGTGTCTTTTTAAAGCTGAGACTGTATGTATTTTGACTTCTATAAATTAGATAGAGGTGTTAGGAAAGGAGAACATTAACAAGCCTAATACTATTGAAACATGCTTTTTATTACAGTTCCTCAATTGGTTTTGGTAGTGGATTTGAAAGAGCTTTGTGTACATTTTCCTCCTTGTCAATAAGCATTAACTGAAAGTGCATGAAAAATAACTTTTTTTTTCTTTCTTCTATATTATTTTTATCAGACTTTCTTGTTCAGCAGCAGGTATTCAAAAGCAGGTAGCAACTTTTTAAGCTTTTAAATAAGTTTTACAAATGTGCCAGCAGTGAAAATGTGTACATTCCTAAAAGCATCAATTAACAGAAATGTGAGGATATGGTCAACATTGATACAGGCATTTTTTTTTTGTGTGTGTGCATTTTAGCAAAACTTAAAGCATACCAAAAAATTAGAAGAATGTCTCAAACTTTTTGTAAACAGTTTTGCAAGTAGGAAATTCTCTCTGATAAAAGTGCCTTAAACTTCATGAGTATGTATGTAGTCAGTGGAAAAACTTATTTGTACTGACTGTAGTGGCTTAATAGTTCATCTAAGATTATTGTAATCTGACAATTTTTCCATTTATTATTTTTCTTTTTTTCATGTCTCCTTTAGTCAGAGAATGATCAGGTAAAAAAGTAAGCAAAAAAAGCCCTAAACCATCTAGTGCTAATTGCCAAGATAGGACAGCTAAAAGCTGAATACCCATCAGGCCACCCAAAAATGTAAAGTATAGTAGTTTATTAGCTGAAAGAAATAAAATCAGAGTTCACATAAAAATAGGGGTTTAGTCAGAAAAAAACCTCCAAACCATTTATCCCCAGAATAAATTTTGAGCAGCACTATGTGTGTCAAACCACACGGACTCAGTGCATCTCAGAAGTCAGACCTAGATATAGATGTACATGTGTATATCGAGCTGTAACTTCATGTGTGAATTAATGCACGTGTCATAGGTGATTAACTGAAATGCCATTTTTTAAAATTATATTTACACCAGTGTGAAGAGTGTGAAAGACCTTTCTTGTGCCTGCAACGTAGTGACTCTGAAATGATATCCAAGTGTGTCTTCTGTCATCTGTCTTCTCCACGGAGAAAAATTTTGTCATTGTCACCTACTGTTTCTCCTGATCTTTAAATTAAACTAGGAGTCTTGGGATGTTAATGCATTTAAGTGGAGTGTCTGTACATCTTTATGTAACACATGTAGAAAGCTAAGACTTTCCTCTAACCTTGCCCTACTGTAGTAGTCCGTATGAAGAATAATAAAATAGATCTTACTAATCCACTAAACAGCTGGGATGTATCAGGTAAAGACTAAAATCCACAGGAGTAGAAATCTTACTTATGGTCCTTGGTACTAGAGAATAAAATTACTTACCTGTCCTTTGGTGAATTTATGAATATACCACTTGAAGGTCAGTCTTACTGAAGAAAATGTGTTTATGTAAATTATTGACATGTTTCCTTACATTCTTTAGATAAACCATTCTTCTTTACTATGGCAAGCAAAGAACTGATGCTGTCAGTGAACATAAGGAAGAGTTCTGTGGGAAAAAACATGAATAAAACCATGAACTTGATGCAGAGAGTTGACCAATGTACAGGGGGGTTGTACAAGGGGGTTAGAGGAATTTGCTTGCTTAAACAAAACTATTGTCTGTTGTAAACGCCTGCTAAGCAGAACAAAGGCACCTGGTCCTATTGATAAGGAAAAGCAGACACTTGGTCCTATTGATAAGCAGCTATTGATAAGGAAAAGCAGATGCCTGAATCTACTGATAAGGGGGAGAAGCAGATGGTTTATGGCTGGGATACCGACCAAACCCTAAGGCCATATGTGAAGACTAAAAGGTGAAAAGCGCAAGAAAAGGAAGACTCATTTACTTCATCTTGAAGACCCCTACCCACAGGAGGAAGAGTCATTTACTTCATCTTGAGACCCCTGCCCATGACCAGAGGGGGCACTGCGCAGGTGCAGAGGACCTTCTGGCTCATTATAATACGAAGTGGGGATAGGACATGAATATGTATAGACGTGTTGTGCAACCTTATGAATATATATAACTGTAGAGAATAAATGTAGAGGGAAACAACACTGAGGCATGCATGACTTTGAGGAATTATCCCCGTGCGTCTCAGCGCTGAATGAAAAGCATACCTACTTTACAACTTTAACGAGTTGTGGAGTCAATCCATGCATCAAACTTTTTCATAACTTGTTGACATACCCCTTAACAAAATATTTGTAAAGGAGCTTTTGGGCACTGAGGGTAAGTTCTGGTTCATGCTTGACATGATGCAGCACAAATGAATTCTGTGTAATAAAGGCTCTCTAGGAGCATAGTATTTTTCCTACCCTTTCTTAGGAGTAACCCTGAAAGGATTACATCTATTCAGTATATATGAGAATGCCAAATAATAAAATATTAAGTATTTAAAAATGTTTGGAAACCTTATTCCTAAAAACAGCCTTTTCAACCTTTCCTTTTAAAAGGAGCTTAAAGTGGGGATAATAGTTGGAATGGGGCATGTGACAGTCTGGAATGCAGTTAAGCTATGGAAACAAAGAAATCCAAGTAGGTAGATCTTTTCCCCCCTTGTTTAAATTATGTGAATTGTGTAACAACAATTACACTTGAATCCAAGGTTAAACTAAAACTGTTTCAAGGGAATATTCTGTCTTGTACAGATTTGTGGCTTTGAATAAATATTACGTGATAAATCATAAAACTTTTCCAGCATTCTTTCCCTCTTTACTCGTTTTGTTACAGAGGTTCAGAGAAAATGCAGTGTCTGTGCTCCTACGTTTGTGTGTTTTTTAAACAGATCACATAAAATATGCATGTTTTATAGCTGAATTAATTTGGCTTTAATGTAGTTCGTAATACTGAATTAATTTGTGTGTTAGAAAAGATTAGTCCTAAAATAATTGTTATATTAAAACTGGAAGTGTTTCTTTCTTTACCCATTTCAGCTGGAAAAAACAACAGTCCATTTTTTTTCCACCGAAACAGTTTAAAAAACAGTTGCTTTACAGAGGCTTGGTTCATTTTGCATTAGTAACATGAACAGGTTGGGGATTTTCTTTTGAATGAATCCTGTTTCTATTTTCCAAATTGAGAAGAACAATGAATTCTTACTTTCAACTTTTAATAAAACCAGTTTTATTAGTTACTGCTGGTTTCTGTCCATTACCATCACCTGTTTAGTGCTTGGGTGCCATGCCAGTCAACTTGTCTTCAGCCCTGAACTGATCGCCCCTGCAGCAGCAGGCCCCTTCTTCGCAGCACACGTTTTGCAGAGAACGGGTAATTACGGACAATTCACAAGTTGGAGCTTTGTCTGCATTTTTCTGGCTTTTGTACCCCTGTAGTCTGACTAATGCCCTAGGTCGCTGTTCTTACCTGATGATAAAACCGTAAGGCTGTTTTAGGCTAAGTCAGTGTGGCTGCCTTTCCGTAGGAGCTATTGTACGAATAGCATCTGTACTTCCACAGAATCCCAGAGTGGTTTGGGTTGGAAGGGACCTTAGAACTCATCCGGTTCCAAACCGCTGCCACGGCAGGCACACCTTCCACTAAACCGGGTGGCTCCAAGCACCGTCTGACCTGTCCTTGAACACGCTGACGTCGGAGGTACAGCCCCGCACATCGCCGCGCCGCGGGGCCCGCAGGGCAGTGCAGCGGCCGCTCCTTCCCGGCTGCTCCCGGCGGTAGCTCCACGCCTGCTCACCTTGGGCCGGAGCTGGGTCCACAGCCGGGCTCTGCCGGCCTGCGAGGGCTGCCCGGCAGCGCTGCTCCGGGACACCGGGAAAGGGGCGGGCGCCGGGTCATCCTCACGTCGATGCAGTAGGGCCTTGTGGAGAACGCGACTACCGCCCGGCGCCGTGGCTTAGTTGGTTAAAGCGCCTGTCTAGTAAACAGGAGATCCTGGGTTCGAATCCCAGCGGTGCCTGTGCGGGGAGGTTACTTGCGTTTTATTCGCGGGGAGGGGAGCGGAGCCGTAGCTACATGACCATTAGGGTCAAAAAAGACCATTATACAGGTGAAAATTCGGGCGCTGTTGTGACCCCCACCCACGGCTCAGTGTCCGTGAAGCCTCAAGGAAAATGACCTTCTCAAATTTATCCTCCTTCTCGTCTCCAGATTGTCAATAGCCTCTCAGTTAGGTCACTGAATGTTTTTTTTTAACCCTGTTATTGTCTGATTGAGCATATGATGACGAGGTGTCTGATGTTGAGGTGTTTGTCACCCATCAGGACCAAGATGTACCTGTCACATTCTCTTACACGTCACATAAAGCTTGGCTTTCCCAAGTAATTGACACTGTGCTGTCCTCCACGAGATTAGTGGCACAGCCTAGGACGGGAAGGCTTTCCTTGACATCTTGAAAATTCTGCCATGTTAGGCTTGTGAATTAGGTTCAGAGAAATTATTCCAAGTTTGTGTTACTGTAAACAGCAGAAACCAGAGAATCCATCCTCAGATCTAAAACCAAAAGGCTTAAAATCCATTAATGCAAGTCCCAGCCTTAGCAGCCAGATCCTCAGGTGTTTTCTGGGGCTCACAGAGCAGAGATAGGAGTAAATGGAAACATGGACATTTGGAGGGTCAGATTTTCAAGACTCAGATCTGCAGTCATATCACAGTTGTCAGTAGCCCCAAATGCAATGTGTAAGTCTTAGAGTCCAGGATGAACATCTTGGGTTATAACATCTACATGCAGGAATCTTTCTGTGAGTAGTAGCTGTTGCAAAAATGCAATATTTGCATATTTGCATTTTTATTTTTAATGTGAGCTGAATAAGCTTCCTTCTCCTGCTCCTCACCCAAATGTTACACCATCATGTCGATAACCAGTGAAGCAAAGCAGTTGTACTCTGTAAATAATCATGTCACCAGCTGCTCTACAAAACAGCCATTGGTGCTTGTAGGCCCCTTGCCCTTATGCTACTGGTTATTTTCAATTTTGTATTTAATAATACACATCTCATCAAGTGTGATTGCTTTAGTTCCCAGCAAGAAAGAGCACGCCTGGTCAGACTGGCCTTGTGCGTTGAGGGACATACTCTTTGCTCCTCAGCTGCTCTTTGGCTCTGGACATGCTGCTCTTCACTTTGATCTCTTTTGCCATCTGCAAAATTACAATACTTACTGATCTTACAGGATTGCTGGGAGAGTTAATTAATGTTTCATGAAGCACTTTGAGCTTTTGGATAAAATCAATATGATTAAAGCCGTGGTTTTATTTTTCTTCTCCGAAGCTCAGTCTTTCTGCAGTTAGGTCATGCTGGTACCAACCCTCTTCGATAGTGCTGGCAATGTTCACAGGTGCATTTGGATGGTTTCTGGGAAGAGGGGTCTGACTTCATCTCATTGATGGGGTAGAAAATCAACTTGCAGATACAACATTGGAAGGGTTTAAATAAAAGTGTTCATTGGAAATGTAGTATGTAGGACAGTTTTAGTCATCTTGTTGAAGGTGCTTATTAGCTATTCAGATTACTGTATGCTTATCTGCAGAAATACATGTAATACTTGTTTTTACAGGCTAGTGATTTTCCATCAAGATACTTTTCATATTTTAATCTCTAAACTAGTGAAGCATTTTATATGAAGGTATGTGATTATTATATTGATGTAATATTGATACTGCCTGAGAAGAGATAAATAAGAGGTAGCTTATGATGAGCATTTAGAAAATACTTAAAAATTCTTCTAATTGTAAAAAATGCCAGTTTTTTGATCCCAAGCCTAAACCAAATGGCCACAGTCTGTAAGAAAGAAGGGCACATCCCATATTGCTTGGAGAACATTCCTATAATGACTGCCACCATCAAATGGAACTACTTAATACCTGGTAAAGACAGGGAATCTTTGCAATTTAAGTATGATAAATATAATCTTTTGTAAAAGCTATTATAGGGGTTCACATATGACCCTGGCCAATCCATATGATAGACACAAATCCCTAGAACTGGTAATTGTGCTTTGGTCCTTTTATTCACAAACCATACACTGCTCAACATTTTTAGAGCTGTAACAAATCTCTGAAATCAAGGTGGAACCAAAGAATAATTGCCACTAGAAAGTATGCTGTTTGGTTATTTAACCTGGGAAAGCAAATCCACCTGCCTTTGAAAATCTGGGATAAAGTAAATGATGTGAGTTCTTGAACAGTAACTGTTTGGGTCCTCTCTGTGCGCTTTACACAGGTAATTTAACTGTGATTTTCCATCTGGAATAGAAAAGACCACATTTCTGGGCTTTAATGAAAGCCTTAAAAATTACCTTGGAATGAATAAATAAAATACCTTTTTGTGTATGTAGTTGGAAGAGAATTTTGTGTTCTAGAAGTTTGTCATGCTTTGTCCCACTGGTGTCAAATTTAGTGAGGTGAAAAAGAGAGAAACAAGGCATCTGACTACTTGTATTTTCACAAATAAAGTATGTTTCCTTTTGTTTTCTAACAGCAGCTACAGCTCTGGAAAATGTGTTCTAACTGAATATTTACTTTTTAAATAGGAGACTAAGGTATTGAAATAACTGTGCATTATAGAGCTCTGGACTGGGGCAGGTGACTTTTAAAGCTCAGGAACTACATTTTGAGAGGTGTCAGTTCAGATTCTAGCTTTGTTCTCAGCTGCTGTTGCTGTTGCAGGTTTTCTCTTTTGGTGTCTAACATGATTTGAACACTTAGTATTTGATTTGCATGTGTGAGGTGTACACCAGTGGTGGAAAAGGATGATGTATTGGCATACTTTGACTTAACCACAGCATATACTGTATCTCTGAGGAGCTGTAGGGTAATAAATTTAAGTTATCCTGGTAAATATATTTTTAATAAGACTTTACATTAGACAGTTGCCAAAAATTCCATAATTTGTTCCTGTCAGTGATTTGTATCTGAATTAGGAGCACGAACAAAGCCCATTCTTGAAAATCAGCTGCTTAGGTTCTGTCAAGGTGCTATAAAAGAGTAAAAAGTAAAGTAATATCTAAACAGCTTAGCATTTATGTAAAAATAATGCGAAATGGTGACATTAAATTCCAGTTTTTGACATTTAAAAGAACTATTAAAGTGGCAGGAATTGCTCTAGATGTTTAACTTCTGTGCTATTGTGACTAATTTCTTAGAGGAGTTTCATAACCAGCTTGTGCTGTGAAATTGCATCCAAAATTTAACTACAGTCAAAGTGACCCTGTGCTACTCACTCAATGAAGTTTAGCAAGTTAAATATCACTTAAGAAAATGACTATACTCGAATCAGACCAAAGGTGCATCTAGTCCAGTTTCCTCTCCATAACTATGGCAAATGGCATGTCTAAGGTAGAATGTAAGTATAGGGCAGACATGCAGTGATATTTTGCTGGAATACCCTACCAGCTCATGGTCTTGAACTCTTATGTACAGACCCAATCAAATTTTATTTTTCATTTCTCCATGTCTGTGAGTAGGAAGAAGTGAAGTGACTCCTGCAGGCAGATGTGCATATTGGAGACATCTTTGTCATAGGGACAGTTGCCTAAAGAAGGAAAATATTAGAGGCAGTCAAATGTTTAGTGGCTGTTTATTGCAGCAGTGACTTTAGGCTTAGGGGAAGATACTTTCTAGTTTGCCTGTGGGCTGGCATTGCTGCCTGCAGCTTATTCACAAAGATTTGGGTGAAAGCGTTTGATGAAAATATGGAGTGAATCCACATTGCCTGTTAACCCCACTTTGTAAGACTGCCGTTTCGTGTTTCCTGACATGCTGTTCTGTGATGTGTCCTGCTTCATCAGACATGTCCAGTTACCCAGTGTCATGCCTGTATAATGTGATGTGATGTATGTGTCATGAAAGGATTTGCCAGAGTGTAGTATGTCAGCTCTGAACTTTGAGGACAGACTTGGGGATGAACTGTTTGGGATACCATAGTCTATATATTGGAAAACAAAGACATTTCCAGTTATTGCTCTGCTGTTTGTAGAAAATACTCATATGGATGGTTTAATTTGTAAGTAATTCACAGAAATGATACCCGTTACTTGCAAGCATGTCGTAAGATTTTAGTTTTCTGCTCTTACAATGTAAGCAATGACATTAAAGCATCTTATTGTGAAGAAAGTACTTGCTCCATCACCCAGCAGATCAGTCCCTTGTGTGTATTCTGCTTCTATTTACAGTCCAGATATTTCGGGAGGTAGAACTGGCCAGTGAACTCTAGAGACAGATATCCCATAGAGGTCACTTAAAAGACAGCAAACACAACAGAGGCAGCATCAAAGAGAGTAAGAGATGAGCACTGAGCAATTTAGATTCTTCCTATTAAAGATCTGTTACTCCATTCTCAAGTCAGCCCAGCGCATAAGTATACCTGAACAGGAAAGAAAAAAACAGAGTTTTGAAAGCTTGGATGTATTTCAGTTCAGAATGAAAACTAAGATTCTTCAAGGATGGAGACATGTTAGCTAGGAAATTGTAAGTTATGTGCTTTCTGCAGCAAAATGACGAATTTTCCACCCAAAAGTCCACAGCCCCAAAATATGGGGTTTTGTTGGACCAGTAGGAGAAGTGAGGTGGCTTCTTTGGTTCTTTGATTCTTTGACCACTCTGAAAAATGTTATTTCATTAGCCACACCTGGCTTATGTTCAGAAGTTTACTGTCTTGAAGGAGTTTTCACTTCTCATGTTTTAAAGTGTACGCTGCCTATCTTGTCAATTTGGATTTGTTTTATTAGATAGTGAAGCCATTACAGTTAGTTTATTTTCAGCTCAACCTTCTATTTCTGTTCCTGTAGGGTATAAATGAATTAACAAGTGTATATACATAAAAGTTAATTTTTATCTCTTTGTGTAGGAATAATACAGATTTGAAAGCAATACAGCCTGACACCACAGGAGACCCATGTTCTAAGTGTGATCCAGGTACTGTAAAGATGGACTTTGCAGTAAGAAATACATGCTGGTAAAAATTTTGCCTAAAGCTTTCTTATGTGTCTATAGCCTTACTGCTCATTTTGAGAAGTATTTTAAAAGCAATTACCTTGAGCAAAGGGAAGCATTGTTAACACCTGTGAAATAAAATCTGCAATATTAAGGCCTCCTACATGTAACATTACTTTTTCACAGAATCCCAGACTGGTTTGGGTTGGAAGAGAGCTTAAAGCTCGTCCAGTTCCTGCCACGCGCAGGGGCACCTTCCACTACAGCAGGTTGCTCCAAGTTCCGTCCAACCTGGCCTTGAACACTGCCAGGGATGGGGCAGCCACAGCCTCTGTGGTCGACCTGTTCCAGTGCCCCACCACCCTCACAGGGAAAAAAAAATTCCTAATACCTATTTTTTGCCAAAGAGTCTTTGAATTCTCAAATGAGTTGAAATTTAGTATATTTTGCAGGTATGTATTAATGGCTGTGTTTTTTTCTCAGTCTCTGTACATCTGTCTCATTATGATTAAGGTTGCAAGGTGCAGATGTGGCAGACAGCCCTATGGAACATGCAGTACAATCCCTGCAGGCAAGTGCTTTGCTCTGGGTTCATCTGCCTGAGCCTTGTTCTAGCGCATTGCCTTTCTAATCCTGCAGATGTAAGATTGCACAGGCACATGCCTACTAGTAATGTGGTTGTGGGAATTCCTGTTTCAGGCATTGAAGAGGCTAGCGTGCAAGTTATAATGTGTTCAGCAATAACAAAAAAGCCAGCAACTTATGCTTGGTTTAAGTAATTTGAAAGGTAACACCTGAGGTACATGAAACATAGAATCATAGAATGGTTTGGGTTGGAAGGGACCTTAAAGCTCATCCAGTTCCAGCCTCCTGCCATAGACCAGGTTTCTCAAAGCTCCATCCAGGGAGGCATCTGTCTGTCCTTGCAACAGGTCTTTTCTTCCCTTCAAAAAAACAATAGTTAGGTTATGACTGAGGTTTAAATATGCAAGGATATTTTTAATATTAGGTGGTGAGGTAATCAAGAATTGAGCTCACTGACGTCAATGGCAGAACTCTCACTGACTGTGCTGTAGTCAGGTTTTCATTCAATAAAAAGGTAATAAAGAATGATTCATATGAAGGGAGGAAAAGATGAATCAACCCAAACTGTGTGGGTAGAGGTTTTCCTGTGTTACTAACTCTGCAGTGCTATAAAAACAACAAGGTCCGTCCTTATCTGCTGTAGTATTTATGATTATTCTTCACTAACACATGACTAAACACAATTAGCCCTCATGTTATTCCTGCTAAAGTGTGTGTCAAGCTATCATTATCATCAGTGGCAAACTGGAGGGCTGAGTTTTTCTGGAAATGTCTTGATAATATTTTAACACAAGAAGTATTTTGAAATTGTCTAAATTACGTTTTTTTATGACAAAAAGGTTGATTACATATTGTTTCTATAGATTGTTTTAAAACATGTTCTTTTTAGTATGTATACTATATTAATTAAAAATCTTTCTCCCTTTTTCTCCAATTATAGCAAAATGTAATGATTGAAACTATCATCAAAGCAAATAATGTTCATTTCTGCCTGTAATTTCATTTGACTTCTCTCACTGAATGAATATACTAGAATATCATAGCCCAGAAATAATTTATTGCAGTGTCCCTAATAATTATGGATTTGGGTTAATATTTGAAAAAGTGCCTGATATATACTATTCAGTTAACTTTGTGTGTTTGTTTGAATTATTTGTATTATTATGAATTATATGTAGTGCTTCTCTGTTAGAATAAATACTTACTGTCAGTAACAGAAATTGTCAAATAACATGCTAAGTCAGTTCTGTTTAGCTACTATTTTCAGGACCAGACTTTCTTTTTTTTTCTTTTTAATTAACATTTTAATTTGCATGTCATTTTCAGGCAAATCAGAGTCACTCAGGATTTTTCTCTGCTATGGGTTATGATCTTTTATTCAGTACTTCTTGTGCTCATTTAGTTTTTTTTTTATATAATAAACATGCATTGATACACTATCTTAATTGATCAGGGTACCAATATCCTATTGTTTCTCTACCTCTAAAGCAGCTGAAATCCTAGTACTGCAACGGTGCAGACTGTTCAAGTACAGTTATCACATGACATCCTTTTCTTCTGCCTCAGAAAATGTATCCAAGGTATTTCTAGCAAATTCCTAAAACAAAACTAGAATATGTAATGTTTGCATATTGAATGAATAAAAAAGCTCAAGATTTTTACTTCTTGACTCCAACCTGCTGCAAAAATAATCAGGTCTCTCTGTTCTGCAGTTCTTTACTACCCAGAAAAATAAACCATTTGAGGAATAACTAGCTTGGGGCACTTGGTCAAAATGAGTGTAATGTCTTGGTTGCTATGGCCAAAATCTGCCCCTGTTCTAAAATTTCATGTGCTCCTCTGATATTATTTCCCACTAGGTCAATTGCCATTTCTTGTGGTGGTCTCTCTGGCTGTAGTCTGTGGAAATTGAACCTGGAAGATTAGGGAAGAATTAATGAATTAGTAGTTGCAAATGCTAGTCTGAAATTATTTAGCAAGATTTAGCATATTTCTTAAAAAGGTGTCAGTACGACCCATAACACTGTAGTTTAGATCCAGTGGTTCAAATCTGGTGTTACATGGCTAGAAAAAAAGAGAAGGATTAAGTTACTTCTTTTGATACCATCTTGTTGAATCTCTGGCTTAATAATTTCCAAATGATTTCACATAAATTGATTATGCAGCTACTGCTGGTTTCCACATTTCAGCAACTCTGAATGCAGAGCCCTCTGGAGAGCATAAAAATAGATTTGGGTCTTTAGGCCTGCCTGACAGTGATCATAGCAAATTTGGCTGCAGAGCTCTTGGTTGGTACTGTACAACCTGAAATTGATCCAGACCTGTGCTCTGTGTCTGTTCTTCCCTGTGAAGAACTTCAGGAAGAATATTCAGTAATGACCAGTGGAGTGAAAACTGCCAGTAAGGAAGTGAACATTCTTTGTACAGTAAATACAAATATTTCTGATACAAAGAGATATTTTGGTAATATTAAAATTGTGAATGCTTGAGCATCAAGATTTATATTTTTTTTGCATTAACTTCTTGATCCCTGAAGTCTGGATGTTACAGAGCTTTGAAGAAATTCTAACAAGCTCTTCTGTGCTGGAATGCATCAAGTAAATTGCCTGCAAATATGGCTAGACCTGTGCTGAGCTAAATGTGAGCACTGCAGTGAGTAACTGTAATTGTTTCCAACGAGGATTACTGTACTTTCGGTAAACCTATGGACACAGGATGAAATATTTAAAATTGCTTAGCACATAAGTATTTGCTAGTGTGCCTTGCTTTTGAGAAATGGGAAACCTTTGTGATTCATACCTCTATGTCATTGCAATCAGTGGGCACTGCTTTGCCATTAAGGCCGACGAATGTAGGATGAAGAACAAATTAACTAATCAGAATACAAAAGTTCCTTGCAAGAGAGGAGACCAGAATAATTGAATCTGTGATTGCTACAACCTGTGGCTGTGGAAATGGATTAATGCCATGTTGGCTAATGAAGCAGTGGTATTAAATATTATCTCTTTGGATCACTATTTTTTTTCAAGCTAGTACACCACCATTTTTATGGACATAAATTGTGTAGTTTATGGACATATTTTTTGTGTAGTTAGATCAGAAGAGCATTGTGTAACTAAGATTAAAAAATAATTATTGTGATTGCTGTCACTAAAGTAAGTTGAAAAGCTGCTGTAGCAGAATACTGTTTTAAAATGCACAGGTTTTCAAAGTTGCATGAAAATTACACATGAGCTGCCATATTTTTAGAACTCAACAGCATGAATGCATAAAACTATTTTTGTTCATTTGTTCTGAGATGGTCTGTGAATAATGATCAGTTTATAAAAGCTAGTTGTAGTGAACTCCCAAAGCAACTGGTTGGTTGAGTTGGTAACTGAAAAATCAACACAACCTGTCTATAAATGATTCTCACAAAGTGAATACAAACCTAAGTATAACTAAATACCTACTATATCATTCAAATAGGCTTCAAAACTGGTTTAATCTTCACAGCACCTCCCCAGACATGGATAAACCAAATAATATGCTGCCATGGGAAAAAGTGCCATAACGAAGGATATTTGCACACTGATAGCTGTAAATGCATATGCCAATGTGGGAATTTCTGAGGTATGTATATTGTATTAACTTGAACTCCTCTCAAATCTATACAAGATCAGGATACTTTTCTGTTAGCTACGTTTAATTTAGAATTTGTGACCCTGCTGGTTCCTAGACTGACTGCTTTCTAACAGAATTCATAAATGTGTAATATATAAACAGAGAGAAACTCATGTATAAATTGGTTTTATTGTTGCCTGTTGCTATAGTTTCCCCCCACCCTCCCAGCTCCTTTGGAACATCTGTTTACTTTTGAGATTTCACAGACAAAGAACTCTGTACAAAAATTATTTATTTAGGTTTTCCTAATAATAGGAATTAAAGGATTTCTTATAATTCTGATTTTAAGTAGGTACCATTTTGTATCATTTCTGTTCATCTGCCTACTGCTCAGATACTGATGGATATTCTCTCAAGTTATTCTGTTGCATTTGTTTCCATTTTATTTCCTCCTTTCTGTTAAAATAATACTTTTCATTAATTTAGTTGGCTTCTCTGTCTGGCACCTTCATCTCCCACTCTATTAAGGGAATAACTGGAATGTTTTGACAGCCATGTAGCTATCAGGGAAAAGATGACATCTCAGGGCAATAGTGCATGCAGCCATGCTCCCTTGCCCTCAAGGATAAATAAACAGCTGTCAGCTCAAGGGAGTACCATTGATCCCGTGTGAGAGTTTGATGCATATGGAAATGATCTCAGATGACTCTACCTTCAGAAAAAGGGAAATGCAAGGGCAGGAATTTTCTCACATTTTCCTTGACATTTTTCTTATTTTTATTTTATTTTATTTTTTCTCTCCAGGCACACTTACAGACAGTGTGCGTCTGAATCCACAGGGCTGCTGTCTTGTTCATTCCACTACTTTCTTACTATGTGGTTCTTACACGATTGTTGCTGTGATTTTTTTCTCTTCACATTCTTCAGCCCATTTCCTACAGGCTCTCCTTTTATTTCCATGCTTTTGGTTGAGCATAAAACTGGCATCCAAGGCATTGCTGCACAGGCTGAGCCACAGTTAAGGGGTATATTGGGTTACAGGGTTTTCTCTATACAAAAGAAAATCTGACTTTTCGTGGTTTTAAGCTCCACTGAAGGTTGTAGCAGCTTTGATTCTTCTGTAAATCTTTGACAATAGTTTTGCTCCATGGTTTATGTTTATCTTCTTTTTTTGTTTTCTTCTCTTTCAGCAATGTGGTCTGAATTAGCATGCTTGTTTATCAAAATGTTACTATTTTTATATAAATGTTTTGCATTAATCAGATAAGAGTTCATTTGCACACTTTAGACAGCTCTCACTGTTTTTTTACACTGTTCAGTACTAAAACATAGACCAAGCAGCAACAAACAGGGATGAAGTCATTGTACCTTCAGCACAGGTACAATTTCCTTCCTGTACCTAGTACTGCCCACCATCCCTGATGACATGCTACCAGGCTTTGTTTGGGACACTGTTTACACAATAAATACCCATTCTTGCTGTTGCTGCTAATAGTTGGTAAAATCTATCCTAGGCACATCTTCTGTGAGGTGCCAAAGAGACAGTGTTTGTTTACTCAGTATGACACAGCAAATAAAGAAGAGCTTTCTGTAGCATGGAAACATACCTCAAGCCTTAGTAGCACTGGACTCAACATGTCCTGTATCCCTTTCATGGTGCATATTGGCACACAGTCTGCACAATGATCTGACATTCACATGAGAGCACATGTTAGTATTTCTGTTTCCTGGTGCTTTAAACCTGTGTTGACTTTTAGTGAAGGTAGCTGAATAGATTATTGTCCTGATGAACCAGTACACTGTCATCCTCATGTCCTTGTTAATACAATATGAAGAGTCTAAAATAGGGAGACTTTTGTAGGTGAGCTCCTGTGTTCCTTTATATCCTTTCTTATTCTTCCTGTGGAACAGCTTCACTGATGCATAGCTGCAAATTTTTTCTGTTTTCTGTCTATGCATGTTAAGAAGGGCTTTGCAATCATTTGGGAAATAAGATGTAATTTGCTCTTTTATGAAACCAGAAATCACTGTGCTATGAATATGTATTGAGAACTTAGAGGAAAAAAAAACCAAAGAGTTGTTAGTACTAATGATTTTAGCTGATTGCGAGGATACTCTCATACCACAAAATCATTAGGATTTCTAAAGCTGTGTGGGGTATTGTGGTTAAGAAGTGCAATGCTTCGTGCAGAATGGGCTTAACAGAAATTTATACTTGAACACATGCCCCTGGAACTTCAAAAATATAACTATAGTTATATTTTAGTAGACAAGTGTCTACTAGTGTCACTAGTGTTAGTGACAATCCCTGGGGCAGGTAGAACACAAGTTACATTCTCTAGGGCCAAATAATGCCTCTAAGGAAATGTCTGGGTCAAATTTTGATGAAAAAGAGTAGGCATAGCAGCTAGGTTTTAGGTATTGGTAACAAAATGAGTAGTAGGGAAAAAAAAATAGTTGAAAATCATTTAGTTGTCAATGAAACATGAGAAGCCTGGTTATCCTTACATTTTGTTGTGCTTTTCCTGCTGAACTGGTAATGGGACACAAGTGAAATGGCAGTCTCTAATAATTATTCTGGATAGTATAGACTATAAATAGTGGGTTTACACTGGAATTGCTGTAGTGCTCTGAGTCCGGTTCAGAATGGTACTGTGGGCATTGCAGTGGTTTTACCCAGGTGCTTGTAGGTGAAACGGCAGTGCACCAGCTCCGAGTTACCTGCTCAAATGTCAACTTGCTGGATGCCATGGTCTGGCTAATTTATATCAGTCTTAACTCTTTGTACAAGTCTTCCAGTCATAAGAATGGGTGCAAGACAGCTCTGAAAATTATTAGTGTTCCCAGCCAACGGGTAATGTTACACCAGGGAGCACTTTTGAGGCTGGCAGTGGGAACATGACAGGGTAGCGTGATAGGGAAGCAGCTCTGCAGCCTCTCCATCTGCGCTGCAGTTGTTTCCAGCTCTTCTCCACACAGTACAGAAGCCAGGCACTGAACTTGTTTGGAGGTCTCTGTTCAGCACCAATTATATGTTTTGGTTTTCCATGCACGCTCAATTTTAGATTGATTTGATGCCTGATTGTGTGCAACACCTTATTTAATTTCTGTTATTTTTGGGGTGTGTTTTGGCTTGTTGTTTGCTTTTTTTTTAAAATATAAACAAAACCTACAGAATTGGAGGCTGGAAGCAACCTCATGTGGCTATTTTCATCTGCTGTGATAACAATATGCATACTGCGCAAACAAAATATTTGTTCTCTTCCTAGGAGATAGTTTTTACGCACATTCATTGCGTTCATCCTGTAACAAGGCTCTTTTATATTTCTAATGCCAATCTGTTTGATCTCCTACTTAAATTCTAAAATAAGTATGTAGTAATTTATGCAGCTAGTGTATGTTTGACTAAGAATTTTGACTCACGATTGTTTCGTTTTCTTCCATAGAAAAGAAGTAATATAGACAACTTCAGGCCTTGCTGAGTCCATTATTTCCCTTAATATCTGTATGTGAAGGGAATCTGAAAACACATTTGTATGCCTGAAACATGATTCAGCCTTATTTTGGCATTGTTCTATCATTTACAAGCAGAAGAAATTCACTTCTGAGTTACTTTAGCCCTCATTTACTGAAGATTGTGTATGTTGAGGAGAACAGTAAATCTTTTAATGACTCCAGCTACCTGAGTAAGTCCCTAACATAACCAAAGCATGAAACGATTTATCATAAACTAAATTAAATCATCTAAACTCAGCTCATCAGGAACAGGCAGAAGAGAGAAATCAATTTAGCATGTTAGTAGATCAGGGAACTTGCTATTGTCTTGCAGTGCTTTTCTAGTATGTAGATACTAAAACCCAACATCACCACAGTTTAAATCAATCCAAATATAGTTATTAAATGATAAAGTCACTGGGGAGGTATGTGTGGTGTTGAAATAGCCTTTTACTGTAGAGTCACAAGTGGAATAAATTTGTAGGAACTTGTTGTATCTGTGTAAGCTGCAGAACCTGTGTGCAGCATGGGTACACAGAGGTTCTGGGAAGGTGCTCAAAGGATCCCAGGACACGGAGCTGGGGAGTGTGCTGCAGGCAGCAATAGGTATTGGCAGGGGATAGGTGAGAGCCTTGTGAAACAACCAACATAATTATTGGCCTAATACAGAGTCATAAGGTTACACTTTTAAAACTGAGTCAGGCTGAAAATATTTAAAGGCAAAAAGGAGAAATAAAGAGGTGCTGGTGCTGGCCTGGCTGTGTCCCTTTCAGGTGATCAGATGACTTGCAGTCCAGTGGAGCTTACTGATAAAGTACACCTTCAAATTTTGATAAGGAACCTTGTTAAACTTCCTCAAATAATTTCTGTAAGGATTAGAAATGAAGTCTAATGATCTTCTCTTAATTATGCTGCATGTTTCAAAACTCTGATCTCAATAATACTGTTACATAAAAACCTGATCCATTAATTTACTTAATGCAGCAGGTTATGTAAACCTTCAGTTTTCTTAAGAGAGCTAAGTTACAAGTTAAAAAAAGAAAAATTAAGATGCAATTAATGCTGCCTTGATAGTAGGTACAAAGACAACTGAACCCTTTCAAAACAGAATGTTTTTATTTTATTTTTCAAGCAATTACCCTAATGTAATTGCTACTCAGTCTGGTCTGCTTGATACAAAATCAAAATTTCATTGAAAATTCAGAGTGTCGCAGAGGAGTATCATCACAGCTTTGCGCTGTCTTTGGAAAAATGCCTGTTATTGGTGATCTTGTTATAGTATTCTTCTATCAAGCAATTTGGATTTGCTTTCCTGTAATACAAAGTTGCTTATATTTATTCCCATCACATTTCATAAAAGGAATGTGAATTACAATGGCTTTTTTTTTTTTCAGCCGTTTGTAGAATACACGAATAACAAATTCCTAAAGAAGAGTACAGAAAATAGTTCACTGTGAAGTTTAGTGGTCTGTAACGGATCAAGACAGGAATAACGTTAAAGTCAGTGTAGCAGTGTACCCTCGAGAATTTCATTCCCTTTCAGGGAGAGTGTAGTTGTCACTAACTGTAAACTTTATTAAATCCAGCCAGATAGTGTTGTGTGGTGGTGCAATATGAGCCCTTGTAAAAGTAAAACTAGTGGTAAACTACATACGGTTGGGACAAATAATGTCTCATACCACACTTCATGTTTTCTAACCAGCTTTAATACCAGGTTTCAAAAGAGAACAGTGGTTAAAATATATGGGATCACAGGCTTGCTTATCTGTACATGCTACCTTTGCACTGAAACCCATTTAAGTTGAAAAAGAGAGAAATGTGTAGAAAGAACTTGTGGAACAGGCAAAATGATAGTCTTAAAGAAATCTCAACCAAATTAATCTGAAGAAAGAGATGCTTATAAAAGAAGTATAAGCTTTTATGAGTTAGAAAAACTAGACACAGAGGAAACTGATGTGGGAAATGTAATAAAATTGTATGTAGTCAGAGATTACTCACAGGGACAGGATAATGTTGCAAGTTATTTTAACATTTTTAGTACGCATATTGATGAAATCCATGCTCTTTGTAAACACTGCTGTTTCATTTTGTCTTCATCTTCTTACTGCATATTAAAAATCTTTTTAATATGTAGTCTTTTGATTACACGCAGTAAAACTTTATCAGAGCTTTATTTTGATGGCGTTACATGACTTTTTTTGTGATCCAATTCTGTCCAAAGTATTAAAATGAAAGAATATGCCCATAGTTCCAGCATATACAATGTATAATTTCTACTAATGAAATTTCCTAGAGCTCTCTCCATATCACATATTATGAAATAGGATATGAAGGCTTCAAACTTGGCTTGTGACAGTGGCTTAGCTTGGTGCAGCTCTTCAGTTAAGACGTTAAAATGGTCTGCACATTACCCTGAAGTACAGCACCTTGCAGGGGTTCTGCTGGTGATGTTTTCAGGGTGTGTGCTGCACTATGATCGTGATTTACCCTATGCCAGTAGATACAGCACATATATATGTGATTTCACACATAGTTTGCTGATTTGTACATCAATTTGTACATCTACGCTCTTCAGAAAAGACGGGCCCAGCAGACGGGGAGGGGTAGTTGCTATGTACATTAGGGATAGGCTGGAGGGCATGGAACTCTGTCTGGGTACATGTGAGCAGTCCACAGAGTTTGTGGGTCAGCGTTAAAGGGAAAACAGCAATGGGGGACATTACTGTGGGGATCTGTTACAGACCGCCTGATCAAGGAGAACTTGTGGATGAAGCACTCTATAGACAGATAGGAACAGCCTCATGCTGGCAGTCCCTTGTCCTCATGGGGGACTTCAATCACCGTGATATCTGTTGGAGTGACGGTACGGCCCGGCACAAGCAATCCAGGAGGTTCCTCGATTGTGTGGAAGACAAGTTCCTTCTGCAAGTAATAGAGGAGCCGACAAGGAGAGGTGCCATGCTTGACCTCGTGCTCACCAACAGGGAAGGGCTGGTTGGAAATGCGACGCTCCAGGGCAGCCTTGGATGCAGCGATCACGAGATGGTCAAGTTCGAGATCCTCAGACGGTGAGAAGAGCGTGCAGCAAGCTCACTGCCCTGGACTTCAAGGGAGCAGACTTTGGCCTCTTCGGGAACCTGCTTCAGAAGGTTCCATGGGATACAGCCTAGAGGGCAGAGGGGCCCAAGACTGTTGGTTGATATTCAAGTATCACCTGCTGCAAGCTCAGGAGTGTTGCATCCAACTAGAAGGAAGTGCAGCAAGAGGGCCTGGTGATCTCCTTGGATGGAAAAGGAGCTCCTGAGGAAACTTAGAGTGAAAAAAGAGGCTTATAAAAGGTGGAAGCAAGGACAGGCGGCCTGGGAAGAATACAGGGATGTTGTTCAGGAAGCTAGGGACCAGGTTAGGAAATCTAAGGCCCAGTTAGAATTAAACTTGGCTAGGGATGGGAAAGATAACAAGAAGGGATTCTGTAGCTACATTGCAAATAAAATACTAGGGACAACATGGGCCCTCTCTGGAAGCTATCAGGAGAACTGGCTACACAGGATTTGGAGAAGGCTGAGATTCTGAATGACTTCTTTGCCTCGGTCTTCACTGGCAAATGCTCTGACCAAACCACCCAAGTCTTGGAAGGCAGAGGCAGGGACTGTGAGAATGAAGACCTTGGGCCCGCTGTAGGAGAGGATCTTGTTCGAGACCATCTTAAAAACCTGAATGTGCACAAGTCCGTGGGACCTCATGAAATCCATCCGCGGGTCCTGAAGGAGCTGGTGAATGAAGTTGCGAAGCCACTGTCCACCATATTTGAGAAATCATGGCAGTCAGGTGAAGTTCCCGACGACTGGAAAAAGGGAAATACAACCCCCATTTTCAAGAAGGGGAAATTGGATGACCCGGGGAATTACAGACCAGTCAGTCTCACCTCTGTGCCTGGCAAAATCTTGGAGCAGATTCTCCTGGAAGGCATGCTAAGGCACATGAAAAACAACAAGGTGCTTGGTGACAGCCAGCGTGGCTTCACTAAGGGGAAATCCTGCCTGACCAATTTGGTGGCCTTCTATGATGGGGCTACAGAACTGATGGACAGGGGTAGATCAATTGACGTCATCTACCTGGACTTGTGCAAAGCGTTCGACACTGTCCCACATGACATCCTTGTCTCTAAATTGGAGAGACATCAATTTGATGGATGGACCACTCAGTGGATAAAGAACTGGCTGGATGGCCGCACACAAAGAGTTGTGGTCAATGGCTCGATGTCCGGCTGGAGACCAGTATTGAGTGGTGTCCCTCAGGGATCGGTGTTGGGACCGGTCTTGTTCAACATCTTTGTCGCTGACATGGACAGTGGGATTGAGTGCATCCTCAGCAAGTTTGCCGATGACACCGAGCTGTGTGGTTCGGTTGATACGCTGGAGGGGAGGAATGCCATCCAGAGGGACCTTGACACCCTTGTGAGGTGGGCTCATGACAGCCTCATGAAGTTTAACCATGCCAAGTGCAAGGTCCTACACCTCGGTGGGAGCAATCCCAGGCACAGCTACAGGTTGGGCAAAGAAGAGATTCAGAGCAGCCCTGGGGAGAAGGACTTGGGGGTGTTGGTTAATGAGAAACTCAACATGAGCCGGCTTCACTGTGTGCTCACAGCCCAGAAAGCCAACCGTATCCTGGGCTGCATCAAAAGGAGCGTGACCAGCAGTTTGAAGGAGGTGATCCTGTCCCTCTACTCTGCTCTCATGTGATCCCACCTGGAGTATTGTGCAGTTCTGGTGTCCTCAACATAAAAAGGACATGGAACTGTTGGAACAAGTCCAGAGGAGGCCACGAGGATGATCAGGGGACTGGAGCACCTCCCGTATGAAGACAGGCTGAGGAAGTTGGGGCTGCTCAGCCTGGAGAAGAGAAGGCTGCGTGGAGACCTCATAGCAGCCTTCCAGTATCTGAAGGGGGCCTGTAAGGATGCTGGGGAGGGACTCTTCATTAGGGACTGTAGTGGTAGGACAAAGGGTAATGGGTTAAAACTTAAACAGGGGAAGTTTAGATTGGCTACAAGGAAGAAATTCTTTACTGTGAGGGTGGTGAGGCACTGGAATGGGTTGCCCGAGGAAGTTGTGAATGCTCCATCCCTGGCGGTGTTCAAGGCCAGGTTGGACAGAACCTTGGGTGACCTGGTTTAGTGTGAGGTGTCCCTGCCCATGGCAGGGGGTTTGGAACTTGATGATCTTAAGGTCCTTTCCAACCCTAACTATTCTATGATTCTGTGATTCTATGATTCTGTGATTCTATTTCTGTGAACACCTAAGTGTGTGACTGAAAATCAGGACTCAGAATTTTAAGTTAGCCTTACGTGGACACCGAAGTATAAGAAAAATTCTAAATTTGAGAGGGTTTTATCTTAACAAGTTAGTGGCATGGATAGAACCTGCTAAAACAGAATGTGTGTCTGTTGCTTTGCTTTCAGTCCTATCTGGTCTGTTTCAGTGAGATTTAATGGGAATGAGAGATACACTTTTCTCATAATTATAAAAAGGATTAATGTGGAATGTAGAGGTGACTAGATACATTATGACAATAATAGATCACTGAAGAAAAACTCTTCCATGACACATACCATTATTGCTGTTACAGACCTGTAATTTGACGATTACTGCACAAAACCCCAGATTAAATGATTTTATAATCATGAGCCCATTAAAGGTTTCAGAATTGTCTGGTTAGATTAGGAAGAATTTGGTTGTGGATAAACGTGTGTGATTTATTGTGCTACTTAAAAAGGGCACAAACACATGTACTTGTGAAGCGGGCTGCATCTGTACAACAGCTGGGTCTCCTTCATGCTGTGTGTGTGGCCTTCGCACTGACGTGTGAACTTCGTATTGATCCCCTTATGATTTTTGCGTCTTTAGCATAGTAGAAGTATTTATTTTAACATGCAGTTCTCTCATCCCAAGTAGACAGGACGTGATACTATTGATCCTCAGGCCAGTCATCCATTAGGCATCCATTAAGATCCAGAGTGATAGACAAATGTGAACTACAATTATTATAATTCTATCAAAGGGCTGCTAAGATAAGGCAGGAGTCTAGCTCAGCGAGGAGAAGGATCACGTGAACCCCCGAGATACTACTGTAGCCACACTTTTGTTGAAATAAAAAGGCCTGAAGCAGTATCTCAGTGTGCTGAGAGATGTCCTCTGGTGAACTGCGGTGTTTCCAGACAGTAAATAAAGCCCCTAGCCCTCTGTTTCACCACTCTGCCAGAGTTTTTCACTATCAACAAAAGGAACCAGAGTCTGTGCTTTGATTTTAATGTGTTTTCTACATCCAACATGATCTGTTTCCCGTAGATGCTCCAGAAAGCATCTGTCATCATCACTACCTTAAGATAGTTTCAGCCTGGCCTGGTATTCTCTGTCTTTTCTTTCTTATTCTGGTGTTTCCTTTCCCATGTTATAATTTGGTCTTTTTACTCTATTTCCCTGGCCAAATCTCTGAAACTCTCTGCTGAGTGGATTAATCTTAACAAGATGTGATGCCATGAGCATGACCATGAGCACATACCTCTGTGGTATGGTTGTACTGTAGACACGTTTGAAGGTATTTGCTTAACTGAGCTGTGCGTTTAAAATTACACTCATGAGATTATGGGCAGATGAGGATCATAGTTCTTGTTAGTATTTTTAAACTGCATGGCATCCCAGGCAAATTAAATGTGCTTTTCTGTTGTATTTTAACCATACAAATAGATCTTTAGGATTGTGCTGTTTTCCTCGATGGAGCATGTGTAATTACCAAATATCTGAACTGTCTGTCTGAATGTGTACATGGGTCTCTGTCAAATGGGCCCTTGGTATGATGTGCTCAGCTGGGTGAGTCACCTGTCATGGGCTTGGGGACCTCAGCTCTACCCCAGCTACTCACTTCCCTTCTGGCACCCACTTTTGTCAATACACCATCTTATTAGCACTCTTGCACATGCTTATTAACCTGTTTTGGAACCTGATTTAACCTGACTCTTAGATGACAATCAGAAGTTTGAAACAGCGCAAAGCTTTCAATTCAGCATAGCAACTGTAAGTTGTTGCATCTCTTCAGTGAGAGTCACTCACAGAGTTTGTGCTGCTAAAGGGGTGATGTTCAGTGTTAGCAAATGCCCCAGCTTTACCTCAGCATCCCAGTTCCTCTTACTGCTGTCTCTTGCTTTTCTTACTCTTCCCCAGGAAGGCTGTCCTTTCCGTATGATTGCTCTGCCAGTTCTAGTCAGAGTGAGGAGCTGAACCTGGGCCCACTGATGACAGAGTAACAGAGTTGCTGGTTTTATAACTGAATTGAACCCACCGCAACTTTCCCTGCAGGGCATGTAAGTAACCTTGGGGGCACGCTTCCCTTGAGGCTGGATGGAAACCCCTTAAATACGCATTTTACTTCATTGCATCTCTTTCATGGGAAACCTGGTTCAGTAATGTTTGTCATTGATTGTTTCGTGACATTGATTTTACCAATCACAAGTTAATTTAGTGATTGGAGTGTTTCTGTTATAAATACCCACAGACTGCACATCTGGAGTATTTTGTGACTGCCAAAGAATGCAAAGATTTAATTTTTTTTGAAGCACAGAGAGAAATTTTTCTGTGTTTATAGTGAAATATAGCAGGACCACATCGTTGCACTGGGGGATTAAACTGTGCCCTGCAGCACAACTCTCATTTGCGTACTTGAGGAACTGGTGCTGTTGCTGGGTTTGCTGCTGCTGTCAGCGTCTGTAGCTGCATGAAACCACTGCTCAGCAACTGCAGCACTTTGCGCCCTGGAAGAGAGCAGCTGTGCCACTATGAGAGAAGGTGGGACCAATTTCCTGGGGATGGGAACACCTGCAAGTGGGAAAACAGTGAAAAGTTCAGGAAATCCATGAGGTAGAGCTGGTTCATTCCAGCAGTTAGTGGCCTGAACAAGAGTTATCTTTCATCTTTCATTGTCCTGCTGGTTAACTTTGTCATCTTGGTGCTTGTGATCACAAGACTGTCAAGTTTTCAGTGGAACAGGATGGATTTATGTAATTTATATCGACCCAAACCGTGTCGACTTGTTGAGATCTGTAACCCTGTTTGCACGACCGCATTACCTGTTTCACACAGACAGGGCCTGGCAGGGTGCAGGTCCCATCCCTTCGGACGAGCTCCGAAGGGAGCGGAGTGCTGCGGGCAGAACCCCGTTTGCGGAGTGTCTCTCACCCGAACACGCTGCCCGTGGCAGCAGATTTGACCCCTGCAACGCGCTCGCTTCCGCCAGCTGCCTCCCCGGCTGAGCCGAGGCTGCTCCCCGGCAGGGGGGGCCTGCGGGCCGCCGCGGGGCTGGGCGCGGCCTCCCGCCATGGGGCCGCGGGCTCCTCGCAGCTCGCCCGGCGGAGGTGCAGCCCCGTGGAGCGTGGCGAGGGCCGGGCAGCAGCGGGAGCGGGGCCCCCCGTACCGGGCAGCAGGCCCCACGGCCCGGCCGTGGAGTGCGGGCGGGCTCGGCCCTGCCTTCCCCTCCTTCTCTTGCCTTCCTTCCTTCCTTCCCTTCCCTTCCGCACCGGGCCGCGCTCCGCCCGCCGGCTCTCCGCGGCCCCTCAGGTGCGCTGAGCGGGGCGGTGCTCCCCTCGTTCTCCGGCCCGGCAGCCGCAGCTGCACGGCGGGCCTGTCACGTGGGGCGGTGGCGCTGCTGCTGCGGTCTATCCTCCTCCACCTGCCCCGGGGAGCGGAGCGTGACCCGGCCATGGGGCTGCAGCGGCGGCCGGTGCCACTCCCGGCCCCGCGGCGGGCGGGCCGCGCCGCCGGTTCTCGCGGCTCGGCGTAGAGGCGGGCGCGGAGCTGCCGCGGATCCCCCCCACCTCACGGTGAAGGGCAAGCAGCGGCGGCGACCCGCCATGGAGAAGGCATCGGCCGCGGAGCTCCGGCAGGGCGCGCTGGTGCCGCTTACCGCCATCTGCCTGGGTGAGTGCCGGCCGCCCGCTCCCCCTGCGGCGGGGCATGTCCGGGCACGGCTGGGGGGGGGGGGATACCTGCGGCCGTGCGGGAAGTTACCGGGGTGGGGGAACGGGACGGGACGGCGAACCCCTCATTTCCCTCTTCGCTTTCAGACAGACGGGGCTGGCGCGGCCGCGGGTTATTCAGGGCGCCCTGCTCGCTGTCCCCGGCTGTGGGGAGGCCGAAGGGAGCCCTGCGGAAACCAGCGGCTTGCCCCTGGCTTTGAAACGGCGGCAGCAACCCCGCACAGCACTGGAAAAAAAAAGTTTATAAGGCATCATCGGTGCCCTCCCCTGGCTGTAACTCTGCGAGGAGCGGTGCGGGCAGCGGCTCCCGGCCCGTTCCGAGCCGCCTTCTCGGCCGCGCTGCTCGCCTGCCTGTCACTTCTCTGAGTGGCAGGGTGGAAAACATCACACACCCACCCCAGTTCTCTGCCATAGTCTGTTTTCCTCCCTTCCTTCTGCTTGAAGCGATCGCTCCCAGCTCTGCTTCCCAGCAGGTGCTAAGTTATGGCAACGTGATGAAGCGTGTTACTGGTTTCCAGTCTGTCAGCCCTTCCTGTTAAGGAAGATTGTTTCTGTTCGGGGAAGCGATGGCAAGAAAAAGTGAGAGAAAGGCCCCACATATTTAACAGGGGCACGTAGAGATGGGGAGTTACTAAAGCTGACTGCTTCGTTCTGTGCGCACTGACGGGTTCTGGTGCTGCAGCATTCTCCAGTGCTGGTGCTGTGCTTAACTGTCCTGACAGTTGTTTGGTAAACTGCGACAGCTCCTCGAACTAGAATGTGCTGAAACCACAGCTATATGCTAATAAAGTGGATTAGAGTTCATTTTTAACAATCCCAAATGACAGTTACTGTTTGTTCCAGGAATCATCAGAAGTGGGTATCTGTGGCCAGACTGCTTGTTCTATTTTTGTAGAAGTGGATTTTTTTTATAACATCATTGCTTGCCTAGAAAATGTAGGAAGTTGAAGTTTGAAAGCTGCTCTGGTTACTTGAAGTGTATCTATTTTAATTAACGGAAGTACAGTGTAAAAAGCTATCTAAACTACAAAACAGTTTGAACATCCGTTCTAGCTAGTGCGACTGTTTTCTTGCAGGCTCTTAAAGGGATGTCAGAGATGTGCACAGCATGAAAATAATGTCTGCTGAGTTGCCGGTTTAAATTTAGGCAAGTTTCTGCCCTATCTCTTACTTTTTTTCTTTGCCATATCTCTTACTTTTTTTCTTTGTCGTCTGGTCAGACCTTTGTTAAAGCTTTTGTTATCTAACAGAAATGGAATGGTTATTGTTAAAAGGTCTAATAAGATAATAAAAGATTATGTAAACTCCAGAGCTTAAGTGAGAACAGTTCTTGTATTTAGCTGTGGGTAATGCCAGATTGAAAGTTTAGTAGATTTCTGCTTTCTATGACTCCCAGAATTTCACTGTCTGGCTGTCATTTTCAGCTGTAATGTTTTACTCCCATGTCTTGCACAGCTGATATTAGTGGAAGTGGAGAGACATGGGAAGTGCCAAGCTTGTAAAGTATTCTGGTTCAGTGAACCCATAGGAAAGTAATGTTTCTGCTTCTTTAAGGGATTTTGTATTTTACTTCCTGCTTGTCTGTCCTTTCTTTTCATCCTTACTCCTGTTTCTTGCTCCTTGCCATTCTTTCCTTTTGCTTTTTGCTCTCCTGTGGGTTGTATGTGGTGTTTGGTGTCTGTATCGGTGCATTGCCACTGACCATTGCTATATGTGATCTTGTCCATAAACTCCTGCTCCAGAGTCTGGAACTGTTCTTGCAACTGTTCTGTCATGAGGCCATTTTGTTTCTCGTTCTTGAGAAACTGTGGAGGACATCAAATAGGAAGTAATCAAAACAGTGTAGCTGTTGCCTCTCCTGGCTGTGGGAAAAGCCTGGTAGCTGTCATCTAGTTCGGATGTGCCAAGATGTAAATTTCCCTTTAGATCCAAATAACTGCTTTCCCAGCTGAAAACCTCACCCTGAGAATTATTTAGCAATCCAAATGAATGGCACAGTAAGTTCCCTAAGGGGAGTTCAAGTCGACTGAACCACTTCTGGTTTTTTTTTCTGACTTTCCCATAAGTCTGCCCAACAGTTAAGAAAAAGAGCATCTAGCAGACTTCCTAGTATACCTCTGGTCTTTCACTTATTTGTATTTTCATGAGATTTTGTTTTGGTAAGAGACAACCCAGGAGGGAATGGCTGGGCATTCTTTTGGGCCTCTGACACTTCTGAGAGCTGAGTACTTTAGAAAATACTGGTTTACAGCACTCTTGTTGTTTGATTTGATGGTCTTGAGTGAGACCAAGAGTGAGGAAAACAGATACTGGAAACGGTGAGCTTATTCAGTGGCTGGGAAAGTACCTGTTGTGAAACCTAGACTGTTTAAAGAGTGTTCTTGACTGCTGACTTCCTAGTGTGAAAGACTTCGAAAATGAGAGCAAATAACTTGCAACAGCAGCCAGAAGATGTTTTGCATTTGCAGAGGTAAAAGAGCATCTTTGGGTTTATCTTCCTTAGATATCTGCCAGGCCTGGCGTGCAAAGCTGCCTCTAACTGTCCTTCTGGTTGCAAACTAGGGCTGCCTGACACAGTCCTGAGAAAAAAGGAACGTGCTTCTGAGCTGGCCAATTCCACTCTATCATGCCTCTTGTCTTCATGCTACTTATGTCCATTTAAAGGTCATAGGGGCCCCTCATCAGCAATGCAAGGGAACCTCTGCTTGGCCTCTCATGTTCTGTTGCTGCCATCAGGAAGATTTGGATGGGAAACATGAGGAAAGGTTGTAAAATGGTTGTACACACCCAGATGTTTCTGTACAGTGCATCTTAAAACACCTCTTTCAGTTGTGGTGGTAACAGTTACACAGAGAATATTCATGTACTTTCTTTGGAGCAGAACAGAATCTTTAGTTTTCATAAAAAGAAATGTGTAACTTAATCACTGGTTAATTTCTTCTTATGGTTATATTACTATCGTTACAGGAATAACGGCACTTTAATACCATGTGGGACAATGTTGTATTATTGTTGCTACTGTGTTCCAAGGCTTGTCGCAAACAGACGCAGTACTCTGTCACAGAGCAAGGGTTAACAGAGCCTAACAGTTTCCTGGTGCAGGACGGTAGTGTTACTCCTAGGTGTGCTTACTGGACTATTGGAACAGGATGGCACTGTGAAACAAAGGAAATCATTACATGGCATGTTGTTATTGCCATATAACAAATGTCACTGTACATTAATTATGTAATAAAATCAGTGCTGTTAAGGTCCTTTGAACAGTGTGTTAATGCTTATTAACAGAAGGCTGCAGCTCACATGGGTTTCTTCTCAAGCCACATCTAATATACACTGCTCCTTCCCTTGTGCATTACTAAGAGCTCAACCCTGCAACCACTTAGAAGGAGTGAGGAGTCACTGCCTTTGTCCTTGTTCTGAAGCCCTGTAACAATGGGTGATGCCAGGAGCAGCATTCTCCCTGGTTTGCAGGTCCTGGCCTCAGCCCAAGGTCTGTAGCAGTTTGTGTGCCTGCTGAAATCGCTGTCTGCATTTAGCTCTTGGAGCTCTGGCTTCAGGAAGGAGAAAGTCCAAACTGGACATCCAGACATAAGTCAGGAAAGAACTGCTATAGGCACCTGGGCTGCTGCAGTTTGGAGATAATTCACATCCACTACTGACTGCAAACCATGACTGGTTTGCCAAACTGGCAAGCTAAGGGGTTGTTTTTAGCTTTTCCTTTTTCACCCCTTTAGTGGTAGGTACTTTTTTCATCTTGTGCTGGTTTAAATTATACCAGAAGGTGGTCGGGGCAAGGGTCATTGTTTCAGGATGTGTTTGGACAGTGTCGAAAACAATGGGGGCCCCCGCCTCCTACATGCTACTCTGAGACATAAATAGTGTTAATTGGCAGCAGCTTCCCAAGTGACTGTGGGGAACAGGGACGGTTTCTCTTCCTCTCTTCTCCTATTGTTCATTTTTTTTATGATGTTTTTTACTAAATACTGGCCAACAGGTCGACTGTAAAAAGACTCAGGACTTCACACATGCAAAATAAAGCCAAAGTGGTATGGAATGTTGTAAATTAAGTTTTGGTAACCTTTTAAACCTTTCTAGTTCTTTTAAACATTTGTCATTTCATTAATAGGCTGTCTTTGTAGATTATAGAACAGTGCTAAAATAAGAGCAATTAGTGGAATATGCTGTAGTTGTTAGAGAAGTGACTTAAAGAATCTTAGTGGAAGCTAATATGAAACTACATGTTAACGCTGACCTCTGTGCAACAGTGACACAGGAGAAATTTTGTTTTGGCAGTTACTACTCTTGCCAGATCACTCTAATAGTATATACTGTGAGGGGAGACTTCTGAGAAAGTGGAGAATATTTGGAAACTAATTTGTAAGTCAGATGTGTGTTGCAAGCACCAGCTCATCCTGTTTTGATTTTACCAGTGGACCTTTTTGAAAGCTTCATTGTCTTTGATTAGTCAAAGTAATCACGTTAGTTTTAGCAGTTCATTTTCAAGGTGACATTCACCTGAGAGGAACAAACTTTGCTTTATTCAGAGAAGATGTATTTAAAGATAATAATCTCATTAATTATGTTCCAGCATTTAAGAGGTGAAGTGACTAGCTGTGATGATGAATGTTTCAGTGTAATTGTTCTTCTGTCTTCCCCAATTAGGAAAATCCCATGGAATAGATCAGCAGTTGTTTCTTTTGGTAGCATATTTGACAGATACTAAACTAATATTGTGTGTTGATTTTTTATTTTTTATTTTTTAATAGCTGTAGTAAAGGATAATTACATGTAGTTGATTACATGACTTGCCTGTGTAGATAAGCAAAGTTCTTGCTGGAAGACTGCAATACATTTATAGTAATACCCTAGCAAACACCTAGAACTGAATCATTGCTGACTGCCGCCCTGTACTGCTGGAACCTGTCTGAACATTATTTTTCTGTCTTTACACAGTGAATTTCTTCCTGACTGGGAAAACAGAAAGTGCTGTTACCTCGTTAGGTAAGAAATACTTTCTTTATTTGTATTTACTGTTCTTTTCAGTTGTTACTGTTTCTTCCCCATGCAAAATTCACTGTTTAACGAAACAGTGTGACGTTTGTCATATGAGAGTAACAGAGATGTTTTAGGAAGTTTAGAACTTTTAAGTCTGCGTAGGGTTATAGACTTCATCGATGTCACTGTGCTAGAAAAATAAAAGTCACAAGCTTGAGTCTAAGGTCATAGCATGTGCTGATATATTCAGGGAAAACTGTTTAGGCATTGTGCCTGGGAATATCAAGCAAGGGACAGTGGCCCATTCCTGGAGGAGCAAAACCAAGGATGTTAAAAATGTCTCATGAATGTCAAAGTGGAAATTCAACCAGAATTGCAGCACTTAGTGTCATTTCCTTCTCTATAGCAGTACTGTGACTTGCTGACATTACAGGAACATTACAATTAGGTTCCTCTTGGTGATAAGGGCCCTCTTGTGCCTGTCAATCCAGTCTCCTTGGTAAGCATACTTTATGCCCAGAGAGGCTGCAGGTTAAATTAAACCAGAAAAAAACAAATAAGGGAAACAGGAGGAAAGGATATGGGAAAACACAAGAATAATTCTAAGGCAGTGGGTTGATTAATGTGGGAGCTTGAGCATTCAAGTCAACATGGGGGCCTGAGAGAAGACTTAAATCAGGAAAATGTAGTAATTTTTTGATTAAGTAACTTCCTTACATTTAATTTAGGGGAAATGTGGATGAACCATGTAGGACATGGGTTGTTTGTAACATAGTATTTCCATTCTTCATTGTTAAAAATGCAGAATGTCTTCCATGTCCCAGCCTGTTCTGCTTGGATGCTTCTGTGTCTTTTGATGGCATTTGGCACCCATTGGCCGTATGGCATGTTAGTTTACAAAGCATAAATTAAGTAATTATACAGTGGCTGGTCTAGACTGGTGGTACTGCCTCTGCCTGAAATATGTAATAATTCATCCAGTTGGCTCTGCTGCCTTCTAATGCTGTTCTTTTGCTAGAAGCGGAGAGTTGTAACATTTGGCTTTTATTCTTTCAAGTATGAGGACGTCCTCAGTGTACTCCAGCCTTCATGTTTTTTTCTTGATACAGTTTTGAGTTACTTTGTCTCCTGACAGTGTAACTGGAGCCGGGGGGGGGGGGTGGGTGGGAGAAAAATGATTGTAAAATGTTTGCAATAGTGTGATCCATGTGAAGCTTCTCTTGCCTGTGCCTTGAAGGATAACAGGATAGTGCAGTTGAAAGGCAGATGACCCTGCCTTGCAGGAGATGTTCCTTGGGAGCCCTGATAAAAGTTGGGAGGACTGCTTCTATCCTAACCACATCCTGACAAAGCAGCCTATTACAAGTGATCTTTATGAGATCAGAGGTAAAGAGCAGTTTCTTTTCAGAAAGCGAATAGCAGAAATAAGGACTTCTGAAGAGCACAAGTCAAGCCACCACTTTGGCTGTATTTGTACAACACCTTTAAGCTAGAAAAGCTGCTGCTGCTGCCCGTGATCAGTCCTCCCACTGAGCCCCCTCTCCCCAGGCTCGCAGTGAGCCAGTTCAGCGTGTTGGTCCAGTGGAGCGTGAGCTCAGGTTTTGTCAGATCAGTGGGTTGAACCATTGAACTGTTGGGCTGTGCCTTTGCTGGTTCTGTCGATCGGGGCAGAAGCAGCCTGCTGGAGACTGGATGAAGTGGAGGGGAGCCTTAAATGCTTTTTTTTTCACTGTTGTAAGGGATCTGCATTAAGCAACTTGTACAAGCTCTCCTTGAGGGAGGATTTGGAGAACTCAGAATTTCCTGCTGACCCTGAGATAGCTAGTTGAGGAAGTGTGTATCACCAGGCGTTCAGTTGTGAGGGAAGGTTCCTTGTGGCAGGTGCAGACCATCCTTTATCCTGGAGCAGATGGTTAGCATTGTGTCCTGTGGGACTCGAGCAGACCCTGGGGCCGAAGAGTGTGAAACTGCAGGATTTATTTTTTGCTGGGGTTGTGTGAAAATGTATTCCTGCACAGCTTAGTGCCCCAGCACTGTCCTGTGCTGGAGCCCAGCGTCTGTTCTGTTATAGTTGCTTTTGCGAAAATAGGAGCAATCTTATTCACGTAAAGTTTTGGAAACTTTCAAGTATATTTGTGGCATATATATTTGTGTTTAACCAACAGGGGGAATCTACTGCTGTTTACAGTAGAAATCCATTTGATTATTACAAAAAAAGCCTTATTAAGATTTATGCCTGCTTGACAGGAACTCTGAGCTGAAACCTCTTCTGGCATTTGTTTGAAGTTTGGCTTTTTTTTTTTTTTAATCTATAAAAATCTCATTATTATCTGTCTTCAGAATTCATCTTTTTTTAAAGGCACTATTTTGGTGAGATTTTTGGTGGGTTGGTTTGCCCAACTAGTCTGTTTCTTCAGTAATCCTAAATGTGGAAACCAAACCATTTGAGGCTTTTAGTAAATTGGGTTTTAACTTCTGGGTTTGTGCAGAAAGGCTGAAGAAATATATTCAGAGAACAATTGTTGAAAAAATGTTGTCACCACTCCTGTGAGCTGTCCCTGATGAATCCAGGACTGTGCCTTTCTATTTAGAGACTTCCCTTTCCTTTAGATGTTTTGGCAATTTCAAAAGGCTTTTGTTTATTTTCCTGAAGGATTCACGGTGTCATCCTGAAGCCCAGCTTAGTAACACAGTACTTACGTATGTGATTCTGCAGACTTCATGGCCAGGAGCTGAGGAGGGAAGTGAGGCTGCTTTACTGCCACTGAAACAGCAGCAGTATGCACTGTGCCCTTGTGTGTTTTTTCTGTTTTGTTGCCAGCACTGATGGCTCTGTTCAGTACAGGTTTTTCATGAAAATGTTTGTAGGTGGAGGAACAGCTGCTGAAAGTGCTGCTTGGGCACTTCACCTTGTCTGCCACACAGCAGTCAGCGTACAGGGGTAGAGAAAGAGATCTACTGATACATTTTAAGTCCTGTAGTTATGAGCATTGGTGGGAAATGCACCAGAAGCATAGGGCAGCTAAGTGAGGTTTGGGTAAGCATAGTAGTAGTTTTGGGGGGTGATGGGTGTAAGCCCTCAGTTCACTTCAAGAAGTTTAGGGGACTGTGGACATATCCTTTAAAATAGTGGAATTAAGTTTTGGTAGTATGAATTCAGATTAGATGTTCATTCAAATCAAGAGCCTTTGTAAGAGCAAAGCAGCTGTCCTTTTAATTTTGAGTAGGACAAGTAGGAAATGCTTGTTTTATGTCAGAGGGGCAAAACCATTGAACAGCAATGACCACTGCCAGATGAACTGCCCAAAATGGCGTGTAGTATTAGCCCTTATTTTGCTTATGTCCTTAGGTTTTCACAGCTACAGTTCTTCTGTTGAAATGGGAAGTCTTTCATCTGTTCTTCTTCTCGTATCCCATGTTTGTAGCAGGTGTGCAGTGCTATTAAGTAAAAGCATTTCTGAGAACCTGAACTGTCATGTTACATCAGATCCCGCTTACCAGTTAGAAAACTGTGCATTATTGCAAAACAAAAACCGCTAGTAATCTTACTTAAAAAAAAAAAAAAAAAAAAAAAAAGGTGGGATACTTCAAATAACTGCTGCCCAGGATCTTTGTAAGTACTTCTTAAAATGGAGAAGCAGATATTTGGGAGAATAATAGCTCTGCCTAACTGCACTGATGAATGCGGGACTGAAGTGCTCATGTGGAGTCACCAGCAGGTCAGTGGGACTTCTTCAGAATGGAAACCAAGATAAGCTTGGTATTAATTATGATTCTATTCTAATGCATATACTATGAATAAGGGATGTTAATCCAGCACACAGTTTGGTACAAGGGGAACAGAAGTATTTGCAGAGCTGCTGCTGGAAGCCTCTGGAAAGTGCTGTCTGGTGTATTTGCTCTTTCTGCTTTGTGCATTTTGTTTCCTTCCCATTGAGAAGTTTTAGTAATCTGGCAGTTACCAAATGCGGTCTTTCTGGCTCCTTTTATATGGTTGCTAGCTCCAGCTTGTCTTACGCTGCTGTGATAACGCTGATGCAGTGACAAGTGTGCAGAGGGGCACATTTATAGACCTGAACAAACTGAAGAAGATAGTTAAAAAGTCCTGTTGATCTTCCATTTGTTTTTATATTTCTGTAACTGCATCTGCATCTCAGTATTTTTCCACTAGCAATGTGATAAAAAAGTTGTTTTTTTTCATAACTGCTTTACTGCAAAATATTTGCTTGGAGAAGGGATGTTTTCCTGTATTTGTGTATTCTGTATGCTTTTGTGGCCTTTGAAACTAGTAGGAATTATATGCATATGTTCAGTGGCATGCCTTAGTTGGAGAGTAAAAATAATGGCTTTTTTTTATGTTTTGCCTCAGGTAAGTTACTCACCTCCTGCTTTTTATATTCCCGTGGCTCTCGCTTCAAAAGCGCTTGCTGTGAACAAACATAGTGCCAGGCATGGATTTACTGGTGGGGGTATACTGCAGCTTGGCCTGTCCCCAGCCAGGAGCTCTGCAGGCAGCCCTGCCACCTGACCCGGTTGCAGCCAGGCAGCCTTGCCAGCACTTCTCACCCCAGCCCTCCAGTGCAGCTGAGTCTGATCCGTTCTGTGAGTTGAAAATGATGCTTTTATGTGGCTGAATTTCAAGCAGTACTGAAAATCTGTGATTTATGATGCAGTACCTTTCGGTGCACGTGTATGGGAGGTATAGGCAGCCCAGCTTTTTTTTTCCTTGCTGCCTTTTTAAGCTATGAGAAAGTAAGCTTCTGTCAAAAATTGGAATATTCAGCTGCAGTCCACAAGTCATGCTCTAGATAGTAGTTTGTTTTAAAAATAGTTTTGGAGAATGTTCAGAATAGCCACTGCATTACAGAGAGTTTCCCCTCTTGTAGTCTGCAGAGAGTACATTTTCCCATCACAACGGCTTTCCCACTTGTCCTTGGAACATTTTACTTTCATTTTTGAATTGCTTAATTACAAATTGCAACTATTTAATGTAGTTTTACTTAGCCTGCTGTTTTCCATAGGAAGAACTGAAAGTGCTTTGGAAATACTGAGCTTTATTTAGCCCTGTTTGCTCCTTTGTCTGGAAAATTTCTCCTATTTATGGGAATTGAGAAGGAATTTAGCGTCTCAGTAACGTTCAATGAAAACATTTGACATCAGAATCCAGTTTGCCTATTTGTTGGGCCATTTTTTTTAATTTTTTTTTTTTTTTTAAGCCATTACAAACTCTTCAGGTCTGTCATATGGTGAGGAGAATAAATATGTCCAGGAGCAGGTTACAATAAAATGAGCATCTAGACACTTTGCATTGAATATGGATCTTCTGCAGTTGCTGGGTGACATACCCAGCCTTTGGGAAGCTGGTAAGAAGGATTTCTGTATTACGTCCTCGTGACAGATCTGTGCAGTAAAATTGATTGTAGCCTGTGGTAGATTCATACAAGGTTATTGATTGATCCTGCATTGAAATGCAGGTTACACTTACCTACACTTAGAGGGGGTGTTTTAATTAAGAACCAGGGCAGGGAAGAAAGCAGTAAGAGGGTAAAACTGTTGACTCTCACTTGTCTGCAATCCCCAGAAACTGATGAAAGCTCTTCTAGCTAATGTGAGTTGTTGTTAACAATAATATTTTTTTTTTCCCACTTATTAACAGCTGCTTGCAGTGGAAAACTGGAACAGCACACAGAGAGACGGGGAGTCATCTATAGTCCTTCTTGGCCATTGAACTATCCTCCAGCTGTAAACTGCAGCTGGTTCATTCAAGGAGATCACGGAGACATGATAACAATTAGGTATGGCTTCATGTTATGCGGAGGTAAACGTTTTCTTTGCTGAAGTGAAACAAAATGCGAGTTCTTACCTGATATACTGGTATGAGACTGTCAGAGCTACTGGATGGTCAAAGGAAGCTGAAGTTGATTACACTGAAGCATGACTGCAGGCTGGGCACCTCTCATTTTAAAAATGTTCCACTGTGTCTTATTCCTGTAGGCTACTTCTGACATCCATTATTATACACACAAATCACTTGTAGACTTTTAATGTATTTATCTTCACTATACCTGTGTGAGATTTCATCCACCTCTGATAGATGAGGGGGTGGGAAGCAGTGATACATTTACTCAGGTTAAATAGACCTTTTTCTCTTCATTGCTTATAGATAGGAATAGGTGAAGGCTATAAAACCTGGAACAGCCTCAGTGGGATCTGTAAAATTCTTAGAGAAAAAAATGGCTTTTTCTGTAATGTCTTGAAATGGTGCTCAGTTTAATGGGCAGTTGAAGATAGTCATTGCATGGTGTTACTTGTTAACCAGAAGACACATGCTTTTCTGCTTAATATTTATTTCCAACAGAATTAAATAATAGTTAGCATTTGTGGTACAATTTCAGCTCATTCTGTAAAAATACTTTTTAGAAAAGACTAGAACATATTATAAATGGTTTGTTAAGAATGTTTAGGCTATAATGTCAGCGTAGCACATATGTGTTTAATTTCTCTATGCTAATCCTAATATCCTTCTCCAACCAAGAATTTCGTATTCAAAAAAAAAAAAAAAAAGAAAAATAAGCAAACCCAGGAAAGGGGGTTTTGTTTGGTTTTTGGTACTGTTGTATTTGACACCATCTGCTCATTCTTTGCTCAGCTGCTTAAAAGGACTTCAAACCTCTTCAACTGCAGATGCTCAGCAATTAAAAATAAATCTGCCACAGATGGAATAATAGGAGGGCTCCACCATCCATAGTTCAAAATAGGAGCTACTCATCAGAAGTAATGAAGTAGATACCTGCCAGCATTTGAGATCCATAAATAGCAACATGCTTTTAAACCCCATTAAATTGTATTGGACTTGGGGAATTTGTTTCAAAGCAGAGATTATTGGAAACTCTGAGAAAGCATACAGATGAGACACAGGACTTGACTTGGAGAGTAGTACTGCAGTTTATGCTAAGAAAATGTTTCAAAGCTCCCTGGTAGAATTAGGATTCTCTTCTGGAAGTACAAGTGTAACAGAGGCTAAAGAGA
Source organism: Pezoporus occidentalis (assembly GCF_034315485.1). Lineage (NCBI taxonomy): Eukaryota > Metazoa > Chordata > Aves > Psittaciformes > Psittacidae > Pezoporus > Pezoporus occidentalis. Next base: position 2,927,904 of record NW_026916253.1, read on the forward strand.
CTGAGATGCGGAAACTGGTAATAATGTGTGTGTAGTTTAGATGTGTGCGTAGCAATATGACTTGAAAGATTTCTTCTTAATGGGTTTGTGTTCTGTCACTGGATAAAGGACCACCTCCTGCCCTCCTGTGCAGGTGTGAACAATGGGAGCTGTGTGTTTACATCTTGGGGAGTAGCGTTGTGGTGTTACATTTCTGATGGTAAATGTACTAGGAATGAGTCACTCCAGCGTATGAAATGCAAAATGTTACAGCATCTGAGGATTTCTTTAGAAGGTTGTACTCAGAATGCCAAGGACATAAAAGAAACAGCTGACTTACCTAGGCAAACTGGGAAAAAAGGGCTCAAATACAGACATCTTTTTCTCTTTAACTGTTGGATATGCTTGTCCTAACAGTTTGTTGATAAGGACATAAGAGTAGCCTTTTAAATTTTCCTAGGAAAATCAAACACAGCTCTTGTGATAACATCTGGATTTTGAAAGGTTTTTTTTTAAAACTCACCACCTCTTTTGTGTTATGTTACACTGAATACTTTTCCTTTGATCTTGAGTTCTCATTGACACTAAGACAGCAACATTATATAAGTATATTTGAGATACAGCAGGAGTCATTGTGGGATAAAATTGCAGTTGAAAGTAGTTTTGATTTCTAAAACATCTGCAGTTGGTGGTCATTTTTTATAAATCTGTTCATCAGCTTTAATAGAACAGTGTCCAGATCTACATGTGGATATAAGATGCTGGCTTCTGTGAGCATGGCCTTTAGAAGCTTTGTCTGCTTTTTTTTTTTTTTTTGTGTGTGTGTGTGTATGTGTATTGATTTTTCTTCATATTCTCTTATTTCTGTGCTTATTGTTTTGCTTTATAGTTTTCTTTTTAGAAATCCTTGGGGGGGGGGACTTCACAAGAACAGGAAATACTTGTTCTTTGTGCTTATGCCTCTTTGTTAATTATGCACATTTCAATACTTTCTTCAAGTTTGTGCGTCTGATGGAATGGTGCTATTGGTTCCTGGGAGCAAGAGTGTAGCCACTGTCTTCCAGGACTCTGTTGTATCTCTTTAAATTCAGGTAATCAGTCTGTTAGTTATTGTTTTGGAAATGACTTGATTTTCCCACCTATTTTCTCTGTCTTTATGCTTGTTTTTCACAGAGGACTACATAACCCCTCAAATAAAGATGTCATATGCAGTAACTGCCTTTGTACCATCCTTTACAGGTTTTATATATGTATGTTTTCTCATATCTGAGAAAAAGGTTAAAAATAATTTTTGTTCAGCAGTTGCTGTTACCTGATGGTTGTAATTAACCCCAATGATGGCAGAGCATAAATGATTTGTGTTTTAATGTAGGCATTTATGGGGCTGAGATTGAAATGTTCTCCATGCTCAGAATTTAAGACAACAGTATTGAAAAGTGATCTACTTAGTGACCCACTCAGGCTGTCTCTTATTAATTGAGGTGTGGAGGATCACCTTCATTGGCTTTCACTTCAGTGATTCATGGCATTGGCTTTGAAAAAAGGAATTGTCAGATACCATCTGAATTTCAATTTCTGAGTAGAACTGAGGTCTGTTCTTGTAAAGGCTTGCTGGTCTGTAATTGTGTGAAGAATTGAAGGGACTGCTTCATAGTCTATTTACCAAACTCACAGTATTTCAGAACTTGACATTAATTGGAAAAAGCTTGTAATAGCCATTTATTTCATTCAGTTGCATGGCTGAGCCTTTGATGAAACAGCCCCTGTGTCTCTTGCCTCAGGTTCCACATTTTGCTGGTGCTTGGGAGCTGGGAATAGAATAGAGCTTTCCTGACTTCCAGGTCCTTGTGCTTCAGTGGTTAAGTAGCAGTTTTTAATGAGCTAATTAAGTCATCAGTTGTTCACAGGCTGCACTTGCTGTGAGGGGTTGGCAAATAGAAGTAACTTTTCTTGTTTAATTGGGCAGTCTGTTTTATTTTGGGACTGTGCTCTACTGATCCACCCATAATACTTGTTCTCCAGTTAAATTATTTTAGAGCAAACCACAGATTTTGAGATTTGTTTTTTGTTTTTTTTTTTTTTATTTTTATTTATTATTATTTATTTGCTAATTACTTTCATTCAGATCTTATATCCCATATTTATCCTTTTTCCATTTATTAAGAATGATTTTTTTTTTTTGCTTGAATCTGTAGTTGCTTGTGCTTAAAGTACTAAAAGGGTTGTAGGGAATTCAGATGGCAGAAAGCTCTGCGATGCATTAGTGTTGCAGGTAGCACATTTTTTTCGTATTTAGAGTGTTAATGTGTATTTATGATAATCTGGTTTAATAAAGCTCTTTGCAGCAACATAAAAATACTTGTCAGTTGGTGGAAAAATGTCATTGTTGGCACCTGTTGCTTCACTTGAGTAAACCAGGCAGTATCTGATATAAATAGGGTTGATCCTGTAGTTTTCTGTTAGCTTCTGGAGCCCTGATGAGGTAACCTTTCCTTGGTGTCATACCACTGAAAGAAAAGATCAGATTATTTTACTGATTTCTGCAGAATTCTGTAAAAAACAATGTAGTGCTGCATTTGTCAGTTCACATCGAGTTGTTCTGATCCTTGGAGCCTGAATGCTTCCAGTGTTAATAAACTATTCTTATACTTTTTTATAACGTTAGGAGACTTTTAAAAGGAATTAGTTGTGGAAAAGGCATTCCAAAAGCAACATAACTGAAGTTAGTGCTTTTGAATAGCATCTGTCAGAAAAAACAAAATCTGCAAAATTTGGTCTGATAATTTTGATCTTTTACACATCTCCTCGATTCCTGTATTGTGTTGGAGATCCACAGTGAGAATAGCCTAAGGACCAAAGTCTTTCAAAGGATGTTCTGTGTGTTAGTGATGGGTGTTGTGCTTGTTAATATTGCAGTTCTAAGTGCTCAATATACCAGTGTACCACTGCAGCTTGCATGGTAGGGTGGACCTCTGGGTCCATATTGCACTCCTTCAGAGCTCTTTGCTGGAGGGGGTTAGTGACTGAACGGTCCCATCTTTTGCTTCTCCTTCCAAACGCTGTGTTTCCCTGCCCAAGATGTTTAAAAATACTGCAGTACTGACTGTTGCTGTGTGAGATTTTGGTGACGTTATCCACTAGTACTCTCTGTTTCAGCATGTCTTGATTCTGATTCTTGTTTTAATCACAGAAAATTATGTGGATTCAGGATACAAATGGTCTGAGACCTCCCTCAAGAACCATGACTGTAGACAGTACTTTTCCAAAAACTGTAAGATACTTGTACAGTTCTACAAGCAGTAGGAGCACAAGAATTTGTCCCTCATTTCCACAGTATGCCCTCACTCATTCAAACCACTGGACTAATGCCTTTGGTAGAAAAATTTGCATTTCAGTTTGAGGATGTTCAGCTGAGTAAGTAAATGTATCTGTGTTCTATTTTGTGGGTAGCAGGGTTAAATTATTCTTCAGAAGACTGTAACAGCAGCCATGCTGGATGTAATTACAGCTGATGAAAGATCTGAAGTAGCAAAGGTTGAATGCACTCTTCAGGACTCTTGAGTAAAATAATCAGTGAGCTGTTTCATGTCAGATTAGTATGGCAGAAATTTGTGACACAAAACCTCGTTTTTGCAAATGCATTATAAAGCAAACCCCAATTTTATGTATTTATACATTCACACGTATGTATTCATGTTGTTTCATGTTGCTTCATAGAAGAATGATTTTTGTGGTGAGGTTGGTTGATGGCTCATTCAAATGATGGCTTTTGGCCTTGTGTAAGATCACCATCAATTTAAATGGGGAAAAGTTTGCTCCCCGTGAAGATAATATAACTTAAAAAGATGCTGGAGTAGAGTGACAGTGCCTTAATGAAAGCCAAATTTGTTTAAAATGTGTCTGTTGATGAGTTTGTATGAGGTAGTTCATAACTGCTTTGACTTTGCTCTTGCCCTTAGAAGAAGAAATTTTGTAACTGCTACAGTTTCTATTCTACATCAGAAATAGAACATCTGTATTTCAGAGAAATGGTGTTTATTCAATGCTGTTTGAAACTCCTAAGCACCTGGGAGTAAGATGTTTATTGTTTTTGAAAAAGAGGTTATTCTTGTGAATGTTCTGTATTGCCCTTTTTCAAATACCAAAGCATTTGTGTCAGTAGCTTGAGCATCCCTGAGAGGCATGGTGTTTTCAGGGAGGCTGTTAAAGATGATACTTCCTTGCAAGTCTATTTTGCCTCATTACCCATGTACTCAGTTGGCTTTGTGGCTAAAGCTTGAATTTCTTAGTGGAGAAGTGTGGGATTCGCTCTGAATCTATTTCAGATCCACAAGCCGATGCTCAGGAAAAGCAGTTATCCTCTGTACGCCTGTGCTTCTGCTTTGGAAGGTGGGATTAAAGTTTGTTGCTTTTCTGTACCCTCTATAATAAACAAAAGAAACCCCAACCAACCAAAGCACCCTTTATTAACAATCTTCAATACTGCATTCTCAAGGTGAAAGTGAAAAGTGTTTGTTTATTTGTTTGTTTCCTTGAAAGAAATACATTTTAATGTAAGGTAGAGACAGCTTATTATATAGGCAAATTTTCCCCTGGGTGTGTGCAGTCTGTTGTGTAACCACACTGTGGGTGAATTATTTACTTGATAGACCTAAGTAGCTGTTCTCAGCAGAGTGGGGAAATTGAGTGGCTGTGGGACTAGCTGGACTGCTGGAAACTGGATAAAACAGGTGAACACATTTTTAGTGCTTGAAGATTTGTCCTGGTATATCTAAAATAAATATAGAAGTAAGATTTAGTAAATGATCTTGTTTGTATAGCACAAGCAAAAGTTTTTGTGGTCACTCCCTGTGCCCTCCCAGTTCTGAGTTTCCATTTCTTCATTTAGTGACTGTTCCATTTTCTTAAAAAAATGTTGTTGGGCAGACAGGTATTTCTAATACTTATCCCCAAAGTCTGCACAGTCATCTAGAACTTCCTTGCAAAATGCTGGTTTCAGAAGCTTGATGCGATTGCTTCTGTCAAAGAATTAGGTGCTGTGGGAATGTGTCTTCCCAGCTGGGAAGATACATAGAGCATGTGGGAGGAAAAGAGTTTGAAAAGAGAAAGGACGTATTTCTGGGCAGATTGTTGTTGCCTGTACAAATGTTGTCGGACATCTTAATTTCCATTTTAACTTAACACTTTCAGTGCTGTCTTACTTCACATGCTCTTGCTGATAATTTTGTTTTTGAGAGTTATTAAGCTGCTATGTTTAGCATAACCTAGAGGTGTGTGTAGGCTGGATCTTCTTGAGTGAGTTGGCTAGTTTATCTAGTTGCTGCTCTTTCCCTTTCACCTTCAAAGGGCAAGATGTGTCAGGCATTGAAAGCCTTTTGTAAATGCATGGTGATATCGGAAAATGATCTTTTCCATTTATCTTTTTCAAAGAATTTGTCTTTAATGTTTGTGAAAAGTCCTTTGTGGAAGGAGGTCTGTGTTTTGCAGCAGGTTTTGAACCTTTCTGAAACTTCTGTCTAGGTATTTGCAGTGAGTACACACAAACTTCTGCCAAGTTGATTCTGTGTGGCTGAGTTAGGTGAAATAGGACCAAAATTTATTTCTAAGTGTTCTGAACAGTGTGCCTTTTCCTAATGAGTGTGCTTCTCTGTGCAATGCTATTGCCATAGCAGATTACTGAATGCAAATGTAATCTGTTTCATCAGACAGCAAATACCATGTATGGTTCCTGAGCTACAGGTTAGGGAGTATTATCTGGTTATGTTCAGTGTTCCGCAAACAATCAAGGCACTTCTTTGCACTAGGTAGGCTATTACTGAATAATCACTGGGCTTGGGCCAGCAGCAAGGGCTGGAGGTTTGATAGTAAATTTTATAGGCTTGTTTGCGCTGCGGTTGCATTCCCAGAAATGGAATATTTTAGTCTTTGATTTAAAAAAGTAGTGGTGTTAGGATTCAAGTTCCATTTCCACCTGTTGCAGTCCTCTTCTTGCTCTTTCCCTAGCATGAAGAGTTGATTTTTCTCTTGTATTTATCTCATTAGGGTTCTTTGTACTGCTCCCTGTTGTTCTTTTTCCAAGACAGGAGTCTCTCCATAGTTTCATAGTTTTAAGGTTGAAAATATTAATGCTGAAATTAATATGCCTTCTGTATAATGTATTCTGGAATTTTGCTTTTACCCAAATCTGTATTTTAGGAAGCAGTTTTGTTTAAGGGCTGAGAAAAGAGGAATCATCCTTTCAGCCTGTGGAGCTACTTGACATGCTGTTTATGCCCATGATATAGGTGCTTGGGGGAATTTAAGTGCTCTGTTTATATGTACTCAAAGTACTATGGGTGTTTCATTATCTTTGAATGTGATGTGTTTATGTCAGCACTGTTTGGTGGAGAAAGTCAGCTGTCACAGCCTGTTTTTCCTGTTTGGCCTTGTTTCAGATACATGTCTTCTTTGTAACTTTGTGTTTTCTTTTGTTCCTTACAGTTTTAAGAACTTTGACTTGGAAGACTCTCAGAAGTGTGCAATGGACTGGTTGATGATCGGCCCATCTTCCAAAAGGGAAGAGTACAAAGTGTGTGGATCTTCCATACCTCCGTCTTTCATCTCTGCAAGGGACCATGTTTGGATATTTTTTCACTCAGATGCAGCAAGCTCAGGACAGGCTCAGGGATTTCGCCTTTCTTACATTAGAGGTAAAAACCTTACAGTTTTGTTTGCTTCACTTACACACTCTCTGGCAAAACCCGAAGAGGTAGTGTTTTTTTGTTGACTGGAGTCTTGGGCCAGTTTTGGTGACTGTAAGGTGCTAGCATGGTAACGCTGACACTATTTCCACTTGACTTTTTAAGAGTATTCCTGAAGTGTACTGGTCTGGCTGATGAGTTGTGACATGCAGGGTAGTAGATGTGACATCAGATGGTTCCATGAGTTTTGATGCTGACAATTTTCTCCTTGCCCTCTTTCACAGGAAAGATAGGTCAAGCTGCATGCCAGTCAGATGAATTTCATTGTGCAAATGGCAAGTGTATTCCCAGTACTTGGAAGTGTAATTCCATGGATGAGTGTGGTGATAACTCGGATGAGAGAAACTGCACTGTCCCTCCGACCGAGCCTCCATCCAGCATCTGTCCCTCAGGAATGTTCCAGTGTAGTGCAGCCCATTCCACCAAATGTTTGATGAATGAGCTGAGATGTAATTCAGTAAAGGACTGTAGTGATGGTTCGGATGAAGATAATTGTCCTGATCTTTCCTGTGGCAAAAGACTAGGTAATTTTTATGGATCTTTCGCTTCACCAGACTTATTCCGTGCTGATCACAGCAGATCAGACCTTCGTTGCACATGGTATGTGGACACACAGGATAATCGACATGTTCTGTTGCAGCTTGATTTGCAGTTAGGCTACAATGACTATGTAAAAGTGTATGATGGCATCAAAGAGAGAGGTGATAAATTAATGCAAACATTTTCATACCACAACAACAGGCATTCTGTGAGTGTGGAGTCATCAAAGGGCCAGCTCACTGTATCATACCATGCCCGGTCTAAAAGCACCGGCCATGGGTTCAATGCAACCTATCAGGTGAAAGGCTATTGCCTTCCTTGGGAACACCCTTGTGGAAGCGATGAGGAGTGTTTCACAGACAAGCAGCGTTGTGATGGCTGGTGGCACTGTCCAAATGGCAAGGATGAGGAAAACTGTCCTGCTTGCCAGAAGAATGAATACCCATGTGAAGGAAACAGTGGGCTTTGTTACTCGGTACTTGACCGCTGTAATAACCAAAAGAACTGTCCAGATGGCTCAGATGAAAAAAACTGCTTTACTTGCCAGCCAGGAAACTTCCACTGTGGGACAAATCTGTGCATCTTCGAGACTTGGCGCTGCGATGGCCAAGAAGACTGCCAGGACGGAAGCGATGAGCATAACTGCCTGGTGATTGTTCCCAGGAAGGTCATCACAGCTGCTCTGATCGGGAGTCTTGTATGTGGCTTGCTGCTGGTGATAGCACTGGGTTGTGCATTTAAATTGTATTCTCTGAGGACCAGGGAGTACAGGTAAGCATCTTGCTGTGGTGTTTTTTCTGTTTAAAGGAAAAAAAAGCTAATTGTTAACCAGAGAACTTGGAAAATACTGTGAAATCAATCCAAGGAATTGATGACAATTAAATAGCAGTCACTGCATTAGACATAGAGAAGAGTAGTTTAAGATTTTTGGAAGTAGTGAGGGGAATGTCAGCTCATATATGATCTATGAGAAATACACATTTATTATGCAGCCTGGCAGAACCTGCATATAACTTACATCAAAACTGCTTTGAGTAATTTCCTCTCCCCACTCCTCCCCCTGCAACAAACAGCCCTGCCAAAAACTGAATGCTGAACTGTTGCTAAATCTGAACTGAATAGCCCCTAGCCCCTCCCCAGATACTTTAATATTCAGTTCTTCTAAAGCCATGTCCTGCAGCAGTGCAGCCTATTCTGGACAGGGTTGTTAACCTCCACCATTCCCATTGTTGTGAGCTGTAGTCCCTTTTCCTGCTACTGTATGCTTTGTTATATGGACAGTGTGTGTGTTTCTGTGTCTGCTTGTTACGTGTTTGCTCAGGCGTGGTTTTGCCCTTTTGGAGAGAGTCATAAGGGACTTTCTGACGCCCATCTCTTGTCATAGGCAGCAGCTCTGTGCAGTGCTGCTGACACTGGTTGTGTGTTCAGCACAGTGTACTTCACATTCGTTCCTGATAGCATCTGCATGATTAAGGAGCTGGAAAACAGCAGCCATGCTATGTTGGAGACCTGGGTGCCTCAGTTCTGGCAGGACAGCCAAAGCTCTCTGCAGCTGCAAGCTGCCTCTGTTGTGTGATTGTTTCCAGCTCTTAATGTTGGCTTGTCCAAAAATAACCTTTGGGCCCTCCCTGAACACATTACCACTGTTACTGGTGTAAGCTGGCCAGTTGATACAACTTTGGTTGCCACAGAGTCCAACTTAGGACTGCACTGGTTTGATTCACTGACGTTTATATCCTGTATTTTTACTCCTTTTATTTATTTTATCATCCTGATAAGATTTTCATGAGCCTGGTTGAACATCTGGGGGTTTGCTGCTAGCGTGGCGCCCTGTGCAGTGTTTTTATACATTAATGTGAGAGAGGGAGGACAAACTCGCTGTTACTGCTGTTTCATGTTTTCTCACTGGTTCTATTTCTAGAGCATTTGAGACCCAGATGACACGATTGGAGGCAGAGTTTGTGCGGCGGGAAGCTCCACCTTCCTATGGACAGCTGATTGCACAAGGACTTATCCCCCCAGTTGAGGACTTCCCTGTGTACAATGCATCACAAGTATGGAGACATGAGTGCCAGTGAACTACCAGCAGCCAAACTACTATGAATTAGATAGACTCAATCTGGAAATGTATTTTTTCAGTAGCTGTGCTCATTATATGGAAGTTACATAAAAATATGTATGTTTTACTTGGAGCTGAAGAAACAGTTACACATCTTGGTGTTGTGGGTAGTTTTGAACACATTAAATGCGTTTGCTAGGGAACAGCAGTGAGATAAGCACATGCTGTTTTGCTGTACATCAAGATAGAATGAATAGAGACAAAGGTCAGAAAGTAAACAGAAAAAAGGCTTTTCAAGCTGAAACTGTAAATGTGCCTGATGTGATAAGAAAGTAAGGTCCCTAGCAGTATTTTGGGGAAATTCTGGGATTATTTTTCATTTACAAAAACATTACACTGGGAAGAATTAAGTCATTCTTCTGTTTTGAGAACTCTGAGTTCTCAAAAATCTCCTTGCCCTGTTGAAAGTGTCCACCTGTGATACAGTTCCTAGTGTGATATAAAGCACTTACAGTTTGTTACTCACGTGGAAAACTATTTTGCCTTGCCCTTTCTTCTCTGCTGTTGTCATCAGGACATCTGTTGAGGATCCTCTGCTATTGCTAATGATAGAGGACTCAGTGGTCTGCAGTCTGTTTTTTTAGTGGTGGTCTGATCATGTGAGTGAAGCATCTTCCTGGGCAGAGCTTAAACTCATGAAGGAAACACTCTAAGGGAGAGTCTTCTAGTATAGGTAGAGCTGTCCTTGATATTCTTACATAGTTCATTAGAAAACTGGCATTTAGCAACGAAGTGTGAGGATAAAGTCTGAGAATTCTAGTAAGGTGGAGATATTAGTGGAAAGAACGGGGTTAGGAGAAGTCTTTTGAGTATGTGTGAAATCACAGTTTGTTACGTCTGTTACAGGCTTCTGTGCTGCAGAACATTCGAACAGCCATGAGGAGGCAGATGAGACGACACTCATCAAGACGGAGCTCGTCTCGGCGGCGCTTGGGCAGGCTCTGGAACAGACTTTTCCACAGACCTCGGGTGAGAGGACAGATCCCGCTCCTGACACCTGCCCGCACTTCACAGACTACACTGGGTGATGGAATCATCAATCGCGCTGTTGGGACTATTCGAAGTCCTCCCCCTTCTCCTGAAGGACCTAGTTTAGAGGCAAATGCCCCTGGTCAAGCCAGGTGCCTACAAGAAGCTGTATGTAGCAGCTTGCAGTCAGAGACTGAAAGCACAGAGCCATCGCCTTCAACTGTCTTACTGAATACTTGCACAGCAGCACATGCAGAGCCTGAGGCTGGATGCACTGGTAAACCTTCAGGTGCTGAGACCTCTGGCAGTGAGCTTAAGCAGTCCAGTAAAGGGGATTCAGGAAAGGCTTTCAGAGATCCTTTATCTGAAAGTGTTACAGAAACGATCCATGGAGGGTCAGCATCTAGGAGGACTGTCCGAGAGGACAGTAGTTTAAGTAGAAGTCATCCGCTGAGTGAAGAGCCATGTAGGTTACCTTTAAAAAGATGGGAGTCTGCTTATCCAGACACCCCCATGAATGTTCATATCCAAGTGGATGGACAAAACCGATGTTGCTCTAACTCATACCGGGAGGAGCCTTTGGGTGTTCATGCGGCTTGTTGCCATTCTGTGGAAGTGCCAATGTTAGAGTCCTCTTCTCCCCTCTCTGAAATCAATACCAGTGATGATGAATCTTTACTGGTTTGCTAATAAAAATTTTTAGTTCAGCCCTGTAAATTTTGTAACTTCATTGTTTATATGACAGTGCACTTTGGGGATAGATGGTATGTCCATGCTCTCAACTTTTTTCTCTTAAAACCAGTGTGCTTTAATCCTGCAGGGAGTGCAGTATGAGACCAAATGAGACAAGTTTTTGTCTTCCTTGCTATTCCTGAAATTCCAGTGGTGCAGAAATAGGCCAGTATGTGATGTCAGGGGCTAGGATAGCAAGAATGTGTCCCTGCAGTTTGGAGGCATTTCCATCCTCTGATAATTCTTCTGTGCATTTATTCACTCTGCGTTCAGGGAGCTAGTGTTTCATTGCTTTTCAAGTGGTCTTACTGAAATTAGAGTGAACTCTTTGGAACCTGGGGCAGGCACCATTGTCAGTCTGAGTACTGAACTAGAAATAACATTGTCTTTTAGACATCACCATTTAAGTAGAAGTTAATAATTTTTAATTACAAATAGTTAGAAGGAAATAAATCCTTTGCAGCTTCCTCTTCACAGAAATTGCAGACTTTCTTTGCTTCTTTCAGAAATGTTTTGATGGTTGTATGTACCTTCAAGCACCTGCTAAAACCAAAGGTTCTATTAGAATACCCAGGATGATATCTGGTGTGTTGCCTGCTAAAGCTTTGCAGGAGAGATTAGCAGGGTTCAGTGTAAGTGGAGAGCAGTGAACCCCAGCTGCAGTGATATTTCTGTTTTGTGTTGTCACGTTAAATTCTCTGTATAATGATGTGAAGTTTGGAGATTGTTTGCTTTCTCCCAACCTTCTTTTTCCCCTCCTCCTGTCTGTTTCCAGGGACTTTATGATTGCACCACATTGGGGGTGCCCTAAAGGGTGCTGATGCTTCACAGTTCCCGTTGGCTGTAGAAGGAAGCACTGAGCATTTGGTAACTGTCAGGATAGATTTCTGATTTATTTTAAAGTAAAATCTGCATCACAAGTTTGCTTGTATATTGGCTACCTAGGTGCAGATGTATTTTGTTTGCTTTTTTTCTTTTAAGAACTGATGTAGGTGAGTGCCATTTTCACAGTTGACACTGTGGATTGCTCAGTACTTAAACGTAAACTAGCGCCTTTTGGATTTCTAGAGTTTAATTAAACGTGAGCAAGTTATTTACCTGGAAGAAGGGTGATGTTGCTTAACCAGCAGTGACTCAGTGCATGATGACAGGACATTTCTGTGTGGTAGCTGGGCCCCGTTGTGATGGCTGGGGCATTGGCCAGGGTCCCCCATGCTGTAACACAAGTTCTGCTTCAGTTCCCCGTGACACAGTGACAAACTAAAATGCTTTATATAGGAGTTAACAAGGAAGTTGATGCTGCTGCCCTGTAAATACTCTTCTGCTCAGAAACTTGTTTATTGCAGTAGGAATTCAAGTTGCCCGAAGTTATTAACTGAATTTGTAAAATTGAGATGGACTTTGGTGTCTGTGGAGCTGGGCTCTGCTGTCCACAGCACCTCCTGGCTGTAAAGGCAAACAGGCTTTCACAGTGAATGTTTATGTTTACATCAAAGTGTCAAAGATTTTTTTTTTCCTTTAAATGGACTATATTTTGACTTGGATCTTTTACTAGGAGTCCTTTTTGGGGAGTGCCTTGAAAAGAACAAGGAGCAGGACTTTGGCTTTACTGGAATGTAGGATGGAAGAATGAAACTGAAGTTGGTTTAGTTTTGGGTTATTTTTTTTTTTTTGTGTGTGTGTGTCTTCAGTTGCAAATTGGTTTCCTTGATTGATTTTTGCAGAAGAAATGTCAGGGTCTGCACTGAGAGTGCTGCAGTGTCAATACCTGAGGAAACCACAAAGGCTGTGATAGCTTATGTCTGCCCTTGTAAGCATCAAGCAGTGAACCAACCGCTCTGGGAAGGTACCCCAGGTCTGTTTCATGTAAACTGCCTCCTTGTATTCAGAGCTCCTTAAAATTACAGCCAGAAATTTAAAAAGTGGGAAACTGCTGCCATGCCAGGCATGAGCAGGAAGATCTCATTGCCCCTATTCCTTTGCTCAGTGGAAAAACCCACACTTTAATGAAAGTTAATCAGCTAATAAACTTGCTAAAATTTTTGTTATTTTAATAATGCTTTTCTGCACTCTTTAAAGATTTTTGTAGACAGGAAGGAGAAGAAAAGTATTTAAGACAGATTTTTGGTTTGTTTTGGTTTGGTTTTGTTTTTTAAGATACAAGCCTCCCCTGTTCAAGCAGCTGAAAAACCATCCCTCAAAACCTCACTGAATAGAGAAGAGTACATATGCTGGTTTAAGAAGATTAGAAGCTCACAGGCAGCATTAAAGGAAAAGTGACTCTCTTGTGTTTTTTCTTACTGCTGTTAAAACATGGGGAATGTTTCTCTTTGAAATTCTGGCATCTGCCAGCTTGTATTTGACTTTGTAACATCCCTTAAGTCTACTTGTTTTCTGTTATCTGCTATGTTGTTTGCTGTTTTGTTTTGTTTTTTCTCCTTCAGGTTTTATGCTATTTACATTGTATATATTCATTTACCCATAAAATTTTACCACAATGAATGTACAAGTATATGGTTCAGGTGTGGCATCATGGTTGACAGTGTCTGCTGGTTCCTGGACAATGATACTAAGCAAGTAAGATGCTGGGCATCATCATACTTTGCTCTTGGTTTGGATCCCTTCATTTTTAATAAAATTTCATGTGCCCAGAGACTGTGGGTTTCTGACTGTCACAAAGATATAAGGTGCCTAAATTATACTGTGCCTTTGTTAGACTCTCCATGCGCCAACCCCAGCTCAGTGTGTTGACATGAACATGAAGGGTGGCAGAAGCCCTGAAATGTGTGACTTTAGGTGGTTAAAAATAGTTACGTCTGAAGTACAGCCTCCCATTCCCTGCACTGAGGACAATGCTTGTTTTGTTGGTGCTTCCCCTTCCCAGTCTGCTTTGGAGGGTACCACTGGCTCTATTCTGCTGTTTTTGTGTTGACAGAGATTTAGCCTACAGAGTTAGAAATCTTTATCTGTATCGAAGAGAATTGGACAGACTTTATGACCATCTAGATTTATCTGTAGCCATGAAGGATAGAAGGACAGGGCTTGGTGCAGAGAGATAATACCTCCTAACCTAGCAGGAAGTGTTTGCTTTACTTTACCATGCAGTGTCAATTCAGCTGCAATGACAGTGGCATAGGCAGTAATACTACAAACCATATCCTGATATAAGGGAGGCTGAATTGAATATAGCCCATGGAATGGAAATAGAGTGAAAATGATACCTGTGCATTTGCCACAGTTTGTTGGCAGCCTGTGCAGTGCAATAGGTATGTCTTAAGACAGACCATGGAGCTAACTTAAAAAGCATTGAGGGAATTAAGTTTTTTTTTAATCAGGCGTTTCTCTGAGGGGGAGCAGAAGAACTGCTTTTGATGATTTGAGATTTTTGGCCTTTGCACGAAACTGAGTTTTAATCTCCCAGGCAGATACTGGGATTTAAAACCCAGTACATGCTGACTGCATGTTACCTGAACCTCACCAGTAGAAAATCACGTGTGTTCTCCTGTCCCTTGTCAGCCTCTGTTATCTAATGGCAAATGCGCTGGATTATCTGTCCTTCTCAGATTCCAGCTCTTGCGTCTTGGCTACAATGAACAAAAACCTGATGCGGGTGGTAGAAGTTTAATTTTTATTCCATCTTCATTCTGTATGTTTCCTGCCTTACAGTGCCTCCTAGGTCTCCCTCCCTTCTATAATTCTGTCTTCCCTTGGGACTTGAAGACAAATTTCCTTTTGGGCTCTTAGCATCTCTTGGCCACTTTCTAATGCTTCTCCTTGGACTTTCCTTTCTTGTTTGTCCAAAAGCAGAATTTTCTCACTGAAGGTATAACACTGATGAGATCTGCCAAAGACTGGGGAAAGGAAGTTTAAAAAACTAAAGAGGCTTTGCATGCGTTCACTGCTGGAGGTGAGGGTGGCAACAGGGCACACTCATTTGAGCTCTAAGGCTTTAGGAAAACACAAACCCCAAGCAAAGTTTACCCTTCAGTTTTTTTTTCACATTTTCAGTTATGACATATACTTCAGTATCTCTCATGAAGCTCCTCAGCAGCTGAGTAATTACTAACCTTGTTATTTAGTGCTTGATAAAAAGGAGCTGGAAAGCAAATGTGGTTTGTTTTCAAAGCTTTAAGAATTCACAAGTAAGAGAGTGAAACATGAGAAATACCCTGACAAAGGCCTCTGAAAACGAAGCATGGGAGAGCATGTTTGCTGGGGGTTGTTTGCGTGTTTGTTCATTTATTTGTTTTCACTTCCAAGATGAATCATTTTATTTAGCTTCAGCTTTTTGTCATGGAGAAGCACATCTGCTGTCACAGCATCAGCTTGTTCACAGACAAGCAGTGGCAGTGGGCTCTTTGATGGGTTTGCCGATCTACCACAACTCTTCACCAGGAGATGGTGGTGGTCTCCAGGGGCCACTGGCCTCAGTCCCCTTGTCAAGGGCTGAGTCAGGGTTGTGCTTTCAGAAATGATAGAGTGTGGTGAATGACATCTTATCTGCATATTTCTGGATACATTTTTTTGGTAAAGATGCTTCCAACTCAGATGTGTTATTAAATACACAGCGATGCACCAGTCATTCTGGAATCGGATGAAAGCTCTGAACTGATGCAGGTCTCTCTCCTTGATGCTGCTGAGATCAATCTTTTCTGATTTATGTGCTACTGTGAACTGAAAACAGCCAATTCCTTTATCGAGTTTATGAAACCACTGAAGACCAGGTAGGCCAGCAGCAGCAGCTCTGCCTTATTCTCCCTGTGCTTCCCACCGGTGCCCACCCACCTCTTATGTCCTGTTGAGCATCATCTTACTTGGGAGAGGAACTGTCTTCCCTGTCTGCATTTTGCACAGCACGTAGAAGAGTGATGGTATGATCTACTGCTGCTTTTCTCAGCACAGTGATAATGCAGGTAAGAATAATCCAATACATCTTTTATTGACTTTGCATTAAGCTGTCTTAGATGTGACGCCATTTGTAATGCTTGCATCATCTCATTTTCTCTCTGAAATTCTCTGAATGCTGTATTATTGCCAGCACTAAAAGAGTACACAGCACAGAATATTTTTATGCATTGCAACTTCTAATATTTTATGCTACATAAATATAATAGCATATAATACATAGTATTACATACTATAACTTTGCTTTTAAACCTTTGTTTAAATTCCTTTCTTTTGGAAACAACTTGCTTTTCCGTATCAAGTATCACAGTATTCTTGGTGTGCTTGTCTCAAGGTTTGTCTCTTGTTTGGTGGGCTTTAAAATACTAGTAATTGTATCTCCTTTGGGCTTGCTTCCTCTTCTGGAAAATTCAAGCTTATATGGGGTTGAGCATGCTGCTAAATTTTATTTAGCATATGAATTTATCTTTCTAGCGCTGTACATTGATTTCTGTGGTTAGAAATTTTACACATTGGGAACTAACTTTTGCAGGCCTTTAAAAATAATGTATGTGATACTGAAAGCACAGATGAAACTGTTTCTGAAAATGAAATGGGACATTCTGGAACACCTTTTGGGGATTGGTATGTAATTCAAAGATGAGCTCCACTAAGTCGTCCTGTTCTAAATTCAGCCTAGTGATTTAAGGACCAGTGTTGATTGTTTTAATTCAAGGCAGTATAATCAGGGAAAATTTGAGCCAAACTCAGTTAACAACAAGGAGGCAATTGGTCCTTTAATTTTCCTTTTGATTTCATTTAAGAATAGCCAAGAAAAGCCTCAGTAGCACATTATTATTATTATTATTATTATTATTATTATTATTATTATTATTATTTATTATTATTATTATTATTATTACCACCTTTCTCATTACCATGCAGTCTTCTTGTCTCAAGAGCTGCAAAGTTTGGGTACTGGCTGATTTCCACACCTTAATTGTTTAAACCAACAAAAATAAAACCACACCAAACCTTCACAGTTCTGAAAGCAGTCATCATTGTGGGTGCCGTAATACATTTAATTTTACCACTAGATAATGAAGTTCTTGAAAAAATTAATCTGTTGGAAATTATACCACAGAATGGGGATTTTGAACTATGGAAAATAAGTCTTGGTCACAAGAGCCTCCAGTGCAGGTGAAGTTTTCAGGTGCTGCTTAGTCAGAATAAATAGGGGAGGTGTGCTGTGAATTAAAAACAAAAGCAAGCTGAATATATATGATTTTCATTGGCAAACTTCATATATTCAAAACATTTAAAATGTGGAATCTCTCTTCACATGTGTGCATTTGTACACACATAACCCACATCTTTTTCTTTAGCTAAATAGGCATCTTAATCTCTTAGGATTTACAGCTTTATACAAAGAGGAGAGTGTAAGTTGTGTCTTGAGAGTCTTCTGTCTGGAAGTTCAGAGGGATGGACAGGTATTTAAAAATAAAAATACTTCTGAATAATAAATTATGTTGGAAAGATAATGCTTCTTGGACTTGCTCCTTGTTTTGAGTCCATACTTAAATCTTCGCAGAGTGTGTGGTACTTGATAAACTAAGAGACAATGAATCCTTAATTTTTATACCAGGGCCTGTAACATGTTGAAAGATACTTTTAAAATTAAATCCTCAGGGCTGTTACCAAGGCTACTGAACGTGACAGGGTTTGTTTTCAGAAGTTACAGAAGAATGGTAGAGACTCAGAATGTTGCCCAGAGCTGTTCTTGCGTTTTGCATTTTCAAAAGATCCTTTGTTGTGAAAGGGGCCATATTGCTACAGCAGCAGATCTTTATATATTAATTAAATAGGTGAACTAGAGGTTTTTCCTAGTCTTTGCCACAAATAAAATATGCAAAACACTTTTTAAAGAGCATCAGATGTGAGGATGATTTAGGTTTGCTGCTTGGCTTAGGATAGTTGAAATGGGGAATTCAAAGCAATGTGACATAGAATCACAGATTGGTTTGGGTTGGAAGGGACCTTAAAGCTCACCTGGTTACAATCCCCCTGCCACAGGCAGGGACACCTTCCACTAGACCAGGTTGCTTACTGGGTGGTGTGAAGAGAGCACTGTCCCCATCGGGATAGAGGAACCCAGCTTTGCCCTTGCAAAAATGCCTCAGAATTTGAGATACTTGAGATTTTTGTCACTACTTCTGCATATGTTTTTTTTTCCTGTGTCACCAAATGATGCCTGGACAGTCAGGCAGGCAAGGGTTTGTACCTTGGACTCTAAGGACCACCCTGGCTGGTTAGCACTCAGCACAAAGCCCTGGCTGCACCGGTGCTGGCGCGCTCAGACAGGGGTGATCCTTTGGGCTGGAGCTGACACCTGTGATTTGTGGGGATTCACCCCACCCAGGTACAGGGATTTTCTGGCTGTCACGGGTGTCCCAAGGTCTCCTCACTTCCTGATTTCTCCACTTTGATTTTGTATTGGGAGCTGCCCTACTTTTGAAATGCCTGAATTCGTATGTCTCTGATGGACCCTCACAGCAGCTAAAATCAGTATTCCAGAGCTGTATCTGTGCTGCTTTCCCCTGCTGAGCATGTTTGCTACCAGAAAAAAAAAAAAAAGCAACCAGTGCCTTATTTTATATTTTATTTTTCTTTTTTTTTTCTCTTTTTTTTTTTCAAATTTTTCTCTCCTTTTTTTTTCTTTTTTTTTTTTTTTCCTTTTTAGGGAAAACCTAACAGCTACGGACGCCATGAGGGTGCAGCACACTGATGGGCTTCACTACTGGAGTTCTAAAACCTTTTTTTTTTTTTTTTCTTTTTTCCAGAAAAACTTTTTAGCAAAAACCAGGATGTAAACAAGAAGCCACTGCAGCCTCCGAGGCCACGCCGTTACTTGCTCGTGTCCGTCTCGCTTGCCTGCTGTCGAGAGCGGGCCGAGGGTGCTGAGGGTGCCTCTTCCTCCGCGGCAACTCCCCCCTGAGGGTAGACCACAAAACACAGCTTCTGTCCCCAGCACGTCATGGACTCTGCAGGAGCAAACGTGCGGGTGGTTAATGGGGATGGTTGAGCTCGTCTAAAAGCACGGTGCTGGGGTGATGCAATGTGTGAATCAGTGTGCATCTTCCCCTCCATGGCCGCTTGGTCCAGCTGTGCAGAGACTGCCCCTCCAACCCTTCTTATCCCCAGCTCAGTGATAAAACAGTGTTGGTGAAGCAGGGGCAGGTTAAGATGGGCAGTGTTAGGGATGCTTTTCCCAGCCCCTTGCAGAGCTGTGCTGGCAGAGATGGGCTGGGATGGCTGCCAGCCCTCCTGGCACTGTGTCAGCAGTGGGGACTGCTGATCCTGGGGACCTCTGGTCAGAGCAGAGGGCTGCAGTGTGCTTGTTTTAAAGTCCTTGCCTCAGAGCAAAGCAATTAGAAGCCAATCATAGCCAAGCCATCAAAAACTTATGTGCAGTTTTAATTTTACATGAGTGATAATGTAAGGCTTTCTTTTGAGGGTGAAATAATTCACTGTGCCATGTGGGGTTTGTGCAGCGGGATGTGCTGGTGGCAGAGTGGGATGAAAGCTTGTGTGCATTTATTAGTCCTTTTGTGATAGTTCATTGAGCCTTAATAGAATTACGGAATGGTTTGGGTTGGAAGGGACCTTAAAGCTCATCCAGTTCCACCCCCCTGCCATGGTCAGGGACACCTTCCACTAGACCAGGTTGCTCCAAGCCCTGTCCAACCTGGCCTTGAACACTGCCAGGGATGGGGCAGCCATGGCTTCTCTGGGCACCCTGTGCCAGTGCCTCACTGTTGCGCTCCTGTGTATCTGGCTCTGGGGCAGACTCTGGTGAGTGAGCTGAGCAGATGGGGTGCTGCACAGAGGCACGAAAGGAAGTGAGCAACCATTCTAAAGAGTGAGCAAAACAGCTGCCCAAAGGAGAGCTTTGTGCCCAGCGGCCGCCTGTGACCAAGAGTGGTGGCTGGGCTCACACAGGATGTTCCCTTGCTGTTTTAGTGCTTCTGGTTCAGAGGTTAAGCAGATCTCTGCAGACCCACGCACAACCAGGAATGCAGCGAGGCACCGCAGCACTGGCTTACCTATTAGCCTATTTACACTCTTTGGTTTATTTCTCCAGTAGACTCCAAGGAAGAACACTGGCACTCCAGTTAAAATGATAATAAGTCCAACTCCACAGACGATTGGCTCGGAGTATAAGCTGAAGATCAGCAGAAATGCCCAAAACGCCAGGTAAGTGATGGGGATGAGGAGGTTCACCTATCAGGAGAGAGCAGAGCAGAGCACAACTGTGGTTGTGTGTATCCCATTTTTACACTAATGGCTCTCTGGGACATGGTTTGGGACCATAAAACATTACCACTACATCAAAAAAAACCCCAACATTATTCAAAACAGATGGAGGGGTTGATGTGCCCATCCCACCCTTTGCATCACTATTGCAACCAAGAGATTTAGCTTTAACATTGTCACCTTGATAGGTCTGAAGATTTTGGGTTTCTTGCATCGTAACACAATCAGGCCTATAATTGTCACTCCGTAGCAGAGGTAGTTAATAAATGACACATAGTTGATTAGCGTGTATGTGTCTCCAACAAGCATGATGACAAGAGTGGCCATACACTGCAAAGAGAGAAGTATAACCTTCCTTGAGTCATTACTAGAAAAAGTAGCTTAAACCCAACAAAACCAAGCAAAAACCCCATTAAAGCATTTAAATGTCTTTTGTTTACAGGCCCCACTGGGTATCTGCTGCCTCCTGTGGTTCAGAGTGTTATCCCTGAGCTGTGCCACTGGGGCTGAGTGGGGATTTATGGTTATTTGGGACATGCTGAGGGTCTGTTTATAAATACCCCGAGGTGCTGGCAGAGGTGACTGTACTGGCCATGGCTGGGCAAGCAGGGCCAGGAGGGCTGTCAAGAGCTCTGTGTCGCTCCACTCTACCCATTCCTGTTATTTGTTTTAAAAGCTATTGACCCCTATGGTGAGAACTGCTGATGGAAGAAGGATTTCTTGCAAACTGAACATGTTGTGGTCAGTGCACTACGTTGTTGCAGGTGCCCTGTATATTATAAAGAATGAGCTTTGCCCTTTATCCCTGCTGGCCCACAGCTCATTCTGCAGATGACTGGCATCATTAATCTTTTGAGCATTACTTGTGTTTGGAAGCTGGCAGATTGATGGTGGAAATTTCCATGCTATAAACTCACTTGTTTATACTGTGCAAAACCAGGAGAGCCGGCTCCTTGGGTCCCGCACCATTGCCAGTCAGTACCCTGGGAGCC
This sequence comes from Pezoporus occidentalis, assembly GCF_034315485.1. Taxonomy (NCBI): domain Eukaryota; kingdom Metazoa; phylum Chordata; class Aves; order Psittaciformes; family Psittacidae; genus Pezoporus; species Pezoporus occidentalis. The sequence continues at coordinate 2,949,173 of NW_026916253.1, forward strand.
GCGCCCTGGCCTCCATCACATACTGGTCCTGTGAACATTGTCTGCTGGTGGCCAGAACCTGAGGGAAGCCAAGTATCCACATCCCTTCAGAGAGAGCTCAGGTTTTTGGTCTCTTACTCCAAGCTCTCTTTTTGCTTACATCCCTTTTTCTCAATTTGCCGTTCCAATGGCAAAGTCCTCTTGGAAGGGAGGGCTTCTGCACCACCAGCACCAGGAATTAAGCACTGCTATCAAACAACACTCTGGTCCCTCCTTTCCCCTGTTCAAAGCCTCACAGGCCTGATGGGGATTCCAACACCTTGGGAAGTATCACCACAAAATGGATTTAAAATAGGAGGGTGTTTTATACCGGTATAATGTGTTCCTGGCTTTCCTCTGACAGTGTCATATGCACACACAACCCTCTCCTGTCACTCACAGGATTTACAGCGATGCTGCTTGGAGCGTTGTGATTCTGTGCATAGGTGACACCAATGTGTCAGGTCTGCTCATGGTGTGGGCATGACTGCTGGGTGGTACAAGGCTGCAGGGCTCTGCTGCTCTCTCAATTGCTTGGCCACAGCCACATGGCAGGGAGGAGAGCTGGATGCTCCCCACTGTATTGCAAAAAAACCCAGTCTGTTTATTTTACACTCAGCTTGGTCCCTTGATTTTTGAAAGGATTAGTAAAAATACAGGCCTTGCTGGTGGTGTTAAAAAGCCCTTTCTCCACATACAAAGAAACCTTTCTTCATGCAAAGAGCTAGGTATGATTCATTGGAAGAGAAAAAGGAACCTGGGGTATTAATTAGGTTTGCCTAAAGTCTGACCCAGTTTGCTATTGTAGCTGTCTATATTATATTTGTTAATAAATTAGTATTTCCTAGGACTTGTTATACCCTGAGCTGCTTTAAAACACCTTGTTCTGTGACTGCACTGTGATTCAAGGAGGATGTTTTGAACAGAGCAGAGAACTGGTGTATGCCTGAAGGATCAGACAGCTGTTTCACAGTGAAGCTGCCTCTGAAACTCAGTGTGTAATTTCAAATAATGTATATTTAAGGACAAAAGAGTTCCGTTTCATTGGCACCAGCAGCCGAGCAGTAGCCCATGGTGGGACCAGGGGTCTCTGCCTACCCCAACACCTTGCATGAGGTGTTTGTGGTGGGCACTAAGCCCCAGGGATGCTGTAAAGCCTCAGCTAGATGCAAATGTTGCCATAAAAGCAGAATGTACAGGAGGCTTATTTGGTGAAATTTGGTCTGGGTGTATTGTGCCAGAATTGCTTTTATTGCTGGGAGACAGATACACAAGTGTGCACCTTCCCAGTGCATCTGGGGTCAAACTTGCCTGTTTTTGTATCAGTGGCAAATCTGCAGCTAGCCAAGATTTCAAATAAATGCCCTTTGGGGAATTCCCCTTCTCAGGCCATGCAACAGGGGACAGCAGCACAGAGAGTCATTTTCCTCTGTAATGTCTTTGATGCTGCAGTAAAACCCATCACATATGCTACCCTCACTATTGATAAAAGTGTATGAAGGTCTTTGTTCCCAAATGGTTGTGTAAAAATTCATCAAAAGAGCTTCTCCCTTCTTAAACAAATTGTCTGTTTCAAAAGTCAGTCTCTACCTCTGCTGTGGGTAGAACAAGTGGTAATGGGCTTAAATTGCAGCTCAAGTTAGGTATGAGGGAAACCACCCATGCCCCCAGGATGGTTGGGAATAGGAGGGATTATTTCCGAAGCTGAAGGCTGCTCCCCTTTGGGGCCATTGGAGGTGCTTGGCCAGCACCCACCAGCAGCATTCCCGGCTGACTCTCTTCTCCTCCTTATGGGGTTTAATGGCCTCTCAAGCTCTTCTCTCTGTGATTTACTATTTATAATAACAGGTTACAGAAAAGCAGAGCAGGGACAGTAAAACTTACGCAGACAAGCAGGGCAGGGATGGGTGTGCAGTGCTTGACGTGGATCATGGCAAGCAGACTTGGCAAATGGCCTTCTCGAGCACCGGAGAAACATAACCTGGAAATGAGAGCAGTAATGCTGAACCAGCTGGGTGGACAACAGCCTCTTCAGTTCCTAGCCATAGAACATCTCTAATCAAAACCACCTGCACTGATGTGGAAGGGAGCTGCAGCCTATGGGTGTTGAGCTGCAACTGGGGAGATGACTAGAGACTGCTTGTGTAACCTGGTGTAAGTCACTGAAACTAGACCCTTCAGTATATGAGGCCTCTAATGGCTAATAGCATCTGTGCAGTGACCTGCTTTGAGATGCCAAATTACCTCTGAGCAGGAGGACTGAAATCTGCCCAGTTTGTCAGGGTTGCCTCCTTACCCAGGGTGGGATGAGTACTGTGAAGGTTGTGTGGGGATCAGCTATACACAGCCGAGACACAACCCCTCACAGGTAGTGTTTCCAGTGTCAGAAAGATTTTAAATAAGGGTTAACATGCCTGAACTTTAACTTCATTTCTAAGTGCATAACCTGTAACATATGGACTCGGATTTGTGGCATCTCATTGTACTCATGAAAGTGCTGAGATAAATAACTTCCCAAGGTGCTTAAGACTTGAGTTGTTTCCTTAAAACTTTTTAATAACTTTTTAATTAAGTTCAGAGAGGTCAGTTAATATAAGTAGACTTTATAGACTACGCTGCAGTACACTTTACAGATTCTGGCCCCACTATCAGCAGTGTGCATGCAAAACATCTTGCCTGAAAGGAGTTTTTCCACTACAGAATGAAAACGTCTGTAACTGGGAACAGCACCAGGCCCTAAAACTGCTGTTCGAGTGAAGCACAATTTAGCTTGTAGCTACTGGAACTTTATTGATGTAAAATGACTTTGGTTCCATGCTAAAGCCGTGTTAGGCTCTTCCTGTGAGTTATTCCACATCTGCAGACAATTTCAGAAGCTCGTAAGGATTATTTTGCAAGAGATTCCACGGTTCAATATTATATTTGATGATTCAAAACAGAGCAATTCATAACTGAATGTATCCAACACACCCAACAACGACCTCATGCTCTACAACATCCAAAATGTCTAGATAGCATTTCTTTAGCAAATGCAATTAAACCAGCCCCTCCCCAAATTAGATAATGTTCATAAAATTGTACTGCATCTAACCTTGATGAGGTAAAAAGGTATCCATTTATTCCTCCAAATGTAGATAGGGCCACTGAGACTGGCATAACCCAGGAAAAATAGCCCAGTAACTTTTCACCAAATGTCTAAAGCAACAGAAGGCAGAGAAACTGAAATACACTGCAAAGCACAGAACCAAAATCAAAGTGTATTTTAGACATCCAGGGAATGGTTTACTTACTACCGCCACAGCGTTGGAGGACAAGAGCTCTTGGGGTGACATGGCAGTGAAATATGCAATGTTGGTGAACGTATACACAAATGTCACCAATGGGATGGATATGAATATGGCACGAGGTAGGTTCCTAATAAGAGAATTAGGAGGGTAGATAAGAAATTACAGTCATGTACAGTGAGACCACAACAACCATGTACAGCTGTGTGTACAGGCACCTGTGGTGCAGTGAAAGGCCTTGTTTTGCTTTACTTTCCCCTGCTCTGAAAAGGAACAAGATCCTGTTATTCAGGTGGCTGCCTTGGCCTGCCCCATGCTGTAAACGTGGTCTGGTCATACACCACCATGACAATTTACAGCAGTACAGATCTACTTGACCTCTGATCCAGAGACCTGCTTAGAGGTGGACACCTGAACCACCCTGTATCAAAGGTAATAATGGATTTCCCTCCATGTGTCAGATTTGCAAAAAAAGTCTTTAAAAATTTATTTAACTTTTATGATTTTGAACAGATTTAGTAAAAATGGGAAGGTTTTTTTTATAGTTTCCCCTTGGAGACTGCAATAATAATAAAACAGCCATTCACTCCTTTTTCTCTTTATTTCTCAACTGAGGCCACATTTGCCTTATTTAAGTCATAACTTTTCATTATTCAGCTTTGAAATTGTGGTGGTCCATTAAAACGTTGGTGTTTTACTAAAGGAATGCTGTGCCACACTTGCTTTATTCCAGCCAAGATCTCTGGACGTGTACTTTGTCACTCACTAGTGCGAGTTATGTGCAGAGCCGCTTGTAAGGCTGCAGCTCTAATCCATTCCCACCCAGGCACTGTAATAGCTTCAATTTCTCCTTGTTTAATCACTGTGTGCCTTGGATGCCCAGAAATAATGCTCGGAGAGCTGCTCTTGCCATTAGTCATTCCACTTCATCAGCTCAGAAATGTTGAAACATTTGAGCTTTGCTTTACTATATTAATGCTCACTTTCCCTCCAGCTTTCCAGCCTGCTTGTGATAAATCATTTCCAAGCCCCTTCCCATACCCAGGACCAGCATGATGTTAGTCACCCTGTGGGGAGCAGCCACGCAATCACTTTCTGATCTTCTCTTTCTGGTGTCTGTGGAAGATCCCCTTTGGGTGAAAAAGCAAAGGGACTTAAACATAATCCCACATTTTTCTGATAGAAGTGATTCTCCCTATAGCCACTTGAATGGCATCTCATTGATGGTTATTTTTTGCTGTAAAAGCACTGTATGATTGAACAGTGCCATAAAGATGCTGCTTTGTTTTACAGGCTGGTTTCAGTTAATGCCTTACGCAATACATTTTTAATTCCATTGTTCCTTTAACTTGCCTCCCATCTCTTCCAAACAAAAAATCTCTCTCTACTTTAGAAAGACCAGTCCCATAGACATGTAAGGAAGCTGCAGCTTATGAAATGAATTATATTACCAGATAGCTCCAATGTCTCAGGACTTCAAGAAAGTGTGGATGGCACAGAATTGGATACTTGCCTGCGGGGCTCAACCAGTTCTTCCGTTACATAGTTCAAGAAGTTCCAGCCACTGAACGCAAATGACCCTTGAAGGAAAGCTAAAGCTAAATGCCCCACAGATGGAGTCATCCAAAAATTGAACGCGTTGCTTGGTGTCAGCTCTTTGTAGTTTCCTGCACAGAGAGCGCAAGCAAGAGGTTAATCCACCCCTACCTACCAGAGACACCAGGAAACAGGTGATTTTCAGTCTTTATTTTCATTGGATTTTGGACTTCATGCTCTTCATGTCACCATGGGCTGGCACTGCACTTGCAGGGCTTTCTGCGGGGTGGTGTCCTGGGGAAGCAGCTTGGGTTGTACTCACAGCATCCCTCATTGCACTGAGGCCACCACTGTGCCTCATGGGACCAACCAGCAAGGCCTGAGGATTGCTCCTGGGCAGGGTCAATTCCTGCCTGTTTTTAATGCGGTTTTCTTTTACAAGAGTTTGGTGGTGTTCAGTAGAAATACTGAAAAATAAAATGCCTGTGGGGCTGGCAGACTGTGGGACTATTACCACTGAGAAAACACATTTGCTCTCTGCAAATACTTTATCTTCCTTTATATGACTCATCATATACATGATAAAAACACTGCGAGCCTTTTGTGTTTTCTGCTTTCTGTTAAGTTGATGAGTCAGTGAGACCTTGTTTTTTTGCCTATTTTTAATAAGTGACTTTTTTAGGAAATTTGACTAGTGCCCACATTCATTTTACACCCAGGGTACTTCAAATTTAAGGAACATACAACAGATGAAAAAATTTCAGTAAATATTCTGAAACATCCTCAGCTGCATTTATTCCATCAGAACCAATGAGGTGGGCCAGAAAGGGACTCATATGAGAAAATACAGCTGATTTCTCTGTGGTGACATCCTTTCTGTGGAGCCATCCTTTCTGTGGCTGCGTGAATAAGCAGCCTTGCAGCTCAGCTAAACCCAGCACTCCTTTGGGTCAGTTTGTAAGGAGAAAACAGTAAGTGGGGAAAATTACTTCTATCAACAGTACCATACCCGTGTTGGAGCTGTCTCACAGAGTACCTTTAAAGATCTGTATGAAGCCCACAATAATGATAAGGGCCAGGGCTAAGAGTTTTCCTGCTGTAAATATATCCTGAATGCGTGTTGCCCATCGAACGCTGGAGCTGTTCACCCAGGTCAGGAGGACTGGAGAGCAAAAGACTGAATTCAGTGACATGAAATCATGTTTATTTAAGACCACACAGTCAAAGCATTGAAAAGCACAAAGTGACCTGCACATCCCTGTGGGGAGCTATAGCGTGGCTGGGAGCAAGGTGAGGAGGAGCTTTGCCTTTCCTTAGGAGAATCCCAGCTGCAGGGGCGTCCCTACCAGCCAGCAGCCTTCCTGCCTTGGGGGCTGCTGGCTGCAGCTCCCTGAAGGTCTAGTTACTGTGCCTGGGTAGTGCTCAGTGTGTAGGGATCACCATCTCCTCATGGAAATGGTGAATGCCTCTGCTCCTTGTAGCTCTGGCTTCCTTTTGCTGGCTCTGTAAGTAATTAACGTGGAGCCAGTGGCATCCTGCATTTCCTACACACTTGCATTTGTGAATGTAAAAGAAGACTAGGAAGGGCTCAAATGGTGGGTCACCCATGCTGGGTGCCCATGGCCCTGCCCCATCCCATAAACTCGCCTGCTACCACTTCCCTGGGACCTGCAGGGATTCAGGTGCCTTTATGCCCTGCTCCAGCCACTGTGCTGGCTGCAGGCAAGCAGGAAGAGAGTGAATATCTCACACCAGTCATGGTGCCTGTCTTGGGACTTCCCTTGCTGTGGCCATGACCCCAGCCTGGCTGGAGTGGCCCCTCGAGTGGTCCCATGTAAAACCAAGACAAGCTTTGTGTGTGTGCAAGAAGCAAATACTCACGTAAACACACCATGGAGAGGATCCTGGAGGCATTATAAGGGGGGATACAGTTAGGAAAGACAGGCTGCAGGACATAGTTTGAGAAGGTCAGCGCAATGACAGCCAGACTGGTAGGGTACATGATAAGCACTGCACTCCACAGCAGCAGAAACCTGGAAGACAAGAAAAAGCAGAAGCAAGCGTTTGGAGTGTGCTGGAGGAGATACTGCATACTTGGCTGTGCAGTGCTTCAGGACAGCTACCAACACAGCAAGACTGGCACCTTCATCTCAGTCACATCTAAGAGTCACCTACATGTGACTCTCCTCATCCCTTTTCCCCTGTTCCCAGTGCAATCTGGATTTTGAATTAAACATGTCTAAGCAAAGCACGGTTTAGGGACATCTGGTAGAGCGAGGATTATGCCCAGTGGGCACATGTTGATTTAGCTCTGCACGCCAAAGCAAAAGCATCTCTTGTACCTGAGCTGATGTGTCACTGCAACCGATGGCAGTCCCTACATTGAAGACACCTCTGGAGGGTTTCAGCAGGGCCCCAGCTGCACTCTTGGGGCTGCTACTGTCTGCCCACCAGTCACTGAGGGGCTCCTTGTCACTGTTCAGGTTGGCTCTGTGACCTGGGCCAGGGCAGGTTAGTGCTGCCGTGTTCTGCAATCACTCAGCTGGGGTGCACTGGGGCTGGTTGTCTGCTTTCACCTGCAGCTGAAGGCAATTGCATCAAATCAGGTACCCTTGCAAATATAAAGTGTGAGGCAGCTTGTTTCACACTGAGAAAAGGGGAAAAGTTCACTTATCTTAAAGAGCAGCAGTAGATCTGCTTTTAAAGCAAGTATTCTGCTCTAAAATACAAGTATTATTTTTTCTGTAATGAGAACTATCTACTGCAAGAAAGTGAAATCCTTCTTTCTATGTATGTACACAGAGATACATACACATTAGTTCATTCATATACAAGTGTAACATGCAGTGATGCCCAGCACAAATGAGGATTGGAAATGACATTTCTAAATAATACAATATAATTTCTGGGTTACATGTGCTGCCCTCTTAGAAGCTGCTCCCTCCCCACATGCTGCCTGCTGCCAGTCCCTTAAGTGTGGCACTTAAGTTGAGGGGTCCCTCCCGGTGCTGTTAACATGGATGGAGGGAGTGCTGCTTGCTGGGTGTTTCTTGGACAGATGTGGTGAGTGTTTTTCAGTTCTTTGTTACTTCTGATACATATGGGGCAACCTGATGCTTCCTTTTTCTTAGTAATGTTGTGGTTTAAACCCAGTCAGGTAACTCGTTCACTCACTCCCCCCTTCTTTCCCTCCCCCTACTCCTGGAGGGATGGAGAGGAGAATTGAAAAGAATGCAACTCCCATGGGTTGAGATAAGAACAGTTTAGTAACTAAGGTATAACACAAATCACTGCTGCTACCACCAATGATAATAATGATAAAGGAAATAACAAGGGAAGAGAATACAACACCTCAGCACCAGACAACCGATAACTCGCACCCCCAGCCTGACCAAGCACCGACCCATACCTAGTCCTACCCCACAGTCCCTAGCCCTTCCGGGTAGCTCTCTGTTACATCCTGGACATGACGTGCTGTGGTATGGAATACCTCTTTGGTCAGTTTGGGTCAGGTGTCCTGTCTCTGCTTCCTCCCAGCTTCCCCTCCTCCCTGGCAGAGCATGAGGCTCACAAAGTCCTTGGTCAGACCAAACATTTGACCAGTAACTAAAACCATCAGTGTTATCAGCACTGTTCCCAGGCCGAAAGTCAAAAACACAGCACTGCATCAGCTACCACGAAGGAGAAAAAATGACTGCTACTGCTGAACCCAGGACAGTAAGTATCAGAGAATCAGTCTGGCAAGCTGGCATGATGCAAGAGCTTGTTACCTTCTCAAATGGCACCACAGATTTTAAAATTGGGTTTTTTTTTCCTCTCCTTTCTCTTTATTCTGTTGTGTGACTCCTATTTTTTCTTTCTTTTTTTCATGATTTCTAATATTTTCCATGTGGTTCAGAGCAATTTCCTCCAGTAATTGCTTTGTGCTATCTGGTGCTGTGGGTGGTGTACCTAGTTTGCAGACCCTGCTTGCTGGATGAGTTAACCTGGCTGGTCCCCACTAAGGCTAACTATGACTTAAATACTGCAATTAATTGCAGTAAAATAATAATAAATAAAAATATTAATAATATTAATAGTAAAACAATAAAATAATAAATGAAAAAATACATAATAAAAATAATAATTTGCTGATAGGGCTAGGATGCTGGTGTTGCTGAGCAAGGTCAGGTTCAGCCACATCTGTGGGGCCATGGGGTTTGGTGGCAGATGCCACTGCCTCTTCCCTATCATGTTTATCTTAGTTCAGGCAATCTATGAAGGCTGAATTCAGCTGGAAGCAACCAGTGAGGAGAATGACTCTGAAAACAGTATTTCAGGCAAAACTGACCCTTACTTCTATGTTGTAACATGGAGTGTGTTGGTATTGGGTAGAATATGATTTAATGGAAATGTGAATAATTCAGTGGATTTCTGACAGTCATTTTGTTTCATGCTGAACCGAAATACATGCAGGACTGATAATGCCAATTAAAGTAAATGGAGAATTTTAGCAGAGGGTGACAAAGTTGCGCTGTCAAACGTGAAGCTCAAATGAGAGATGGCGTTAAAATAAGAAAGAAGCTTGCCTAAGGCGTGGGCCCATTTTTAGCTTGTTTTTCCAGGTAAGTTTTAACTAATGCCTGCTTCTGAGAAAAAAGATATCCCCATGGGTCACTTAGATCACATCCCTGAACAAGCAATTGTTGGGGCTGGGGATGCACTGCTACGTGCTTGCCTTGCTCTTGTGGTGTTTGCTGTGACTGGCAGGCAGGAATTAATCCCAGTTATTACCACCCAACAGTCCAAGTCTTCTAGGAAGTCTTTGCTTTAAAAGCACCACATTTTATCATCTTAAGAGTACAATTTCCTTAGTGAAGAACAGCTGTTCCAGATCAGTTATAATTAAGTGACAGAGGGCAGAAATTCCCTGTGGACATAGCTGAGCATCAGCTGTACTTGCCATCGCAGAGCACAGGATCAGGAAAGGGCGGTGGCCTGCAGGTGTGCTTTCTGCTCTGGGCGGTCATGCAGAGGGAGTGTAACCAGCACAGGCAGCCCAAAGCTCAGTTTAGAGCAGGGAGATGTCATCAGGGCACACCTGGAGTTACTCTGTCCAGTTCTTCAAATGGAAAGTGGGGGAACTACTGCCCTGAGGGCTGATCTGTGGCACTGGGGCTGTCAGGAACTGAACCTTGTCTGATAGATTTTCACAGCTACTCAGTAATGTACAGCACTACAAGACCTGAGAAATTAAATCTCTTATTGCTAAGAAGTGATGAGGCTGTTAGAAACAGGCTTAAAGCAGCTGAATGTAGAGAAAAAGGAGATATAGCTGCTCTTGCAATTTTAGAAACACACTGGAATAAGTGACAGACTGTGGTGGGATGTGCTGCTTTGGGGAAGGTGTGGCATTCATGAGGAGGTGTCAGTCATCCCTGGACCAAAACTGATTTTATTTTCAGATATGTCTGCATACTGATTTCTTCACCCATGAAAAGAAATGAACAGCATGGTCTGATCTGTGTCTCTAGTAGTCTAGTGGACTTGGTGAAACAGGATCTCAAACATGTATTTGGGATGTGCCTGTACTCCCAAGAGGATCTCACATTAGATGTAAGATATCATGGAGTCAAAGCAGCCTATGAAAATAGAAAATTACAGTGTGTCCGACTTGTGTGTCATTAACAACAGAACAGTTTGAAATAGATGCTGTAGTACAGATCACCTTACCACAGGAAAAGCTGAACTGGTTTAAGAAAGTGGAAGCTGATTTGAATATTATTAAAATTATCCTACATTGCTGAAAAACTCACTGCCTTTGGAAACTTTAGATTTTTGCATCATCAATGAAAAGGAAACATAGAAGTGTATTTGAAGCATGTTTTACTTGCAATCTAGAGTGACACTTACTTATCAAAGCTTTGGCTTAGAGCTCTCTCCTGATATCAGTACCACTGATTTGTAGTAAGGACTACGTCCAAGCCATTAGGCACTGCTGGTGAGGCAGCTATGCTGCTTGCAACGTTATTGCTGAGCATTTGGAAGAAGCTCTATTTATCAGAAATGCACTAGTGAGTCTTTCATGGAGCTGAATTTATTCATTGTCTTCTGCAAGAACACATATTAAGCCTATTACTTACTATCTTAGGTAATGTTCTTTTTATGACCCATACAGACATGCAAGCCTGTCTGCATGTAAAATGAGCTGTGCTCAGTCAGCTCCAGCAGCACAGGATGTGACACATTGCCTGTTCATACACAAATGCTGCTTAAACCCAAGATATCTAAATGAAGATGAAAGTGGGACATCTGCTCTTGGGTACCAGAGCAGAGCCCAGTGGTCAGGAGCCCACCCTCACCTCTTTCCCTGGTCAGAGCTGCCACTGGTGTCCCTTCTTCAGGGTCATCTCCAGCTGAGTTTTGCCATCACCACTGCTTCCAGCAGCACTTCAGGCACTGTCCTTTGGCTGCTCTCAGACTCGGAGCTTTTGCCAGCTCAGGAGATGCCCCTGTCCTGCCTCTCTCTCTTATTCCCCTCTCCTTAAATCACACCTAGCAGTGATACGATTTTCTTTTTTTTTTTTTTTTTTTTTTTAGTTACTCAACCAACTCTCAATACTGCCAGGCACAGAAGCTGGGACATGTAATACTCCAGTGCTGTTACAATCAAATAGTAGTAGTCCTTTGTTCCTACACCAGGAAGGCATAATGAATGGGGAGGATTTTGGGGGGTATGGACAACAGTAGTGAAGAGGAAATGTTTGGGTGGGTATGGCGTGTACTCCTATAACACACATCTTCATGTGAATAGACCAAACCATTCAGATTTGCTGTTGGCAAAATCCCGTGGCAGATGCAGTGAAGCTTTGTGTGCTGGATTTGATGTTGTTTGCTGTAGGAGGATTAAACCAGAAGAGAAATCTGGCTTTTGGAGAAGCAGCGTTATTTTTCCTTGGGGGGAGGCACAGTGCAGGCTCCCAAAATGCCCTTCTCAGCTCAGAGTCCCACACACGAGTGCCAGCAGGGGAATGGGTGCTTCGAAGTGGAAAACTGAAGGCCCTTATGGGAGTTCCCCAAAGCTGCAGGCTGTAGGCGGTAGCTCAGCAAAGGGCAAAAGGGCGCAATCCCAGCCTGGCTTTACTGGAGAACTGGGGTCTCCCTTTGTACACCAAAAACTACCTGGATGCTTCTTGCCTAAGGCAACCCTTCGTCATGCTTACGATATGTTAATTTTCTTGGGAGAAAAGGTAAGGTCTCTGCAAAGCAAGAATGGGAGCACTGCTTCCCTGCAGCTGACAAAGTTGTGCTTTTTGACATTGCTTATACACTGCAAGCCTGGTCACCGAGGGAGCTGCTGCCTGCTTTCGAAGGTGGGAGCATTGCTCAGTGCCCAGGTAGATGCTGGGTAGTGATCAGCAACAGGCATGTTGTTTGTTACAGCAATAGCATGCTGTAACATGCTTTCTGTCACCATGCAAATCCTCTGAATGTGGCATAGAGTGAGCTGAGGAACAACTAAAGCCAGGTTTAGTTGTCCTTGATTTCTTACTACTTTCTTTTTCTCCCCTTGAATGCATCATTCTGGTTTTGTGAAACTGATGGCTTCTGGACTCCTTCACAAGGATATTTCCAGGATGTACTGCACATGCAGTTTTATGCTCTTTGTTTCCTTGCAGATCCCATTCTGGGAGCAGGCGGTGTGAGAAGGTACTGATTGCCTGCTGCAGGATCCCAGGGAGCAGCGGATTTGCCATGCAGCTCCCTCCCACTGTGAGAGAATGCACCTTGGTGAAGACAAGCTGAGATTCAGTGTTGTTGTTGCCGCAATCCATGCTGTGACACAAGTGTGATTTTTCCATGCAAAGTGGGACAGAGTTCAGAGGAGTGATTCCTCCAACTGAAGAAACATGGACCCTTGTGACAACCAGTATAAGGCAACGGCTTGAGTGTGAAAGAAAACTTGTCACCTAGTGCATTTTCAGATGGGCAGCACTGAGCCTAGGCAGGCAGGAGCAAGGAGACAGCCCAAGGGACAGGGTGACAGCCTGTGTTCCACCTGTGCTGGTCAGCTCAGCAGCCAGGTCAACTGTTAGGAGCTTGTTGGAATATTCTTTTCTTTTTCCCTTCTTCTTTCTCTAGTTCACAGCTACGGTGGTTATTTTTCCACAAATAAACCAGCATGTGTCATGGCATCTTTCCTTATCAGTGAGCTGGTCAGAGTTTCGGTGCTTCTCTAGCGAGCTGTGAGTACAGGCTCATGATTTTATTTCTCTTGTTGAATACACAAAAAAGTAGACAGTCAGCTATAAATGATGACCTTTTCTCACTTGCCCCTTCCTCCCTTAGCCACTCTACTCTGTTAGTGGTATTTTCAAAGAGAAATCATTCTCTGAGTTAGCATTTTCTCCTTTTTGTGTTTCCAACACTTATTTTGTACAGCTATAGTAAGTGAAGCAGCACTGCAAGCAGCTTTGGTCTGTGGTAAGTAGCTCTGGCCTGGGTTCCCTCACATGTGAAGCTCCTCAGTACAAGGTACCTATCCTTCAGGGCTGGCACACAGGAATGTCACGAGGACAAAGCATCATTTACAGCATTGCTCTTTCCTGTCAGGAACTTTATTGAATCAGAAAGAGAACGGGAAGTGTCCATTGTCTTCCCTTTGAAGGCAGCACCAGGAGGTGTGCATAGGGGCCATTTGGTATTTCTAATGAGAACAGAAAGAATGATTTTACAAAAGCATTTTATTGAAAAATGTTCCCTGTCTCTTCCAAATCAAACGTCTTTTCCACATAAAATACTTAATATAAACATGTTTTCAAATGACTTTATAGAGATAGGGTACTTACCCAGCTAACCCACCAAAAATCTCTGTGACGTAGGAATAATCCCCTCCCGATTTGGGGATAGTCACTCCCAGTTCAGCATAACATAGCGAGCCAAGGGCAGCCACTCCACCGCCAAGCACCCAGATAATGAGAGCGAGTCCCACCGAGCCAGCATGCTCCAGGACTCCTTTTGGTGAAATAAAGATCCCAGAACCAATGATGTTACCTGTAATGGACAAAAGGTTTGCAGTGAGGCAGAAGAAAATGAGAAATGCTCTTTTCTTTTCTTATTAAAAGGGAGGATAAAAACCTCTCAGCCCCCAGCAACCCAAAGCAATCCTCCAAACCCTCTGTTCCTCTTCATAGCATGATTTTATTTTATCTGGTTGTGTCCTGGGGAAAGTGTTGCCATTTATCAGCAATCAAGGGCAATAAGCATGTGCTGAGCAATGCTGAAGCATGGTGAGACTCTCGTGAGTATCTGTATTTGCAGCTAGCAGTTTTGTGCTTAGATTCCTTTAGAGAGGAATCTAAACAAGGCACATATTTGGGGGGGGGGGTGGGAGGTCAAAAACCATTAGATCATTATCTATAATGTAAGGGCCAAGCAGTGCTCTTGCTACCAGGGCATATTTAAGATTTAGGAAGGGGTAATGGGTTTAAACCTAAACAGGGGAAGTTCACCTTAGATACAAGGAAGAAGTTCTTTGCTGTAAGGATGGTGAGGCACTGGAATGGGTTGCCCAGAGAAGTTGTAAATGCTCCACCTCTGGCAGTGTTCAAGGCCAGGCTGGACAGAGCCTTGGGTGACATGGTCTAGGGTGAGGTGCCTCTGCCCATGGCAGGGGGTTGGGACTGGATGATCGTAAGGTCCTTTCCAACCCTAACTATTCTACGATTCTATGTGCTTGAAAAAGTAATCCCAAAGTCCGAAAAACTAGAAATCCATTAACACTTTATATTTGCAATACCTGTGCTGTGTAGTCATCACTCACAGATTTGTAAAGGACATTGTAGAGTGAGTAAAACGTTGGACAATGTGGACTTTGTCCAACTAATTTTGTCTGATTAGCATGAGCTGTGGCACTGCCGGGTGTAGAAAGGAAGTGCTGGATATCGCAGATGCTCTTTGTTCACATGGGGCCAGGACATGGTTGTCCTCCCAGGCCAGCAGAAACCACTCTGCAAGTGGTGCTTTGTGGCTGCTCAATGTCTTGAAGGAGAGTTTTTATTGTCAGGCTTGGCTTTTTTTTGAGCAATATCTAAATAGTTCTTCTCCCAAAAGGATGTGAAGATCCTGCTGTCGTAAGACTCTGATGAGGGCTCTCTTTTTCTATGAGTTGGTATTAAAATCCTCACTTATAAAGTTGACTTTATAAGCATTTGTCATCAGTGCAGTCATAAAAATAAAATATTGCATGCTGGTTGTTAAGGCTGGTGACCAGGTTGGGCTCAGCAGCTCTCAGTCCAGAGACTGAGATAGGTAAAATAGGATGTGAGGGATGGAGGTTCGCTCTGACAGGCACTGAACTAGAGAAGATAAGTCTGCAAATATATATTCAGTACTTGTAAACAGTACATTTTCTGTGTGCACAGGCTGCTTTTTCTAATGTCCATGATGCACAGACAAGGTTAAGCCAGAAATCAATGTCTTAAATGGCGATGGAGGAGACTGAGGGTAGAGCTCAGAAAAACCTTGGAAGTGTTGAGATCTTTAGCTGTGGAAGGAGTCCCTAGGAAAGACCAAGGCATCTCCCACCTGCAACCTCCTAGTGTAGCTGGGATGGACAGCCACCAGGACCAGAAGCACTATGAATTTAAAAAAGAAAAGGGATGTAGATGTTAACAAAACTAGATTATACTAGAACAACAGTAAAATTAAACATAGCTGTTCCTTAGCTGAGCTAGCACAGGCAGCCCTAAGCACTGCTGCAGCATTAATCACAGCAGCTTGCACTGAAGGAATGGGTTATGATATGGATAGGTCGCATGATATTGTTCATAGCACTAATAGATCTGTTCTGGATCTTCCCTACTGGGATGCTACATGGCTGGAGTGGTGAAATCTTTCAGGAAGATAGATGAGGAGTTAATACCTTGCAAAAGCATATATAATACTTGTTAAAATTTATGGGGCTTTTTGGTCATAGTTTCTTGTGCTGGCTGAAGCATTGCAACATACTTAAAACAAACAAGTTTTTCTGGGAGGCTGTTTGTGCCTTGTTCAAGAACAGTAACAAATCTTGAATTTAAGCTGAAAAGAAATACCTGCCTTAAGAGTTTAAAAACTGTCTTGGCAGTCTTTGGTACTGCTGTGTGCTGCAGCTGCAACAGTTGTATGTCTGGAGGAAGGCCTTAAGTTACAAAGGACCCTTAAAAATGATCTGCTACCTACCAGTACAGATACCTGTATGTGTCTGGTTTTGACAGATCAATGTACCTGAAAATACTGCAGTTTTGGGGAGCATGTTGAACTTCAGACATCCTGCTTTTCACCATAATAGATCTGTAGTTTTTAACTGCTTCTTTGGGATGGGACAATATTCCTTTCTGGCAGCTGCAGTACTGAACAAAGGGGAACTGTGAACAAATGGGAATTGCCCAAAGACAGAGTAACTCATAAATGAGTCCCCTGGCTCCCCTCACGCTCTCTCCTCCTGCTCAGTGCTCTCTTTCACCTTAGCTCAGGTTTACTGCTAATTTTGGCAGCAAACAGCAGATGCACATACACATCCTGCAGCAGGCTCCTGGTGAGAGCTTCCTGTGCTTTGTGTCACCTCTTCATTGTGTCAGTATTTTTTGGATGAAATCCATACACAGCATGGCATCCCCCAAAGTGGTAACAGGCGAGAAATCCAGAAAACCCCATTTGCAGTGTGGTGTCCCTGCAGACCTGGGCTGATGGACCCAGGGAAGAGATGAGTCTTGGTGAGGTGTAACTGCACAGATAAGGTGGTGACAGTTGTCTGGCACGGTGGTAATAAGTGCAATCTAAATGCATTGACAGAGAGTCTATGGTGTGTTTTTTCTTAATGCTTGCACTCCGCACTGTCAAAGCCCTGAATTTCTTTGGGTTTTAAACCTCTAGAAAAGGGCACTGCTTGTCCCCAGCAGCCTGGGTAGTGAGGGGTATCAGCAGTGGGGATTTACCCAAACCCAAACTGCTGCAGGGAGTAAGCACAGTGCGGCTTAGAGTGATGCTCTCCTGTCATGGCAAGACTACCAAAGCAGTCCTCCTTGCTTGCAAGTCTGTACTGAGCTGGAAAGAGCTCGTACTTTTTGTTTATGAATAATGCTTTTTGGGTGCAGTTACCTGAAGGAGCAGGACAAGAAAGAACAGGCAGCCTTCTGCATGGGCCTTGCACAGAAACATTAACATCTTTTTTGTTAAACTAAGTAATTAGTCATATTTTAAAAGAATCTTACATCCTTCATGAATGAATATATGATAAGGCAAAATTTTCTTTCAAACACATTATGGATTTCCTATTGCTTTGCTCTTGCAACACGTGCAAAAGCCGTAGCAGCCCCAGTGGAAATGCTACACCCCTTTTGACAACAAAATGTTCTTATGGAAACGTGCCATGAATGTGGTAAATGTGCCTGGGAAGTACAGCTTCACTCGGCTTAGGACATGTTTAAAAATAGATATGGTGGAGATGCTGAAACGCTGCAAGAAAATGAGATGGCAGAAACTGCCTGATGAGAAGCAGAGTTTTCAGGAGGTCTCCCGTTCCTTAGCAGAAGTTCTTGGGCCACAAGACTTACCAGTAAGGCAGATGCTTCACCTACAAATAGGTGCCTCAAAGCAAGCCTCGCTCAGCAGGAACTGAGGGAATTTGGTGAGCGACTCTGGGGCAAGAAAGAAATTGGCTGTGCAGTTGAGGGAGGCTGTTGTTACCGTGCTTGCCGTGACAGGGCTACCTTGTTTTGGCTTTTCTAGTGCCAGCACTCCTGATAGTCACTGCATTTATTTTTAATTCTAAGACGTGAAAAGATGGAAAAAAATGATTTCCTGTAAAACAGCCACTTTATCTGCGCCTTTGTGGCCTCTGCTACAGTTTCTTGCTAAAAAACTACTTCTTTGAACCAAAAATGCTTGACTTACATATGTAATTCAACATTGTAATGTACATTGCCTAAGTTGATGCTGATGCTTTCACACAACACAACTGCTTGGGCAAGGTAGATCTATTCTGTGGTCGTGGTGTGTGTGCCCCAAGCCCACTGCAGATGCTCAATGCATTCCACTAGCCACAAAAGTGGAGATGGAAAAAGATGGGGCCACTGAAATAGGGCAGGTGAAATGTGCCAAGGGGGAGAGAGCAGGATGATGAGCCCCAGTCTGTCTCTTTCTGCTGGCCAAGCGGGCTCCCTTGGCACGTGAAAAAGTTTCTGGTAGTAATAAAACAATAAAGATACTCATTTCATCATCCTTTTCCTATTCCTCACCTTAAACAAGTATTGGTTTCCTGCAGGACAGAAGCTGACCTCAACCCAGCACTGTGTTGTGTAGCACCAATAAGACTTGAAAAGTCATCCTGCAAATATACAGACCTCTGGAACAAAATCCTCCTTCTGGTCTAGTCAGTTGAGACTTTGTAAAAGTGAGATTTGAGAGCTGTGAACTTGACAAATTCTGTCAGTTTGGTTTTTTGCTTATTCACAGTAACAATGGTCTGTGATGGAGGCAAGCAGAAAGGCACACCTCGCAGATACGCCTGCTTGTTGTTAAAGAGAAGCATTTTGTTCTTAACTCAGAGAAACTGGCCCATAAGGTTGCTCAGGAGCTCAGCCAGGGTCAGCAAGACCTTGGATAATCTGGGTAAGATCTTAGAAGCAATATATTTCTGGCTATTTTACTTGCCTTCTCTGTTTTGTATTTATTCATTTTCTTTAAGGCTGCAGTGTTCAGATCTTGACAGTTTTACAAAACAACTCATGAGGGCCAGGAATATCATTTTTAAACAAAAGCCGAGGTTCTCGTGCAATAATACCTCTTCAAGAGTTATTGTAAAAGTGGAGAAGGAAAGGCAAGCAACACTTAGATATATGACAAAATACTGTGCTGCATATAGGTGGAAAAGAGTGCATGTTGCGGTGACTGACTATGGTGAGAAATAGGATACAGATAATAGAAAAGTCCCATGATACAGGAATTTATGCTCTTTTATTCTATTTTTTATAAAGCTGAACACATCTTTTCCCCGCTGCCCTTTGTATGTGGTGCTGTATGTAACCTTTTGAACTATGAGAGCGCAGCTGGGGCCAGGTTTTGATGTTCTTCAATGTAACTATGGGAGTTGGAACTCATCTTTAAAACAAAAGATAAATTCGCATTAAAACACTTCAAGAACTGCACTTTGAAGGAAAACACTAAATATTACCATGTTTGTGAGAAAATAAAGAAACCTGGTAATACTTTGCATATTCAGTTGGCATTCAAAGTCCTTAGGGCATCTTTTATTTATCTGCAGCACACCATCCACATGGACTGTAAAAATAATGGATCTTGCAGCCTGTTGAGAGCAGTTCTTAAGGAATGGCCTTACTGATTGTTTTTAGGGACCATATTTCTGATAAAACTAAGCAATTTCCTGTGTGGTTAGCAAAGAAAAATATCACTTATGCCTTTTTACTGCTTGTGTACTTCTTTAAAGGTCTGTGGTACATCTGAAATTCTGAATGGGTCTGTAATATGGACTAGAAATTGGTCTAAGCAGCTTTGCCCTACAAAGTGAAATATTAACAACAAAGAAATTTTGCATCCTTTTTTTGGGCCACGGTGAGGTAAATCACCTTGTGGCTTGTTGTTCCCTGAAGGATTACAGCGGGCTACACTCCCGAAAAACTGTGTATTCATGAGCATAAACCCTGCCAGACTCCTGCTTTTATCAAGTGCTGTTTGTTGTCCACAGGAGATGGCTCTCCAGCACTTGAGGTGGGTCATGCAGCACTCAGGGGCATGTTGGGGATAATGGTTGTGGGAGATGTGATGCTCAGAGGCAGCCACTGGCAGAGGGAAAGCCTGTGTTATCAGTGTGTCCGTCCTTCCTTCCTGCAGAGAGGCATCCTACGGTATTGAATCAGAGTGGAAGTTAGTAAGACAGCAGTCAAATACAGTAGTGGGTATCATCACAGATTATATCCCCAGGTGTATATTGGGTATTTCATTGCTACAGTTGTAACAGATGGTCCAAGTATGTGTTTGGGTATCTGGGCTACGGAGGGCAAGTGCAGAACATGGGGATTTTCTTTAAAAGTTTGAGACCAAACTGGAAGAAGCTCTTCCCTGTGAGGGTGCTGAGGCGCTGGCACAGGGTGCCCAGAGAAGCTGTGGCTGCCCCATCCCTGGCAGTGTTCAAGGCCAGGTTGGACACAGGGGTTTGGAGCAATCTGCTCTAATGGAAGGTGTCCCTGCCTGTGGAAGGTGTTCCTGCCCATGGCAGGGGGTTGGAATTGGATGAACAACCCAGTCCAGGATTTAGTTACAGCTCTCTTTTGATATACTGTCTCCTTGGCAGCAAATATAGAGTTTTCACTGCTAGCTGTAAATAGAAGAATAATCTAAAGTCTACCCATCCTCTCAGGACTCCCTCATATAAGTAGACATTATTCAGGCCAACAGGATGACAGTCTGTGTCATTGCTTAAAACAGCTCTCTTACAAACAAATGCTGGAGCTTTGCATCCTGCCTTGGAGTTAATAAATAAATATACCTCATTTAAGTATGAAATATTGTAAAGCTTTGTGGTAACTGTTTAACAACAACAACAACAACAACAAAAGCCTAATCAAAAGGAATCACAACTTACAAATTGTTTAATTCCAAATTAAATATGAAGTGAATTAGGTCAGTAATGGTGATGATGTAACTCATCATCCTGGATATTTATTTATGGATTTATGGATTTATTTAGCAGAGAACTGCTAAACTAAGCACCCTCCAATGCAGCTAATTGTCAGTTGCTAGTTGGCCCGCAGGAGTTAAACACTCCTAATTGAGGACATTAGTGACCAGTTCTGTTTGTCACTGCCTGTGAGCTCAGGCCATGACACACCTGCAGAACCAGCCAAGAAGCAACCTGCGCAGTTCATCACTTTGGTGCTAACCAGAAACTTCGTGGCAGTCCCAGCAGCTCTACCTGTTTACTAGAATAACCTGGCCTGGGTGACCCCGGGCTCTGACCCAACCCATGTCCCCCCAGTGCTGGCCACTGAAGCTGTGCTGCAGCACTTAATGGGACAGATGGGCACAAAGTGTTGCTCAGCCTTTGCCCTGCTCCTCTCCAGCTTATTAACACAAGTGCCACATTTAATACATGACATTATAACTGCCCTCTCCACCCCCAATTACAGTGCAAACTGTAAGTTGATGTTCTGAACCCACAAAGCAGTCTGGCCTAAAATAATTGCCAGGCTACAGGGACTCTGCTGAATTAAAAGCAGCAAAGGCTCCAAGTGTGTTTTCTTAACCTCTATTCAAGCATGAATTCAGGCTATGCGGCAGGGTTTTAGATATTTCATGTAACAGCCTTGAATTTCTTTACTTTTGAGAGGCATTCAGGAAACTCTTAATAAAGAATGGATGAAGAATAAAAGATTCTGTGGAGCTTGGCATTAAAATAATAGCTATTTAACTTCCTATGCAAGTAAAACTGTAACTACTGTATCAGTGAAAAAATGAATTATGGCTCCTCTTGCTAAAGGAAAACTGAAAAATGGCTATAAAAATAATGGTGATAATTTGATGTCTACAGGGACTGGTATTTAACAAAATAAAGTTATTTTAAAATCTGACTTCTATTCAAATATTTATGTTAGAATTCCTAGCAAGTAAGAACATGACCAGTCATTATAAACTGCAATTCCGGCATTCCAAGTGGATTTTACTGGGTTAAGAATTTATAATCTGATTATGCTACACCCAACTTTAAAGATTTAAAAAATGAGGCTACTTGAAATACTGACAAAAGTGTTTTATTCAACTTGTCAGAGATTTATAAGGAGGACATTTGCCTTTTGAGCAGTTAAATACAGGTGTAGTCCAGGAGGGCTTGAAGTACCAAGGTTTTCTAACAATGAAGGCGTGGGGAGAACAGGAAACTGAGTAAAGGAACATAAATATTTCAGGCATAAACCCACTAATAAGGAGTGATGCAGTCTTACACAGAGTGTGATGGCCTCGTGTAGTAGTAGGGTTACATTTTGGTATTGCGCAAGGTACTGTGGATATCTGTCAATAATTTAAATATCTGTATACAAAATTTTGCCATGTTGTATTAATTTTTGGTACTGTGATATTATCTATTGCTATTTTATATTGTTTTGATATTTTATATTACTCTTTGGTATTTGCGTATTATTTTTTTATCTCTATTAAATTTTGATGCCTACATATTAAATCGAGCTACAGCCCCCTCAGAAGGATGCTTCAGGATATGTAACGTGCCAGGTTCAGGCTCCGGCAAGCCCGCGCACTTAACTCAAACCAACGACAACGCTCTAATGAAGGTAAACGCGTTGTCCAAGCCCCGCCCCTCCCTCCTCGGCCGCAGCCAGCCCGCCCCCTGCAGGTTCCGCCGCGCATCGCCCCGCACAGCCTGGCCTTGCGCGGGACGTGCCCCAAAACGAGAGGCAAAGGGGAAAGTCACGCAGTGCAGCCCGTTGGGAAGCATCGGGGACCCGAAGTGTCTGTTATCCGGTAATGCGGGGATGCGGCGCGGGTGGGATCTCATTCAGGGGATGTTACTGTGGCTGTCATGTTCTTGGTATGCTGTTTTCCCCAGCGTTGTCATCAACTCGTTTGCGAGATGACAGCAGGAATCTTTCCCTTGGGAGACAACCGCCTGTGCTTTCTTGTCTTTGATATTTTAAGAAAACCTAAGTCTGATTAAAAGGCAAAGAGCAGAACTAGCACAGGGATGCTACTGGTACCTGGTGGCTGTGCTGCAGTGATTTCAGCGGTGTTCAACAAGGTAATTGCAGCCTCTAATTGCTGCTATTAGATGAAAAATTCACTATCTACAGACGAACAATCAAACCAAATTTATGAGAACTGCCAACCCCAGTCTTCCTGGGACCTTTAATACATCTGGGGCCGTTTGTATAGTTCTTTAGAGGTAGTAAGCTGTATATTTGGCATATAAGGTGTATAAACTGCTTAATAGCAACTGTTAGTTTGGAATCACTGTCCACAAGGGGTGGAAAGCAACCTCAGAGGAAAGCAGGCCTTGCCCAATCTGCACAGTGCATTTAGGGGACCGTGATGCCTTGCTGTTGAGGTAAAACTTGCAGCTCATTGAATGAGGTGACCATGCTCAGGCCATTAGTAGCCCAACCTCGGTCAAGTTTCCCAATAGCTTAAAACCAGAAAATGTGGTGGTTTAAAATTTCTACCTTTCTGAAAGGGGATGCTCTTTTATCTTCTTTTTGTAAAATTAGTGCTAATTTGCCAATTGCTTTTCTTCTACAAAAAAGGGCTAACCAAGAGAAATTTCAAGGAAGCTTTTGAGTCTCTGTTTTGGTAACATGATTGTCAAAATTGTTCAGCCTGGAGAACAGAAAGCTCTGAGGAGACCCTAGAGCAGCCTCCAGTGCTGAGAACAGACCCGTGTGTTCAAAATTGCAGGGCCTAGGTGAGCACCTGAAAGGAGACACAGTTGTCCACATCAGCCACTGCTGGCCCCCACCTGTGTAATGCCTCCCTGCGCTGGAATTCAGAGACCAAACATTTAGATAAGGTGTGCAGAGGACAGACCTGCACTAAGGCAGATAAAAGGTCAGGAGGTGCAGGGATCAGGCCCCTTAGGAGCATGTGAAACAATAAAGGAGAAAATGGACATCTGCTAGGGCACAGTTTTATTCTGTTTTATTTGAGTAACACTGCTGCAATGTGTATATATCAAAGGAGAAGTTAAAGCCTGTATGATAGGATTTTTGTTGTTCTAAATCAAGAACTCCTTTTATTCTATTAATCCTTTCACCGGCTGCAGGCTATGTCTGCTCTTTTCAGGCACACAGTCCACTGCTTTATTTCCTGCTCCTCTGTTCTGACTCTTGTACTTGGTCTGATTTCTCCACTTCCTTAACTTCTGACTTGTTCTCCTCTTCTCTTGCCAGTGTTGGGATATGTGGGCTGCATTTCATTACCACGGAGAGCAAACCTCAGGCTCCCATGCCTTTCTCTATACACTGCAACGATAAGGCAGAAAAGTCTTGGGAAAAGTGTTGGGAAAAGTCATCCCCTAGGGACTAGGTGGCATTTTCCTTGGGATATTCTCAAAGGGCACTTTGAGAGGGCACTCCAGCATGCTGAAAGCAGCCTATGCAGAAAGAGGGCTGTGTGTCCAAGTGGGGATTACTACCAGCCAACTTAAGAGATTCATATTGCACCTTCCTTTCCTCCTTTTTCCCTTGACATTGGGGACCTTGAGTAGGGTTTCTGGCAGGGCAGTGCTGCCAGATGAAGACAAGGGGGTCCCAGCAGAGAGGTGTGGAGCAGTCATTTTTGGTGATATCCACTTCATTGCCACTGGCAGCAGTGCAGGGGGCTGCAGGGAACAGGAGCTCACACTACCACCTTGATTGCAGCCCAAAAAGGAGCCGCTGTGACCCTTGAAGCAAAGCACTCTTGTGACATTAAACAAGGCTTCAGCCCTTGCACCGCTTCCTAAAAAGGGTGGATTTAGATTAGATATTAGGAAAAAATTCTCCCCTGTGAGGGTGCTGAGGCGCTGGCACAAGGTGCCCAGAGAAGCTGTGGCTGCCCCATCCCTGGCAGTGTTCAAGGCCAGGTTGGTCGGAACTTGGAGCAACCTGCTCTAGTGGAAGGTGTCCCTGCCTGTAGCAGGAGGTTGGAACTGGATGAGCTTTAAGGTCCCTTCCAACCCAGTCTGTGATTCTATGAAACCTACCTTGGTGCTGTGAGAGGGTTGCATAGGAAACCCATCTAACATTCCTAAAATGCTTGGGTTGCCCTGGTAAGAGAGTGCAGCGCTGCACACTGCTCTCTATAAACAGTGCAGCTTTATGCTGTATTAGCCCTTGTTATCTGTTCAACATGTTTTCTGTGCTCTCTGCTCCTCAGGATCCTCACTCGGAATTTTACCTGCCAACAGCAGAATTGTGTTGTTAAATCCCCTGGTGCAGAAATAAGCGGTTCCTCATGCCCTGCCCTGCATGCATGCTGGAGGAGGTGGGGGGTTTCTCTAGGACACTGTGTGATTACTGATTAGTCCCAGATAAATCCTGATTTTAAGGAAAGCAGCTGACAGCAGGACAAGGTCCCACCACAGTGACTTAGGAGGCAGATGCTAGCCAATGCAGCTGTCTTAATGTTTGTCCCTTGGCTGAGAAGTCCCACAAGTGCCAGCTGTGCCTCTGGGACAGCTCTCACTGCACCCTCTGCACCTGCAATGATTTTCAATGTCTATCAGGATGAAAAGCAATTACAAAATGCTGCTGTGAAGCTCACCAGCTTGACTTTAGCAACAGCCAAAGACTTCAGCTGTGTCAGGGAGTGCTGGGCATCAGAAAAGGGCAGTATGACACACACAGCTTTTTGCCAGCCCAGGCTCGTCAGCCCTACTCGTGCCAATGGCAGGGACCCTCGCACCATCTTTGAAGCATAATTTGTTTACTGGAAAATGCTGTGTTTGGTTTTTTTCCTTCCCACCCCCCCCGAGCTTTACTCTTCTTGCTGACTGAGCATGGTAAACAGATTACTTAAACACTCTGGAAAATTGAGGAGCAACTGCTGCCCAGTGGGAAAGACGACTCCTGTCCACTCAAAGCTGTCAGTCTCGTGGAAGCATCATCATTTGTCGTGTTAGAAAGGTGAAATAAAATGGCACTAGGCAATGTCAAGAGTTAGACAGCATACTAACACAAGTGCACAGAAGGACCTTTCTTGTTCTTCCAGCAGAAGAAACCAGCATGGAAGCTGGCATCATCTCTCTGACCCCCACGCTGCTCCACAGCTCCTGCGGCACCTCCCTTACCCTCGCAGAGCATCACTGCAGCTTTTGGTGGGAAAAATGCTCCTGCTTGTGAATACAGAACTTTGCTGCCTCTCAACCCTTGGCTGTGGCTACCAAGAACCCACGTGTGAGCTATATTTGCCCCAGGGCTCTGCAGAAGCAAAGGAACATGGGGGGACTCACAGGGCAGCATTACAGGAATGAGCAGGTCTGGAGAAAAGTCACAGCTCGAACTGATCTGCTCAACTGTAAATAAGGAAAAACTCAATTCCCACTCTTGCCTCCGATTTTCTCTCAAATTACTGGGGTTTATGCCTTCTGCTCTGACCCTACAAAGATGAGCCCTGCAAAACTGCACTTAGGCCAGTTGGTGGGTTTCTGGACCATGTTTGGGTAGCTTCTGCAAAGCTCTGACATTATAACTTGGAATCCATTAAGAAGAGCATCTCTAAACTGGGCATCACTTTACCCTTAATCTCTGAAGGGGTATAATGGGAATTTAAGTATGTTAAACTTTTGAGATAAAGCTTAGTCCTCAGTATTGTCCTGAAAAGTAAAACGGTTAAATGTTGAAAGTGCCTTCTTAAAACAAAGCAATATGAAAATAGCAGTAACAAGCCACCCAAATACACCAACTCTTGCGTTACACCTCAGGTTACATTACTGGGAAGAAGGCCTGGTCACCTGCAAGCTCTACTGCCATTGTCTGGGATCTTACATAAACCTTATTTTGGATGCGGATGTAAACAAACATGAGCTCTTTAGCAAAGTTTGCTGTTCTTGCAGGTTTCTCAGCTCCTTCATTGGAAATCATTACAGCTCTCAAGTTTACATGTTTATGTTGTAAATCTGTGTTAGCAAATTCTGGTGTAGTTAGTTTTACCTCTATCAGCATGGTATCATTACATCTCTAAATGGCTTTGTTTCCATTCCAGCAAAGAACACAAAGATAGGCTTATGTTTCACTATGGTCAATGAACTGAGGTGGAAGTTAAAAGAGAAAAACTGGTATTTATGCTTCCTGGGGTGTGTACACTTGCATAATGATTTGATTTAAAGCTTGCATTTAAAATTAAGTGCACTTTAGTAACTAGCTCAAGCTGGGCTTAAATGAGATTTACAAGTATGTATCAGCTTAGTATATACACTTCTACAGGCATCACTTACAATGCTGTATTGCTATCCTCATCTATTTAGAAATTGGTGCTGACTTGTATTTCAACTTAATTTTAAAGTATTTTATTTTTAAAGAACACATTTAGGTAATTTTACTGACAACAGCCAGAAACCTTTCAATTTCCAAAAGAAATGGCAACTTTTCTTGATGCTCTTAAATATCTATGATATGGAAATTTAAGGAAGATGCCAGATGCAAAATACAGATTAGTACAGACCTGAACACCCCTGCCATCGCAATTTGTAGGACCTTCGTAATACACTTCTGTTCTAGTTCTGCCATAGATTGGAGATATTTGATTTGTGTTGTTTTCCTTCTCTCCTAGTTTCCTAAAGCAATAGACAGATCAGGTCAAAGCCCAGCAATTAATAAATGTTTGCTGCTCTGCAGTGACAGCATGAAGCAAAACACACCTTAATTCCCAAAATGGCCAGATAAAGCCTCTCCCAGTAAAGCAAGAGCCTCATCCCAGCATGGGCCATACCTGAGCTTTGCAGGAGCAGTGGACTGCACCAGGTAACGCACAGAGTGAGGTTGTTAGAGCCACAATGCTGCTGCCCATCTTTGGGTATTTTATTTCTCCGACATCCATTAGATCTGCTTTTAAAGCTGATGTTAGAAATGCAGATGTTATTCTGTTTGAAGTAGGCTCTTTATAAATATCACTTTACAGAAGTTATGTCATTGGTTTGGGTTTTTTTCAGGTCTGGAGCTTTTGAGCAGCTAAATCTCAGCCAAAAAGTCCCCAGACTATCACAGAAGGCCACAAAGGTAAATGCAGAAATCTCAATAGATGGTGTATTCAGAGACCCCTCTTCAGGGAGGTCCTGGGAGTTGGTAGCTGGAAGTGGATTTGCTCCTCTTGGCCTATGTGTGTCACCTCCCCTGTCAATTCAGAGGGCCCCTCAACTGACAGACTTCAGCAGCTCCTGCGCCCTAAATATGTTTGGTCAATGGCAGGCGTTTTCTTTATTAGATCTGTGGTATGAGGAGTGTACAAGACTGTCCTATAACTTTAATCAGCAAGAACAGATTACACACATCACCATTGCTCTCCACTATGCTGTGCAACCTGATCCCAGTACGGTGCATTCTCACCAAACTTCACTGCAGTATGACTGCCAGCCTTGCTCAGCTATGTGGGTAATAAAGGATTAATGTGTTTTGTACCTAGCTGCTTTAATTTAATTTAGGAGCCTGCTCCTAGGAGGCAGTGAGGTCCTCTACTCTTATTGACTTCAGCAGAATCTAAAGGACTTGGGACCTGTTAAGAAAAGGGTCTTTAATCTTCAGCTGGGAGCCCAAGCATGTGAAGTGGAGCTATTCCTTCTGTATGGACTTGTAATATGTGCAGGATTTGAGTACCTTTTGTAATAGTCTGCTTAGACCTTAACGCGTTGCTAGGGAACTGGCTGTGTCCACAACCAGTAAACATGTAGACGTTGTGTCCCAATGGTCTCTGGCAGAGTTTACCATAAGAAATGGCTTTATTGCGACAAGATCTACTAGCAGTAGTATAAAAAAGTAGTTTGTCAGCTTTTTTTTTTAAATTACAAACATTTTAATTTCGTCACATAAATAGAAACCCCTTCCAGGCTGAAGGCTAAGCATGTGAGGACACCACCCAGAACAAAATAATTTCCCTTATTCTTTAAAATATTGATTCAGCTATTTTTCAATTTACTTGAGTCTAAGTGCAGTGTTTGGAAACTTAACAAGCTTGGATAGTTTTTGCTCTCTTGCATTAACTAAAGCTACTACTATTTTCAAGACACTTATAAAAGAGCTCACAATTTGTTTTCAAAGTGCATGGCTTTTCAGGTTTTCAGGCTGCACTGAAGAGTATCAGAAACAATGAAAGTTTTGTGTTTATGGAGTCCTAGAATGCCATTTCTGAAATGATCTTACCTCACTTTCATGGACATCAGTACTGTCTGCTTTGTTTTAAATTAGGAATAAAAGAAGTCTGAAACCCCAACTACCAAAGAAACAAATCTGCTATCAAAACAGGACAAAATCTGGGCAGAGAATAAAAAAAGTTATATGGAAATGGAAACAAAATACAGTCTGAGATGAGCTCTCTGAAAACAAGCAAGCAAACCCTGTTCTACTAAGCTCTCAGGAGAGCTGCTGAAGAATTTTGAAATAATCCAGAAAAGGATAGTAATAGAATTATTGCATTCTTCTTTGTGAATTCCTTGCAACTCCCTAAGAAAAACTGATCCCTTGGGTGCTTTGTATAAAAGGATGAAAGTTTATGATATACAAGCATACAGCTTAAAGCTGCAAGCTCCCATATTCCTTGGCAATCATTATCATCAGGTTTATGGAAAAGCATGTATTAATCCTTTCCAAGGCATGTGTTGGCAGGGAGGCAAGGAACACTCTTCTGGGTTCATCAGCCTTCCTTGTGAGGCCTGAGCAGGAGCAATCTCACAGCATATATGCCTATCAAAAACTCATCACGTATGACACATGCTAACAGCTTTTTCTCCTTGTCTCATGGTGGTTGCACAATGTAACAGCAAAGAGAAAGAAGGCACTTAGGAACTATAGTAGAGATTCCAACCAATGATGCTTTTCCTTGTCAGACCTGTAGCTTACATGTCATGTACATGTATTCAAGTGCAATGACCTCTTTGCAAAACTGCTTAAGCTACAGAAAAGTTGTTTCAGTATTCAGTGTTCAACCCCTATCCTCCAATGTCTGAATGCACCTCTATATTTAGAGCACAACTTCTTGTAGGCTGACTGCTCATCCCTGTGTGATTATCTGACTGAGAGTTAATGTAGCATAATTAACACATCTGAGAGTTGTCCAGTGTCACAGGTGAACTAGAGGTTTTGTGACAGGCAGCCTTGTGACATTCATTGTCATAGGTGACATAACGTTGTGGATTTTAGTTCTCTGACCCAGTGTATTCAACAGAATGAGATTCTTCGTTAACTTGATGTCTTCCTGGCTTTTGTGACTATAAATAAGGGCCTTACATTGTTCAAACGTATTTTTTGCAGTATATTATATTAAGATGTTTGGTCTGATCAAGATTATGTGGCTTCATGTAACTGATGAAAGAGCTATTGTTTTTCATGGCAGAAAAACTGCCACTCATCCAGATCCCTGACCTATTTCTTGGAGTCAGAAGTAACCTTTCTGAAGTCTTACAGATTTTTCATGCTGTGTTTTACAGTATTGATCCTGAAGCCCCCTATTTGAAGTGTGATTACAACCGTATTTAAGGATCAGTTAAAATTTTCAACTTAATCTTCAGATATAGAAAGATTCTGGTTTTCCTTATGTTCTGGTGCTATTCTAAAGAAAGCGTTAAACGAATCAGAGCAATTCAGCCATGGGGGTTCTTCCATTACTGAGTGATAAAAGAAATTCCTCCAGCTTAAACATCACCAGTGTATTCCTCTCCACTTTTCCTTCTCTGAGATATGGCGGAATTTGTCTGTATTGTTGGAAAGAGATGATGAACCATGTCCAGGAGCAGTAATTTAGCCATCTCACCCTAACAGTAGATTGGGCCATTTATTACACTGAAATCAGAAAAACAGAATCTACAAGTTCCTGAAGATGGGAACAACTTGTAATCTTGCTTTTCAGCCCTGACTTGCAGAGGCCAGTGCCAGCAGAACACATCAGGAGAATAAACTAATACTGCATAAAGCTTTTGTAGAGGCTGTCAGATGAAGAAACGTATTTACCACTATATACGGCTTTCCTCTGCAGGAGAACAAGCCTTGCATATTTTCTGTGCTTTCTCACTACACAAAGATGGATACAGGCATTTAAAAAGGAATTAGGATGCTGAGATGCTCAGTCCATGCTGGATTGCTGGCTCCCCACACTTTGCTGTGGAACATGTGCTAAAGAACTCCTTGGGAGTCTTTTTGGTTTTTCAGGACCAGCAGAAAAAACAACACTGTTTTATATTTGGGGCACTTTGGTGCTGACAAATGCCTTCTCATTTTATCATGCTGCAATCAAGATGACAAAAAAGTGTGGCAGCTTGTAGAAACTCCCCCTGCAAGCCAACAAAAAACGGGGTCTTGAAAGGAAAAGTTTGGCACACAGAAACCTCCAAACACAAAAAAGCTAAACCTCTACCAAACCATTTCTGCTTGTTGTGAGCCTGCCAAAGCAGAACAGACTTTCTCAACAGAAAAGGCTACATTATGCTAAAAGGAAATGAGCTGCAAGGCACAGGAAAAGGGAACACGAGTGGAGATTTATGGCACCACTGAAAGCAGGCACTGTATTGCCAGATCAGGAGTAAGACACTACCAAAGGATGCTACCTTTGTTTTTTCATCTGTCAGGGAAGAAGGAGAGTTTCTGCTGCAGGATATCTAGACTACTGACAAGAACTGCAGAAAGCCCATAGCTTCAGGATTCTGATCAGAGTCACTGCATCACAATCAGAATTTTCTACTTTTTTAGATGAAAGGGGAAAAAAAAATTAAAACAACTAGCAACCGCCCCGCAAACTAAATCCACCCAAACAAAAACCACGAGTCAATGGATACCTGACAGTTAACCTGCAAACAGAATTGTTACAAACACTTTTGCTCAAGTATCACTGAATTCATACAGAAAAAATCGAGTTTTGCAAAAAATCTTTATTATGGTGCTTTTGAAGATCATATAAGATCATATAAGAACGATTTGATATTTTTTACTTTGTTTTTTTTTTTTGCTGCTGTTTTGGCTTTTACTCTTCAAATTGTACATGAGGGGCTTCAGATGCTGAATGCTCCTGGATATGAACTGCAGCAGAAAGGCACATATGTGGACAAAAAACCTCTTTTTTATGTCCAGAAAGACTCAATTATAAAAAATAAAAAGTTAACGCTTTTTCCTTTTTCTGGCAGAAATTTCTAACTAGAGCTCCATTTGTCTCTCTCTGTAAATTCAGCCTCAAAGGTAAGCTGCTAGCCCAGAGAAGCTGTAGGATCTCCCTGGATTTTTACCAAGCTTGATTTGAACTTTGCCATGGTTTTTCCTAGCAAGTGAAAATGCAGCTTGTTTGCAGCTCCCTAAGCTCAGGTGCAAGGCTACCGCAGATGATTCTGATGGATGGAGAGCAGCCTCAAAGAACACAAGAACATGGCATCACCCCTGAAACACGTCATGTCATAAATGTAACTTGCACAATGCATTTTGGATAGGCATCCCTAGGTTGCTTTGTTTCAAAATGTAGGATCTGATTTTTCACAGTAGCGTGCAGCTCTTTATTCATACTGGGTATCACACCAAATTATGGACACTTATCAGCTTTAATGTGTATATGGAACTTGGACATGTAATTTTTCAGTAGTTTTGAATCTCAGCCTAAGCCTCTGGACTGTACAGAAATACATCTTCACAAGTGCCTCACAAGGGTCTTTGTGGTTTCTCACTACTAAACAAGTGCCATTTATCCTGAACAAAAGTTGACTGCTGCCTTTATTTAACTGTGATTTCATTTATGAGAGGCCAAGATGTTAAATTACACCTCTCTATAGTCCAGAGCTAGATCCTGAACTACTGCCCTGAGAAAAAATCAGTCATGTATGTATAAGTACTTTGTTTTGTCAGCAACTGCCAGGAGAAACTGAAAGCTCAGAATATTAGTTAGCAAGGTGTGTAGCAGAGATAGGGAAAACCTTCTGCTTTTGAAACCCTGAGAGAAAGAGAAAGAGAGAGAGAGACAGAGAACCACTGAAGTAATCTGTATTACTCTCACAAGTTGGCAAACAAAAGTGTGTCCTGAGACTTCAGCTAGCTATAAAAGTGAAACACTCACACAGATCCAGAGCGGGAGAAGATTCTTGCTGCAACACCACTGTTTTCTGTGTCCCCAAGCAAGATCACAGAGATCTGAAAAACTCACCTAATGATATAGGTGGTTTTCTTCTTTCGCATACATTTTTCTTTCTGCTGCAGTTCTGTAACTTGGGTGCTAATACAGAGAAGTCTGTTGAGCCTGACTAGGAATAATCTCCTAATGATTTGACACATTACTTGGTAAAGAGATGGCTCTGATAGGTGCCAGTTGATTAAGGGACAAGTAATCAGTCTCTTTAAGCAATGGCAGCATATGAAACATCATCAGAGAGGATTCATCAAGCAGCTGGTGTTAATACCTATCAAGTTCCAATACCTTAAAGGAGCCAACAAGAAATCTGGAGAGTGACTTTTGCGAGGACATGTAGTGATAGGACAAGGGGGAACAGCTTTAACCTGAAAGATGATAGATTTAGGTTAAATATTAGGCAGAAGTTCTTCCTTGTGAGGGTGCTGAGGCGCTAGCACTGGTTGCCCAGAGAAGCTGTGGCTGTCCCATCCCTGGCAGTGTTCAAGGCCAGGTTGGACGGGGCTTGGAGCAAGCTGCTCTAGTGGCAGGTGTCCTTTCCCATGGCAGGAGGTTGGAATTGGATGAGCTTTAAGCTCTCTCCCAACCCAAACCATTCTAGTTTTATAATTTCTACTTCAGTTCTTGTATGTTACAAAAAAGATGAGTATGAAGGCTATTCCCAGTTCCCTGTGTTCTCCTTCCCTAGTGTTTAATCCACAGGATTCAGCAAGCTAGCTGATGCTTGCTGAATCCTGCACTAGGTTTCTGCCTATGAAGACTGTGGGATTTAGGGCATGTTAGAATGGCAGGAGACACAGGGTGAAGGGGAGAGCAAACTGACAAGCAGGAAAGCTGGTAAACAGTTCTGTTATGGGCAAGGAAGAACTACTGCATCCAGTGCAATTATATCTCTGTGTTACCACAGAATGCTGTCCTTGGTGGTGATATTTATGCAAATGAAAACTTCCTTGTAGATGCATATGCCATTGTTAGTTAACAAGCACAATGCTAGGCAGATATAATGACAACCAAGGAAACTTATTTGGTTGCTCTCTTGATGGATTATCATGATGTGAATGGTAATTTAATTTGCACTACACACTAGGAAACCCCTGACATAAGGAAGCATCTCCAATGTAAAGGAGCTTTTCAGCTGGTATGCATTCTGCTGAGATCATGCGTAAGGTGTCTGGCTGACATCAGCTACGGAAGAAAGTGAGTGTGTGCTGTTTTCTAGGGATGTGAAAAGGTGAATTCTAGAACGTTACTCTCAGAAGTAGCAGTAACTGAACATATTGCTCACTGGCCACAGTTTTATCATTGGACTTGAACTGGGAACCAGTTTATAAGGGATCTTATACCAAGCTTGTGAGTAGAAGTAGCACTATAAGCATTTTTTAAGCAATGCCAAATCAGTGGATACAGATCACTGCCTGTGCTCAGCAAAATAAGGAAGGATATTTAGTTTTAGCTGATATATTTTATTGTGGCTCAATTTGTAGGTCTTCTAATGGGTCTTATAAAGCCTGACATAAAATCATTCACGTTTACAACAGACTTCATAATGTGAACATGAACCTGTGGCTGCTTTCATGCAGTTTTACAAGCTGCCTAAACAAATGTTTTAAGAGACGTTTAACTGTTTTTTTTATATAAAGCTACTTGATCTGTTTCAAACCATCAAACTTCATTCATTAAATGTCTTATACAAGCAATTTGTAGTTATATGCACATTTCTAATGTG
The DNA here is from genome assembly GCF_034315485.1 of Pezoporus occidentalis. Taxonomy (NCBI): domain Eukaryota; kingdom Metazoa; phylum Chordata; class Aves; order Psittaciformes; family Psittacidae; genus Pezoporus; species Pezoporus occidentalis. The sequence continues at coordinate 2,983,562 of NW_026916253.1, forward strand.
AGAATGGTGAATTCTGTTATTCAGACTAAAATAATAGGCTGGTATCAGATTTTAATCAGGCTGCTTTTTCTAATGCTTGTACTTCATTCTAAGGAACAGTGGAATGTACTAAAACTACACAAAGCCAAGTCATGGAGCTTTCCACTTAGTTTTTCATTGACACAGGCAAAACACGCATTGAAGGCACTGGATAAGAGTTTCTCTGTATAGCTTATATGCCTGCGTTCATAGAAAAGATACATACGCAATAATCTTAATTACACATGTAGGTCTACAAATGAGATATAAAGCCAACCATGTAGACAGTGCATAAAATAACTGTTGAGTTAAACACAGCATAGATTTCTCTGTGTGCTAAATAAATAGTAATTCGGTGTTCAAGCAATTATATAGTACCCATAAGAGTTATTACCTAGTAGATAATAAAGCACATGTGTTACTACTTTTTAAGCTGTATCCCTTCATCTAAGCATTGGCAAGCTTAATTAGCAGTGTAACCGAGTACCTTAGAAGATTATTAATTGCTGGAACCCATGAAAGATTTGGTTTCCCTGTACATAACCATGTTTGAGGCAGAGCGGTTTGGGTAGTCCTACAGCAAGTCTCAGTGTCCACAATTCTGTGGCTGAGATGGATTGTCAGAATGATTTGTTACTAAACACTGTGTTCAGTTTTACAGTCATTAAGTACTAGTCTCTTCTTAGCATTAAAACAAAAAGGTTTTGTATTTAATACCTGTATTTACATTAGGATCTCCAAAGAAGTGTCTTCTGCCTCAACATGAAACAACCTTTGTAAATAGCTTACTTCTTTAATTAGGCCTGTTTTGTATGCAAACTAAAAAAAAATATAAACAATGAAGTAATGAAGGGTAGTCATGTGTTGTGAGAAAGTTAGCCTGCTGGAAGAAATCAGAAGACCATCTTATGGGGTGGATATAGGACAGGCATATTATCTTCCTAGTTTGATGTACTTTCTTCTGCTATTCTTCTGAATATTTTCTGTTAGATGCACTGGTATTTCTTATGGCAAAGCCTTTCAAACCTCTATAAAAGAGGATAAAATTTTGAAGGATAAGTTTTATGAGCATATTAAGATGGGATAGCAATTTATTATGTTGACAAGTATCTCAGTTATAAAAGCAGTAAGAAAATTGTCCTATAATTACGTGAAAAGGAGACCTATTTTGCAGGCTGTGGGAGCTGCAGGGCAGCTGGCAGGATGAGGGCTGCCTCTGCCCATCCATGTTACCGTTACTGCTCCCTGAACCAGGATGTGCCCTGTATTCACAGGGCAGGCTGAGCACCTCCTTAGCTCCAACAGCCAGAAGCCTGTAAGGTTTAAGTTGGATGAAGTGATGTACCTGCACCTAGAAGTAGTAATGATTTCCTCAGATGCAGCTGTGAAACTTCATGACTATGAAATATTGAGAGTCCTTGGCACTATTGGCATAATCTCAAACATACCAGATAACAATGCTCCCACCTCCAAGGCTTCTCTTTCACTTCATTTTATTGTGCTAGGGAGCACTTAAAAATTATCAGATTCACCCCTCCCCTGCTGCAAATCATATAATGCTTTATTTTAAACAAGCAAGACTCAGTGTATAGAAGGCAACCACAATCTTATTAATCACATATTCACAGGCTCATATTTGAAGTATTTTCCAAATACTCCTTTGCTTCCTCTTCCTGTTATCAATTACTAGAAGATTATAATTATCTAAATCCATCCTGCAGCTGATTAGAAATAGTAGAGCAGTCAGCTAAACCAGAACATTTGGTGTAAAGCTGGCAGGTCACACCATCAAGCTGCTATATGATAATGCAAAAATATCTTGTATTTTCTGTACCTTGTAGCAGTTGTTTACACTATTTGAATAAAGATAACCTACAAGAACATTTAAAGAAAAATAGAAAGCATAATCTTCTTTTATCTCCATGCAGAGCAAGAGGAGGTTTATTTCAAAAGTGATTTCTTTTTTCTTGGTGTTCTCAAGCAATGCGACTTTGCTATGGGACATCAGAGTATCAGAGCTTGATTAAGCCATTGAAGAGAAATGTGTTTTCCTCCCCAGTTCAGAAATGGGAAATGCATTCTGATGGCTGACACGAGAGTCCTGCTGTGTCTTGAGTTCAAAAGGCAATGACACCAACTACACCAGTTCCCCGCCCCCCACTCAGTCATTTGGAAAGAAGTCTTTCCCCAGTGTTAAATTTTATCACACAGAAAATCTGTGAGCTAACTTGTTGCCTAATACCAATTCAGATCAAGTAGTTTAGTTTTGTGCTGAAAGAGCCTTAAATAAGATTTCTCTTTTTTAACTCCACTAATGGCGAGTTGATCTGGTGTAATTTACACAGTCCTCTGATTCTAAGCTGTAATGTTTTATGTAGTGACATCTACAAAGCTGTACTATACCATTTGTCAGACTTTGTGATACATGAGGTAATTTCATACATCTCCACACAAAGCAATCAATCTCCAAAACGGGATCCTAGGGTTGTTTTTGAAACTTCTTTTATCAAAATATGGGAGAATTTGCATCAGCCTTTCTAGGTTTTATATGGCAATAAAGATAACCTTCTGAAATACTTAAAACTGCTTGACAGTACTAGACTTTGTCATAAATGTCAATATTTTTCCCTACTCAAATGTCTTTGATTAGATGAGAGGCTGTTTCACAAGATCTATTTTGTATAAGATCTATTTTGTATATATGTGTTCTGCTTGCAACATGTTGCAACTGAGTCAGGTTGACTGGGAAGGGATCTGGGAGGGCAGGGCAGCAGTCTTGAGATACAATTACCTAATACCAGGACTAATAAATGACAGAGATGCCATAAATTTCCTCTGTGGCCAGCAGCAACTCAGGTGATACCTGATACTGGAAGCACTGTGCCTGGCCGATTACCTGTAAGTACACCACTCTTATGCAAGGTCACCTGAGCTCCACTGAGATCCAGAAACTAGATTCCCCCCCTTAAACATGCTATGTGATTCAACGTAAAGGCACGTCTGTGTATCTAGAACAAATCTTCCCACAGACTGCAGTTATAGCTGCCCAGTAGATTTCAGTATTTCACTATGGGAACAAGTGAAACATTTTCTATAGTAGTCTTGCTTGTGATGTAAAAGATCCTGTTTAATGGCATTGAAATATCTCTCTTTTATTTATTTATTTATTTATTTATTTATTTAGTCAGGACTCTTCCCACCAAAACGGGGCATAAAGGGATACGGGGCTAACAGCATAAAACTGCCATGGGATAGTATGATAACCTATCGGAAGTACACAGCAAAGTCCTCTGCCTCAAGCTTTGGGGACATCATTCATTCAGACACAACGGGGTGTCCCAGTCAATTCTGCTAATGTGTTCCTGTGAATCCAACAGTTCCTGTTGTGCCCACTGCTATCTCCCCATGCTGCCACGGACCTTGCCCCAGCTGCCATTGCCAGTCCTTTCAACACCTCATGGAGGTGAAGGTAATGGATTGGTCTTCCCATAGGGTTTTCCACTGGGAACCTGCCCAGGATTGCCCCCACTTCTCTAGACTAAACACCGCAGTGACAGCACTCACTGAAGGAAGGTGCGAGCAGAGCTTGCCCGACCTCAGTTTTGGCTCTGCCATGGGGGAAGCGGGCTCAGCCCGAAACACAAACCAGGAGGTTTGTCAGAGAAGGCACCGATGGGCAGAGACTGCTCCAGCCATCAGCAGGCGCGGGAAGCGGGATAGCGCGTCGCAGCCGGCAGCCGTGCCGCCAAATCCTGCTCGGCTGTTGCAGGTCGCAGGGTATTCAGTGGCTTTCTGAAAGCCCAAGTTGCCACCTTCACTCTGAAGAACCCCAATCTCAGATAAAAGAATCAACTTTTAGTTTAGCTTTATACATAAGTGCCACGTAAAGCCTTAACAGCTGTCAAGGCCAGCAGGAAAACGCGTTAGGAAAGTTCAGCTGAGCAGCTGGGGCAGAGGCGGTTTTTACCCACCGCTGGCTGGCCTTCCAGAAGGACCGTGCGCTGTAGGAAGGCGATCGCGATCCGCGCCGTCCCATGCAACACCGCTCGGTAACCTGGCCGGGAGCAGGCGGGGAGCTGGCGCCCCGGGACACCTGCTCGCGGCACCGTGCCTCGCCACGCGGCTCCGCGGGGCTCAGCCGAGCGGGACGCGCTGCCCGGGCACCGCGCGGTCTCTTACCGATGATGATGGCACAGGCGCTGACCAGCCCGATCTCCTTCTTCAGCGCCACGGGCTCGGGGCCGCCGGGCGCGCTGCGCTGCTCCCCGCCGGCCATCGCTGCCCGCGCCGCTCTGCCCCGCTGCCGACCCTCGCGCATGCGCCGCCCCCCGCCCGGGACGGGTGTGAGGGTGCGGGGGGGGGGGGCACGGTCACCGCCTCCCAGCGGAGAGGGTCCCGTGGGGTCCCGCACGGTCCCTCGCAGGCCGCAGTGCCCGCAGCGCTGCGGGTGTCCCGGAGTGCAGCGCCCCCCGGGGACCTGCGAGCGGGAGGGACAGCGGCGCTAACAGCAGGGTCTGGGGAGCGCTGCCCCGACGCCAGGCACCGCTTCGGGTGAGGGCTGTGACCGGGCAGCCGAGCTCCGTGCAGGGCTCGGCTTCACAGCGGTTCTGCACGTCTTGGTGGCAGTCTGCCTGCTCTGAAGCTTTGTTAGCGGCGGTAGCGCAGTAAGTTGAAGGAAAGACAGAAACAACCCCAAACACTTCATTGCTTGCGGTCGCGTGGCTAAGCATGTTTAACATCACCAAGGCAATGACTGACTGCTGCGTTTCTGCGTTTACTTTTCTGCTTCATCCCTTCTCTCCTCCTTCCCACTTTGTTTCAGACCTCTCCGTAAGGAGTTAAACCGCTGGCCCGTGTGCACAGCAGCCGCTGTGTACTCGAGGTGCTGGGGCTGAGGGACCTGCACCTGAGGGTGTCGTGTCATATGTCCACCCGTTCACCAGCCCACTCCCCCCGTTGCACATGTTGGGTTGTCGATCAGGCTGCGGCCATCTGTTCACAGGATTAAGAAAACAATACCTATTTCTTTTCCTTACGCAGGGGATGGACTATAAATGTTGGGATACTCTACTGCAGCAAGAAAGCAGGAGTATCAAAGTAAATGTAAGAAAATAATGTTACGTAGTAGTTCAGCGTGTTCTGTGAACAAGCCACCTTCATAAGAGTGTCAAAGGAGGGTGTCTGTTCTGCTCTCAGATGAAATCAGAAAGTTAAATCATAGTTTGGGAACTTGGGCTCTTTCCTCAAGCTGTAACATCAGGGCTTATTGATGGAGATCCCTGTTTCGATCCTTGTTTCTAAGTCAGAACGAGCACCTTCCTGTGAGCACCTCTGCATTCAGAGAGGATCCCCACATGGGTGACCTGTTCTGGTAGTGCATAGGCTAGAGAAGTTTCACAAGATTATGTGATATCTGGAAGGTGTGGGAAGGAGAAAGTGTGCATCCGAGGGGTAACCAACATGGTAATGGAAACTGAGCATGGTGAAGTGATAGCAATGGGAGAAGGAAGGTCTGGCCCTTCACCTCAGTGAAGGAAGGTGAGAAGGTTCTGTGGCGCCATCAGTCTGATTTTGTTTGACTTTAGAATTAAAAGCATGACCTGAAAACTGGTGAGCGGTTTGAGGAAATCAGTGGACTGTTCTTACGAAGCTGATAATTGTAAGTGATTTTACTTTATAAGGCTGCTTTATACTGCTGCTGTTACAGAAAGGCTTATTGATTTTCAGAGGCTGAGACTTGTTTCCTAAATCGATCTATTGCTCTGTGGAATTGTTGTTTCTAAATGAACTGCCTCACTAACTATTTTGAAAATGTCCTTTTATTGAATTGCAATGTACTTTTTATAAAGAAGCATTTTACAAGAAGAATTACTTTCTGAACCATGTAAACAGTGCTATTGTTTTCCTTTTAAAGTCAGGGAAATGCAAAGACTAAAAGCAAAGTTTCAGATTTCTTAAAGTGATCTGATGTTTTGGTTTTTCTTCTAGGTGGTGTAAATGATGGCTTCAGAGCTATGTTTTCCACTGGCAGCAACTCAAGTAACTTCTAGTACCTCTGAAAGACTCTATGTGCTGTTTTTCTATGGACAGTGGGGTCTACTCCAGTTGTCTATGGTGGTCTATTTCTTTTTAAAAGCTAAAAAAAATACATTGAACTTCATCAAAAAAATTAAGAAATATGGGAAAGAATGGTATTACTAACTGTGTTACTGACTGTATTGCTGAGTCCTAAGAGCCTAATGAAGTTTAGGATCAATTAGCCTTACCAGAACACCCCCAGATCTGTTACATGTCATATGACTGCACCTAGTTTCTTTGTTGGATAGAAATCCATGGAATTGTGTGGAAGATAAAATCTCAGTCCTGGGATTAGGAAGGAACAGTGTGTGCTGGCTGTAGGATGATGAAAAGAATACTAGAACTCATTTAACTCTAGTAATCTTCAACTCAGCTGTGCAGTAGCTGCAGGATTTCTCTTTCTTTTAAACATTTTTGCCAGTTTATTGGACTTTGCAGGGCAAATGCTAAGTATGCATGTGTGCACTCTGCCTGCTGATGTAAATACTTTGTTCTGTAACTCTTCCCCTTGCTGAAAGCCACAAGGCACAACTAGCTGACTTTACAGATACGTTTTTAAGTATTTTACTGGTAATTAGAAAGGAAAAACCTAACAGAAAAGCACCAGAAAACTCTCCTTAGAGCGAGGTAGTCAACAAACCATTAAAGCTAAGAAAAGCAGAGGAACCTTAAGAGCATTCTGTCCTCTTATCCAGTTTCACATTGGGTGCACTTTTGAACAAGGCTAAAAGAACAGAGCTGGTGCAGGAGAACCATGGAGTGAAATCTCAGCTATGTCCCAAGAAGACCTTTTGCAGCAGAAATACTAATGAACTGGCACGCATGATTGTGGCTCAGCAAGGCCAGGTCTGTTGCACTTTACAATTTCAGCATGAGATTCTGTCCTGTGAATTTCGTCCTTGAGGGCAGCATCTGTACCCTTTCCCTTGCATGGGGCTGTTCCCAGGAGGAATATGCAGCCTCTGTGGCTGCACCGTGTGATACCCAGGCAGCTGTGCTTCCCAGGGCCACAACAGAGGCCTCTGACAGGGGCTCCCAACCTCTCTGCTGCCCACCCAGGTTGGGGGTCACTTTACAGATATCCATGTCAGGGAACCTGTGCCCTTACCGTTGGAGATTAGGATAAACTAGATGATTTTAAGATCCTTTCCAACCTAACTATTCTACAATTCTATGATTATTGCCTTTTTCTCAGGACACGTAGCATTATTTTGGTAGATGCTTTTTTGTGTACCTCTGTCAGAATGTATTTCCTAGGGCAGGCAATAAGCTTGTAAGGAGTTCAGCTTAGTTATCAGGTAGTGTGGGTAATAAACAGAGTTGGCAAATGGGGTTGGGTAAGGCTGTGTTGGTAATGGAGGTTGATGGTGGCTGGTTTCACATGAGACTAAGTAAATGGCGTGTGGGGTAACAATTGTGTGTGAAGAATACAAAGCCAGGAAATCTGTCCTGGTAACTTAATTTAGGTTTGTAGTCCTGGACCCCTGTAGAACACTTCATTATTCTCATTTGCCCTTGGGAAGAGGATAAATTCTTTACCTAAATCCATATAAAGGACATCGATTTACTGATTCTTTTCCCAGTGTGTGCATAAAATTTTGAAAAGGGAAGTAATTCATAAAGTGTTTTACTATTGCTGAATGAGTAAGCAGGTGGCTGTTTACAACAACAGCTTTTGATATGCCCACATCCATAGCAAAACACAGGCATGTAAAACAGCACGGGCCAGAAACCTGTTGGAAAAGACAGTGGGGACAAAGTTTGCCCACATTAACTGCCAAAAAATGCTCCTTTCTTTTTCTTAAGCTAAGTGCCTGCCTGCTTCTCTGTGTTTTTTGCATAAGGGTGAAGAAAGGACTTTTCTCGTTTTGTGATAGTGTTGGCTGCTTATTTAGGTTGTATAGTCTGTCTTATTGTTCATATAATTCCAAAACAAGCAAGTCAGAGGGCATGTACATTCTAATTAGTAGTTATCTGAGACAGCTCTGAGAGCAAAGACTTCTTTCAAATTGTTTTGGATCTGAACATACTGTATCTGCTTGAATGACGAAATGTTAGTAAGCAAAAAAGCCAGAGTTCTTTGTGGAAAGGCAATTGCTGCATAGCAACTGCACTGAGAAGGCGCAATGAAGCTTGCATGTGTTCTCTTTTGTTGCTATTTTTGTCCTCATTTTCCCCATGCTCTGAAATGTACAGAAGTTATTAAAGTTGTTAGAACCAGTTATTTTATTCATTGCTACTTATGCTCTAAGAACCCAAAGCGAATGGTGTAGTTTGTTTTATTGTAGAAATAATAAACAGATTTTAAAGTGCCTTTTATGAAGGGATGTTGTGACTGAGTTTTCAAATAAATATTGTCTTTAATGTATGTGAAGTGTATGGGAAGAGAGCAAGATTAAAGAAATGTGAAGAGTTTCCGTGATAGTAGATGTTCAGAAAGCTGTAGTAGAGGAAGCTGCATTAGTAAGTGACTCCCCAGTATGTAAACTTGGCATTTTTGGGGGAGTAGCTACTCTTCTCTGGAATAATGACAACAGAAAGAAGTTCGTTTAAATGTGGAACAGTTCTGGAACAGGTCAGAGAGGCCAATTAGCTCATGCAAACTAGCTAAGCTTTTAGGAAGACTCTCTCATTAAGGGACAGGAATGTAACCAAAAGCTGGAATTCGCAGATACATAATCTTCAGGCTTGCAACAGTGGCTTTTGAGCAGACTGAGCTTTAGGAATATGTTCCAGGCTTGCTGAATAAGGAACTGGATGAGATATTTGGAAAAGCAGGCTGAGAATCAGGTCTTCTGTGAAGCTCTTTGATCTGAGTTATTTCTGACAATGCACTATACCTTCTGAATTCTGTAACGCAGGGTATTCGTCGGGCATTGGGAAGAGCCTTAGTAGGTAAGGCTGTTCAATTGGGCTGACTGATGCCACTCTTCCCTTCTGCAAGATCTGGGAATGTTAATCCCATGATTTAGGAAGCTCAGAAGATTCTTTAGGCAGCATTAGTGTGTTTCAAGCCCCTCTGGGAGGAATGTGGGTCTTGTACACAGCAGAGGCTCGCCTGGTGTCAATAATTCTCTTTCCACAGCCTCTACAAAGGTCAGTAGTTTGGCAATGTATGGAAAAATCAAGGCCATATACTTCACTGTGCTTACAGCTCCCTTCGAGCAGCAGGCTTTTATATATAGCTTCTGATTACCAGAATGTTTGCTGTCTTCTATGTAAATTATTCATGAGGTGTGAACTATTGGACACTTAGATATCTGGGTAGAAACTATTTCTAAATTTTCACCTGTGTCAAGTGGGCTATTGTATGTTAAAATTATATCACCCCTTCAAAGATATTTCATGACATTTTATAAGTAGTTGAGTATAAACAGATTATGTAAAGAGATTTTTGTAGGTTGTTGATGAATGAGGTTTCTGGGGACAGGCTTATTGAAAGAACCTGGTTTCAGTTAAGCACTGGTACAGTTGGTGTGTTATCAGAGTACACTGAACTGCAGTGGTGAAAAGGACCTGAAAGGATGATCGATTTCAGAATGAGTAGTTCATTGTAGTATTTCACTGAAATACTGAAAACCTTTTCTTTGTTACAGTTAGAGAAATTCTATCTTTTCTTCCTCAGTGGTCACTGGGAAACCATCTCATATTTTTCAATACTATTCTTTGGTTTATCAGTTTGCTAGAACACTTCTATTAGTCTCTTATAGGTTGCAAACACCCCTTATTTCTTCATTTTATTTTTATTTTTTTTTTCCCCTCAAAGGACATGCTTTCTAAACCCTGTTTTTATTGCTGTCATCAGGAAGGCTTCAATTTCTGAAGATGCTGTCTTTAGTCAAACAGTTTTAAAGCTATTGTATCACAACTGCTATATGGGCTCGGAATAGTCACCTCTGTTTCTTAGAAGTGATATTTCTCCCAGCTTGGGCTGTTATCCTTTTGACTTAGGCTTTTAGCTTGAGGGTCACCATAACCTGTTTCACATTCTTTTCAGAAGGAAAAGTGCCACCAGGTCGTTTTCCCTCTGCATTACTACCTACCCTGTTCTTCCCTATTCTGCATCTGTGCGCTAGATTTCGTCTTGCACCATTTGTTCAGCATCCTGGCTTCACACCATTGCACTAGTCCGCTGAGATCATCTTGAATTTTATATCCCACTTCTGCATTTGCAATAGCTCTCAGCTTGATGCACCCGTTAAACCTTAGTCTCTGTTTGGTCCCTCAAAATGAATAATCTTGGTTAGATAGGTTCCATAGATAGATAGATAGATTCCACAGAATAGATAGATTCCATAGGACAGATTCCATAGGATCTACCTTGAAATATCTTTCTGGTTCGCCAGTGTATTGTGAGTAATGACCTCGAGAGGGATAGGAATTTAGTTTTTTTTTAAACCAGTTACACAGGTAACATGACAATTGTCACCTCTTACTTCGTATTATCTTGTTTATGAACAGGACACGTTGTTCAGAGTTAAAAGCTCTATTTTAAAGGAAATTGGATCAGTTCTACCACTTTCCCTTTATCTAGTAAAACAAGTTCCCTGTCGGACATGAAAACCGCATTCGAATCACCCCTCCTTCCTGTGAACTTCTGTCATCCTTTGAAAATCCCAGTAGATGGCACTCTGGATCTGTAACTCAGTGTTTCAAAGGCGAGGAATCACAATTGCCTCCTGTGCTGATTATTTTAAGTACTTGTTTCGTTTGGTTCCTAAGCTGAAGATTAAAATTGCTGTAGTAGTGGAAGTCTTCTTGAAGCGGGTTTGGGTTCACACCACTAAAAAAAAAAAAAAAAAAAAAAATATTTGGTAATCTTTCAACATATATATTCAGCAGATACAGAAGAGAAGCTGTGTGGAGATCCCGTAGCAGTCTTTCAGTTCTGAAGGGGGCCTGCAAGGATTGCAGAGAGGGACTCTTTATCAGGGACTGTAGTGATAGCACAAGGAGTAATGAGTTCAAACTGACAGAGGGGAGATTTACATTAGACATTAGGAAGAAATTCTTTATTATGACTGTGGTGAGGCCCTGGCACAGGTCTTCCAGAGAAGCTGTGGCTGCCCCATCCCTGGCACTGTTCAAGGCCAGGTTGAACGGGGCTTGGAGCAACCTGCTCTAGTGAAAGGTGTCTATGTAGCAAGAAGGTTGGAACTGGATGATCTTTGTAAGTAGATGGTCCTTTGTAACCCTGACCATTCTGTATTTGCAAAGTGCAGGTTTATATAGAATGCTATTGAGTGAGTGAGCCTTCTTTGCAAGTGCGGCTGGAATATGTTCCAGTGTTGGCCATGTGATAGACTTGTGTATCCATGCCTGATGCATGAAGATGCAAAATAGGAAAAATAGAGGACTGGGGATCATTCTCCCATGTGTTCTCCCAGTCTGCGTATGGCCAACTGTAATTTAGATGAAGGATGGAGGTTGTTCTCTGATTAGGCAAACCATTATCACCATAATCGATAGGTCACCAAAAAAGGTCGTTTGTTTTAAAGACTTCAAGTAACATTAGCTCTGCTAATGGCATTAACTCTGGAATTCTGTTTCTGATTAGGTTTAAGTTGCCTGAAACAGTACCTCTCACTTAATTTTGATAGCATCACATGGCTGCAGTTGGGGTCTGCTGGCTGAGTGCTCTGCAGGCTCCTGCAATTGTTTGAGGAATGAAGTCTGGACCCTATTTTCTCTGGGGCCCAAGGCTGTGTCAGTGTGCTGCAGGCCTGCATTCAAAGTGCTGGGGCAGAGCATCTTGTAGAGGGTAATATCGAGGCTGCTAGTCCAAAGATTCACCACTCAGACAGGATGGACCAAATTGCTGCCTCCTACATTTTTGAGTGTTGTTTTCCTGATAATTAATTGCATCAAGACAGTCAGTGGTGTTTAACCTCACCTATCTTGGCTTTGTCTTCAAAGGGTCTAATGCTTAGGATTCCAGTTAGCTCCATTCATCCAGAATTTTGGAGCTCCCTCTCAACTCTTCCTGACCTGTGAGCACTACCAAGCCTTCCAGGACAAAATAAAACAAGTTAGCTGAGCCACCTGGCAGTGGTTTGAATTGACTTGTTTGGCTTTGCCCTGGAACTAACTAGAAGTGCTTACACAGCCAGTTACTGGATCTCAGCTAGAAGGTGTTAACTAACAGCTGAGAAACAGAAAGGAACAGCTTTCTAAATGACTTGTGAACTGTATGCCCTCAGTGAGAGGCTTTCCTTGAGCCTGTTGGCTTTTCCTGAAAGAGACAAGGTGTGCTCCTTGTTTCAGTGGAGGGGTGCTATAAGAAGCTGCCATGTCTCACCTGCTAGTTAGTGTATTTCCTGCAAAGGTGTGTTCCTGCCTCTGCAGAACAGATGGGATTGCTCTGCCTGAAGGTGTCCAGTGAAGCCACCCAGTGTGCTTTGCAGGGGTGCTGCAAGTAGGTTGGGGTGGAAACTCCATTGTGGAACCTTTTTTTGTGGTGTACTTCAGAGAATGGGGAAGGCAGTTTGGCACACCAGGGTGTCTGACAGTGTTTGAAATACAACCCCCTTTTTTCTCTTTCCTGTTAGTAAGCTGGTGTAGCAACCTGGTCTAGTGAAAGGTGACCCAGTCCATGGCAGGGAGGATGGAACTACATGAACTTTTTAGGTCCCTTCCAACCCAAAACATTCTACGATTCCATGATCTATTGTATCAAGTAAGGAAATTATGACAATTCTTATCAGTCCAATATTACTGTCTTTGAGAAGGATAACAATGTTTGAACATGCATCATGCTCTTCACTTGATTTATTTGTGAATATGCACAGAGAACCACCAATAAAATAGATCATCCTGTTATCCAGGAGGTCATCTATATGCAAGATGAAAAGCTGTCTTGCAGACAGAAATATATATTTGGTTTAAGTGCATTGTGCTTAGAGTTCATACACATCCCCTCCAGTACTTACCTATTAAAAGAGTTCACAGAAACTACACGGTAAACCCGCTGGAATAATTTTTATTAAATAATTTTCTCTGGTAAACAGGGAAAACAGAGCTGCAAGGAGGTTAAAATCTGGGCTTGGCTTCCCCACTAATGACAAACTTGGGCCCCAGAATTTGCTGAGACAGAGATGACAGGCTCTTGCAAGTACATTGGGTCATCCACCCACCCCTCCTTTCTGGTTGCTGCAGGGTACAGGTGCACTCCGACAGAAAGGCCTGTGTTGCCTTTGAGCTTTGCTCATGCAGAAGACAGAGTAAGAGGGAGGGAGGTGTGGATAGTGTTATACACCTGTGCCACACAAATGCACTAGACCAGCATCCCCAAACCTTTCTTTCCTTGCACTGCTTGAAGAATATGCACTGTAAGAGCACTGCAGCACTATTGGTGGTTTTCTTTCAGTACTGAGTGGCCTTCTATAACCTGCCCACCTTGGACAATTTGTATTTAAAGAAAAGCTGTGTGGAAGCAGGGGTGCTATGGGTAGGTAGGATTGCCAGGGAGCCCATTCACTCCCATCTGCCGTGTGTCCCAGTGCAGGATATGCTGAATGATGTTCAGACACTGGCGCTTAATGTGACCTTGAACAAATTTTTTACATCTATGGATTTGGTCACCTATCTCTAAGGCAGATGTTTCCATCCTGTTGTAATCCACCAGGAGACTTCTAGTCTTATGTATTGTATTATTCCTCAGTATTATCACTGGTGGGGTTTTACAAGTGGAGGAGGGACAGGATGCCTTTTTTTTATGTTAGGCTTTTCTTTATGTTAGGCTTTGACAGTGTCATCACCGGGATAGGAGATTTGCTGCCCAGTGCATCAGCCCGAATGTTTTTGATGATAGCATCAAATTTTTCTCCTACTTGCCCTCTTCCCTAGAAAGGGGTTAGGCTCTGCGGGTGTTGCCTGACAAAATTCAGGAGGTGGGTGGGTGTGGTGAGATTTTTCTGGCTGCACCTCTCTGAAGGGTTATTGAGAGTGCAAAGGGCCCTCAATCCAAACAGGGAGCAGCCTCCATAAATGCAAGTAGAAGCAGAAGATTCTCCAAGGCAGCATGTTTCCTCTTTCTGGAGCAACTTGCCAATTGAGAAGGAGATAATGTTGAAAAGCAGCTGGGCTGTTCTCTGTGTGTGTGCATGTAGCCAATCATCCTTCATGTAAGCCCATCAACCTCTTGGAAAGATGCAGTTTAAACCAGGTGTTGCTATTCATTTGCTGTCTGCACATCACAGTAAGGAAATGCAAGGGGAATTCGTAAGCTAGTGAAAGGTTGTGTCTCTTACAGAGAAGAGGACCAGAATCTAGAGCTCATTCTTTACTTGTAATCTCATGTAATTTTACTTGTAATCTCTTTTCCAGTAGGATTCTGTACGTTCAAACCCCAAATATTGCTGCCTTCATGCTCCACAGTTCATCCTAATTTTAGTGGCTTTTTCTGGCTCCCTTCAGTATTCAACCCAATGTCCTTTCTTGACTATATGTGCTTGCATGGCTCCTGACCATCTGCATCCTCCTGTCAAACTTGGAAGACATGGACAGACAGACATACCTATAGCATGAGTGCAAACCCTCATTTTCTTGAGAAATCTTCCTCAAAAGAATGAAGTGTCCAACTATAGCCTATTCTAAGGTACTGAGATGCCAAAGTCCAGCACTACATGGCACATAGCATTGAAAATAATGATGATCTAGACCTTGTATCACGTGTGACACAGCAGACAAGTACTCTTAATAAAACATGCTTAAGTGCTTTGTTGAACTGGAATTACAGTCAGCCTGTGGCACATGGAATATTTTCAACTGGAATGTCTCAAGTTGTTGAGTCGAGTCCTGTAGTGTTTCAGGAATAGCTCAGGGAGCTGCTGACAGGTCAGACAAATTGGTGTTTTTCTACCTGTTGGCCATTCAAGCTGAGCTCCAAGCAGATCTCTGGGGCTTTGGGAAGGCCAGTGACATATCAAAGAATCTTGTTTAACTTGGCTATGGGTGAAGGCTGCAATTCCTTGTGAAGCTTGATAAACTCCTCTCATTCATAAACAGCATCTGCTTCTCTTCACTGACAATTCCTACGATGACCTCTTGAAGGAAAGGGAGCAAGCATAGTTTTCTAAGATGCTGGTGATTGTTGTTGGAGCGATTGCAGGTGTGTGCAGAAGGCCAAAGCCAAGTGTGCTGGAGGAGCACCTGCATGCTACCATGGCTGAATACATCTGCTTTACCTATTTCTCTTTGCTTACCCAGCACTCATCGCAGACGGCATGATGTGGTGCAAGGATTTCAGGGTACTCAGCTTCTGAGGTCTAAAGGACATGGTTACATACTTTGCATGGACTAGGAAACAACGTGTATCTAGTTATTCTTCCTGGTACCTGATGTTAAGTACTACCAATACTTAACAGCATATAAAGGCGAGTGATTTTACTTCTGCTGGTCTCTACTCACTCGTATCTTCAGATCTCCTGTCTGTTTCTTCCAATGTATCCACCTTATGTCGACGCCCTTCCAATACACATTTTACCTCCTGTGAAAAAAGCCTATGTGCACCTGGATAGTAGTTTTGTTTGACTAGGGGCTTCCTGTAAAAGGCAACCAGAGGGCCTAGCCTACCCCTGTGGCGCAAGCTTTTAAAGTCCCATTATTGCTCTGAATCACACCTTCGTCACTACACCCTGAGTCATATATTAAAATAAAACTATGGGCAATAATAAAACCCAGTTATATGAATGTGTTTTTTATTAAAAGAGTTCTTAAATTTTTTTTATTACTGCTTTGAGGCCAACTCATCATCTTTTGTTATGTTCATTACAAAAGGTTTTGCTCCAATCCCTGTTAACTTGAAGGGAAAGGAGCACAACTCAGAGGGAGAAGTTCCTTGCTGGCATCCATTCTCTTGTCCTCAGCATGCCTCACAGTCTTCAACACAGCTACTCTACAAGAGCCCTCTGGGGTAGGTGCTGTTACAGGAGAGGTTGACCAGGCAAGTTTGCAGAAGACAACTCACAGAGCAGGGGGGTCAGACTGAGTTCTCTATGTCTCATACCTAGCACTCTAGCTCATGGCCTCGACTGTTCCAAGTACTCCAAATATGAGCTACTGTCCTTTGTCAAGCAAATATGAAACGGTTTTTAAGCTTTGGCGATGTTAAGTCTGCTTTTATTCCCAGTAGAGCAAGAAGTCTTTGTCAGCTGCAGAGTAGATGATGAGGTTGGAGGGAGGAAAATAAAGTAGGAGTCAGAAGGCTTTTTTGTATTTGCCTATTTAAAAACCAGATTATTCCCATGTAAGAAGGAATAATCTTCAAGGGTGTGTTTTTGTTAAGTATTTGGCTCTGTAGGTAGGGGAATGGAGCCCTTTTCTTCCTAAGGCTTTGTAAACGGAAGTGTTTGTATCTTGACTGAAGCTTGAGAAAGTCCTTGTTGACCAAACCAGTACCAGGACTTCTTGCTCAAACAAAAGCACATAATCCATACCATTTTGTCTCACCCTAAAAGGTAGCCTAATGCACAAAAACTAAGAGGCCAATGTCTCTGCACCAATACTTTGCATCGGCATCGTTCCAAAATACAACAATTCCTCTGTGCACCTTTGACTACAAAACCTTTTTTTTCCTTTTCATGTGTCTCTACTTTCTCTGATAGTAGCACAAGTTTTAGCCTTCGCTCAAGGAACAGTCTGACACTCAAGATCTTCCTCTACTGCAGGACAGGTTACTTTCTGCCATCCCTGTCACATGTTTAGATCATCTGAATTACTTTTGGCTTATAGAAGAGCTGGTGCTTCTGAGACTACAGCCTGAAGCTCTGATGGAGCTGCAGAAGTTGACCTCCTACTTACTCCATAGGGAGAGGGAGCTAAAATCTTCATTACAGATGCTGATGCTTTTTTTCTGAATCTTCTCATAGAGGAACAACAAAGAAAGATTTTTTTTTTTTTTATGATGTGGGATTCTGAACATCTAAAATTCTGCTGCCACTAAACTTAAAGTTCATAGGGCACCCAACATGTCTGGTGTTGAGGACTTGCAGTGGTGAATGGCTTCCCAGTAGTCTTTGTATATCTACCTCTGTCTGTTTCTGGACATGTATTAAATAATTCCCCATCATCTGAAATGTACTAAATGTTCCTTGACTGACCACCCACAGATCATTTTCATAGCGGTCCTCTGGTTTAGTGAATACATATTGTGATATGGATTATTCTCTGTCACTGTACAGGATCTAAAACTGTGACAAATCCACTTGATCTCTGAGGATGGCATGTATTTTTAAAATGGTTTTTACCTGTAGACTCATTAAATCATGAGACATTTTCTGCTTCACTGCTAATAAATAGCAGCTCCTGTCAGGTAATCAAAAACCCAACAGACCAAGAAACTGGCTCTTGAAAGACACAATAGATCAACACGATAGCCTTGTGTGCACGAAATGCCTGGGAACTGGGCATAGTCTGAAAATAATGTATATAATGGTTTAAACCTCTGGGCACAGATGTGAAATCCCTGCAGGTGTTTTATTGCCTGTTCCTCAGTAATTCAGCTGACTTTGTAAGGGTAATGCCTAGAGAGCTCCCATGGAAACGAGAACTAATGATAGGTAGAAATAGAGCTGAGGAGAAGCATGTTACAAAGGCTTCACAAAAACTCCCTAATCCTTGAGATCTAGCATATACTACTGAGGATATTGAATAATGGATTTGCTCACTGTACAAATATGAAGCTTGTTAGAGGCACCTTTCAATAACTGGCAGTCTGAAGCTGTTCATCCAGGCTTTAATGTCCACCCTTTTCAGTATTGAGTTATTGTATTAGGATATATAATCAAACTGAAATACTGGCTGCTTCACTCTTTCTGTTTCTGTGGTTTGTCAGACCTTCTGCATTTCTGAAGTGTATTTTTAAGGGAAGAAAACGATAGCTTTGGATCTGGGTGTTTCCCCACAGGGTAGGTGTCCGTGGTCTTTTGTGAGTAATCAGCCTGGTCCTGGGCACTCAGTACCTAACATTTTGCTTACAGTAAGTGGGTGAATGACTTATATTCAAGGCAGTGGTGCCTGTGGGTAGGTAGAACAACTGGGAAATTCGGTTCTTAAAAATCTATAAAAATAGCTAAGAGGTGTAATGTACTGTAAAGCTGCCACATTAACGCACACTGGGCCATCTTTTCACTGTTTTGATATGCAACAACAGTTTTATGATTGTTTCAGAAGGTGTTATAAAGCTTTGTTTCAACATGGATAATATTCCAAATCCAAATTTTGCTTCATTTTAATGTGGCTTCAGAAAACTAAAATTAGCTAGAGTGTATTTACATTTACCTTGCTTGTCACAATTACAAGGCAGGTGCAGAAATAGAGTTGGTTTCATTTAATAGCAAATATTCGGCAATGCTTGTCCTATTTGTAAGTGAAAGGAGAACCAGACCTTGAGATGCACAATCACGAGCTTCAGTTTCTTGGCCTTTCTTTGCCTCTCTTTCCCCATGTCTCCATGGGGTCTCTCAGGAGAGCTAGTATAAGTCAACACTGAGAAGCACATGTGCAAAAGTGTGTCAATCCCCAAAGCAACTGGGAGCAAGGTGGCCAGGTCTATGTTGCAAGGTGACAAACACCAGTGCTGCTTTACTCCTGAGGCAGCAGCCGAAGGTGTGTTTGACCGTCGGAGATGTCTGTGCTCTGACTCTCAACATTTAGCTCTCCTTTGTTCCCCTGCAAACAAGCTCTTGGACTGTTCTTTCCATCCCTCTGCTGTCATTCCTCCTCCTTTTCAGTGGAAGTGACTCTCTTGTTGACTTTGTGACTTTCATTATTCTCTTCTTCATGCTTTCCATTCTCTTCCTGTTGAGGGGCAGAGGAGGAGGTAGAAAAACGTCAAGGAGACTAGAAGCCATGATGAACTTGGGTTCAATGTGAAAAGATGCACAGCTTTTCCCCCACTAATAGCCACTGTAGAACAAATACTGGGGCCTTTCTTGTATTACTCTGTTATCCTCATGTTGTTTTGCAACAGTTCTCAGAGAAGAGGTAGCTCAGAACCCATCAGAGATCCCTGTGCTCTTACCTGGACCTGTTGTCCAACTGAAAGATGCTTAGTCTAGAGTGAAAAGCAGCCCAAAAAAGGGGGCCAAGAGCAGAACAGTGACAACCTTAATAATGACTTGTCCTTTGCTGTCTGAAAGAGGAAACAGCTTTGGGTGATAAACTGGCCCCATGGTGTTCCCCTGAGAATGCATCCTACTTCTGCTCCTGTGTGGTTTTTGGTGGTGTGTGTGTTCCGTTGTGGTCAGAAGGATGAAGTTCTATTCTGTGACCCAGAAAGCCTGACTAGAACAGTGTCCAGTTCCTAACTGGACAGGAAGGACAGCTATAAGGAATGTTTATGGAACAGTTCTTGCTGTGCAGTCTATAAATACCACGTATGTATTTTTCTTTAGTTTAGGCTTGTGTCTGTCCAGCTGATGGTGTTGATCCTGTCCTGGGGCTCAGAGACAGAAAACAATGAACATTCAGGTTATCCTGGAGAACTCAGACTCCCTAACATAGAGATTCCAGCAAACAGTCGGCTTAACTTTACGCATATATTTCCTGTCTTCATGTACTCTGCTTATTGCCAAGCATATTTCTGGTGCTTAAAATAATGGTAAATTTACCTTTCAGGTAAGAAATTCCTTCTGAGCTACAGTTTTTGTATGACTGAGTTTGTATGAGAACCAAATAAATCAAATGTCCAAAGAAATCATGCTTAGTGTTTTAGTTCTAAAGATGGCAAATTACAATTATGATTCTTAGGGATGGTGAGAGGAGGGCTGGCTTACTGTTCTCTTGTAGGTGCCTGCACCACAGGCTGGAGAGGAAATAAGTAGGAGAGGCAAAAGAGACATTGCACGCGTTCTTTGTCTTCTACTCAGAAATTAGCTCAGATCAGTGCTTTGCTCTGTAAAACAACTTGCATTTTTCTTTTCTGCACTCTTCCAAGAATGTATCTAAAACAGACAAACAATCAAGTCCCCAACAGCACCTCCCCCACCTCCAAAGAAGCCAAACACAAACCAACAACCCAGAACAACAAATCATGTTTGCAGAAAGTAGGCCTATTTCTGTTTTCTTTGTGTATGAAACTGTGCTTTCACTGTTGATAATGCAGCTGAATAAAGTATACCTGCTTTCCACTAGGTTAATAAAGTATCTATTGCTTCCTGGTAACTCAGAATCCTGGTGGGATTTCAGCTGCTTTTGCACCACTCTTCACCCAAATCAATCTCCTGTATTTCCCTTGGAGAGCGGATAATATGTGGAAAGCATGTTTCAGGTTAGTATTTTCTAACTTTTTAAAAAATTCAAATATTGGTTTTAATCTGATTCTCCTACAAGAACACATAGTAGTCAGAAAATCTGTTTCACTTAAAAGGCAGATGCATATAAAGTTTGCTTATAGGAGAGCCATTTCAGCTCTTCTAGTTCTGGCCCTATTGCAAGACTTGTGGAGGAGAACATAGACCTTTGGTGTCTTAATTGCTTCAAAGCTTTAGTGCTGGAACAGTTGCAAAACTTTTCAGCTCTTTCAGTGTACTTGAATTTACTTTCACTTCGGGGATTTCTTGTTGTGGATCACTTGTACTAATGAAGGTTTTTGGTTTTGCGTTTTCCTTGCCAGCAGCACCTCTGAAGGAAAGTTCATCATGTAAGAAGTTTTAAATGCTAGATGAAATTCCAATAAAGAATTGGTAGATGAATGTTAACATGAGTGAAAGAGTTATTGCTGAGAATTCTGAAGTATTAAAAAACCCTAGAGGTGATTAACTTCAAACTCTTTCGAGACCACTGAATGACATTGAAGGCTCTGATTCAGTAAACAGTGCTTAATGCCATTAGATGCTGGCAAACTAAACATTAAACTCAGTAAGATATATTTGGAGGACTGGACCCCAAAAGTGATTCTCTGGCTTCATCTTGAGCTATGGGTAAATAGGTGTATACTATATGACAGCAAGGTTGCTGTAGTAATTATTCATTAGCTTTAAATAACAGGGTAATTATGAAGCTAAAATTCATATACCCTAACACACCCTTTTTTTGCTAGCTTTTCAATTTCTGAAGAATGCCTACAGCCTTTTCCTTTGTGTTGTAAAACAGGGCACAGCCCCTAGTTGTACACAGCTGTTTCTTTGCTTTTTGCATGCTCCTTGCAAGAACGTGAGCTGGGGTGAAAAGGTAACATGAATCAGGGAGGTGAGCACATGAAGAGAATAAAAATCAGTTCCTCCTGTGTCTCCAAGGATAACGAAGGTCACTCTTGTGCCCATAAACAAATGTATACTGCACTCAGAACTGGTTTCTCCCTGAAAAGTCCTGCATTATCTGGTTTTTCAATTTCTGTTCACTTCTATTGTGGGGCAAAAGGCAGCTAGCAGAACAGCAACAGAGAAGACGAGTGGCAATATTTTCGAAGGACAGGTCCCAGTCTCGTGATATCCTAGATACGTAACCATCAGATGCTTTGGGTGGCATAGTATGACCAGTGAACTCATGTTACGTATGTGAAATAGGCAGAGTTTGAATGCTTCTGAATAAAGGGATTGGTTTATCTCATGTGGATTGAACCTAATTTATTATATTCAGAATCTCAGAATGAAGTCCATAAAAATTAATCTGTCCTTTTACCTGTAACTGGGGGCTGTTGCACAGGATACACTGCAGTTATGCTCCACGCATTCTGTGTGACAGCTCTAGTTTACTGCATTCCTAATGGGCTGCTACAGTGCATGGTACAGGGAGGCTGGCACAATGTGTGCTGTACAGCACCACAACCTGTACATGCAGCAGAGGAAAGGTCTTCTGCAGCCATGTGGTCCTGTGCATAACCACACACTGACACAGCCTTGTGGTACACTTGCTGGGCTGCAAACCCCGTAACCCTGCATTGAACACCCGATGAGAGGGTAGATGATTCAGCAAGGGCAACATGTTCAGTGCTGTTCTCCCAGCTCACTTCTCAAAGGCAGGCTGCCACTGCCAGTTTCTTTTACTGAAGTCATCTGTTTTTGCTGTCTTTCACCCACCCGAGTGCTGCAATCGTTGGCTGTTTCTTGCACTATGAGCATCATATTGTAAACGGCCAGTGGAACATAATAGGGCTTATGCCTGGAAAGTTGGTTCAGGCCCTCACACAGGATATGATATGTAAGCTGTATCTTGTACATTGCAGATAAATTCCCAGTGCACTGGACTGTTGGATAAAATAGTCACCAACAGTGCCATACTTGTTTGTCTTCAGACTGAACCTTGAAGAAGGCATTTCTGGTAAGCGTGCTGTAGGATCTGAGAATGAGCTTTCTCAAGGAAATCAACAGGAGGATGCTGATTTGTAATCCCAGATACATCTTAGATGTGAGACCCAGCCTAATGCCTAGTGCTCTTGCAAGTAAGATGTTTTTTTTCACCACCTGATAATAATTCTTGACAGTAGCAATGGCAAGGACCAAGGTGCTAGTAACACATACATGCTAATAAATTTGGGGCCAGTCACCTTAGGTGTTAGGCAACCGCCCAAGATATTGTGTGGAATCACCTATCACATTTTTCTGTTCTAGTGGAGGGGATGTGAGCCAAAAAGAGATCCATGTGGACCATAATACTGGTTTGTTCTGAACTTGAGAGCTGAAATAGTTCTAGTGTAACAGGCTAGTGCAATTTCTGGGCTGAATTGCGGAGGATGCTGGAGAGATGGACGGACTTGTAGGGAAGAAATAAACTGTCAGAAACTTGAACTTTTGGGAGAAAACTGTTGCTGTCATGGGGAGTATGGGGAGCAGATCTGTGAGACCAACCATTTTAAACCAAAATGGTTATTACAGACCTAAGTCTTGGACTCTAATGCAGGTATTTCAACAGTGAAGTACTTTGTTGCTGTAGTGTCTGAGTGCTCTAGCCTTGCACTGGGGCCCTTTTCATTATCCTGAGATATCCTATTATGTTGTAAAATCTGGTTTTAAGAAAAAGTTGAAAGAGTGGTATGGAAGCAGTCAGACGTTGGCAACAAATGTGTGTGGAAAAACTCCAAACAAATCTCCCCACTCCTCAATCCCAACAAAAAGTCCATTGGCATTGTCACAACTTAGAAAACTAACAACAGTAAGAGTCTAGGCCTGTAAGGGAAGGGAAGGCTTCTATCCAGGCAGCCTGAGCACGGTGACTCTTCTTTCTGATTCTGACCGTTTTGTTAGTGAAGCCCTGTCTTTGCCTGGTTCTGTGCCTCCTCTTACTCTCTGCCCTCAAAGCAGCACTGTTATTTTTAAACACTCTGGCAGCTTGGAAGAGAAATCTCACTAGGCTCTTCCAGTAACTCTCTCACTCTGCCTGCCTGCTCCACTGTGCCCTCCAGCAGAAATGGAGCACACTCGACCATGCAGCATCGTGTTTAGCTGTGTAGGGCCGGGCAGCTCAGTGTTTGATATCACAAGAGTATTGAAGACTTTCTTGAAATAGGGTTGGGATCTCTGTGAAATACACTAAACAATACTTTACACAACAGGAAAATGAAAACTGACATAGAAATATTTAATTACGGATAACCTGTGGTAGTGTAGTTGTTTGTATTAAACCAAATATAGTGGGTAAGCTGTACATAAAATGCTATGAGGAAAAAGAGAAGATCAAAAACCCATACACTCTTTTATTGCACAATACTTGTGCATGTGTGAGATACATATAAATATATACATTGCTTTCTTACGTGTATTCTTTGGACCTCACACTGTATCATTTCATAAACAGAATCTGTAAGTACCTATTGTATTGAGCCTTTAGTTATTTTTATTTCATAACACTAACATGTTGGTTTTTTTTTAAATAGTATCCATCTGAGAACATCTGAGAGCCGAGGAGCTCTTTGAGGGAAGCATGTTTACTTGTATTAGTGGATTACTTAGCCAATGGCCTCTGGTCCCATCACAAATTTTGCATTGTACCATCACAGAAACATTAAATCTTTATGAGGGCACCTAACACTTCAGACACAACTCTTGAGTCCTAGAGACAGAAGCTTTTACACTTGCAAAGTACATCTTCAGAACTTGAATGCCTAGGTTTGGATGCTGATGCTCATGGTGGACAACCAAAACACATTTTACTTCATAGGAGCTGTTGGTGCTCAGCATCTCTGAAAGACTATGACATTAGATGTCTCAGGCAGGATACTGTAAACTAGCACTTCTGTGGATCTTAGCCTCACACTGATGAAACTTGGCCCTGATGACTGCAAACTGTTGATGTATCAGGCAGGAACAGGAGCTTTTCTCAATGCCTTTCAGTGCTCTGTGTTAACCACAGAGTCATTATTCTTGTGTTGCTCTAATGAAATGGTTGACACGTCAATCCATTACTTCAGAGGTTAATGGCTACATGGAAAGTAATATAGCAGGCCCTTGTGGCAAAGCTGAAACCCTATCACATTATTTTCTTTCTGATCTCCTCAGTTGTGACAACTGCTGTGGAAAAGTTAAGAAAAAATTAAAAAAAGCTTTTTTGTATCTTGATTTCTCTCAGTGAGGTTGGTCAGTGAACCCAGCATTTTTCCAGAGGAGGGAATCCAATTTTTTGTTGCTTTTGCTTTTAACTTGACTTCTGGTTTAAAAAAAACAACAACAAAACCCCCAAAAACCGGTGTGTGTAAGTTTCAATTACTTTATACATGGGAGTGAATAAATTTGGATTACAGACTCTGAGAAAACTGGGATTGTAAAAGCAGGACTGTCATAAAATGTGTGTCTGCTTATTAAACAGGATTAGTTCTGTTATACAAGAGTGCAGGTGTATCTAGCACAAGCAGAAAGCAAGCAATTTTCTCACTTTTAGAGGATGGCACCCAGTCTTAATCCTTGTGGTGTCCTGTACCAGTATAACATTACAGTTTCAGTTAAAAGCTCTATGCTTAAAAATAATGAAAAGCCACCCTCCTCATCTCCCACACTCCCTGCCACATGTAGAGACTGAACAAAGTTGCAAAAGATTTCAAACAGGAAAAGCTGCTGCTAGAGTGAAAAAAAGAGGAAGGTTTTATTGCTAAATTAGGAAGTTCATATGAAAGACGTTTTCCTCATGAAAAAATTGGTGTGAGGCAAGGTGATCTGCTATTGCAGTATAGCAGCTCTCAGCTCTTTGTCACTGACAGAGAGTTCTTCCAGTGTCACATTTTAGCTTTGGACATCATATACCTGGTACCTAAACAATAATAGCAAAGTATGAGTTTCTACATGATGGTCTGAGTAGTAAGTGGGGATTCCATAGCAGCAATGTATTTGGCATAAGTGAATTACCAGCTCCTTCTAGCTCCATGGGTTTTTTTGGTCACCCCTTTTCCTTCTCGGGGGGGTGATGAACAGTATACAGGAATCTGTATTACATTTTGCAGTCAAAATGTGTTCTATACAGATAATAATTAATTATGAATATATAGTATTAATTGAAAAAGTTTTCTATAACATTTTAGGGGTGAACAGCAATGATATAAATTCATCCAATTTCCCATTCTGCTTCTTTATAGTTTCATAAAGTGACTTAGAGTTTTCAAAGTGTGTTTCCTGAATCAGGACTTGTGTATTTATCATAAAGCTTATCAGCTTATTGTTACAGTGGTTTGTCATGTTGTTGGGTTTTTTTTGTTTGTTTGTTTTTTGTGCATTAGTTTACTTGTTCATTCCAGAATGCATGCTAAGGTTTTTTGGTGATGATTTCAGCTACTTGGTTTAATTAATTACAGTTTGCTCAAAAGCCACATGAAATAACTGGTCTCCAACCCCAAAAAACTTAGGAAGAAAATAAAAATCAAACATCTTTATGCTTGTGGGTTATATTTGCAAGATCCAGGAGTTCAGATAGCAAATGCTAAGACATTCCTCTGTGGAAAAAGAGGCTCAGCAAGGAATTATTTAATACTGTTCCATTTTTTCTTCTCAGAGTCATGCAACAGAAGGGCAAAGTCAGTGGTCACATGTTGAAACAAGAGATATTTCAACTAGAAATGAGGAAAAGAATTTCCATCAGGAGGGTGGTCCAATGCTGAAATAGGTTAATCAGATTGCAGAGTGTCCACTCTTGGGATGTTCAAAAGCTGAGCCTTGACCAACCTGCTCTGTTGGCCCTGTGCTGAGAATAGGCATTGGACTAGGGGCTCCAAATCTCACTTCCAAGTTCAGCCATTCTGTCATTTGTATGTGATTCTGTATATCTTAGTTCCATAAATGACTTACTATAGGCCAGATTTTCCAATACAGTGGCATGAAAGTACAAGATGTATGTTCTACTCACTATGATAAGTAGTTTCTCTAGGAAAAAATGCGTGCATTCAGCATGCATACTTTTAAATAGAGTTATTCTTGTGTGTGTTATGTATTTCAGTTATTTTAAGCATAATGATTTGTCCTGTCTATTGTCATTCCCTTGATCTTTTCCTTTTATGAGTGTTTGCAATCAGATTTATAATTTTCTGCCCTGTTTTCCTTCATATAGGAAGGACCAACAGTGATTAGACTGCATTTAAGCCCTGTCAGTTTCAGTCATTTGCCCAGCGGGAATTCTGTACGGTATAGGACTATGAAACTTGCATTTTCTTTGCAAATTAGAAAGTGCTTTCTCCCCATTTCCCATATGTCCACATCTGTGTACCAAATTCTTTATGAAAATCAGTTACATTTTGAATGACACTGTCAAAACTGAGGTATCAGCATTCAGAATGGTTGGTTCTTATAGATGATGTATTTTCCTTGGTGACCTGCAAATAATTGCTGTGATTGTTGTGTTTGCTAATAATTTTCAAATAATAAATCTGAGGCACATTTTAAAACTTTCACAGGCTTTTTCTTATGTTATGATTATTAATAAGTTTAGAAAAAGGACTGAAACCCTCCCCGCTCTTTTGCAGATGTTACATCTCTTGTAATGTGAAATGTTATTCTAATGCTTTAGAAAATGTTTATCTTTGGTTTAAGCAATTATCTGTTTGGCACCTTCTTTCTTTTTCACCCCCCACTATCTTTTCTCCTGTGGCTTCTTTAGTTTCCCTCCTCCTTTCCTGAGAACTGAGTAATAATAGAAAAGAAAAAGTCTCATTAAAATACAGTTAGTTAAATATGTATGTTTTAACAATTATTTCTAATGGAAAATTCTACTTGTGATGGCTGCTGCTATTATATGTATTTTGAAATCATTCTAGATTTGCAAAATGCATCTTGTGTGGACAGACAAAACCTTTCCCTTCCAGAGGTAATTTCTAGCCTGACGGTGCTTGATTCAACATGCTTAGGCTATGTATGAGTTGGAATGGAGAAGCATATGTAGAGCCTGAAGAAAATAATAAGTTATTAAAACAATTTAAATTGCCATTAAATCTTACAATTTTTGAATATAAATAGGTTGCTTTTCCCTTTGCCTCATCTGTCATTTTGTTATAGCAGAAAACCTGGTGCTGAACAAAATAGGCAGGGTAGCCTAGCAGTTAAAACAGGACTAGAAGCCAGGATCTTGATTTTTGGTCTGACTGCACCAATGAGAAGCTGTATCATCCTGTGCAACTTGCCAAACCTCTGAGTCTCGTTTACCACTCTGTAAATGTCATGTAACTACATAGGATGCTGAGAGGTTTAATTAGAATTAATTTTAGTCTTTCAAGTACTTTGTGTTTCTCTGATGAAACGTGCTGTGCAAGTGTGAAGGATAATTATTATGTTGCGTCTGTGTTTTTCTGATACATTATTGCTATTCTTTTATTAACCATGTTTTGAAAAAAACCCCATGGTACTTACTGGTTTTCAGTTTTGTTTGTATGGTTTAAAGTTAGTTGCTATGAGCGCAGTAAGTAATTAAACCAATATTGGCATTAAGATGTGGTTTTTTTCGTTTGAGAATGTTAATGTCTATTAGCTGATTGTCACAAAATGTCTGGCTGTTTTGATACTTCGAGTACCTTGAATCATGCGCTTAAGTGTAGGATGTGTCGAGCTGCATTTAAATGTAGTAAAGTAGCCAAGCAATTAACAGCCTGCGCAGTCTCTGTTGATAGCTTCCCTGTAGCTGGTCATGCTTGACCCAGACAGCATTATGGAGCAATTGTTCAGAAAATTGTCCTAGCAGCCGGTGCCTGGTGCCTCCTTAACTGTTTGCCAGTCTTGTCAGGAGCTGAGCACACCTTATGCAACAGGCCACCGCCTGTTTCTCCCTTTCTTTCAACTGAAACACTGAAGTCTGAGGTACCAAGGGATGGCACGTAGCACATGGAAGCACACTGTCTTGTTGGATGGGAGATAGCAGTCTTGTTTCCAGATGGAAGTGCTGCTACATGAGAAATAAAAATAACTGATTGTAGCAGTAACTACTGTGTCCCAGGGACATAATAATTCACAAAGTGTTGAGTTATAAACTGTGCTTGTACTTTAACATGGATTTGAGCATGTGACTGGGCTTTCCTTGTAGCTGAATGTTCAGGCCTTAAATAGAAAGGCAGCATTAACAAATAAGATCAGATCATTTTGGGATAATGAACTTCTTTCAATAAGGTTATTGTTTAATGGGCAGGTCACACTGTTTCTATTCTCACTTGCCATGTGCTGTAAAGAGCTACCATACAAGCATTCTAACACACAGGACTTCTGTGTTAACTGCAATGAGATGAACATGCCTCTTCAGTCAAGGCCACAATGCAGTGCAACTGACTTCCCTTGCAGTTAGACATACTGTCTGGAAAACTGCTTGAACTGCTTTGATGGCCTTCTATGCTGAAGTAGGTTAGAGTATAAAAATAAAAAGATGACTACACTTATGCCAAAGAGTGTTTCTTAAATGGTAATTCACACCTGATTAAGGTCCGTTAACATGGGAGTTCCAGGATGGCAGCAAAGTGCCACATGCTAGTTGGCTGTTCTATTGCAAGTAGGCATCCTGTCTTTGACTTATGTGGTAGCTTGTGTGTTTGTAGGGTAGGATAGGATGCCAGATAAAAGGGTGCGTATGTTTTGGAAAGCTCTTTAGCTAAAAAATATTATTTGATGTAATTTGTTATTGTCAGGAGTGGTGTGGTACTGGAATGTTCTCAGAGCAGGGAATAGGCGCAGATACACTTGATGACCAGAGCAGTTCCTTGTTTCTCTCTTGTTATCTGTGTCAGCCTGTGTTGCCTATGTTAACACATAGGATATGAGATCTGGAGTCATGTCACGAACTAAATGCTGATTGTGCTGTAATGTCTGATGACCAGTTGGATGCCTGGGGTCTGATTGTTCTGGCACCATACTGGGCAGACAGCAGTTTGCTGTCTGGCACATCTCTGTTGCCTTTTGAGAAATAACTGATCATTACTATGAATCTAGCTGAGCCATTTAATAAAGAGACTACCAGGTCTATGAAGAGACTGAGACTGAAAGGGAATGCAGATGGGTACTACACATTTGCAAGTGTTTATTATTTAAAGTCTGTGACTGGGAAACATATAGAATGAAAGGGTCAGAGAAAGACAGTGTGCCTTGTTGGCTGTGCCTTTTACATTTTAGGATCAAAAAGAAAGAAGGAGGAATATGTCACGTTGCAGGTAATTAAGGATTCATCAGGAAATAAGGAACACTTGGTCCCTCTCATAGCTTTGAGGACAAAAGGTGAAGGGTATCTGGTATAATATCTTCCATATGTGGCATGCTAATTGGAAGGATAGAAATGAGGTATTTGGAAAGCTGAATCTAAGCTCTTATAAATTGAAATTGCTTTTGTTAAATGAGTTTGCTGGTAGGCTCAGTGCTTTACACTTGGAAAATAAGAAAAGGTCTTTGATTATGTGTTTGTAAATTATGGCTAGCTTACTCGTCAAGTTAGCTCTAAAGATTTAATAACCCATAAGTGAAGAATTGTGTTTTTTCTTTCCATGTATATATTTGGGACTTAAACGATGATGCCGAAGTATTGCCGTATCTTCTCATTACTCTAGTGCTAATAATTGCTGTAAATGTAGCCCAGGCTGTTGGCATTTTAGTTTAATTCTTTCCAGCTTTTTGAAAACCTCACATTGGCAATGGCATATGGAAATCTTTTGTTTCTCAGACCTTGGGAAAATGCAGGGCTTATTCTTGATTACATATAGCTGCGTATTTGAGGATGAAAAGACATCACTACCACTTGGTTTCGATAGACATCCCCTGACGCAGCCAAAATGGGTCACTGTGTCCCGGTGGGCCGAACCAGAATGAAAACCTTCTGGGCAGCAAACGGGCAGGGGTGGAGATGCTATGATTTCTCTGTGGAAGGCTGTAAGGTGGGAAACGAAGTTGCACGTTATTCCCGCTAGATGGCAATTAAAACCCATCGGATAAACCCGGCTGGTGAGGCTCCCTAAAGCTTTCGACTCTTGCAGCTTACTTCAAAGTGTTAAAAGCTGGGCTTTTAGTAAGACTTTGGGATATCTGTATTTTCCTTGGAGTAGAGCATGCAATAATTTCCATATGACAAAGGAAATATTGTTAAAGCTGAACCGAATTTTGGATTGCACATTTGGATTCATACATGTCTTGGCAGTTTTGGAAAGGATGTATTTGGTTTCTGTGCTGTAGACCCCCCACCTCCTTGGGGAGGGGGAGTAGTAGAGGCAGCAGCAAGTAGGAGAGCTCTTGGCAGGGTGGCCTCTTGAAAACCACTGCCAGGAAGCCAGAAGAACCCTAATTAGGCAGGCAAGTAGAGCCTGATCCAAAGCCTGCTGAAGTTAATGGGACTATCTTAGGTTTGTGCATTTTTCCCTATTTCCAGGTAAATCTACCAAATAAGACTGTCCTCTTCAGCATTCTACTTTTATGCGTTACATCATCTAATGCAATTGTAAGCATGTTAGGTATAAATGCATGTCTATAGTATTTGGAATGAAGATAGGGCATTCACATGCTTTGTATGAATTATTTACAGGAATACATGTGAGGTAATTGAATAGTTTTAATTTTTTTTTCCTAATTAGAATTTGAAACAATATAATTTTCTCACATGCATGTTGGAGAGTAAAATTTCATTTGAATGAATGGGAGGGACACCTTTTATCCTGACTTTTGTCTCAATAAATTTCAGTTAAAGTTCTAATTAAATGCAGAATGTCACATGTTGGGCTGCCCCAGCAAACACCCAGGGACCTTATTAACAGCTTGTCCTGAACTTTCAAAATGTCCTAGCTAGCAGAATTCAGGCAAAAGCTACTATGGAGCTAGTCCTGCTTCTCTGTTTAAAGTTGCTCCAGTGCTGGCAATGCTCATCTTGGAGATAACTGATGTAAAATACTGGAAATGACTCTATAATCAGGAAAAAAGTCCCCGTAGATTCAGTGGGAATTCTGCCTGGCTAAACCCACAGGTATTGTGTGCACTGTGAGATTGCATGAAAGGAAGATCATCCTTATTCTATGGCCTGTTTGTTAAAAAAAAAAAAATTAAATAAAGATTAATGGAAATAGCTTCTCTGATTACACCACTGCTTTATGCTTATTTGAGCAACTTTCAGTAGATAAGGAAATATGAGTTTCAATCTGTGCCTGGTGCCCCAGAGTAATTGAAACTCCCCTTTGCTTCAGAAGTGCTAGCTATAACCACTTTAAACAGTAAAATGTCTTTTGGATATTCTTGCAGAATTCTGGTTTTGTCTGTCAAAGTTTATCCTCCCTATTCACACAACATTAGTGTTTTTTTTATACTTATTTTTAAAGATAATATTTTCATTACAGAAGGACAGCATATGAAAAATGTAAGTTTAGTACTTTCAGGATTTTGTACTGGTAGCTCCCAGTTGGATTGAGACACCTTTACGCTAGGTTTTGTACAGAGTTGATATATTTGTGATTGCAAAAGGACGTTAGTTTCCTAATGGCTGACAGTGGCTGCTACACATTGTAGACAGAGAAACTTCTTTATGTTTTTCAGTGTAGGTGAGTTGATGTTGCACCCCTGAAAGGCACAGTTACTTCTACAAGAAGTTGCTCTGCAGCTCTGAGGAAGTAAAGGCATTCCCTGTTTACATAGATGGGTGACATAGCTGTCTTTTACCATAAAGACAGATGAGTTTGTCCCCATCTTTTCTCAGACAGCTCTTGGTACATTCCACATAGACGCTTTCATATTTGAGGCTTGGGCTCCCTGTTAGCTGTTCAGTTTTCTCATCCTCTGATTAAACTTCTGTCATGCCACCTTTTCCAGCATAGTGAACAGGGTCAAGGATTTGATAATTTGCAAAGGATCATTGCTGGATTAATTTGGGATGGAAAGGCAAGACTCAATGTTCACGTGGGTACTTAGTGACATCAGGGAAACTGTTGATTTGAGTCCTTTGATGAGAACTTTCAGACCTGGGGGGTAGGTTCAGGTAGGAGTGTAGTTCTTAGGCAGAGATGGCTTAATGCTCTGAGTAGAGCCGTGCTGGTCTGTACAGTGGAACCAAGGCAACTGCAGTACAAACTAGTTTAGATATGGGAAATGGTGTAATTGTTGTAGTGTTTTGTCCATGTGGGGCAGCCTGCTGTTCTTCTGATGAAGATAAACCAGCCTAGGCAGAGTGTGAAGTTAACACATTTGTATCATGTGTGGTACCTGAGCTTGGCCATTGAGAGCTTGTTTCTATCTCTCCAAGTGGCTCTGCACCCTACACTATCTTGTAGGGCTATCCTCAGTCTGTGACCCATGGAAAGAGAACAGCCCTATATAGTGGCTCCATTTGGAGGGCACTGGGTCTCCCACGGGGATGCATAAGCATGTAGTTCAGTAGGCCCATATAGAGCAGGAGCTCTAAACCACCTTCCTGAGGACATGTCCTGGCTCCTGTTCTTTCAAAGAAGTAAGTTGAAATAGTCTGTTTTAAAAAGTGGTCTTCCCCACTTTTGGATATAATAGTCCAGCAGTTTAATGAAGAAGTCAATGTTCAGATCCTCCTCAAGTAGGAGAATCTCCAGCCTGCATCTTTTGCCTCCCAGGAAAGCTGTGTCAGCTGCCTGTAAGAGAGAATGCAAGACTGTATGAGGGAGAGTGAGCGCAAGGGAGGGAATGAATCTGTCAGTCAGTGACTAAAGAATTCACCAGAAATCAGGGTCCACTCCCAATTCAAAACAGTTCCCAGGTGAGCTCTGAGCACCTGGCTGGGGAAGCAAGTTCATCTTGGCTTCTTTCTCTTTCTTTTCTGGTCCAGTGAATTCTGAATTCCTTTCCAAACATGAGCAGAGAACATGAGAGTGTGTTGCTCTCTGACTGCATTTTGGAGGAGTAGGGACTTCTGATTGCTGTCAGGCACAGCTGGGATCATCTGGCAAGTCAAGAAGCATTGATGGGCAGGCACTGAGTTCCTGTATCCTTATTCAGGTTAGCATTTGTATAGCTGCTGAGCAGAAGGGACAAAATAATATGGTAAAAATTAAGGGTTCCTCTGGAACTGCACATATCCAGATGAAGTATCAGGTTTTTGTATCATAGTTTTGTACTAAGGTACCTACCTTCCTCCTAAATGATACTGTAAAATGCCTGCATCTTTTCAGGAGAGTTAATCCTTGTATCCCCACACATTTTGTAAATTTCAGTGACCTGTTATTTGGAATGCTTGTATTTACTGCTTTGATTTACTTCAGTTACACTAGAACAGGCACAGGACACAAAATACCTTATACTTTCAATCTAGTTGTTGCAAAGCCCTTGAGTGACAGACTGTTGGTAGAGTTGTTCCATGTCAAAAAGGAAGTGTGAAAAAATACAAGATGGTGACAGTGCAGTCCTTGAACACTGGCTGCCAGTCCTGAGAGAGGTGCATGTTCCATTACTGCACATGACAGCATGTTAACGTTGTTCCATTGGTGCTTAATGATAAATTTTATATGATTTCTTGTAGTGTCTGAAGTGATTTGAGACTACAGAACTGAAATGTGCAGAATAAATTAGTGCGAGACTTCTTTACTCTGAATGAGGTGCTATGACAGATCCTCCAAATAAAACATGGAAGGTTGCATTTTGCTGGCAATGGGAGCTCTGCACGGAGCAAAGGCCTTACAGAATAGTGTGATAGCCACTGGAGAATCCTTTGTGAGAGAGGACCAATGTGCTGATTCATGCTCTGGCACTCAGAGTGATTGTGCTGTTTGTTGGGAATCACTTCATTGTATCAGTGGAACTGAGGTGGAAAGAGTCTAGGAATTCATTCTGGCTCTTCATTAGACTTCATGACTCCTGGCTGTATTTTACATTGCAGTATCTTTCTGCTGCCAGAGAAGGTTTGAAAGAACTGTGTGGCAATGTCCCTGCCAGGAATGAGCCTGATATTAGATTACTGGTGGGCTTCTATCCCATCTCCTCAGAAACACAGATGACCTTCAGTTCCCCTTTCTTTAGTAATTCCAGGCAAGTAAATGGTTGCTACTGGAGGTTAATTAGAAGGTGGAAAGATGCCCAGAGAATGGAAGGAATGTAGTCCCGATGAATAAGTCATGCAACAGGAAATGTAGGAAGACCTGGGTTCCAATACCAGCTCTTCTGAGGAGCTGGTATCTGCTGTCTTTTTTGCCTGTCTGGGAAATAAAGCTGTAAGTTTTGTCTCTGCTTTGGAATGTTTGATTGTGGATTAAAAAGCCTACATAACTGCTAAGTAAATCTTTTAAAGTGCTTACGATATTGTGGGACCATCTCACTTTGGACATAAAGGCTGAAAGTCCATCCAAAAAATCTTCACTGTTCAGGTGAAATTACTTGGGAATGAGTAGCAGGATTTCAGATGCCGTGAAGCTATAACAATATTACAGTGCTCTGGTATTTCAGTTCCTCAATCACTGTATGAAGAGAGGACTTAATTTTGAAAATTGCCAGGGGTAGTCAAACAGCAAAAACAAGTGAAAACATTATTACAGTTAATGGAGGTAACATTATTAAAAATAGTGGGTAATATGATTGTACAACTAGTACTTATGTATTTATCCTAAGATGTCTCTTTCTTGCTGAGGGGTGGTAAAGGAAGGTGTAGTGGCTCAGCAGCTAGTTAGAAAGGTGCTTTTCTGAGTTTTGTCTGATAGTGGAAGGAAAAGATGCATATAACACTCGAAGTGCAAGAGGACGAGTTCCAAGTTGTCAGCTGTATTGCTGCATTCCAGCAGGAGTTTTAGTGGGTATCTGCTGTAGTTCTGCTAGGAAAGAGTTCCAGCTCTGCTCAAATTATATATATGTAGCATGAAGATATATTTTAGTACGCTCATCTTCTGTTTATTTAACTACAAAGTTATGAGTTACTTTTGCTTGACAGTCAGCTGTTAGCTATCTTTGCTGACATGGGTTAACCCATTTAAGATGTTTGGGTTTTTTCATTATTTAGTTTGTTTAGCTTTAAAATCTCTTATGCTTAAGTTACCTTAAGGAAAGCCTTAAGACAGAAACTAAATAAATCCAAAATGCTATGAATTCTGTGATGCATCCTTCAAATCCCAGATGAGAATGTGTCAGGAGGAAAGAGATCAGCCATGAGTGCTTGTATATGAGCATTTAAACATATGAAGTCATGTCTCTTTCCTGTCAACTTTGTTGTCTTCCAGTTAAAGGTTTTCTGACTGGTGTTCTAGAGCAGATAAAGGGCTTAATATAACAAAGAAAGCAGGCAATTCCTTCTCAGCAGCTTGGATCTGCTGTGTCACAGCAGTCCTGTGACTGCAGGTGGCCAAGCAGGAGGTTCTTGAGCTCTGGTGACCTCAGTGCTGGGGAAGTTCATGGAGCAGATGATCCTAAATGAGGTCATAAAACTCATGTAGGAATACAGAGGGATCCAGCCCAGTTAACAGAGGTTCATGAAGGCCAGCGCCTGCTTGACCAACCTGATCTTCTATTACAAAGTGACCCACCTGGTTGATGAGGGGAAAGGCTGTGGACATTGTCTATTTGGACTTAAGTAAAGCATTTTCTACTGTCTCCCACACTGTTCTCCTGGAGAAATTGGCTGCTAGTGGCTTGGGTAGATGTGTTCTTTGCCGAGTTGAAAACTGGCTGGATGGGCAAGCCCTAAGGGTGGTGGTAAATGACATCACATCTAGTTGGTGACTGGTCACTAGTGGTGTCCTTCAGGGCTTGCTCTTAGGGCCAGTGTTTTTTAATATCTTCACTGATGACTTGGATGAGGGGATTGAGTAAATTTGTCCTCAGTAAATTTGCAGACAACACCAAGTTGGGTGGGAGTGTTGATTTGCTGAAGGGTAGGAAGGATCTGCAGAGGGATCTGGACAGGATGGATCCATGGGCTGTGGCCAGTTGTATGACATTCAACAAGGCAAAGTGCCGGGTCCTGCATTTGGGCCACAACAACCCCATGCAATGTTACAGGCTTGGGGAAGAGTGGCTGGAAAGCTGCTCAATAGAAAAGGACCTGGGGATGCTGATTGACAGAGCTGAACATGAGCCACCTTGTGCCCAGGCAGCCAAGAAGGCCAGCGGCATCCTGGCCTGTATCCACACCAGTGTGGCAGCAGGGCCTGGACAGTGATCATCCCCTGTATGTGGCAGTGGTGCCCTTGAATCCTGTGTTCATTTTGGGCCCCTCACTGCAAGAGAGAAATTGGGGTGCTGGAGCGAGGCCAGAGAAGGGCACTGGAGCTGGTGCAGGGCCTTGAGCACAAATGTGATGAGGAACGGCTGAGGGACCTGGAGGGGGTTAGTCTGGAGAGGAGAAGGCTCAGGGGGGACCTTATCACTATCTACAACTGCTTGAAAGGAGGTTGTAGTAAGGTGGGTGTCAGTCTCTTCTTCCAAGGAACAAGCCATAGGACAAGAGGCAATGGCCATGAGCTTCACCAGGGGAGGTTTAGACTGGATATGAAGAAAACTTTCTTCACAGAGAGGGTGTTCAGGCATTGGAAGAGGCTGCCCAGGACAGTGGGGGAGTTACCATCCCTGGAAGTGTTCACAAACCTCAGTGACATGAGTTGGTGGTGGACTTGGCAGTCCTGGAGTAATGGTTGGACTTGATGATCCTAAAGGTCTTTTCCAACCTAGCTGATTCTATGATTCTATGGTGCCTGTGTGTCCCATACCATCCGAGTGCTGTTCTATCCTTTCCTTTCTGTGATTTTCCATCACTTCTGGCAGGGCACAAAGCTGTTGAAGTTCCAATTAAGGACCAATGTGAGACAAACATCCTTGGAGAACCGTGCTTCTAGATCCCTGTTGATCTCAACCTGTACTGCTGTGGGAAGAATCCATACCAAGTCAGTATGGCTTGCATTAAATTACTTTTCCTAGGGCAGCTGCAATTTAGTGTTACTTCTTGGAGTCCTTCACCCTCAACTTGAAAGGAGATCTCAGTGTTCAGATTATTTTTTTTTAGCTTTTGAAGCTTGTCTAGATTGAAAAGGGATAATAACTGAGTGTTGCTAAGGCGATTTCTATTGTTTTAGATGCTCATTTCCCTTTTTCATGGTAAATACCTGGAAGTTCAGTTTGACATTACAGTGAAGAAACACCTTAAAAATTCAGTAGTGTAATAGTGCATGAAATAAATAAGTTTAAGCAGATATGCCTCTGAATTCCTTATGCAAACGTTGTGTGACAGTACATGAACTGGGTACTGTATGTATCTTTGTGTGCCTGTCTATGCAAGTACCTTTATGCTACCTGTCCCTGCAAGTAATCTTATCCATATACAGTATTTGCATATGCGAATTTGTTCTTTGCTCAGAAAGCATTCTTCACTGTCTGGAAATTTTGCCCAGATTGTACTCTCCCTTTTAATGCTTTCATTTATGATTGTAGTAAAGTGGAAGGTAAAGAATTGCTCCAGAAATTCATATTCAGAAAATGCATTCAAATACAGAAAAAAAAGATTGATTTTTTTTTTTAGTGGATGTGTTAGGAGAAAAGAAAATCTGAACTGTGAGTCTGAAGCATGCGTATTCAGGAGAATAACGCTGCTGTGCTGTGGAAGATACACATCTAGCCAGCTGGAGAATAAAACTCTAGCCAGTGCCAGTATGTGTGAGGACAGGGGACAGATCTCAGCTAGAAAGCTGTACTGTTCCAACATGTTCAGCATGTCTGCACCTTCTCCAGTAACACAGCACTTGCCTTTGCTGGCTTCCTTCTCAGTTTGCATGATACCCTCCAGGTCAGTCCCTGACAGACATACAGCCAGACTGAACTGGACTGTCAGCTACAGAAAGCATCAACAAAGAGATTCTGATTCTGCAGAGCAGACAACAGCATGTGATGTTGCAGAAGGTGACCCAAATGTGTTTCATGACTTCTGTGCTCATGAAATTTATCTGCCCTTTTAAAAAATGACTACTGATAAAATTCCAAAAGGACGAATGACTAAAATCAGATGGTTGGTGTTCCTGTAGGGTTGATGTATGGCCTGATCCCCTTGTATATATCATGTATTGTTCATGCCAACATGTAGACTGGTTTCAGTGGTATAGGCAGGAAGGGTTAATGTCACCTTTTGGCAAGGGTATGATTCTTAAATCCCACACAAGGTCCACTTAGAGAGTTTCAGTGATACTTCAGCAGTGTGTAAGACCTGCCAAGAGTTTTTGTGCTGGAGGAGTATGGATTGCCAGGATCAGCCCTAACATGTTAAGCGCTGTTTATGATACTATTATTGCTTTGTGAATTCATTTCCTGCAGAGACAGACTGGAGATGGAGTGCTCAGATTCAAACTTCCTCTGTGCTCTGGGGTGTCAGCTCTATGGTTTAGATTTGGGGCCATGTCAAACTTCTAGTTATTACCAGGACTAGTTAGTATTGTGTTTACAGACTATACCATAAACTGTGTGAAGAATGCAAACAGTTGATTTTCATAAAAAGTCTAGGAAGATGTTATTTTCCAGAATAAAGGGAACATAATCACCCTTCATAGGTAAGATATGTTATTTACACTATGAGGATTCATGTCAGTACATTTTAAGTGAGTTGCTTGGCTGAACTTGTTATCTAGCTGCCAAGAACGGAAGTGAGAGAGAAGAGCTAGTGAGAATTATTGGACTCTACACTCCAAACTTACATCATGTAAACATTTATAACATGGCTTTTATTTTCAGGATTGACCATTCCAGTGGGGCCTCTTTGTTGCTTTATTGCTGGCAGACTGCTTTTGATGGCACTTTTTGGCTAATTTGTGAGGATGCAGGAAGCCAACAGCCCTGGAACTGTATGATATTTGCAATACATACAATGAAGTCTTCTACTCGTCCCTTTCTCTCTCCAGGTTCCCAGCCACAGCCAGCTGCTTGGGTTCAAGCTCTTCGTTATGCCCCTGCTGTTGACATTGACTTGCAGTGACCGATGGTCCCACCCTGCTTTCTCAGCATATAGTGGTGAAATCAATAATTGTGCACGAGAGAGAGGGAAAGAGGCTG
This sequence comes from Pezoporus occidentalis, assembly GCF_034315485.1. NCBI lineage: Eukaryota > Metazoa > Chordata > Aves > Psittaciformes > Psittacidae > Pezoporus > Pezoporus occidentalis. Next base: position 3,022,984 of record NW_026916253.1, read on the forward strand.
GCTTTTCCATTTCTCCTTACTCTCATAGCTACAAAAAAGGTTATAAATTCTAAGTATGTTATTTTCCATTGGGGAATAGCAACAGATAACAGCTTGCAGTGTATGTGGTGACATTTTCCTTGGGACAGGAAACAGTCTTCCATTATAGTCCAACCTTCCTGTTGGTATCAGTAGTGTTTTTCTCTTTCATGGCATCAAGATAGGTTCTTCCCAAATCACTTAAGTTCATGTTGAGGTTGAACTGCATAATTCATACAGTTACTCATTTCTTTCAGATGCCTGTTGTCTGTAAAACACCACAGAGAACTGCAGAGCAGTGGGAAGGGTGAGAATAATTCAGGTTTCTGTCTTCATGCAGTTTTCAGATTTCTGATGATGCTACATTTATCTGACCCAGTGCAATTATGTGGGTGAACTCCATAAGTTTTTCTTAGCATCTGTTGCAGTTCATCAGTTTGTACCATTTAGGCTGTAGCCACAACATAGTTTATACACAAGTTTTGTTTGTTGTTGTTGTTTTCAGAGCCCCTTAATGCTCCTCACTGACCCTTTTATAAGCTATAACTTTAGCTCACACTCCATAAGTCAGGGAGTTTTTAGTAAAGGAGCCTATGAAGAAAAAAATCTGGGATGCTTTCCAGGGAAAAGCATGTATAATAGAGAATTCTGGCAGTTTTTCATCTGGCACTAATTTATTATTTCAAGCTGGCTTGCTCTTTAGACTATAATAAACAGTATTTTACATCTAACAAATCACTTTTAATATCCCTGACCTTGACAATGGGTATCTAGTATGGGTTTAGAAGAAAAAACTAACCAGAAATACAGTGGGTCACAAAATGATGCGATCATGATGGTTCTTTTAAGTTTCAGCCTTTCTACTGAAATGAAAGATGTGGAAGAATAGATTGGTTTAACAGAGACATCTCCTATCTACAGCTATGCCATATATGTTAAGTTTTGGAGAGTACAGTCTTTATGTTTAGTCTAAAAGGATTCATGTGATATAATAATGGAAGAAGATATTGGATTCAACGAAGTGAAGGCAGAGTTTTACTGAAGTCAGGAGGCTGTTCTTTGTGTACCCTTGAGAATTCAAATATTGTATCAACACACTTAAAATATGTTTAAATGGAAGTTGCATTCATTCTTAAGTTCATTATTATCTCAAAGAAAAATGGATTGTTCTTCCTTTTGTCAAAAAGCACACATAACCCTCCAAAACAGAGCAGTGTCAAAAGGTTCTCCATGCCTCTAGGACATGCTGTCTTTCTCTTTTAAGCCAAGTGTAGCTAGGGAATTACTTGTCAGGTCCCTGGATGGCATAAATGACGAGAAGTTGAAATATGTCTTGATTAAAGAGCAGCAGAAAGCTGCTTATTTCATGATTCAAGCAACTCTGACTCTTTACTGTTTCTTACTACTAAGTGTACCTCTTGAATACTTCAGATTTATTGAAACATGATACTGGTCACTAGGCAGAGGTTTTTAATCTTTTTCCAGTTTACATCATCTGCATTTTTAAGTTCTAAACCAGTCAGTAAATGTAACACAGGTAGATGCTTTGCATAATTTACAAGCAGTTGCTACACATGTACACACAGAGCCCTACACAAAGTGTGTCAATTTACCTACTATTTGAGTTATCTTAATCACACTATTGATAACAGAAAGCTGTAAGTCCCGGCTGGTTATGACCATTCACATGGTAAAGAAATTAATTCTTATGTGTGTAACACTATTAGTAAACCTCCTCCCAGGAATGCTAACCCACTGTTTCCTTTAATAGCCTGCACCTGACTTCAAAGCTCACTGAAATTAAGCTTATTAGTTCTACTCATGTTGTTATTATGCAGACACCTGCTCAATGATAGTTCTTGTACTCTTCTCTCTCCTTTTTTGTTTTCCCCTTTCCCTTCCTTCCCTTCTTTAGTCCTTAAGGTGAAACTTGGTTCTGCTGTGAACTCTTGTAATTTCAAATTTAGGATTTTCTAGTTCTGTTTCTATCCTGCACTGCTGGTATTTTTCTAGGACAAGAAGATGGGAAGGGATTATTCAAATGCATGGTAAATGTTTATTGCAGAATATTAGGCAGCCATTTCTGTGATGTTAACGCTTTAGTGATTAGATTAGTTTGGTATTGCTTCTCCTTTGCATTTATTTCTGACAATTTAAATATGCGTGTGTGCACGCATATTTAAAATGCAGGTTTTCAAAGATGGTTTTGATACAAAACCTGAATGACATAAGAAGGTATCTTAGTTCATTACTCTGGAAGATAAATAGAGCTTCTAACAGTCTAAATTCAAGGTTTTCCAATGATGATGAGATGTTGTGACAGTTGGTAATAGCTTTACAGCTATTAACTGTTTTCTATACTTAACCTGTGTAACAGAGGGGAGCTAGGTGACTCCTTCGAGCTCTGACTGTAGTGGCCCCAAACGTTTTGCTTCAGCAGCTGTGTAGTTAGGGATGTGTGCACAATGTGAACACAGAGAATTTAATGGGGATGTTGGATAAATCCTGTGTGTCGCATTCAGGCGCACACTCCTTTGAAGCCAGGAGATGGATTGTATGAGCAGGAATTGGTTGAATGTATACAAACTGTCATGTAAATTTACTGTGCTTAATAGAGGAATTAGAATAATTGTAAAAATGTAGACATCAAGTCATGCTGAGTAGCCCCAGTCTGGTCTTTGCAGCAAAGAAATTAGCTTTTATTTCAGCTGCTGAGCTAAAGTTAGTCAAACTTTTGTAGTATGTGAATGCAAAGCAAAAAATAAAATAAAAAAAAACCACACACACCAAAAACTTTTAAAAGAAACAGTTTAGCTAAAAATGTGCCAGATGTTCAGACTAAAATACCAGTTATCCAATTCTCTTGTGAAAAGTTAATCTCCTCTTGCGTTTAAACCATGCTGTGTTATGTGAGGTTATACTGGAATACGATGTGAAGGGAGGAAACATGCCATATTGTCAATGGAATATCTTATATTTGAACAGAGAAGCACATTTTCAGATTTGTTGCCAGGAAGATTTGCACATTTTCTGTTTCATTGGGAAAGTCAACTGGATTTCACAAGCTGGGCTGTTGAAGAACAAGTTAACATTGGCTGGAGCCAATGCCATAATATCTTTCCTCAAAGTACAACATACATATTAATTAACATTTGTAAAGCACTTTGAGGTACGGGATGAAAGGCAGCATAGAGTACAAAGTTGTTGCTATGATTAATTAGTTATCACATTGGACATGTGAAGTGCTATATTAGGGTGAGGCAGACAATAATTGTTGCTTTTGCCTGTGGCCTTCTTTGTTCCATCCTTCACCTACTGTGTTACTGCCTTTATTAATCACGTTCTTTGGGCTGGAAGGGAATGCCTTGACCTGTATGGCAAAGGCCATAAACATTTATCAAGTGATACCTGCAGGAAACCAGTATCTTCTAGTTAGGTATCAAGATATCTGACCTTGTTGTAAAGGTGTACCACATCTCTAGCAGCTTGGTTAGTGACCTGCACTATTAAAAATGCACTGCATGTATTTTGCCTATCTAAAACTTCTGTTTCCTTTGTGTCTTGTTATGTGTTTGTCTGTAGTTCTGCTGTAATATCCAGTTAAAATAGAAGAAGCAAATTTTTTAGTTTTTCAAGTGATCCCTATGTGAATGCAACTGGTCATCATGGGGGTAATCATCTGCTTTGTGTGTATGAGGTTGAACCTCATTGCTAAGAACAGGGAACATATTCATTGAAATTCAGCCCATTCCCATGACCCTTGATCTCCACACTACAAAACCTCTCAGTAGCTCAGTTCAGCATGTTTTCTTGGCTTTTCAGGAAACTAGATTACAGCTAGAGAAGCCCAGTGTATGCTCCCATTAGGCCTATAGCTTTTCTGAAATGAGCTTTGGCAGAAACCAAATCCTGAGTGTGGCTTGGTGTTTTCAGGGCTCTGAAGCAAATATTGCTACTTGTTTGGTCTGGTGTCACTGGGTAACTGATGGTGAGCACTTGCTTCCCTTTCCCTCTTACTTATATCTGTGGTTTGAACAACAGAAATAGAAAACCTGTACACATTGTATAAGATAATCTGAGCAAAAATACCAAAAATGCTGAAAAAGTCCTTTTGTTGCTATTCCTCCTCCAAGATGCAATCAGATCTGCCTGAGACTTAAAGACAGAAACTTCTGCAACTGGCCTAAAGGGGCTTCAGTGCATCCAGGTCACTCCATTCTCCTGCTACTGCATGTTAGAGAGCGCTAATAGTGAACTGCAATACTGGTTGATACTTGTCCAAGCAGAATCATAGAATCATAGAAAGATATGGGTTGGAAGGGACCTTAAAGATCATCTGGTTCCAGGCCCCTGCCATGGGGAGGGACATGACACCTTTAATATACCTGAAATCTCCTTGCTTAATACTTGATTTTCTCTTATTTTGGCAACAGTTTCAGTTCTTTCATTTTGCCACATCATGGTTTCTAGCTCCCTGAGCATTATGGTTGCTGTTTTTTTCCCTTGCTCCACATCTGAGCAGAGAGCTTTAGCCGAGGCTACCAGTAGCCCAGAGGAGAAAGTAACTTTGTCTTCTGTGCTCCCACTTCCCAACCTGGTGACTACGCTTCACGACAGCAGAGCACTGTTCAAACTCCCTTTCAGCCCATGAGGCTTCATCTTTGGGAGCAGTCATTGTCATATTTCACCTGTCTTGTCCTTCTGGAGTTCATGACAGTTGCAAAATATTAATTGAAGGTGCTCTGCAGCAGTAAGCCCTTCTTTTGGGTAACAGCTTCTTTTTCTAATGGTTTTGTACAGCATAAGCCCAGATAGAAACAAATCTTGTGATAGTGAGTGTTTGGAAGACGGTGGAAGTGATAGATTCAAGAGTCTTAAATTTACACGGCAGCTCTTTTGGTTTACTTTTTACTGTATTATTACTGTATTGGATCATTTGACCTCTACATTTATTTAGAGTTAAAAAGAGCAATTTTAACGGTGATATTTTTATGGAGAGGGGATATATGAAGTAGATTTTCTGTAAGGACGGCTATCTTATTGCCTTTGACTATGTCAGTTGCTGACAGATGACAGAAAAGGACTGGTTTTAATTTTCTTCCTTTGATAAATTAATATTACCAGTTTGCTTGGGAGTTCACAGTAAATGCACATTCCCAGGAAACACATTAGTAAGGGACTAGCCCTGAGTTCTGTCATGAACATATTGCATTACAGATACACACTAAAATTACTAGTGGCTGAATTATTTGTTCAGTATGGGTTTTTATAGTTTTTATAGTCTATGGTATGGCAGGGGGGTTGGAACTAGATGATCTTGAGGTCCTTTCCAACCCTAACCATTCTATGATTCTATGAATTTGTTTTAAAAATAACTCTTACATTAAATAATTGTAATGCTGCCTAATATAGTTTGAGCTGAAAAGAGGAAAGTTAATGAAGAGTTATTAATTTGTAATAGTTGAAATAAGTGTGTATTAATTCAATGCAAATGAAAGCAGTAGAAGTAAAAACCAATTAATGTCAGTGGTGTTTAAAAAATCTTGCATTTTGGTAAATACTTTTATCACATTATCACAAAAACTTGTTTCTTGAAATAAGAGATGAATGAAGTTGTTTCCTACTTTTTAAGCTTGATTAAGGGTACAGCTCCATTGGAAGAAAACAACACTGATTCAATACTGATTCAATGGATTGAAGAAATACTGATTTATTGGATTTCAGGCCAGTTTATCTTAATTTATCAATAAGCAAACACTTTCTGTGTTTAAATTAGTTTTCCTTCTTTAGTGCTTACTCCTGCAGCCATACTTATGACTAATGCTTTTGTCCCCTCTTGGTTTTTGCAAACCAAGCCAATTGTTTTGGTTTCAATCAGTGAGGGTTTCTCTTTGCCCCTTTCATCCTTGTGAGCTTTTCTGGACATACATCCTAGTTTCAAATGACGTATTGAACAAGAGCGACTGGAAACCTTAGGGTGTTTTACATGGCACTAATGTTCTCCTAACTGTTGGAAGAGCCTTTTCTGACCCATTCTTGAAAGTACAGTTGCCTTTTTAATTTTGGCATTGTGTCATTGCTTCATAATCATTCCATGGGCCAGGTTCTAATCTTTGTTGTTTTGAAACTGATGAACTCCCAGTTCATTGCAGTTCTGTGATTATTAACCCAGTACTGCATGTCTGGGCCTTGCGTAACTTCCAGACACTCTGTTTTTAGGGCAGCTATTCTGTGACTTGAGTAAGTGAACTGGAAATATAGAATACACCAACTCTCAAAGAAGACTTATCTGAAAGACCAATACCATGCCAGTTACCATGCTCCATGTTCCTAGAAATTACCAGAATACATTATGATTATGTCTCACATGCCAGGCAATTAATTCAGTACAGTGCCCTGAATATTTTAGAATATTTTCTTTACAAGTAATTTTAATTCTTTTGTTTGCAAATTACCATGGTCTTTTCTGAACACATTGCTCTTCAGAGGTGAAAGCTACTTTCCTAACCTACAAGTTTTGGACAAGCTATACCTGTACCTTGCGTGTGTATAAATCAATAGGAGAGATCCATATAGAAAACTGATTTATATACAGAGTACCATTAGAGAGAATATGAGACAGAGGGGAGTGGTACAAAGATTTTTACTGGCATCTGCTTGAGACCATGAGTATTACTCACTCTTCATGGTTTATGAGACTGTGTGGTTCTCCCATGCTCATGCTGATAAAGCAGTCACCATCCCATAGTATCTGGTAATTACTGTGTCTACACCAGATATTATAAATACAGATGGAGAGGAGAAAAAACAATGCAGTGCTAAAAGATTAAACAATGGCATAATTAATTAGTTGCAATTGATGAATTTGATCATGCCTACAAACACCTTTAATTCCTTAAAAGCTGTTACATAGACAGATGTAAAAGCTCAACCTGTGGAAATGGAGAAAATTCTTGGATTGCCTCACCCTTGCGTATATCTTCAAAAGCTATTTCTAATCTTGCACAGGCTGTTAATGTGGAGATAGTAGCAGTTATGAAACCTGGGCTAGATTCCAGATAATGTTGTATCAAAGTGTAGAATGAAAAGGAAATCAATAGTCACTCTTCAAGGAAAGTTATGCCAGAATTGTCCAGTATGGTCTAAATTAATCAGAGCCATAACAGCTTTTTTTCATTAGTAGAACATTAACAAGTAAACAACATTCCTGTTTTGTTATTTAGTTATACTAACCTTTTTCAACAGCTAGGCCCAGTGATAAGTTTGGATTTTCTCTGTTTATAGAAAACTGGTACATCAGCAGATAATAGTACAACTCAATATTTATGGAGTGCTGGCTTTCTGGAAATGGAGGAAACTGGAAGTTATTACTAGAAGGAGTTCATTAAAATATAAACAGGGGTGAAAAGACAACACTGACAATATTTATTTATATATTTATATATTGTTTTTTGCTATTGTCTTGTTATACAACAATGTCAAGGCTATGGTTTGAAAGCAGGATTGGGCAGAAGCTTTTCTGTTGACCCCCTGAAAGGAAGTGAATGGCAGTGGTGTGTAACACCTCTGATGAGCAATCCCTCAGTGTACGAACGCGATGTGATACACTGCAGCGTCTGCTTTAGCAGGACCTGTTCTCTGATTTTGGTATACATAAGCATTAAAATTAGAACTGTTCTATTCTTGTTGTATTTGTTGTGGTGTTTTAAAGAGGTTAGGACAATGAAGAGGCTGAATGATGTGTTTTGGAAACGACTGAGAAATTTCCTATCAAGTTCAACACTCTAAGGTTACTTTGGTTTTAGCAACTAATAGCTGATGTTTTTTGTCTACCGAATAGGTAAGTATATTTTAGATGTTATGTAAGACTAGCTATATATAGTTATATAGTTATTTTTATATATATATAGTTAAATATATTAATATATTGCATATATTGGAAGATGATGCACTCTTTGGCCCATAACAGTGCATAAAATAAAACCAAACCTATACTGGTTCTACTGTTTCTTATCTGGATAAGTGAGAGAGATCTTATTCGTAATTAGACACTGAGCCATATGTATTTTAGCTATTGTTTTTAAAATTAACTCCTGCTTCAAGTTCTGTTGCTCCAGCCTTTGTGAAGAAGGATTTGAATGAGAAGAAGATGACAAAACAGCACAGGTAAGCAAGAAGAGGGGAAACGGAGCTGTTCTTAGCATAAGGGGGCAGCAAGGAAGTGACAAGGCAAAGACTGTAAAAGATGTGCAACTCATTTGGGTGATTTAGAAGTTTGTGTGTTCTTAAACAAAATTGAAACATGAGATATGATGTCTGGCATTCTGTATTAAAATACTTTTAAGATACCTCAAGATTACATTCTTCCAAATAAACCAAATGCAAAAGTTTCAGCTTGCTCAGTGTTAATGTAGAGCTTCTCTCTGCTTTTATAAGACTTTCCAAAGTCCTGAGATACTTTTGTCTGTGACAGAGTTTGCCTTAGCACAAGTGGCTAAGAGCCCTTATTCCCATCTGCTGAGTGCTTCCTGGGACAGGGAGTTCTCCCAGGATTCTAGAGCTTTCACCAGTTCTTTGATGTCTTTTTTTTTATACAGCTTTCAAAGCAAATACAACGATAAATAACTAAGATTGTGTTAATGTGTAGTAGTTGTGCATAATGCTGTGCACCACAGGACTCCCTCTTTGGGGCTGTCAGTTTGGTCTATCTGTTTTTTCAAAGATACAGGTTAATTATGAGATTCATAACATAACTGTGCAATTATTACAGGATAGGGAATCCTATTGACATTCACAAAAATGAATTAATGAATCACAATGACTTTGAGCTTATTTAGCTTATCATGAAAATTCAACACAAATCTCATGTTTCATAAGTTTGTACTTCCCATGGGTCACCATAGAAGTAATGAGAACATAGTGTACTGTAAAGGGCTCAAACCATTCCTCAGCTGTGGAGTTGCTGCTGAGTATGCTAATAATCTGCTGTTAGACCACTCTATGCTGTGTTTCAAGAGAGAATATTAAAACACATAAAGGATAAATAACTAGAAAAAAACCAGCTTTCTACTGGTGGTGTAAAAGAAGCAAGAGATGATTTAAAGCAATACACGAGCTTTATGCTTTATATTTGCTCTATTCTGTAACGCAGCTGACTTGAAGTCTTGAAGACATTATTATGTTTATTTTGCATGTGGAAGCTCCACAGTGTTAAAGATGTAAAGAACCACACTCTCAGGCAACTTGTCCTCTTGAGCTACCTGGGCTGCTCATGTGAATACTGCCAAATGTGGTTGGGTCCTCAGCATGTTCCTCTCTCCCTTGAAGTGCTCTTCATTATTAGAGAGAGAACTGTACTTTCACACTGAAAGTCATTGATTGATTTAATGTAACTTTTGAGTATTTTTCAGGTAAACTGAAGTATATAAAAAAAAACAAAAATAAAAAAAAATGCCTGTAAGTCAGCGTGGCTCAGGGTTTAACTACATTAGAAATATTAGGTTTGTTGGTATTTGTCCACATTGTGAACTGAAAAAGTGTGCTAAAAAGTGTAAAGAAGATCCTAAAGTCAGCCAACAAGTATTTTCTGAATGACATTTCACTGTAAAGTCTCTGAATGCTTTTACTATTACAATGACTTAGATTGAATTACTTTAAAATTATATCTGGATGAAGAATGAGATGAATGAATGAAATCATGCTTGCATCTGCCTAACTAGTTTTGTTTTATTTTGTAAAAGAGAACAACGTATTTTTATTTACAGTTGTGAGGGAATAACTGAGCAGTGCTGAAGAACCTGCTTAACCTAAGGGTGTGCTCACAGATTGAACAAGCGCTTATGCCAATATCTTCAGATCTGCTTTAGCATCAAAGCAAGCCCTGGTAACCCCAGCACATTCAGACTGAAATGAGGGAGGCACAAGAGAATGTTGCCAAGAGAGAAAAATCTGAATTCTGGCAATTCTGAATTGTAAACGTAGGTGGAAGATGGTAGATAAGGAGAAGGCGTGGTAGAAATCAAGTGAATCCTCCTACTCCCATAATAAAGTGGAAGAAATCAAGTGTCATGTACTCTGGATGCCTGTGATGCCAAGAAGAATAGGGTGGGGTTAGTCCTTCGTGTTTGTATCTTATTTTTCCCTTTTCAGCTTTCTTGCCTTTGATTTTGGCTGCTTTCTACAGATTCCCCACTGCTGATTCCCATATTCTCCTGGAAGTTCCTGTGTCTCACAGCCCAGAAGGCCACTGTTTCTGTTCCTCTCTTATTTTTGGATCTGTACAAGAAATTAATTTTTGTCTTGGTCACTTTGCTAAGTAATAACAACAACAACAGTTATAATTCCTGCACACCATTAAATCACAGTTTTTCTTTACCAAGCTGAAACCCACATGAATTGTTGCTGTTTGTCAGGTGATGTTCTCCTTTTGTTCTGAACATTTCAGCTTTTTGTATGCTTTAAAGAAGTTGCTCTGGATTACAGATATTTTATTCCCATTCTGCCCAAGATAACTGGAAACAACATCTTCTTAAGGCATCATGCAGCTGCCCTCTTAGGTGTGCACCTCTATGGTGCAGCAGGGGCTCCCTTGGTTGTGTTCAGTCACTCCTTTGGTCACTGTTCCACTTTGCAGGAATTCTTTAATGCTCACTATTCAGCAACTTCAACCTTTTCATCCATCTTGTCAACAACTAGATAATGGAGTAATTTTCTCCTTACCCCCTCATCCTTCACACATGCTGGATAAAAGTATTTCATACAGAGTGAAATATCATTAACATGAGAGAGAGCCCCATCCCTCCCTCCCTGTACACCTCTTTGAATGCCCTAGGGCAAGGCACTTCCAGAAATGTTGGTTCAGATGCCATCAGCCAGAAAAGGCAACTGATCCCACACAACCCAAGTGAGCTTGCTGACAACCAGGCTTTTGCCAATAAGGGGTTGACACTGCTGCTTCCTCAGGCAGTTTTGTGAATCTGCTCCCCCTTTGCCCCTGCTAATTCTCTCCAGATGAAACCAGTTGACCACTTAACAGTTCCGGGATGACTAAAGCAGCATTTCCCAGTAATTTCACCCTCCTCCACTCTACTGCTGACACTGCTCCTTTGTGGCATTCTTGTTTCTTTAGCACGTCTCTCCATTCTTTCTTCCTCATCTCTATATTCCCTTTTCCTTGCTACATTCTTCCTCCTTCGTGGGCTCTTTTGAGTTGCCTTTCCAATGTGGTTCTGCTCTTTTCTTTGAAGTTCCCACTTCCATGGTCTAAGTCACTGGGACACAGAGCTCTTCAGGGTTGGGTCATAATACCCAAGAGATCTCTGAGTGAGTGACTTTAGCGATAGGAAACATTTTACGTAGGCCACTTAGCAGTGGAATTCATCTGGGAAGAGCATTTTCCTGTCATGAATATGCTGTTTATGTTTAGCTGGCATCATATCTGCCTGTCTCTGTGATGATGATGTGGTAATAGTACCCTTGGTGTCTCTACAGCATTGTACATAGACATGGGCTCTGTGGGGAAGATTCAGCTTGAGACCTAATTCCTTTCATTGTCTTCTCCAGAGTAGTTCGTGGGGAATACTGGCAAACAGTTTCCATATACTAAGAACAAACAGTAGTGCTACAAGGTCATCTTCCCTTTCAACACTTGGTGTTCAGTTTGCCCAGACCTATCACTGCTTCAAGTGTGTTATACTGAAAAGGGGCTTTTGTGCTGTCAAAACAACAGACATGAATAAGCTTCCCCAAAGTAACTAATTCTTAGGTTCAGCTTGAGCAAGGGAACAGCTAATGCTGGAGTCTGAGCTTACCCTGAGGTTGAGCTGTTGCAGGCCCTGGGTTTTCTATGGTCATGCTGGTGTAGGCAGAGCAGCTTGCAACACTGCACTGAATGAAGGAAGCACATATTGGGCCTGATGTACTTTCAAAAGATGCATTTCCTCTTTTCCCTGGTGATTCCCTACATACACTGAGAAATGTGCAACTCAGCAGGCACCCTGCATTTCATGTGTTCAGGTGCTGCATGCATGAACAATGAGATACTTAACACCAGTTGGCAACACAAAGTTGGCATAAAAATGATCTGAGGCTTTCCAGTTCTTTTCTGAATTGTCTTTAACATGTCTTCTTTTCAAAAGAAGAATTGTCTTCTTTTAAAATTGGTTCTAGATTTGGGCTTTGAAGATCTAGGGTAAAACATGTTTTAAGCTCACAGTTACTATGTGGTTTTGGAAAATAAAACAAAAGATCTGTTTGAAAATGTTCCCCTTTAATCTGTGCCAGCAGTAAGTGATCAATACCAAGTTGTACCAAGCAAGAAGAACGAATATCTTGCTATTGATAGAATCAAAGAATCATAGAATAGTTAGGGTTGGAAAGGACCTTAAGATCATCTACTTCCAACCCCCCTGCCATGGGCAGGGACACATCCCACTAAACCAGGTCACCCAAGCCTCTGTCAAACCTGGCCTTGAACACCACCAGGGATGGAACATTCACAACATCTTTGGGCAACCCATTCCAGTGTCTCATCACCCTTACAATAAAGAACTTTCTCCTTATATCCAATCTAAACTTCCCTTCTTTAAGTTTTAACCCGTTACCCCCTGTCCTATCACTACAGTCCCTAATGAAGAGTCCCTCCCCAGCATCCTCATAGGCCCCCTTCAGATACTGGGAGGCTGCTCTGAGGTCTCCACGCAGCCTTCTCTTCTCCAGGCTGAACAGCCCCAACTTTCTCAGCCTATCTTCATACAGGAGGTGCTCCGGTCCCCTGATCATCCTTGTGGCCTCCTCTGGACTTGTTCCAACAGTTCCATGTCCTTTTCATGTTGAGGACACCAGAACTGCACACAATACTCCAGGTGAGGTCTCACGAGAGCAGAGCAGAGGGGCAGGATCACCTCCTTCAACCTGCTGGTCACGCTCCTTTGGATGCAGCCCAGGATACGGTTGGTTTCTGGGCTGTGAGCGCAGAGTGAAGCCAGCTCATGTTCATTTTCTCATCAACCAGCACCCCCAAGTCCTTTTCCACAGGGCTGCCCTGAATCTCTTCTCTGCCCAACCTGTAGCTGTGCCTGGGATTGCTCCGACCCACGTGTAGGACCTTGCACTTGGCATGGTTAAACCTCATGAGGTTGGCATCAGCCCCCCTCACAAGCGTGTCAAGGTCCCTCTGGATGGCATTCCTTCCCTCCAGCGTGTCAACCGAACCACACAGCTTGGTGTCATCGGCAAACTTGCTGAGGGCGCACTCAATCCCACTGTCCATGTCACCGACAAAGATGTTGAACAAGACCGGTCCCAACACCGATCCCTGAGGGACACCACTTGTTACTGGTCTCCAGCCGGACATTGAGCCATTGACCACAACTCTTTGCATGCAGCCATCCAGCCAGCTCTTTATCCACTGAGTGGTCCACCTCTCAAACTGATGTCTCTCCAATTTAGAGAAAAGGATGTCATGCGGGACAGTGTTGAATGCAAAGATGTATAAGCTGATCTTGCAGGGATACCTCCCATCTACAGCACATGGCAGGTGTTGAAGGCGAACAAGTGGAGCTCAAGTCTTCTAGAATTATTTTATCCATTTCATCAATTAACTTCTCTAGTTTTTTTTAATCTTCTATTTGAACACAGCCCAAAATGATAAGGTCTATTTCATAATATGTATTATCAGAATACAAACATGAATTAATAGAATTAATAATTTGTTTGACTTAGCTTTCTAGGTACCTTAATCACCAATCTATCTTAAAGGACATTAACATGCCTGAGGTGAGAATTTTACTGAATAATACAGACTTCTTTTTTTTTTTTTTTTCTGTTGGTCTTAAGTGTTGAGGCTTTCTCAGTCTTACAGACTTGGAAGTTCAAGTTTTATTAGCTAGCAGAATACCATTAGATTTAACACATTTTGCACAGCCTCACTTCCATATCGCACTGAGAGGACTGGAATCTTAAAACTAATATATACATGAGCACAGATTCTGGGGAAAGCAGATTTGGGATGCATTTTTCTGGCACAACTCTGCCTGTCCTCTTTTCACAAACTCCATGCATAAATTGTAGGTTTGTCTGAAGCAGGTAAAAAAGACAGATTTTGAATGCAAGAACAAAACACACAGAAGGAGCTTTAGACTTCATTTGCTGTTTCCCTTATTCATTGCACAACTAAAATAATGACATGAAATTATTTAGCAGTCTGTGATTATTACAGACAATGGAAGGAGATTGTTTATCTGCTCCTTTCTACAATGATGTGAATGCTATGCAGCTGACTTATGTTAATAACCATTAAATCAGTTCTCCCTTAGTCTGTTCAAGTCATTTACTACTAAGGGAAATTTTTGTAGTTCAAAATTTCAGCTTTTTTTCCTTAGTTCAAAAATAATAAATCTCTGTGATCAAATTTATGACCAGTTAATATCTCTTAATTCAAAAATAACAAAAAATACTGAACTAACATATAATTTTTAATGACTGATGCTGTCCCCAAAGATTGGACCTCAGCTTTTTCCTCAGCTCTCTTCCCTGTACCCTGTCTATGTCTACGGCCAGAAGCAGATGCTGAGGGAAGAGAGGAAATGCAGGGAAATGCAGGTGTTATCCCAGAGATCCACTCCTGCCTCCAGCTGTTTGCAGCTCAGCAGCTTCCACCATTCTTCACTTGGGAGTTCTCCTGCAGAATTAATGCCTCACACTGTAATTTCTATCCCTTTTCTTCAAAACTCAATCACCTATGAAATCTGAGATATGCAAAATGAAAGCCATAACTGGGCAATTTTCACATATTAGTGACCACAAATGAGACAAGTGTAATTTTAATGAGCTTGATCTGGTTAGCACTACTCCTGGGATATTTCTAGTATCCTGCTGTAATGATGACCATTAAGAGGAGAATTTGATGCATAGACAGACTTTCCAGACATGGTGAAGACTCAGATACTAGTTAGGAGCTCATCTCTCTTTTGTTTAAACCTTTTCACCATCTCAATTCTACCACTGAAGGAATGTGAAAATGTAAATTCTCTGCAAGCAAGTGAAGGTGAGTACATTTGGTTGTGATAAATGCAAACAAATTTCAAGCAGGGTTTTTTTTTGTAAGCCAGCGATGGCAGCAGACTGTATGAGTCTTTATCCTCTATCTTTTTTTAACTCCTTCTCTGTGTAAGTTCCACTTGTCAGTGAAAGAAAATGGGGATGAGGGGTGGTACATCAATACATCAATAGATGTATCATACGCCTTGCTGGAGTAGGAAGACAGTCAACAGATGTGTGTGATACTTCAGAGGGGGTGTTGCAGTCTGCACAAAGGTTTATCAGGGTGAGGTGAGCTCTTTGTAAGGCTACCTGAATAACACCCAGATTGTGAGCGCCTGCAGCTGTCTGTATAGAGATCTGAGGCACGCTGAGGCCCAGAACTGCACAGAGACTTGTAACTTCCAGATACCATCTTCTGCTCATTGCCATGGGATTTGGAAGGGGAGTAGTAAAGGGTGGCTTAGTCCCATCTTGTACTAAGTATATGCTGCCAAAAGAAGAATGGAGGACAAGCATCTCTCTTTTTAAGCCAAGAGATTATGTCCTGGCTATCTGTATTTAATCAAGGTTCAGCATTGCTTGAAATGGAAAAAACCCCTTCGTGCCAGGGAGATGGTGTCATATCTCCTGGTAGATATCTAATCCTACTGCTAGGTCCCTTGGTTTTTGTTTCAAATCGTTAATGAAATCAAAGCATATCCTGGGCCTATCCAGGGAGTGGCTTAGTTTGTGTAGCTGAAGAACAATCACAAGACAATTTTCTAAAAACAATAGGAGATGAAAGAGGAAGTTTAAACCACTTCCCAGTTGAGAAAACACAATTCTGCTGATTCACATCTGTGCAGAACTATAGTTTTTTTTCCGTTGCCCAGTTGTTCTCAGATTGCCAAGATTGTATTAATATGAGAGTGTAATAGGACACTCCCAGATGTAAAGCCCGGTAATCAAACACAAATACTTTAACTATAATTATCTCTTCAAATTTCATCTTAGGTTTCAGTTTTTAGCTTCCCTTCCTGTCATGTTATTTGTACGAATACCGTGGTGTTATTCAAGGATGCTTGGCCAGAAAAACCACATTTACTGATGCACCACAGATTCTGAAAGGGTGTATCAACAATAACACGGATACCATTCAGAGTTCAGAAATTCAGTCTGTGCAGGATGTGAACGTTTAATTGAAATAACCTATTAGCTAGGTAAATTGAACACTGCCACTGTGAACACACAGAAGGACATTGTGGCCTTTACAAGTTAGCTCTTGAGTCCTTCATAAAAGCAACTGCTGGCCAACCCTTGTCCTTTTAACCTAAGCAGACAGGTCACAAAAAGAGAGTTCGAGATGTAACAAAAGCAGCACTTTCTGTACAAGATATACCCTCCGTAAATGAGGAACTTCAGACATTTTCACCCTCCAGTTTCGTAATACAAAGACGATGAGAAAAAAATCTCTAATAGATCTGACCTACCTACAGGAACTGAGATAGTATATAGGCTTTTAAGTAACATTAATTGGCCACTTAGGATTCAATGTGTGTAGTTTGGAAGGAAATACAATCACATACATTGTGATTCGCCCTCATTCAAATAAAAACTAAAAATCCTGTTCACTCCAGAGGGCACCATTATTTAGTTTGAGTAAAGCACTTGCTCAGGTCCTGCTCTGAGCAGTGCAGTACTGAGAAACAGCACAGGACAGAAGCATGTATGTTTCCATGAGTGGTGAGCAGCTGACAAGGAGTCCTGAGGAGCAGCTGAGCTACTTCAGCAATGGTGGTTGTCTCCAAGCAGGACAAAATAGCTCTTGGATTTCTTCCAAGTAACTCTTCTTGCACAGACACTCTTGATCATCTCCCATGTTTTGCACACTCATTTAAATAGGAGTTTAGCCACTCTTGCATAGCTGGCAGATCATAAGCTCATAATAATAGCTGTTATTTTGCACAGGTCTCATAATTAAAGTCTAGGATTAATGGTAGAGTGAAGTTTCCTGAATCATTGGACAGTCTTTTGGCTTTTCCACAATCATTTTGTGAAGTAAGAATGCCCATAGATCTTAATCCTGTCCCTAGATATGTCCTGTCTATCTCTTATGTACTTCTACAATAGGACAGGTCATTTGGCTTGCTCCAGTACAGTGGGAACATAGCAGAGTAGCAGGACAGACTGTCACTCTAGTGCTCACGACAATGTTAAGGGAATCTGCTTCCAATTGAAAAGACCAGAAAATCTAGGTTACATCCAAACAGGCTGAATGCACAAAGCTTCAAAGTGATTACTGGCTCTCACTAATATTCTAGCTTTAGCTTAATGATTCATTAATTTTTACTGGAAGCCAGGACTATTTTCATAAACGGATCGTGGCAGCAACCACCTGTTAAAAAACAGTTATTTGGACTTCTTGTTTCTTTCTGGGAACTGAAGTTCTTGAAAGACACAATTTTTGAGAATTTTTCTGGCTTTATGCAAATTACCAAGTAAATCAGAAAAAGTTGCTCATCTATGTCATCATTATTCTGAAAAAGAAATAAAAATCAGGTTTTATAGCTTATTACTCTACTATTTCTATAGCTGTTATCTCTCAAACAGCCCCACATGCAGGGTGCTTGACTTGCACCTCACTGCATGTGCTATATTCATGGATGCTTATTAGAAGAAATACAGACTGTGACCTATTAGTTAAGATCTTTGTTCACATGTGTGCATGTCTCTGCTGTTTTGGTTTAAGATATTTGCAAGTTAGTTGAAATGGGTTAAAAATTAAAACTTCTTCATGTGAAAAACAGTCTTTAAAAACATGAACTTGTCCATCTCTTACTTTCTGTTTTCTCTTCCCATTATAACGTGACCACAGAGATATGGAATCAAAAGGGAGTAGGAGAGCTCTGAAATTAAGCAACAAAGAAGTTGAGAATAAGAAAGAGATTAGCTGGCTTTAAATATTTTAATTGTAAATAATTCAATTGTAACTTTAAGCAAAACACTATACTTAAATTATTCAACTGTTAATTTTTGGCAATTTCCTGTCAAGTTCTAGTGTGCATGTAGTACATGCACTAGTACTATATGTACTAGAAAAGGATTATTTTAACATAGCTGTCATGGTTTAAGCATGACACACAGCACTGTTATCAAACTTGACATATATTTGGATAACATCACTGCACATCACAACCTCTCAGCAATTACTGGAAATCTACAGAGACTTAAAGATGGGACTGGAATGGTCCTTTCTAAGAAACAGATTTGAAAGCCATTTTATTGGTTTCCATGGGGAGTAGCAACAAAAATACTGGCAATGAACCTATCAGGGGAGTTTATGGGAAACACTTGATCTAATGGACATGACTTCCTTCCTTTCTTTTTTTAATAACTGCAAACGCCAAGCATAAAAATACACATTTCATGAGTGAAAAATGAAAGAAACAGTTTGCACTTATTTTAAGTTACGTTATTTGACTAAAAAGAGCTCAACAGTCACTGCAGGAATTTGCAAAGCTTCTAGTTTTTGAAGGCATTTCTTAATAGAGCTGTCACAGCTAATATGAAAGTTGAGGGTGAAGATGAATCAGATTATGCAGCAGAGAATAAAAATCTTCACTAACTTGTAGCGTTCCATTCAGAAGGAATTTTTTTTTGTTCATATCATTAGGAGTTACAGTAAATCTGCAAGATGTATAATATTACAACCCTGGAACATTATACAAGCTTGTAAATTCTTATATGCAATACTCAGAATAAAAGACCAGTTGTACTGTTATTTACTATGGTGCATGCAGCACAAACTATCTGTGTTTAAATGCAGATTGTACAGTGTTGTGAAGTAAATAGGGCCAAATTTAAGGTACAGCTTTTACAAAACTAGAAATTGGGAATATTTAATTCACCAGGAGTTCTGTAGAAGTTGAAGGAGCTGAAATAATTTCTGGCAATTTAAATTCATCCTGACACAGAAATGATGTCATTAACTTGAGTCATGGGAGAGGGTCTGTGCTCTGTGCTCTACCCTTCCTGAGATTCCCTTTCAGATATGAGTTGTGCAGACAGCCAGGAAAATGCAGTTTTGGACATCTTGAGTTCTCCTTTTGCCTTAAGATATATGCCTCTCCGGGAATAGACATACATGTCACAGATGTTAATCAATATTTTTTAATGCAAAAGGCTATCTGCAGGACCCTTTGAAGGCTTTCAGCTTGTGTGTATCTTTTCTGTGTCTCTGTGCTGCATTATCCAGTCATAATTCTTCTTTTCTTGACCAAATTCCGACATGCTGCTGCTAGCCCCACTGTCCTTCCCCCCCCCCCCCAAATTTCATCAGAGCTCATTAGTCCTGTGCAATTGAGTTGAAAGTTGGGAAGCATCCTAGCGGCTCAGCTGGTCTCCTGCTACAGGCAGACTTCATCCAGATCCCAGGTCTGAAAATCAACAGTGTTGGCCTTTTCAGGAGGCAGAAAATTCTGCCCTATTGCCTGGGTGAGATGGCTGTGCCACGTGTGACCACAGAATCCTAGAATCAGCTAGGCTGGAAAAGACCTTTAAAAGCATCAAGTCCAACCATTACCCCAGGACTGCCAAGACCACCTCTAAACCACATCACTGAGGGCCTCATCTGCTTCAAAGAGAGCGCATTTTTATAATTGATCTCATTTAATGCTAGTAGTGGCCAAGTCCCCTAACCTAACTGCTAGTTTGTGTGTCATTGCGGTAGAATATTTTCTTTCAATATGATATCCTGAAAATGATATCTGAACTTTATTGTATATCTTATTGAAATTTTATGTTGTTGTGTGCTTATTGTAGAAGAAGCTTTTTTTCTCTCTCTTTTTTTTTTAAATAAATTAAATAGAAAGCTATAATTTTGCAAGTGAAATTCTTGGATAGATACCTTGGTTTAAAATAGGACTTTTATTTAGTTTTATTAAAACTGCTTGGATATATCTTGACTGTTATGAGTCTTCCAGACTGACTGATTTGGAGATCAGGGCAGTGCAGGTGTTGTCCATATCACCACCCATCCCATTTGTACCTCACCCATGTTGGGAAAGGCTGCCAGTCAGTCAGGGACTCTCACTCATTGAAACCGCAGAGTAAAAAGTTTATTCAAACCAGCCCCAGAGTCTGCAGGTGAATAGTGGCTTTGTGAGAGAGGTGCTCAGGAGGAGCCAAGCTCTGCAACAGAGAGGTTCATAGGGTTTTTTTAGGAGCTCATCCTATCTGAGGAATTGAACTAGGGTAACCTTGGCTTGCTTGCTATTTATACAGCACTAACACCCCTAGGGACAACTCTGTGTGTATCTATGAATAACTGCTTAAAATAGTAGCAAAAAGTCCAAAGCTTTCAAGTTTGGGTAATGAGATTGTTTTTCGTATCCAGCTAGTGCGATACAGTAGTGGACAATCTCTCCTGTTATGGCATAGGTTCCCATACTTGCTCTGAAATTCTTTGGCAATAGTGCTTTTAAAATGCTCTGACTACCTAACTGGAGTGTCTGAAGTGGAAGGCAGTTAACTCCTCAGTAGAAAGAGCAAGCCGCTTGCAGGACATGATTCCAACTTAGAGGAGGTTGAATCATCTGTGGATATGGCTCTTTTTTGTGACTTTTTTTTTTTCCTTTAAAAAGTATCTCCATTTCAGGATGGCTCTTTTTGTAGTGAAAGCAGAGATAGAGAGTTGGAAAGTCTGGGCTTTAATCCTAATGGTTTCCTGTTTGGACAAATCACTTGCCCTGTGTGCATTTCATTTTGCTTTTTGGTTTTCTGCCTTATTTTCTGATTTATAAGTAGTGAATGTTCATCTCGGAAGGGTACTGTTCAAAATGTGAAGAAATTTCAGTTTCTCAGATGAAAGATCCTATATAATCTTAACAAATTATATTTAGCAGTTAATAAAGTCTACAATTAGACAGGAAAACAACTTTTTTAAGCTTTTGTATGTCCGGTTTCATGTATCTGTTGTAAGCCCTACATTTAAAATGAAGGGAACTTAGTCAATTTGCCATTGATTTTTATCTGAATCTGATCAAATCCCACATGGTAAGTGAACTACAAACACCTGCGTTTTCATCCTTTTCCTAATTGCATCTCAGTTTTTCAAGCGTCTATAAGCAAACTGAAGCTGTGATTATCTAAGTAGAAATTGTGTTCCCATGTGGAAACTCTGTGAAACCGGTGCAGTATTTCAATTTTTTTTCAAAGACATTCTGTAAAAATACTGAAAACAAGAGTAAAGCTTCTTCTGATGGTCTGTTCTCTGTTTCCACCCCAGCCTTAGCTCTCAAATTCTCTGCTCAGACAGTAAGCCATGCTGTCTTTACGTGCACCCTGTCCAGGCCAAATTCCTACTCATGGCAATGGTCGTTTTGCTTGCAGAAGGGCTGAGGGACAAAGTGTCAAAGCCAAGAAAGAGCTCTGGTTTGCAATGACGTTTCTGGGGACAGAAGATCACTGCTTGAGCTCTACAGACGTGTGTATTCTGCATCCTACAATTGTACAGCAATTCAAGAAAGGTTGCAGTAAGTTTGGCAGTGAGATTGTTGTATTGCTTAGGTGATATGGTTTGTCTCTCTGTGCACGCCAGCTCTTCAGAGGCATAGAGTTCCCTTGACTGAGGATCTAGGACTAAGCAGAAAAAGAATAAAGTCACTGAAGAGTTCCTAAGCATTGGTTTAGATCAGTGAAGTGTACATGAACTTTCCCTTCTAATCCAGGAGAGGGAGCTAACTTTCTAGCCATCACCACTGGCACGCTGCACTGGGAGAGGTTTTTTCGCAGCTGATATCCCATGTCTGACTGATTATTCACATATGCTGTCCCTGAAGGAGAGTCATCTTGAGAGTGCAAAACCACCCTCTCAAAGCATTGGTTACCTCTGTTTAGTGCAGTAAATATAATTACATGACATATTCTTGACAGGGGAGTATTTATTGTTAATGTACTTTGTAATTTAAACACTGTTATGTATTGTTTGCTCTCTTTCCCCACTCCTCTGCCTTTCGCCTATTTAGGAATATTAACAGAGCCTGAATTCAATTGTTTCTCTACTACAGCAAATGCTGCTCCCTGTTGCACTGCGGGAAAGCAGGGCAGTGACACTCCGCACCACAACAGCAGGGGTGTTCGCAAGTTCCTTTGCTTGCAGCTTGCTGCCAGCCTTGGTTAGTGTCAGATGCATGGGCTGAAATGTGCGTGAAGCAGTGAGGGAAGCTGGAAAACAGCTTGTAGAGTCCAGCTGGAAGAGCGTGTCCACGCTGCTGGGCCCTACTGCCCTGTGCTCTGCAACCTCCTTCCTCCAAAGCTTTATGGCTTTAAACTGGCAGAGGGGAAATTTACATTAGAGATTAGAAGAAATTCTTTACTATGAGGATGGTGAGGCCCTGGCACAAGGTGCCCAGAGAAGCTGTGGCTGCCCCATCGCTGGCAGTGTTCAAGGCCAGGTTGGACACAGGGGCTTGGAGCAAGCTGCTCTAGTGGAAGGTGTCCTGCCCATGGCAGGGGATCGGAACTGGATGAGCTTTAGGGTCCCTTCCAACCCAAACCAGTCTGGGATTCTATGATTCTGCCTTGGTCAGCTGATACTACAGCACCGGCCTGGTCTGACACAGGACAAAAAGAAATCCCTGGTTGTTGAAACAAGTTAATGAGTTAGAGAAGAGCACAAAAGAAAGAAGGGTGCTGGGCTGGGGTGTTTTATGGGCCCACAGAAGGGAAATGTGCAGGCAATTGTAAAGAACATCTGCCCAAGGCCTGTCCTGGAGAGTCACTGGCCCCAGGCATGTTCCTTGTGCTCATGCACCTCCCACAGCCACATGTCCCCGAAAAACGGGAAAGCATGAGGCTGAGCTCACTGCCTGGGCACCTCGGGGCATCCTGCCAGGACCTGGCCCAGGCACCCAGCTCTGGTCTGGGGACCCCAGCCCCTGCTGAGTCAGCAATCCCCTGGCTGTCTTTTTCTCTCTCCCCCTTACTGTCTTCCTCCCCTCTTGCTCTCTCCCTTTCTTAATCCCACTCTGTGTGCCTTCTCTCTCTGACACACAAGCTGTGTGTGATTTTAAGCTGTAATTGTTAAGTAGAAGACTTTGAAAACCTGCCATGTGCATAATAGAAAAGTTCAGACCCTAGAAAGAAAATGGAAAGAAAACTAAAGCACTGGGCTTTTTTTTTTTTTTTTGTGGGCCTGAATTACTTGATGAGTTTCATTAATAATAATTAGTTATAGTCTAACCTTGTGATTTTGGGTGCTTGAGGTTGAAGAAAATGTGGACTGGGAAGAGTAGCTCTGAAGCACTTTATTTGCTCTCTGCACAGAGCCCAGCATCTCTGAAGGCATAAACAACCGAGTGAAGAGCAGATGGAATCATTTTTCTGTGTTAGTTATTTTAATACAAAGGAACTTGGGGGAAACTACTATGGAAAATAAAAAATCAATTTGCCACATATTTAAAACAAATAAAACATGAAAGTTCAAGAGAAAGGGAAAAAAGTTTTTAAGCCTTTGAATGTTTTTCATGTTTGTTTCACAATAGGCTGATGTTAGTAAACAAGTAAAACCAAAGGCAGGAGAAATTCTCCATGTCATGTTATCTAGCAAGAAATTTGGATCCAGTTTAGCAAGGAGTAAATAACCACTGTGGGATTGAGTATAGTAGGGCGGTATGTTAGCACACAAGTGTGCGTAAGTTGAGTTGGTAACATAACCTTGATCTATCTGTGGTGAGAAAATAATATGGGGAGCCATCAGTGCTCTTGACTTCTTGAAATGGTCTGACTTGTGATAGTAGTCAGCTCGAAAACACAGCCCACGTCACTGGAAAATACTCAGTAATACTTTAATAGTCCTCTTGAAAACTCTATCCATGAAGAATGGCCCTTTAAAGCTTAGTGGAGTTAATTGCAGCAAACAGTTTATTGTGCTAATTAGGGCACTTTTTCTGTTAATTATCCATGAAGACTGAGCATTTTGCTGAATTATTTATTTGGAATTATTTGATTAATAGGGCGTGAAAGCATATTTCAACCTTGAGAACTATCTGCCATGGCTATTACTTTAGAATTCACTGTTCACACTCTGTAATTAGCTAGATAAGTCATGTGGGTTTGTTTTGCTGCGGTTGGACCTCTCCCAAATTAATAGTTTTCAAGAAAGATGGGCATATACTGAAATGAATACATATTGCCTGAGTGATCATCCAAATTCTAGAGAGTAACACACTTTTAAATTAGAAAAGCAGGACAAAGAAACAAGCCTATTGTGTTCACTGTCATAATGTTTTGTGCACAGCTACAGATAAGGAATGTCTGCTGACCGCCGTTCCAGGTATCCTTTATTGTACAGACCAGAACAATTCCTCCCCAATTAGAACACTGTACTTTGCAATTATTTTATCACATGCATCTGCTCCATGAAGCCAACATTGTAACTCTGTTAATTGTCACATTATGTTGGTATTTGTAATAATCCTTTGCTGTGGAGCTTTTATCCAAGTGAGGAATGGTATTGAAAGCTGTTTGTTAGGAGAGTGTGATTGTAAGAACTGTCCAGTACTGGAAACCCATGACCACCAGCGGCATTGCAAGACTGCTGCCGGCATGTGATACTGAATGGTTTGAGGAAGGAGGCAGAGCCTGGCCTGGGTGTGTTGGGCCATGCCATGGCCCCCCATGAAACACTGTGGATGCGTTTCTGCATGTGCTCTGGAAACCTGTGCCTTATTGCTCAGTGGGTACTAACCAGAATTTACCAGATTTCTTCTCCGTGAGGGTGCTGAGGTGCTGGCACAGGTTGCTCAGAGAACCTGCGGCTGCCATCCCTGGCAGTGTTCAAGGCCAGGCTGGACAGGGCTTGGAGCAGCCTGGTCTAGTGGAAGGTGTCCGTGCCTGTGACAGGGGTTGGAGCTTGGTGAGCTTTAAGGTCCCTTCCAGTCCAAACCATTCTATGGTTCCATGGTTGACTGGCAGTGTCACTGTGATGCCACTGCATCACTGCTAAGAGGCTTAATGAATATTTTCTCAAATATTCACAGTCATATAACTGGCCCTTTAAATTAGGCAATAGGATTCCAGACACCAGTTACGGCAAAAACGCATGATGTTCATCTCCATTATCTCTGTTATTTAAGGCTTTCAGAAAACCACTAACCCTAACTCCTACACTCAAACAAGCACACACTAGCACACAGAGTTAAGCCAACTTTTTAACTCCCAGTCATTAAGGATGTCAAAACATTCTGATATATGATATAAACTCATTATGAGTGGATTTCATTTTTATTAATGTAAGGGTTAGGTTGTGAAGAACAGAAGATTTTTTTAAGCCTCTTACTCCTTAGAGACAATGTGATTTGGTGGTTTAACATTGTAACATTTTAAAGGGCTTGTTAAGCCCTAATCAGAGCACATTAAGCACTAACATTTTTAAAGTGCATAATAAGACCTAAACATTTTAATAGCATATTAACTTGTAACATAAACCAAACACAGTCACTGTTGTCTTTTTCCTAGTGTTTTTCCTATAACAAGTTCAAACAAGTAACTGATACTTTTAACAGCTATTAGAAAGTTGAGGCGTTTTGCTTGTCCTTCCTGTTAAAAAAAAAAAAAAAATCCAGGAAATTTCTGCATAAGAACTTTTGTTTGGAAAGAAATTTTAGAATTGGCATGGAAAAATTTGCTTTGAGAGTTCCTGTTGTTAAATGATAACAAATGGAGTATGCCACTAGAGAAAAGACCTTAGTGAAATGAGGTTTTGTGCTGGGAAAATGGTTTTGCTTGAGAAGTTTTACTCAGATCTGATAATTTTGGAGTCATCTGTGAACAAGAACCATGGGATGGGTTCTTGCCAGTGATAAAGGTTCATGGAAAATCTGTGGGAGAATTTTTTCTTCTCCTTTTTTTTTCCAATATAATCTCCTGCATGTGATTCTGGAAAAGAGGTGCCAGTTCATTGATACTGCAGTAATTTCCTTTGAGGGGAAAAAAAAAAGAAAGTACAATGTAGCCTCTGAGCGTCTCTCCTGAATTGGTTTGGAACCTCTTGATGAGTGATTCCAGGCACACCTTCCCTCCAGGGAACTGAGCGCACCACCTCTGCAACTATCCCAGCCTCTCCCAGGTTATGGCAAGGCATCTGATCCACCTTTTGGACCTTCGTCTTCCCCATGGTATTGTGAGGGGAAGTCGTGACTCAGTCATTTCAGCTCAGGTTAGGTTGCAGCTGCTCCTGCTTTCCTACAGTGGCTGTGACCCTGATGCCTTCTGTGGTGGTGGCAGGAGGAGGATGACAGTGCTTTTGGAAAGCAGTTCATAAAATGAGTTTGTAGACAGCTGGGAGAGGCTGGCTCAGAGCTGTGTGCATAGTAGAATCATAGAATTGTTAGGGTTGGAAAGGACCTTGAGATCATCAAGTTCCAACCCCCTGCCATGGGCAGGGACACCTTCACCCTAGACCATGTGGTCCAAGGTTCTGTCCAACCTGGCCTTGAACACTGCCGGGGATGGGGCACTTACCTGACTGGTAGTGGGCTACATCCTCCCTTGATGTGGATAGTCACAATGTTGTGGAAATACACTTATGAATTTGGTCCATTAGCTGTGGTATCCATGCAACTGCCTCTGCGTTACTGTCCTGCTATCAGGAGAGGACAAGGCACTCTCACTCAGTGGCCTGAAAATATGCATTGCTGCTGGGGTTGCTCCAGCTCAGGCAGTGTCTCTCCATGGCTCCCAGTCTAGCAGGCAGTGAGCAGCCTGCTTGGATTGTCTCATTAGGACATACTGAAACCTCAGCACAGCTTTAGCAATTGCAGGTCATTCCAGTCTAGGTCTGGTCAGGGAGTGAGTCCCACAGTAGCTCCATCTCTAGCACTTGCATGTTTGCTCTTCGTAGAAAATGCTCCCTTTACTGTAACTCTGACAGGGCACCTTCTGAAGTAAGACGTGATGTGAGGAGGGCTGTGGAGGGGATGAAAAGGACCTTAAAAGCGAGAACAGAGCCCCACTGCATGTACACAGCAGAGCCTTAACTCTGTAGGGATTTTTCTCCATCATCTGGGGAAAAGTTGTGCAGTCAACAGCAGCAAGGGGCTTGCCTGCAAGGGACCTGTGTTAGGTCGAATCTAGTCTTCAAAGAAACTAATGGAGCAATGTGGAGCTTGCCTTATGTTGGGGCACTGTTGCTCTGATGCAAAAATGCCTTTTTGTTTGCTTGACTGTTTATTTATTAGTTAAAATAGAACATAGAGCCCCATCCTTATTCTGCAACAAAAGTGACCACAGAGAGGAAGAGTAACGTAACTAAAAATGTTTAACTATACAAGTGTAATTGTACCATGTAACAGGGGAGATGTTCCTGTAGAGTCAAGCTCCAGTCAGACAGAGACAAAATTTTAAAATGCTGTAGACCTCACTCATAGAAATAACTCTCTGTAATCTCATGTTAACAATTTTTTATTTTTAGTAAATAACCTGAGTCAATAAAAGCAAAGGTCTGCATGTTTGCATGAACTGTATTCTGGCATTAACGTGACAGATACACTGCAAAATGTGAGATGTCTGAGAGGAATGAACCAAGGCTGAGGATGTACTGATGCTGTTGTAACCCATGATTTGTGGAATGATGCAAAAGATGTTCTTCAGACCTTTAGCTCTTTGGCGAACAGAAGAGCAGAGGAGAAAACAGGAAGTCTGCCCAGAGAAAGCTCCAGTTACACTACGGGCTACATCTAGGAAGGTCTGGCTCTCCATTCTGTTTCTCTCCAGATCCTTTCCTCAAACCTGTTTGCCTATTGTAAAAAAACACCTTCACACCCTCCACTCCCCCCCTCAAAAAAAAAAACCAAACAAAAAACAACAACAACAACAACAACAAAAAAACAACTTCAAAACCAAACCAAACCAAACAACAACAAAAAAATAAACAAACAGAAAAACCCAACCAGATTTTATTCTTACTTTGGCTATGGCTCCCTTGTGAGATCCAAATATTACAGTTTAGACTAATCTGGATGGGAACTACCAGCAGAGGATCCCTTGGTGCAAGGCAGACCTTTGCACAGATCAATCTGTGTATCTGTTTTGCTGCTCCTGCAGTCCTGCCAGGGAAGGAGGAAGAGGAGGTGGCATGCTGTAAGGGACTCTGCTCTGCTCTGAGTCATGTTTGGCAGAGGGTCACCTATGTCAGTGGCACCACAGGGAAGTGCCAGATAAGCAACTTGTGTCATCAGGGATCAGAGCTTACTGATGGCTAAAGGGAACTGATAAAGCACTGATGAAGGAGTGGTATGCTGATTTCCTAAGTGCCACTTCTAAAAAGTGATAAAATCTGCACTGCGTGTTCATCCTGATTATTTGTCACTTTATGCTCTGAAGTAGTGTCGGTGTGGAGCAGTGGATATTATCTCCGTGTTTCTGGAAAGGAGCTGTGTCATTCCAGAATCACAGAATGGTTACAGGAGGAAGTGATCTGTGGAGGTCACCATAAAGGAATTCTCTTTTCA
The DNA here is from genome assembly GCF_034315485.1 of Pezoporus occidentalis. Taxonomy (NCBI): domain Eukaryota; kingdom Metazoa; phylum Chordata; class Aves; order Psittaciformes; family Psittacidae; genus Pezoporus; species Pezoporus occidentalis. Next base: position 3,051,534 of record NW_026916253.1, read on the forward strand.
AGCAGGGTCACCTACAGTGCATTTCTCAGGACCATGTCCAGGCATCTTTTGAGTATCTCCAAGGATGGAGATTCCACAATTTCTCAGGGAGCTGTTTACCTTTTATGGAAAACATCTGACATGCCTACAAGCATCTGTGCAGACGCCTGCAGGGCTACCATAGAATCATAGAAGCACAAATAGAGGATGGACAGAGAAATGGGTGAGAGCCCTGAGGAGAAGGACCTGCGGGTGTTGATTGACGAGAAGCTCAACGTGAGCCGTCTTCAGTGTGTGCTCGCAGCCCAGAAACCAACCGTATCCTGGGCTGCATCAAAAGGAGCGTGACCAGCAGGTCGAGGGAGGTGATCCTGCCCCTCTGCTCTGCTCTTGTGAGACCCCACCTGGAGTACTGTGTCCAGCTCTGTGGCACCCAACATGAGAAGGGTGTGCACACGTTGAGTGAGTCCAGAGGAGGGCCACAGAGATGATCAGATGATCAGCACCTTTCCGATGAAGACAGGCTGAGAGAGCTGGGGTTTCTCAGCCTGGAGAAGACCAGGCTCCATTGAGGCCTCACAGCAGCCTTCCAGTACATAAAGGGGCCAACAAGAAATCTGGAGAGATATTCTTTTACCAGGGCATATAGTGATAGGACAAGGGGGAGTGGGTTTAATATGAGAGAGGGCAGATTTAGGTTAGGTATTAGACTATAGTCTTTACTAAGAAGGTGGGAGGCTCTGGCACTGGTTGCCCAGAGAAGCTGTGGCTGCCCCGTCCCTGGCAGTGTTCAAGGCCAGGTTGGACAAGGCTTTGAGAAATCTGGTCTAGTGAAAAGGGTTCATGGCCACGGCAGAGGGTTGGAACTGGATGAGCTTTAAGGTCCCTTCCAACCCAAACTGGTATGTGGTTCTATACCCTGTCCTCTGACAGCAGCTTAGTGCACAATACGTTGTTACACCAGCAGCTAGTTCATCCAATTGCTGTGACCTGATGGCTAGAAGGATAACACTCTTCAGATCAGTATCAACCAATGGCAACATTACACTGCTGCTGCTCCGATTTTCCTAAGTGTGCATCTTTTTAAAGTAGGTGTGTTTACCCCAATTCTGTTTCTGTTTTTAAGGAAAATATCTGACCTGTGCTAGGATGGCATTTGTTGACTGACTCTTGATACTCAAGTACCTGTAGATAATCTTTGTGTGACCGTAGGCCTGCTTTAATTGAGCATGTTTCATATATAAAAGCCAAGAAATATACTGTACTTCGTGGTTCCTAAGAAACTACATTTTCAGTTTAGAAGACAACTTGGAATAGACTATGCAAAGACTATAATCTATAGACTATGTGAAGTGTGGTTTTTTTAAAAGTGGGAGATATGGCTGCCTGAGATGGGGAAAACTCAGTTGAGAAGGAGTATTCATGGCCTCCTGGGAGAGAAGGCTTAAAAAGGGAGAATGTGAAAAATTAGGAGACCCTATTTGAAAACCCATCTGCTTTCTGTGTGGTGTATGCCACACTGAGGTCATAACCTTTCCAAGCTGATGAGTTGAATGGAGTACCTGATGGACTTTCAAAGTCCATGAAAGCCATGCAAGAAAATGCTTTAAGTGAACTCTATAGGGACTGTGGAATAACATTGCACATGGTGCATGTACCTGGATTAACTGTACTCTTGAGGATGAGCCAATCTTACATGCCTACAGCCCTTCTCATTTCAATAGAAGTATTTATGGATGCCGAATGTTCAACCTGTGTTTTGACAGGTATTGCTCCTATCTCATTGCATAGTTGGCTGCAGGTTACAGGTAGTTTTTGTACAATGCAATGGATATGTCTACCAGAGAAGAAAGGCTCACACGCTCTTCTGCTTGTGTGCTGAGCTGATTGGATGTGAGTGCAAACACAATACTTAGCCCAAATAAATATACCTGCCTCATTAGTAAAGCTAATCAACTCCAATTCAGGACTGTACTGAGGTCTGTGTGGCTTCTAAAGTTCAGATAATGTCTGGCCATCAAGGAGAACCATCAAAAAATCCTCATGCTCCTTTATCTATGAAGGCATCTCCTGAGGGTAAAAAACATTAGGAGACTGGAGCAGTGTTACTGAGGCAATATTTGGGAGGCTCTTTTGTTTAAATGTAGTTTTTTTGTATAAACAAATATTTAAGATAAGAAAGTATGTTTTGGGGTATTTGATCAACTTGACTGCAACAACTGATAAAAGCGAAAAACATGCAGAAAGGAAAAGACATAATAACAAAAGATTTGACCCATGTTTGTAGAATTCAGATTTTAAAAAGACCTAAATAATTAGCTAGCTGCAATATCTTTGGGAACCTGGTAGTTATACCTCACTTGGCACAGACCTGAGAACTTTCAGTGGTGAAAATGAAATAGATAGATGATTACTTTTTAACACTTATGATTTCAATTTATTGGTATACTCAAAAATCACCCTTGGATAGTTATTAAATTTGGCAAATAAATCTAACTTCTACAGGCAGCATATACAGAGATGAAGGCATGTGGTCCAGGGTAAAAAGTGAGGACTGTGGGCCATGATACTAAATGCTGAAACTTAACAATAAATTAGAAGGACATTTCACACCAGGTTAAAGGGTGGGTCAAACAGAAAGAGCTGATGGGTGCAGATGGAAGAGCATTATAGCTCCTAATTTTTGTCAATAGGTTGCTGCTTTTATAAAATGTGAGGAGTTCAGGTGAAGTACACTCCTTTTTCCTGGCAGCTATGGAGTTGTAACAGCTTTTATACAGAATGCAAGTTCTCTTTTTTTCTTGGAACAAAAATGTTGATGTGAAATTTGAAAACTCCTTTCAGATGTCTGCTGGGCTGGCACGATGTCAAGTTGGTTGGCTTGACGGTCTCTTTTTCACTCCCTTCACATTGTTTACAGACAACATATTCAACTCCAACCGACTGTATTTAAATATCAACTAATTATGTGCAAGAGGATTTGGAAAAGGTGCCACACTGAAAAGTCTTCATGTCTTACACTGGTCAGGAAGAGACCTTGCTGCAGGCAAATTGCAAAGTACTGTCCTATGATGTTATGTCATAGGACATACCTATGCAAAGGGCATAAGACAGAGCGAGAAAGGAGGTAAGAGATTAAAAGTGTTTTCTCGAGTGCTTTCTGGTATTTGACTAGAACTGAGAAGGTGGATGACTCCCAGATTTTGTCTCAGGTTTTATACACTGATGTGAAAGGTCTTCTAGGTACACCATGTTCGCCAAACTCAAGGAGGTGGGAGTGCTTCCCACAAGGTGCCTTTTAGTCGCGGCACATCAATATTTCACTGCCAACCTGGACCTTAGCTGGATTCGTGTCTTAGTCCCTTTGGTATCCCTACAAGAGTTTCTCTATTTAGGTATTGACATTGTTTAAGCACAAACTTTGCTGAAGTGTGTGCCTGTCTTAGCCCAGATTTGTCTGTAACATGGAACTTCTACACCTTATCGTGAGACTAAATCACTGAAGGGCTGTTAGTCCTGCAATACCTTATCCATGGTGTTCTTGGAAGACAGGCAAGCCCCTGCAGCTGGCTGAGCTCTCTGGAAAGGAGTCCTAAAGCATTTTAGGCTAAAGTGCTATGAGATATAATCTCAGACACAGGTAACTGTGAAATCTGAAGGGAAAAGTGTGTATGGTTTCAAAGAGGAAGGACTCACATCTATGCTGAGTATGGTGTTCACATAAGTACCTGAGTAGGTAAGCCATGTAAGTGATGGTACATGGAAGCTTATGGGAAATTCTTGACCACTTACAGGTTAAGAGTTATTGTGTCAACTTTGATGGTGCAACGACCACAGAGGAGGCTAACCCAGAGGCTTTGTTTTGCTGTCAGCCAAAAAAGTTGATATTGTTGCATTTTTAATCAATATAAAACTTTTATTTCTATCATTCCCTTACTTTTGGTTGTATAACCTTCCTTGTAAAACTTGGTTGAAATAAGTAATGTGACACAAAAGGTAAGTAACTGGGAGTATGTCAGGCTATTATCTTATCTATGGGATGTGGAGTTTTGCATATACAAAGATGATTAGTGGCTGAGCATGACCTAGATTTTAGTGCTTTATCCAGAAGATTAACTCAGAGTTGCACAGACTCATATCAGATTCTTTAATTGTTTGGGAAAAACCCATTAAAAATCTATGTCAAATAGTTCATCTGCTTAAAAATATTATGTGATAGGGGAGGGAAAATAGAAGAGTTGGATCCTGTTATGATTAAGAAAATTTTCTTTGGGAGCCTCATTTACCAAATGTGCTTATCTAACAATGTGGTTAGTTTACAGTCTATTATGCAAAGTTGCATGCAATGTGTAAATGATATTGGTAATTCAGTAACTATGTTCTGCTCTAATTAGTAAAGCTGAATATCGTATTGCTCATCCTGGATCACTTTCAATGCTGCTGCATATTTTTTCAGTGTGTTCTAGCTCTTGTCATTAAAGCGTGTATGTACAAGCGAACATACCTTATGAACTCTGGAAAGAAACTCAAAGCCCCCAGTGTTTTGTTATGTCTGTTATATTAAGCAAGAAAACAATCTGGTAGTTTGATAAAGAGATTATTGTGGAAGGACAGCTTCTGTGGTTTAGGGAATAGAACTGATTAGAATCCTTTCCGTCACCTGTGTTAAATGTAGGGTAAAGGACAATGCTCTGTATTGGGAATATACCTGAGAAAGAAGGTTTTGACACAGTGAATCTAATTAAACCTTCATAATTGAATGTTTTAGTCAGAGGTGGGTAAAATGAAAGGTTGCACACTATAAGGCTTCTGTCATGTTTATTCCTGTTGAATATTTTTATGGGTGTTATCGTCTGCGATAGATTTTTGAATGAAGAATACCTGCATCCTGTAAAGTGACTGAGTGGAGAAGTATGGAAAAGGGTTAGTATTACAGTAAAGAAAAAAAAAAAGGCAGCTATTTGGAAATGGTCTTACCTCAATATTAGATACACAAACTAGTGTCAAATTTGTTATGTGCTGGCTTCTCTCAAGACCACTGTGAAATGCAGATGTGTCAGCAGTTAAACATCTTTTGGGAGATGGATGGAGACTTCATTGAAAGAGCTAAGAAGAGGCTGTTGCTTGCTCAAACAGCTTGAATATTAATCTGTACTCCCCAGAATTTTATAAAGTGCATAGGACAATCTAGTGTAAGGATTGAATGGTCCTCTGGGAGGAATCCTAGAAGCTGAGAGGAGACTTGAGTTGACATTTCAGATTAACAGACCAAACTGGATCACACAGAGACTTTGAAATACTTAAAATGTCTGATGCCAGATCTTCATGTGATGAATTCTGTACTGCAGTATACTAGCAGAGCCTTTATGAGCTCAGTGTGTAGTGATATGCATAGGAAAAACACATCAAATGTGTTGGTTCTGAGCTAGTCACTAGAACTCAAGTAGAGATTTTGAGGTTTTATGAACTAATTCTGTAACAATGCTGGCTTCAGTGTTCAGGAACAGTTCAAAAGTAAGTGAAATAGTCAAATTTATTGGAGAGGAATAGAGAGCACATCAGAATTTACCATTATGTCACTGTGTATAGCCTTGATAATCCACATTTTGAATGCTATGTGGTCTTTACTCTCATCTCAGGAAGAACAGAACAGCTGGAGCAACCAAAGGCAGAGAGCAGTTTCCATGCACAAGAGAACCAAAGTGGCTGGGATTTAGCAGCCTGAGGTCCTGAGCAGCCTGCAGAGGTAATTAAGGGATAGTGGTCATTGTTGCAGAATGTGACAATTAATGAAATTAATTATCAAGGGGCATGTTTAAAACAAGCAGAAGTGGGTTTAGCACAATATGAAACCCATTGATATGAATTGTGATGGAGGCTTAAACTTGACAGCTTTAAAAAGGTGGAGAAAAATTTATGAAGGGAAAAATCCATCAAAAACTATGAAAAAGAAGGATACTGCTTTTGGTTAGAAAGCTGAAGCAGTTACTGTAGGCTGGGAGGCTGTACTGGGGACATAACATTGTGTGCTGCTCACCACTGCGGAGCCTGAATACAGGACCTTGGTTTGATCCAATAATGTTTTTCTTATGTCTCTAAAGAAATGACTGGTTTTGCCCTGAATTTGTTGAAACTCATCCAGCTAATGGTATCAAACAAATAGGAAGCATTGACCATGCTGTATCGATAGCTAGCCTGGGTGGAAGCAGATACTGCTTTAGAAAATAACCAATAGAAAGTAAACACTGTTGTCATCTGCTAGACTACAGATTTTCCTGCACTATTTTGCAGTATAATAAATAATATTTGACTGCTGATAGTGGACATGGTCTGACTCGACAGACACTTTTCAAGTCAGGTGTCAATCTGATACATTAAAGGAAAAAGAAAGAAAGAAAAGAACTTGCAGCCAAACAGGAAGGTGACTTGGTCAGCACAAGTTGATACACTGCCTGGGAGCACTGACTGATTAGCTGGCCTATATTCCTCAGTATTTGTGGAGTCATCAATTGTATGAATTTATCCAAATATCTTTGTGCTAGAAGATAACTTTTTCCCTTTTGTATATAATTTTGTCTACGTTACTTGGCCTCTCCAATGGAATGTTTATTTCCATGATGTTAAAAGAATTCAGGTGTCTGGAAAGGGACATCTTAATTCTTTTATCTTCCATTAATCTGCTGCTTTAAGTTGATAAAATCTGAAAATAGTTTCCCCTTAAACAATTATTAATGCACCCCTCCTCTGGTTCTTCACTTTTGAAGAACTGGTATGGTGCTTGAGAGCTTCAGTACAATTAGGATCAAATTCAGGCTCCAATGAAATGTATTTTGCACTTGACTATCTTTTTCCTGAGCATAAATAAAATAAAATTGTAAGAAAATAAGAAATTTATACTCCAAATATCTCCCCTTGTACAAGGGAATTCAGTGTGAAACAATGTCCCACAAAATGAATACTGTTGGTGTATGGCCCAAGGTTAAACAGTCATTTAAATTTATCTATCTTGTATAATAAGTTACTAGATAGCAGTTAATAATTGAAAAGAATCCCATTTCATAACCAAAAGGCTTCTATAGTAAATAAAAAAAAAAAAGGAAGAAAAGAAATAGAAATCACTACTGGGAAATTTAGTACATCTTTTTCTTTGACCCGCGAGTACATAAAACCATGAGCTTTTGATTCCATGTGTATAAAATCCATGGAACTGTTAAGAGACCTATCAAGAGAATGAAGCCCTCTGCATGGCTGAGCCCTAAGCATGGTTGAGCAGGGGGAACTTTGCTGAGGGAAGGCTGGTCTGACCCCAAGTGAAATCCATGGCAGCTTGTCAGTCAGTCTTGTAATTCCCTCCCCACAAAACTGGCATAACTCAGTTATGTTTCACACTTGCTGAACAGACAAGAAGGCAGCTTCCTTGGAACTGATGCTGGTTTTCACAGAAGTCTTCTCAGTGAGTTTTCATGGTACAAAAATAGGAGTGGGACTACACTCAGAAGACTCAACTCTGCCCCAAGATAGGATCTAGCTGCTGTCTGGGGCATGAGGACTCTGGGTTAATTCACCAGCTGAACTGCTTGGCATCCTTAGCTGAAAAACCTCCAGCCTACCTCCCAGTGCTCAGATGCTACTGCCCTTCAAGAGTTGAGGAGATACAACTGACCCTTTGCCTTACCCTCCATACCTCAGGGATGCTGAGGGAGCCTGCATATGTATCCTTCTTGCTCCTACAGCATCTTTTCCATGACTGGAAAAGTGTTGGGACAGCCTATATTCTGTTGAAACCTTTTGCACCAAATCTTCCTTTGTCCTCCCATACTGGCTGCTGCTCAGTAAGTCCTGCAGAGCACTCTAAAATGTACAATGGATGTGTTTCCCTCCATTTCACTGGACAAGTCCCATTCTCCTACTGCAGAACAGGCCTGTCTTGTATTTGCTAATGGAGTCCTTGGAAGAGGATAGGCATCATGTTTTTACCCATTTTCAAAATGAGTGAGTAAATCCAGATCCTGTCAGATTCTAAATACCCAGAAGTGGTTTTTCGTATCAGAGTTGTTCCTGAGTTTGGGGCTTTGCATTGGTTTTTTTCCCCTTCACACAAATATATCTGTTCCAGTAAAAATGTCATCAGATCCAGGGTGGGGTAAAGCAAGAGGAAGAGCTCCACCCAAGCTTAGTGGTTAGGACACTCATCCGAGATGTGGGAGATCCAGATTCAAGTCAGTGTTTTCCTGGTTCAGAGTGGGGACTTGAACCTGAGTCTGCCACAGATCAATGAATGCACTTACTGCTGACTATTGAGTTGAGGATGCAGGGCTTAGTCTCCCAGGGTATTTGAGAGTTTTTGGTTTAATCTTGTATTGTGTTGGAGACAAGTTTAAAACACTGAAATTATTTTGCATGAAAATGGAATAGCTGTTTTCCAGCCAGCCCTAATTCCCTACATGGCAAACTCAGCCAGGGGGCTGAGAAGCAGGCTTTTGCCATGGCTTTGGAAATTCACATCTGAAGGCAGAGCCATAATTGAGCCATTGTACATAAGAATAATGTACTTTGGGCCACGTGGATGTGTGTGCAAGCAAAAGCAACTAGCCACTTGCCTACTGCAAATGGACATCTCTCCAGCCAAATGCTGACACTTGTGGACCAGAGGTTGCCCCAGGAGCACCTAGTGTGTGGATAATAAGAAAAATTAGGTCAGCTTTTCTATCCTGCAAATAATATTAAGTTACAATTTCCTGTATCCTCCTGCCTTGTCCTCTTTGCATTGATTTCATTTGTAGAGATGGTAACTATCTGCAGTGCTTTGAGATAAAAGCAGGCCGTTTAAGTAGCTTGCTTGCAGCTTTCAGTCTAGCCAATAGATAAGGTAAGCTGGAGAGGTTACCTGTGAATGGAAGCTAAAAGCAAGCTCATTGAACAAATACAGATATTACCACTTTTGTGAGAATCTGATCTTTGCCTAAATCTGTTTAATGTCCGACAATGTTTTTCCTTAAAAAATAAAAATCCTGTTTCATTTTGGTATCTGTAGGCAACCTATCATCACTTCAGGCCAGCTTTCTCACAACATGAGACTACTGATTTGTTTGCACAATGAAGGGAAATCCTACATGAACTTCACTGAGAAACAAACTTGCATAAGCCTGTAACTACACCTGGAGTATTTTCTAAGGGAAAACATTCTGGTTTGGAACTAAGATTTTGCTGAGCTAACACTCCACAGGTTAATGTATGTATTTTCAGTACTTGGTTAGCATTTAGTAAGATAAACTGTTTTGGTTTCTGAAAAATTATGAGAGTTTCCAGGTAAAGAGAAAAGAAATTATAACGTGATGAGAGACATTGAGAAAGCACATCTAGCTTCATGTTTGTAAAGCTGAACTACAGAAACTGAGTGACTACTTACGTAATAGATCCAGACTCAGCTGGGGAATGGTAATCCGTGCATGTTTATCTTGAAGATCTATCACTTTTAATGAAGGATAATAGCACTCACAGCAGCCACATACATGCCTGGAAAAAGCCCATGTGTGTAGGTGCAAAAATTTGCCTTGCCTCAAGCAAATACACTTGAAAAATTGAATGCTGTGGTTATAGGTTGGTTTTGGCAGAATCATGAAGAAAAATAACCACCAAATGATATAAATATCTTGTCAATTATAATGCTGTATCTCTTTAACCCTTTGATTTGTTTTTTTTCTAGTTTTTTATTGTGCACACCATGATCATTTTCCAGGTGACATATTGAAATCAGAGCAAATTTGAATAACTAAACCCATCTCCTGGTACTAATTAATTTTTGTGCTTCTCAAATTAAGTCTATGCTCGTGCCAGCCTGGCTGAACAGCTGTGCTGTCCTTCCTTCCTGAGCACTGCCAATGAGCCTCGTGGTGGCTGGAGCAAACAGCCTTGAGGAAAGACAGACATTTGTCAGCAGCACCTAACCTAAGGAATCCATGGTGGAGAGGCGCCTCCCAGACCGGTTCAACATTCATTAGCATCATCTGATCATGAGGCCTCTGAGCACATCTATGGCTGTTGAACCCCTCTATCAATCAGTAGCAGATGCTATGAGTGTACCTGTCTGATGACATGCTAAGACATGAATAGAGGGAGAGGACTGATGCTGAGCATGAGGCTATGGCTTCACCTCAGATGGCCAGCAGATCAACTCCCAGAACCTCCACCAGCGAGGTTTTGCATTTTCTTCATAGCACTGATTTGCACAGTTGAAAGGAGGCAAGGGAGAGCTGGCTGGTCTATGCATTTAAGCTCTCCATCACTGATCTTGCAAGGAGACTATTTCTTTTACTGACTTCAATGGCAGTCAAGTCATTGCAGCTCTTGTAGAACTGGCATCTTACCTAATTCTGGTAGGCATAGCTACCCCAAATAACCGTTGCTACTGACTCCGTGGGTTTAGCAGGATGGTGTTCTAGCACAGCAACACTAGGATTCACATTTTCAAGTTGCCACCATTTTTGCTTCTGATTTTAACCAAAATACCTGCCATCTCAGTTTTATACATTGACTGTTACTGGTTAATCCTTAGATTAGAGAGGTCTCTCACATGTCAAACTAGGCGGAGTGAGCGTTCATCCAGCACTAGAGCTGTCTCCCGCTCATTGCAGTGATCTCTATCTGGGATGCAGCATGTGGGCTGCTCTGCAAGCAGCAACCTGCTGCACCTCAGCTACAAGGTGGCAGGAGTGTGGCCACTGCATGGTACCGTGTCCAGTGATGGAGGCCCTGGAGGGTGACACCTACAGGATTCTGTCTTATCCTGCATCACTCTCTGCAGTCACGTAACAGCACATTCCTGCTGCCAGAGGCCAGAAGACATTAAAGAGTTTAAGGTTTGTTTGCCTTACATGTGCATTCTTTTACAGGAATTTCCTCTGGCTGTAGCTGGAATGACGCTCTAGTATCCAGAAAGGCTTTTCTTTCCCCAAAGCTACCCAGTTCTGCACTCATCTGAAAAGCAAGTGGGTTTTTTGCCTCCTAAAACCAAAAACCTGCTAAAGCTCAAGGTCAAGCCTGAATGTTTTATCATCAGGAACTGAGAAATAGGCTCTTGTGAGCCTGTTCGTATCAAGAGGACAGTGCTCCCAACTGAGCTATTTCACATCTGATACACTGTGTTAAGCATTCCCTGTGCCAAAATTTTCATCCATGCTGGAAAGACGCAGAAATGTCTTTGATGTGAGGTGTAGCTTATCCAGCAAATTTGCCTACATTTGAGACATATTTTAAGTAGTTTCCAGATCAAGGTTCTCATTTTCAGTTGAGCATATTTTGCTTTTCAACCTTTCTTCTTTTTTTTTTGTCTAAGTTATTGTACTTTTCTATGGAAAAAATGAGAGACCATACTTGGTCTTAATGTACTCTTTTCGGGGTACATTAACCTCTTCTGTTAGAAGTATCTCTGGAAGCATCCATACTTTTCCTTTCGGTAAGGAAAGCTCATCTCAGTCAGTCCAAAATACTGCCTGTGGCAATGACAGGAAAAGGACAGCTGTATTATTGGTTTTATTTATTTTTTTCTGCATATCTGTATTTAAGACAGTTAGTAACTAATTATCAGTATCTAAGAAAGCTATTCGTTAATAATTTTTGCAGAGCAATGTGAGAAAAAAACACAGAATTTTTTAGTATGCGTTTTTACAGGAAGAATTTCTTTTGTGCATGCTTCTTCTATAAGCCAGAGCAGTAGAAAGCTTTTCCACTTAAGAGCCTATCTAAGTACATTGTATTGAAGAAGGTTGTGGTTTTGTAAGATGGTTAATTATTTTTATTTAAAAAACATATAAACAATTTAGCTGGGTTATTTAAAATGCATTTGCTTTCATTAGAGCAGATATTTAGTTCCTTGCCATTTACAATGTATTTCTCAAAATTGTTTTCTCCTTTCAATCTCTTTGCCAGCTGGATCTTTACTCTGCCATTGCTAGCTGCCTTTTTTTTTTTTTCTGCCAAAATCTGAAACATTTTAAGATTACTTTAAAATGGTTTAAAATTAGACTATAAGAGTATAATTTGGAAAATGTGTTAAATTGACTCAGCCTAATAAGTCAGGCCTATTTTTTAGATACGTTGGGTATATTGTAGTATTTTATCTGTCAATAACTCAGTAAAGTAAAGAAAAGGGGGGTGAAAACAAAAAGTGCTCCAGAGGAGCAGAAAAACATCAGAATAGTGTAAATGTGGGAACAATTAGCTGATTCTGCATTATTTTTGCACCTAAATTCCCCTTTATTTTCTCGATACAGCTTTATGTAGGTGATATTCTTCTTTCTAACTGAAGAAGCTTAATTTTATTTATTAGGATTTCAGCTCAGTGTGGAGATTTCCATTCCTTAACGTGCACTAAGGAGCTATGCTCATGCATTTAGAACTGTTTACAAAAATGGACTAATAAGAGAAAACAGCTTTATCATTGTGGTTTTCCTTGTGGTCAGCATCTGCATGAGGGAAGGAAGGGTATGAAGGAAGGGTAGTCACATTTCAACAACAAGACAACAGAGCAAACCCTGCTCTGTTAAGTGGTTGTAAGGCCATTGCTAACTGCAATTTTAAATGAGTAGTTACAGAATCATACTGCTGTATACATTAAAGAGGATTTGGCACTGTATCACTGAATTTTTTCCAAGGAAAAAGAGCAACATACAGTTTCTGCATGCAGATTTAACCTGCTCTTGCAAGGCACATCCTGTAAGAGACAATCTTGGGGATAAATCTTCCTATGTGACTCTCTTTAAGCCCACTGCAGCAAGATTTACACCTCTGTAGCTGATCCAAGGCTTGTGTTCCAACCACTAAGCCCTGAGCAAACTCCTCGTTATTTTCCAGCATGGGTTTATGCACCAGTTTGCCATTACTTGAGCTAACATTGTCAGATGCATACTGGATATGGACAGCATAATCACAACATATGTATGGATAGCAATAACCTAGCATCATACAACTGCTGCTCTGTCCCCTCCTCAAATGCCTCTTCAGTCACAAGATGAGGAGCTAAATGTAAGAGTCAGGAATGTGACAATTCTGTGCCCCCTGATGAGCTAAACAGGGTCCCACCCATTTCTCTTTCTTGAATGCAGTTCTGCACTGAGTTGAAGTCACCTCTGCAAAATGTGTGGTGGTTTCTGTGCTGCTTGCATGACCAGTTATCTGTGAGAAGGGAGACCCTTTGCAAGCTCCTGTTCAGATTAGTTTGTGTGTGAGTAAAGCTCTGGGGTACTCAAGGGGGCAGATGGCAGGTGATACGGCCTCACATCACCCATGCTGGTGTGCAGACACTGCAGGGCTAGCACCAGGGCACAGCTGCTCCTTTCTGAATAGGTAGCATAGGTTGTGCTCTTGCCTTGTGTGCCCTGTGGTGGGTTTGCATGGTCAATACACAAGTATTGATACATGTGAAATGCCTGCCACTGTAAAACACTAAATTGTATTATACAAGATCTTTTGGATAAATAATCTGCAATATTCTTTTACCCAAAGGGCCCTGTCTTGAGCTCTTTTACCTAGCTTAGATTCCCACTGACATTGAAACAAGAATTGAGGCAATTGTGTTTGGAAACTTTACAAAGAAAACATATGTATCCAGTTTGCTCAACATGGGTGTCTGAAGAAATGTTAAAAGGTGTCCAAGATGCAAATGTTTGTTTATGAAACACTTGGGCGAATTTCACAATGGCATATAAGAGCAACCCAATTTTCCATTTGAACCCTTGTACATCAGATAGATGCCGTGTGGATATCCACTCAGCACCTGTCCTGTCATCTCATTCCCACTGGCTGCTGCTTCATGAGGCTAGCGTGACAGCAGCGCCTCTTAGCCTGCAGCATCATGACTGCCTTGTGTTAATCTGGGGAGGGGGATGTTCTGAGAAAGCTGTGTCACTGGCTGTATTGCCCCAAGGTAAGTGCATAAGAGCAGTGTGGAGAACAGAAGCTGGCTGATACATTGTGTTGATGCTCATGGGGATCAGCTCCCAGATTTGGCACCCTGTGCAGTCACACAAGGATTAGTGCTTGCACAACAGAAGAGATAATACGGTCAGACCTACACTTTGCAGCAGCAGCCCTCCCAATACAGCTAGAAGATACCTTGACATTGGCTCAGTGTTGCTGCAGGTAACACTTCAACACAATGAATGGGCCTAAGTTTTAGCCCCATTAGTGCATGCAGGCTTCTCAAGGTACCAAGAGGTGGTTTCCACTCTAATGAAGCTTTATCAGTGTAACTTACTACAAAGTGTCCAAAGTAGGACATGATAGCTTTCTCACTTCACTCTAACTTTTCTCCATTGCTAAGCCCACAGTAATGACTAAGGGACTGGAAAGCAGCTGTCTGCAAACTCCACATAAATTTTTGTAGCTCTTTGCCATATTGTAGGAGAGCCATTTCTTAGTTTATCTCAGTTCTTTTTTAGAATATGAATCTAATTGCAAAACTATGATACTGCACTTCAGCATGTATTGCAGAGTTTCCGGGATCACGTGTAGCTGCAAACTTTCACTTCATGCCAACGTACTGCACTCTAATGGGTGAACTTTTTAAACTCAATGTTCTGAAAGCATGGAGGTATTTTGAAATAAAACCTCAATGGATAAAAATAATCTTCTAGTATTTTACTCCCACTCACCCTCTCTCTTCAGAAGGTTATAGAGTTGGGCAGTAAAGCTGAAAGTCGAGTTAGTCTCAGTGGGGCTGTTCATCTAATACCTCCTCTTATGTGTTAATGAATCTGAACCTGCCTCTGAATAAATAATCTCTAAGTTCAATACCTGTGAACATGGAATCTATAGAAAAGCACCATAAATATGACACATAGATCAAGGCACGTGTACATTTTGTGATGGTGAACTTCATTATTATTGAACTGTAGCTGAAGTCCAAAACTTGTGATGCAGCCAAGGCAGAAGTTCATGTGTTCTGCAGGCCACCTCATTTTCAGCTTTGACTGAGAAATAGTCTCTTTCCCTGTCCCATCCCCTCCTTCTGGCTCAGTCACTGCTTAATGATTCAATGCAAAGTTGAAGAGTGGCTGCCACTCTTCAGAGAGGAGCTGAGAAAGTCCTTCCTCTGATGCCCGTGGGGTAGCAGATATGTCCCTGAATTACAGAAGGGAATTAAGGGGATTTCTGGATATCATCTAATCCAACCCCTCCTCCAAGGCAGGGCCACCTACAGCAGGTTACACAAGAATGTGTCCAGTCGGGCTTTGAATGTCTCCAGAGAGGGAGACTCCATAATCCCCCTGGGCACCCTGTGCCAGTGCTCTGCCACCCTCAATGTAAAGAAGTTCTTCCTTGTGTTGAGGTGAAACGTCTTGTGTTTTAGCTTATGGCCACTGCTCCTCATCCTGTTGGTGGGCACTACTGATAACGGTTGGGCACCATCCTCTTGGCACCCACCTTTGAGGTATTTATATGCATTAATGAGATCTCCTCTCAGTCTTCTCTTCTCTAGACTAAACAGGCACGGCTCCTGCAGTCTCTCCTCATGAGAGATATGCTCCAGACCCCTGATCATCCTTAGGGACACAGTACTCCAGATGTGGCCACACCAGGGTTGAGTTGGGGTGGGGATCACCTCCCTTGACCTGCTGGCTGCACTCCTCCTGGTGCACCCCAAAGTACCATCTCTCCTAGCCACAAAGGCACACTGCTGGCTCATAGTCAACCTGTCATCCACCAATACTCCCAGCTCCTTCTCAGCTGAACTGCTCTCCAGTAGGTCAGCCCAACCTGTGCTGGTACTTGGGGTTCTTCCGCTCCAGGTGCAGTATCCTGCACTTGCCCATGCTGAACCTCATTAGGTTTCTCTCCAACCAATTCTCCAGGCTATCAAGGTGCCAGTGAATGGCAGCACAGCCTTTAGGTGTATCAGACACTATCCCCAGCTTCACACCATCATCAAACTTGCTGAAGGCACACTCTAGCCCTTCTTCCAGGTCATTAATAAACAAGTTGAATAAGATTGGACTCAGTATTGATCCCTGGGGATCCTGTTGCCAATAAAGATGTTAAACAGTGCTGGTCCCAATACCACTTGCCACTATTTGGACATTAAGCTGTTGACCACATCACATTGAGTATGACCATCCAGCTAATTCCTGATTCACTGAGTGGTCATTCTATTAAACCCGTGCCTCTCCAGCTTAGAATGAAGGATGTTGTGTGGGAGAGTGTCAAACGCTTTGCACAAGTGCATGCAGATGATGTCTATCGTTCTTCCCCTATCCACCAATGCCATTGTAGTAACAGGATCATCAAAATGTTTTGCTAGGCTTCTAATTCCCCAAACTCTCCTGATGTTGATATGATACCTGAGGTACTAGAGCAGCATAGCAGTTAAGATCAGCATTCACCAGCAGATAATACCAGTAAAGATTTTATTTCCTACTCTAATCAAATGTGGTATTGCTGATATCTGATGACAATTGCTGTCTTTTTAATAATTCCCTGCTGTGGACAGCCTTGAATACCCTGTTATAGTTACGTTCCTGGAATCATTTATTCCTTGCATAGAGAAGCAGTAAGATGTTTGCTCCAGTTAAGCCAAGACTTAACTATGCCCCTGGGAGTCAACCAGCCAGCTACTGAATCTTTATCAGAGTGACATGGACCGCCTTCATCCCTGGTAGGGAGATCCAGTACCCCTCACAGGAACATAATATTCTTTCAGCCTTTCAGCTTTTGGTGTAAACTGGAACATGCATTGGCTTGATGGCTGGGCACAAAGGGTGGGAAGCCTGCAGCCCATTACCTCTGCCTCCACCAGCTGTGTCAGTGAGACTGCTGCAGGTTCCAGGGAGCATGAGGATGTATTTGGACAGCTGCAGAACATGAGCAAGGGGAAGAAAAAGGGCTGTCTCCAGGCAAACATGTCCTGATTTATAATGGAACTGTATTTATGTTAGTCACAACCACATTATTCAATGTAATTGGGGTCAAGAATTGAATGAGTCTAAAAGAATGCAAAAAAAAAAAAATAGTTTCAAAATTCCTATTATAAATAGAGACCTGGTTTAGAGGTTTTGCGAGAACTCCAGGAGTTGAAAGGGTAGCAAACCCCCAGAGTTTTCCAAAAGACAATGCCAGAAAAACCACATGGAAATTCCTCTAAGTGGAGAATGACTGCCTTCAAATATTTGTGTTCTTTCTTTTTTTTTTTAATTTTGTTTTGGTCCTTGTCACTTTATTTCATGCTATTTCTGTGCAATCTGACCAGTTAGTTCAGTATTGGTGAGTCAATGTATTACATGACTTTTCTTCCCATCACCATGCCCCAAGATATTAGCAGTTGTCAGTCAAGCAAAGCAGTGGCAGAAACCTCCAGTCTTATGCTGTGTCTGTTAGATTTTCAGCTGGGAAGTACCAGTATTTCACCCCGGCTGCATTTTGGAAGGTGGGCCCCTGGATATGTTCCACTTTCCTTTATGTTTTTGTGCTGCCCAAGGGCAACATTTGCCTGAAGAGTTCATACTGTTTGGCTAATATTTTGCACCTTGCTTCTTTGCTTGTGCTCTGTCTGGCAGGGGGATATTGAGCTCATACTGAAAGCTGTGACTGGACACAACTTTCGAGGCATGAAATTTACTGTGTTTAGATATTTAAAAGCTGATGTTTCTTGCAACAATGACAGCTCTTCTGACTATGTTTTCTCTTCATAATTTTCAAGCGAATATGAAGCCTCCCTCCTCCCCCAAGTCTTCTCTTTCTACTTGCACCTGTCTTCTTCTTCCATGGTATTCTGAAGAAACACTGTCAAATAGTTCTCTGCAATCAACCTTTTATGGCTGCATTGCCATTGAAGAAGTTGTCTTCGTTTTGACAGAAAAAGTCAGAATATGGTTTGTAAGCTATAGTAATGCAGACATTTTCTATTACAGTTAACCTTTGCTCTTCAGTTAGAGCTGTATCTCAAACCTAAGCCAAGGGTCAGAGATAAAACATCTCTAGGTTTTTTTCCACCTCTTAAACTGAGTTGCATCAGTGAACCATTAACTTAGTAGATTATTTACTGTTACCTTTATGGAAAAAAATGCATACTGTACTTTTCCTGCATTGCTCAGGTTTGATTTATGTATGGCCTCAGCTCTATAGGTCCCTCACTGAGGCAGGGCGTTCATACCATGGCAAAATAAACAGGCAGTTGAAACTTGCCTGAACAGTAGTCAAAACTTACAGTAATTCACATACTTTTGTCCTCATATCGGTCTATTTAACATGTTGCACTAACAGTCCTGGTTTGCACATGGGAAAAAATAATCACAGCAACTTCAGCCTTGGAGAAGTGTTAGCCTCAAGTTAAACTGCAAAGGCCAGGATCTGAGTTGTGCCCAGATCCTATGGGGAGCCATAGCCAATTAATTATAACTCCCTGATCTGAGGACAGGTTATGAGCTGGCTCCAGCACTGATTCGAGCAATTTTAGAGCTGCTCTAATAGGGACCAGCTGGCAGTGGCCACTGGGGCTTGCCAGAGCACATCTTGTGTTGCACTACACCCTTCTGTGCTCTTGCTGTGGCCTTGCAGGGGGCTGCAGGAACTGGTTGCACCAACTCTCTGGCAGGATAAAGTATCCCGGCTGAAAATGAGAGTTCTTTCAAAGGAGACAGCATACGGAAGTGGGGAGGCCATGGCTGACTAAATCCTCATCCTCCCATTGGGCAGCTCAGCAGGAAGAGATAACAAAACAGGAGACATCCGCTGGCAGTGACCAGCTTTTCTGCTCTCTGACTAGCGAATTGAGCCTTCTTGGCATGATGATTTTCCACTTCCTCACAGTCTCAGCAGCCTATCTTTGAGAGTCAGATTTTACAGTAATTTTTGGGAGGTGAACTTCCCTATTTCTTCTCCTGCACACTCCTCTTCGCTGTTGCCAAACGTTATCTCCCCTCCCAGCATGCTGGAGCTCCCCAAAGCAAAGGGAGTGGAGTGTGAGGAAACCAAGGGATTTGCCTGACTCAGCTTCATTTGGTCTTTCACTTAACAGAGAAACAAATGTGGTATCCCCCTCCACTCCCTATCAACGGGTCCGTGTGTGTAGGTCAGGCGTGTGGAGCTGGATTTTCCAATAGTTGGGAAAGAGCTTAATCCTTAAGAGGGGATTCAGGTAGGGAGGTGAGGAATAAAAGGAGTAAGTTCTTCATGTCCTTACAGTGAAAGCCAGGAGAGTGGTGGTTCACCCAGCTCTGCTAGTAGCCTTCTACAGATGCCTTTTAAAGGAGGTCAGAGCTCCTAGAGAAGGGCAGTACAAGCCAGCTACAGATGATGTTGTCTACATTGACTTCAGCTGATTTCTTGATACAGCAGGCCTTACTGCTTCTTTCATTCTGTGTTGTGGGGAATGATGGGCTTAATCTACTTTGACAAGTAAGTTCAGCTCTGCATAGCATTGCTGCCTTGCAAACCGGGATAGCTGGGTCTGACAGTCATGTTAGGGGTGCAGGGCAGAAACTTGACTCTTCTGCTCTGTAGCACATGGTCTGATGATGCTGCAGAGACTCTGCATGCTCTGAGATCCCCCGAAGGGCTCCAAAGCAGGCTCCCCGTGGCAGTGAACAAATCTGGGGACAGCACTGCCAGCTGATGTGCTGCTACATCTAGCATGGCAAAAGTGGCACAATTTCTGGGGCAGAGGGGAAAGAGAGGACAAATAGAGAAAATGTTGGGATCTCACTGTTTTCCTACCACACACAGCTGCCTTAGGCATATGGCTCCTGTGCAGTGTGCAGTACTGTTCAGCTTGAGCCTGAGGTATCCAACCATGTCAGGGCTGCCACCACTCTGCCTTTAAGCACCAGATTATACCACAGAGCCCAGAGGCTGATGACAAACTAAATTTTGGCTGCTTTCCTTCCAGTACCCAAGAGCACACCACCCTTCTGGGTACAAGTCCAAGATTTCACATCTCTCAGCTGCAATGTTTTCTTGTCCTCTGGCCTTTGACCAGATGGTGCTGCCCAGACCACTCAGCAGCTGAGCTCATGCCCTTATGCCCTTCAAACATCCCAGTACCCCTGGGATGCTCAGGACACACAGTAACCCCTCTGCAGAGCCCATCTCTCTCAGCCTGCATGATCAGGACATAGGCACGCACAGGTAGGACACCCCTTCCCATGTCCTCCCAGCAGCCCTCTTCATCCCCACATACTCTGCCACTCCCCATCTGCCACTTCTGGCACTACCCAAATGCAATGCGGCTTCAGATGCTCCTTTCAGACAGCTTAAGAAGGTTGAATGGAAGTTTATAATCTGAGACTAACTCAAAGTATTATACACATTTATTTTCCCTACCCCTTCCAAAGGAGAATATTTGTATCTGCACCTTACTGTACGGGAGAAGAAATTGTCCTCTCAAATACCAGTCCCCTTTGGCCACCCTGAGTTGTGCATGGAGATGTAGTAGGTGAGGTAGAGGAAGTGCCTGAGAAGCCAGACAAAAGCTCTTTGAGTGCATGAGACCCTCATTCAATCTAGCTTGTTCTTAGTCAAACTCGGAAGTCCAATTTGTGTCATGGATATAACATACTTCTCTTTTTCCTGGCCTAGATGCTCTTCACTCAATCTAAAACCACCCATATCAGTGAATCTTAACCTAGTTGAGTGCTACAGAAAATTAGGTTAGCATAATTTTACGTATCCTTAAATCAGTCACTGAATCAGCTTTAAACTTGTTTTAATTAGAACAGTGGGTCTTTGTGCATGGTTGATGTATTTGGGTCCTAGCTGCAACATGATTCTGTATTTCAGCCCTGACCTTGATTTTGTTCCTTTCTAAAGACTCCTCTGGATGTAACACTCTGTGTGTGCAGCACAGCTTATGGTAGGGTCATGGGGGAAACAGCTCAGTCCTATCCTTCATGCTCACATTGTTCATAATCAGTGTCAAGATAACAATCTGCTCATGTTTTTCCAAAGGAATGAAGCTATAATTTTCCTCTGCATGATTTTAGCTGTGAAGAGGACTTTGTTTTGCCCCTTATTACAATAGACAATTGCAGGGTTGAGCAAGATGATGAAAACTTTGAGGTTAAGTAAGGTCAGGAAGAGAAAGCCCGTGTGGCTTTACGTGTGCTTAACAGGTGAATCTGAAGTACCTTTATCCTACTCTGAAAGAAATGAAGAATTCAATCCCATGCCTTAAAAGCTTCCCATTATTTCCATTATTATTGTTTTACGTTTTCTTCTATTCTGTGTCTCAGAGTGTGTGTTTTAGCTGCTAGTTGCTCTCTCTAGTGAATGTACAATGGTATGAATAAACCTTCAACTGTAGGACAGAACTGAGAGATGCAGTAAAAGCAACATCTGTATGGGCAGCTCTCTGCGGTAGTGCTCTTCTCTGACAGCTCAGTTCCCTAGGGTGCATGTGTAAGAAGTCCCTGAGACTCCAGGGAGAAAGGCAGACTATTCTTTGGGAAATTATTCCTGTGCAGGATTCATGGCAGACCTAGACTTTTTTCAGACTTTTTATTTCAGAATTTATGAAGGAAGAACACTGTTTTTCAGGAAATCGGATGTTTCATGTTGACCCTCACCTCCCACAGGGGATCAGGTTGATTGTATTAATTGCTCAGACTCTGCACATAGCAAACTCTGTCTGTGTACTATAAACAAGCAAACCTATGCTCTTTAAAGCTCTGCCTTATTGTATTCATTGGCATTCAAAAGAGTGAGGATGTGAGTCTGCACTGAAAACGCAGAGACAAATTCTGAACACAGCAGTTTTCTTCTGTGGGTTTAGAGCTACTCTCTTTCATAACCCAGCAGTTCCAAAGAAAGAAGTCCGTATATTTTACCCAACAAGATAAAACACACAGAGATTAAAGATTTGCACAGGATTCAGTCCTCTGGAGTTTTGCTTTAGGGACCACAGTGGTCTTTCTCCATGTCAAAGCCAGGAGCAGTGCACATCACCCTTCAAATACCTTCTCCTAAATCGATGTCATTTTTCCTTTCAGAGGCTGGTAAATACCAGTGGTTCTGAATTTTTATCCTCTGCTGCAATTTCTGTAGGTTTTCAATTGTGAAAACTTTGTAATTTCTAAGCTCACTATTG
Organism: Pezoporus occidentalis; assembly: GCF_034315485.1. Lineage (NCBI taxonomy): Eukaryota > Metazoa > Chordata > Aves > Psittaciformes > Psittacidae > Pezoporus > Pezoporus occidentalis. The sequence goes on from NW_026916253.1 coordinate 3,073,588, forward strand.
CTCTAAGTTACTCACTGTCTGTCTTTAAAAATAGTTTCACTTATGCATTGCTCAATCAATGTTATTCTTAAATTCTTCTATTTTTGGAGCTGGAATTTTAGACTTTGAAGATGGGTCTGAGTACTGGCCAGTGCTAAGAACCAGTGAGCTTGAACATCCATGGAAAGGGAGAACGACTAGGGTGACTCTTGTGTTTGCTCTGCCTGCCAGACCTTGAAATGAGCAAGCTCACTTGTGCTCCAAAAGCAGGCCTAGGTCCAGTGTTAAAGGCTGAGCACCAGCACTGTAGTCACACCAAATCACCTGAAAACGTGAGTGGATTGGCTTGGATTTCTCAATGCATAGGTATGTTTTTCTACTAGCATCCATTTTTCCTAGACTTGGAACTGGAAATATGGCAGAAGTGGTAATTTAGTGTGAACAGAATGGTGGGAAGCCTCAGCCTGTTTGTGTAAAGGCCATTCAGCTTGCCTGTGCCTGCTGTGGGAGGCTTGTGTGCAGGTTGAAGATTTAAATGGAAAAGTCCTTTTATGTGTGTGTACTATGTCTGGGTAAAATGCAGGATGGGCATGAATGAAGTGCATGCCCTTGTATGCATGTCTACTGCTGCTTCCAGTCCCAGGGGTCGTGTCATTTAAAGTTTAAAATGGTTAATAATGTTTTCTATTTTATTTTTGTATAAATAAGGAAGTGCCATGCACAGCCATCTTTACAGTCAGCCATTTTCAGTTCCCCTTTTTGCCTGATCTGTCCTTGGACACAAGATCTCCTGTGAGTGTATGCAGCTCAGAAGCAATCCATGGTCACTTCAGAGGCCATATGAGTCATTTAGTCAACCAGATTTTACTGGAAGACACTGTTCTGATTTCAGTAACAGAAGTATGCAAATAATGGAAAAAACACAGATTTGAAACATTTCCTTTTTAGTTTGATTAACAGCTATTTTGCTATTGCTTTCACAAAATACTTCCAAGTAATTCTTTGCAGTTCCTTAGTTTTCATTTTTTTACTCCAGATTTGTTGGTGCAGCTCTGATATGTTTGAAATCAGCATGTTAGGCAATGGTAGGATCACATCTATTACAGTAGAGAAAATCATGACTCTAGATGTAGTGATAGGGGATAGAGTATCAAATGGTGCTGAAAGATAAACTTCACCACAGCTGGTGCAGGAAGACAACTGCTCAGTCACAGAACAGTTGAGAAGAATGGTTAGGAAACAGGTCTTCAGTGACTGAATTCTTCTCACTGCTTGCATGATTTTAGAGCTACTTCAGCTACTTTAATAGACCGCTGTATGTGGAATTCTTTGGCACAGGACAGGTTGTGCCCTGTTTTACTGAGATCCACATAATGTGTTTGTCCTATACTGCTGATACTGAAAAGCACCCTGTCCTCAGGATACAGGCCAATAACCCTTCATTTAAAATCAAAGGTCCCAGGCAGGAGAAGGGGAAGTGAGGTCATGAAAAATGACCACTGATTGACTTGAATTCCAGTGAATTCAGCTGCATTAGCTTAATGCTTCCTTTGAGGGAAAGTATGCACCATATCGGCAATGTGTTGGACTTTCGAGGGGCATTCAGTTGCACAAGATGAGACCTACTGCTTACCTCTTGGTAGCATTACTGTATTGCTAATAGCATGACTCCTTCTGTTCATTTACTAGAGATCCAGATTTTTTTATCTAAAAATCATGGATTCAAACCCAGTGAATAAACCATCCGGTGTTTCCTCTGCAGACTGCATAAATAATCAATAATGTTAATCATGTGAACAGATGCTGAAAGATTTGGGTTTTCTTGCTCCAGCAGTTAAAAGATTCCTTATTAGCATGGCAAAGTGATTTTATAATGTCTTTATCAGCTCTCAGAAGGATATAAACTGGTCTTCCCATGCGTGATGAGCATACCTGCCTACAGTGGCTATATTAACATTGTGCCTATTGAACATCCCGTTGACTTTTACTTGTTAAAGTATGTGCAGACTAGTTGTGATTTTTTCCCAGCTTTTGGTAATTATGGGCTAACCTCACTCAAGTCAAGCTAAATTGAGTCCTGGCTATATTTCTCTCTGTATGTGTTGTAATAATCACTTCCTCCTCCCTTGCCCATCATGTCTCCTCGCAGCATTGTCCATTGGCCTCAGCTGCTCTAGATCCCATTTATGGCAGCTTTGCAACTCACTGACAGACTGGTGCAGCAGCAGGCTGAGAAAATGTGGCAGAACCCAGAAGAGAGAAACCAGGTTTACTTAATCAGTTTCCAACTTTAATACATCTAAGATCAAATATAGTTAAGAAAACCCAGGCAGCACAACCCACGCAGAAGACTCACAGTACCAAAATAATTTGCCAGGTTCTGGTCATTTCTAGTAGCAAAACCAGATCTATCAGCCTCTGACTAAACTGGCAATAAACAATTAATGCAAGGGCTGAATGTGGCTATATGGTGTCTTTCACAAGGATGGAAAGTGCAATTTTCCTTAAAAATGTTTCTATTTCATTTTTAACATTTTACATGTGTTTTCTCCATCAGTTTGGGTCCAGAATTCCATTTGAAAGGGTGCATCTGAAAAAGATGCTCTTTAACTTAGTTAACTTTTACAGGGTTTTAAAAACCTTCCCAAAGCAGTAGCCACTGATAAGCAGCACCTATGCAAATGAAGTACAGACCAGTTTAAAGTTGCATTGGTTATGTTTCCATTGGTTATACAACCCATTCCAATCTGCAGAAGCTCTGTGTTCATTAGCAATTGCTGCTCAAGTGAACCACAGTAGCCTGAATTTCAGATGCCAGAAGTCAAACCACACTCAGACTTGAGAACAGAAAGTACAACGCATAGAGAGGTGTTTTGAAACGCTGTTTTACTGAACTTTCCACAGCAGTGAAAATGATGTAATCACTTAAGGAGTTTGAGGTACAGCATGTCAGTTGCTGAAATGCTGAAAATTAAACCACTCACACTCGTTTCCACAGACTGGGAAACTGAGGTGCAGAAAAGTGAAATTACTTGGCTGGAAGCACAGTAGCCCCTAGCAGGCCAGGACCATATCCCAGTTGTCCAAGGCCCAGTGCTGGTGTGAATTGGGAAGGGTTGCTGCTTTCTGTGCAGCATTATGTCAATAATAATTGCAGTCTGTTGCCATTTTTCTGGTCTTTCTCAGTGGGGAGGGCTGTATGAAATAGCTGTTTCCCTTGGTGGGTGACAGTTTTCCTTACTGCTCACTAGGAGAGATGAGTTACCAGAAGCGCCCTACAGAGAGAACAGTACTTGTTGCTGGGAAGTTACACATTCAAGTATCCAAGCCCCAAACCACAATGTACTATTTGCTTTAGACAGTCATGCGATAGCGCGTTTCTTTCTGTTGTAAGCTGTTAAAAATAAAACAAGGATGCAGAAAATAAATGTTAGAACAGAAGGAGCGCCCTGACTTTCCACATAGCTTAAACAGCAGGGTGGAAGCCCTCGAAGCCCAACAAAAATTTAATTCAGGGAACAGCTTCTTTTTGCTCAAATTTAAAGAAATAATCACACAATTTCCCTACCTTCTTAGAATTCATTTTAAAATCAGCCTTTTTCTGCATGTCATGTTGGATGATGATGGATGACTAGGAAGCAGCTATGCAAATCTATACTTGGCTCATGTCTCCTGTTACCACCTAACTTTTGGTTTGGTTAGAAGTTGAGCTTATGGTGGGTACTGTATCATTGGGCTTGATCTGCAAGTTCTTCAGGGCAGGGAGACAGAGTTCATTGTAATTCAAGTGAAGTATGGTGGTTAAGGACAATTGATGGTGAACCATGTGTTCATTTGTATTCGTGCTTTATGGGACTTCTACAGTCCTGGACAACTATATACTAAAAGCATAGAGTTCTTCAGTTAAAGTTTTGTGATCCAAACAGCCTGAAAGACTTCTGCCATCTGTGTACTGGAGACAGGGAAGGAGAGATGGGCAGCAGAAGGGACATAGAAGCTACATTTTCCCTAGCTCCTATTTTACAATACCTCCTCTTTGGGTATTGTAAAATAAAACACGTCTACTGATGGCTCCCAGTAAGAATGCAATACAGTGAATGGTTTTCAGTAATTCAAAATAGGGATGATTGCCACTGATTAGCTCCTGGCCCCAGCACAGAAGCTGACTCCTCAGGATAACAGCTGTACACTGTAGGTACTGTTTGTTTTGCATATTGTAGGTACACATCTGAAACCAGGCAGGTTACCTCCTCGTGGGGTTTGTATGGACACATTTCCAAGGCAAGTGACTGAAAAGCATCTTGCTCCAAAGCAGGCACTTAAAGGGTTTCATGCTGTCTGAGCAGATGGAAACTGCCACTGCTACCACTTCTGCTCTGTTGGACGGAGCGTGTCGATCTGTGCAGGGAGAGAAACTACTATCTATTATCACCATGACTTACATGTGACCGAGAGGATGGATGCTGCAGCCCAGCAGGTGCAGAAGATTCCACGACGTGTTATCTCTAGCCACGGACTGTCCTGTTTCCAGGAACACTCTTCTGATGGAGGAGATAAGAGCCTGCCAGTAACTTCTCTTATGTGAAGAAGCCAGCAAAAGTGTCTTCATCAAAATGGCTTTGTAATTGCATTAGTTTCTAAGTCACGCAGAAGGAAATACAGATACAGCTGTATGTCATATCCTACTTTTTAATGTATTCTTTTTAGGTAATTGTATCATCTTTGCCATGTAGCTGATAAGTGCACAAGGAAATGGCACATAACCAGATTTGTCCAGCAAATGCAAAGGAGCAAACCCACTGAGTCCAGCTGGATATAGCAGGTGTGAAGTTGGTCACTTTTTCTCAGGGCTGAAAGGATCAGCTCCCAACATTCCAGTGTGCACATGATTTGAATATTTTTTTAGAACAGGAATAGATGGAAGGTACCTTAGAGTGTATAGCAATTAGCGTGCTTAGGGATTTTCCTTCATCAGCCAACCCAAATTGGCACAAATGTGCAGGAAGTTCCATTTATGCACTATTCTCTAAAATAATTGGAAACGAAGAAGTGTTTCAGAATTTCTGCCTTGAATTCCAAGTCCCTCTCTTTTGTTGCTAGCTCTAGGTCTCTGGCATCTTTCCAAGTAGGAGCTGAGTGAACACTTTGGAGTTTTGCAAGCAGCAAGTGTGAAAACTAAGGGATGAGGGCCTTATCCAAAAGCCATTCTTTCCAGTTGGAATGGGACTTTTCCATTAGGCCAAAGTAATTAAGGCAATTGTACCACCCTGCAATGCCCATGCAACACTGGATCTTGTAACATGTAACAAAGTGCATTCATCTCTTCACAACAGCATATTTTGCCCCGTGTTAGACACCTGCACTGCTCTTGTCATTACCTATAGCATCATTCTGGGGACTATGGTGCAGGCAGGCATAAAAGGAAAAAAGAAGAAACAAGATTTACAAAGGACTTGGGATCCATGCAAGTGACCAAAAGTCATTGTTCCTAGACCACATTCCTGAGCTCCTTCTAAGCAGGCTGTGTTTGGGATTTCTGGGAGTCTGTGGTGAATGCAGCGGGTAAGGTGAGGACAGGTAACTGTGGGCATTATAGTGCTCTTGAAAAAGTTCTGATAGGGATTAGTGTTGTAAATAGGTGTTCAGGCTGCTTCAACTTTATTGTAGGCTATCACTCTGTCATTCCCTTTGCCCCCTCTTCCTCTCCCAGATTTAACTTCTGGTAGTCCCTCTGGAGTATGTCTCCTAGACACAGCCTGTCCATCACTTTGACCCCTGGCTGGAGTGGAAATGTCCTATCCCCAGTCTGTACTAAACTCTAACACCATGAGTCTGGCTATGCAGTTCTGCTTCTGCTTTTGAAAGCAGAATTTTTTCTTGCACACCTGAGCCAGCTCTTGCAGTGGATTCTTGCCGTCCTGTGGAATAATGGGAAGAGTTGGAGAAATAGCCAAGAGTCTGAAATACACAGCCATGAGACTTGCCAAAATGCCTCTTTGGAGGGGCAGACTAGTCCAGGTTTTGCATGGCTGACAGATCCCAAGTGCCCAGAAATTCACCCCACCCCAGAGCTGCAGGAGGAGACTCCATGGTTGCTACAGCCTTGACAATCAGCTGGTTCCATGGAGAAGAGCCACAACCCCCAGATCCTGTTCAGGCTACATACAAAAGCTCTGTGTGTTGCAAAAGGACTACAGGCCACCCTTGGTAACCCCTGATGGACAACTTCCTGTCCTCCTGGCCCCACAGCATCACCCCAAACTCATCATTTCTGCTGGGCCAGAGGCCTTCTGTGAATTAGCCCAAAACACGAATGCTTTTCCTCTTGCACTGAAAAAGAGACTGACAATATCTAATTGTCAATACCCCTCCCTTGAGAGACATGCAACAGCATTGCTCCTCAGGGCATATTCCCCAGTGCTGTATTTAGAACAGTTTGAAAAACTAAATTTTAAAAATAATAATCTTTCCAAAAACTCCCCACCCACCAGTACTCCTCTGCCAAATTTCAGCTTGAAGAAAATGAAAAAGGACAAGTTTATACACTCTGATGAACAGGAGTTCGAAATGGAACCTGAACATCATAATTCTTGCAAATGTACGCTGATAATGGAAAGCAGTGGTGACGGTGGCACCGTGCCCAGAGGGGCCCTTTGTTGTAGATACTTGCGGTGTTGCTTCTTTTTGCAGTCTACATTAAAGGTGAAAATGCCTGTTTTCTTCAGTGTTTAAGACTTTCCTCCTTCTCAGCTTATCAATGGAAACTTTAAACAACACTACACATCAGTAAGTCTGCACAATGAGTTTAACTGTTTTCCTGTTCATGAAACTCCTACTTTCTGCAGATGTTATTTCTTAGGGTTATTTGTGAGCATTTGCCATGAAAGACCAAGTGGACATCTGTCCTTTGCTGCTTCGTTAAGTATTTGTAAAGGAAGAGTCACCTAAATAGATGCCATCATCTCAGTTTACAGATTTCAGAGACAGTGCTTGCCCTGTGTATGCATACTAAGTCTAAAGTGAATGCTAATATCAAATAATTTTATTAGTTTACAAACACTTGCTTTAGAAAATCAAAGGAGTTGATGAAATGTCATGACTAGGTGTTTCTGTAAAGCTTACATGAGCTTTGTGCAAATTATCTCAAACACCACATAAGGGGCTTGAAATCGGGTGGAATAAGACTGGCTTTCAACCTGTTAAATACCAGGGTGGATGCTGGGTTGCACAGTACTTGCATTGATCAAATTTAGTGGTGTGAATTTTGCAGCTTGGAACCAGCTGTCTTTGTGCAAATGCCATTGTGGTACTGTAACACAGATCCACCTCAGGTCCAGGCAGCCATTTCTAAATGCTGTAGAGCATGGTTGCTATGATTTGACATTAAGTAACAGGTATTTTGTCTAATCTCATGATGAAACCATTACTGTAGATGAATTCTGACATCACTGAATCCTCTGCAGCACCAGTGAAATCAGTGTAATATAGATTTCTCTGTAAATCTAAATTTACAGTGTAAGGTGGAATTTAATCTTTAGATTTTATAAGGCTATAACAATTACCTTTTACCCATGCACATGAAATACTGCATCAGGCAAATCTATAATTAGTTAAAACTAAAACAAAGTGCATTGCTATTATTAACAATCTTGCATAAAACTCTCAGTGCCATAGCTGAAAAATCAAAGCCAAGTAACAGTTCGGAGACAGTTGCTGCTATAAAACTTTTGACCTTAGTTACCGAATGTACATACAAACAAATAAACTAACCAGACAGAGAAGTCCCCTAGGAACAATCAGGATTTGCAAAATTTTGGGGGTTTGCAAAATTTTTAGCCAACCGGTAAAGTTGATGGAATAAAAAGTTTTCCTGTGTGTGCCAGCTCATTAATCAGTGCCCCTTTTCACTAGCTGAAAGGCTGGTTTGCAGATTTGCTTCTACTGAAGGCATCCGTTTTTGCATCCTTTTCAGTAAATATTGCTGACTCAAAGGCTCCAGGAGTCAGGAAGTGTTTTGCTGAAACATCACGGACAGCACTGAGTATCTTGCAGTGATAGCTCTGTGGAAAGCCATAAGTCCACTCTTGTCAGTTATGTTTTTCATGTACAGTTATCTTCTTGGATATCTATTGCTTTCGTTGGCTTAAAATACTCCTATGCTATATTGTCAAATCTGGGACCCCTTGGATAACCAGTTCCAAATAAATCTCTTTAGTAAAGTTAGAGGTCTTTGATGATAAGCACTGCTTGTTCAATGGATCTTAAGTATGCCAAGTTAGTTCTCAGTATTCGTGTGTTGATTCTTCTGCTTATTGTTAGCCTCTGGCCTTGGCACACCTCACGTCAAGTCCTGAGGATTATCTTGATGAGGGTTTGTATTCAACTCTTTGCATCAGCAAACTTCTTGCAGTCAGCTGCAATCATGTTCCAGTGACCTGCAGAAATCATCATTATTCAAACTTGCATAATTTTCTCATCTTCAGCATAATTTTGGTTTGACAGCATACTCATCCTCAAATCTCCTTAGAAACATGTATTAGAGTCTTAAGCTTATTGTGCTCCTTTTACACACTGGGGTATTTCCTAGTACATACTAGGAACAATTCAGGGTAGAGTTTTAGAAAGTGACTACTTAGTAGTAGTGCCTGGGAGGACACAGAGAATATGTTAAGCTTGTATTCCAGAGCTTTGTTCCCAGTTAGCATTGCCTACCTAGTCTGAAAATGGGCTTTGTATTTCTTAGCCTGAGCCCTCTACCCTAGAGGAGAATCATAAATATGGGCCTCAGTCATCTGCCCTGCAACACTTACGTGGTGCAGCTGAAATCAGAGCTGTGGTGCCTCTGACATCCCTCTTCAGGATGTCTGTCAGAATGTGTGTTTGAATAGCTATATAACATGCTGATCTTATCCCATTTCAACACACCTACTCAAAGAATATTGCAATTGGCTTACATAAGAACTAGACCAAACATTGCCATTTAGAACTTGTTCACATTGTTAAAGCGTGAAGAGAACAATCCTTTTATTCACACTTTGGTTCAGATGCTGCGTCACGGTGAGGCACAAGCAAATAGGCAAGTGGATGTTAGGAAACCAGCTCAGCAAAAACTTATTTAAAGGCTTACAGGAGGTTTTCCCATGTTCAGGTGCATGGAGGATGATATGGGGATGCAGTGTGAGGCTGCCTCTGGTTCTAGAAACTAGTCACTGGGAGAGGAAGGGAAGAACCATAGTAGGAAATGAGGTGACTGTGGATACCCACCATAAGCCACCGAAAGATGCTGCGATGAAGCTGTAACCCTAAATGAGGTGCCAGCAGCCGACAGGTACCACAGCAGAAGAAAACATATTATTGTTTGGTTTGGTTTTTTTTATATAATATGTACAAGGGCACTATTTCTGTATATTTTGGGGCAAATTGTATCATTCCCTTTGCCCAAACCCTAGGACTACACCTGGAAGAACAAAGGGCTTTGGAAGCTTGGGAAAATAGTCCCACATCCTTGTAGCTGTAATTACCAAGTCTTGTAGGCAAAGATGGAGAAACACAGACTTTGCTCTGGAGGAAGAGCAAAGGTCCATTTTCTGCCTTTTACCCAATAATGTTTATTTCCTGAGTGATAATCTGAATTAAATCTTTTCACAAGCTATTTTTGAAGCAAATCACCTCACCAAGCTTGGATATGGGAGTCCTGTGAGCTAGGCTTCGAAACAGCAGATTGCTATAAACAAAAGATTGAAGTATCACTCATAAACACGACTCTTTGCCTTCAGAAAAAGGCTGCACAAAGCAACCTACATTTTGTCCACCTCGTAAGATACACATGGAGCTTACATCAATAACCCTTTAATCATATGTGTGTCTTCACTAGCTGTGCTGTGACTTTTGTGGTCTGTATAAACTCTTCAGAGCCCTGTCTTTGTATATTTGTGTGAAATGTCTTGCACACCTACAGAGCTGTATATAAAAAATAAATCCTAATCCTCATCAATAACCAAAGAAGGGAGCAGCTGCAGGCTGTACTTTGGCTGACCCTGGCCCAAGTGAGCTATGGAGAAGAAAGTAAAACCCCTGTATATGGCACTGTGAAGCAGGAGACAAGTGTCCCAGCTCCTGTCTGAAACCATCTGCGTAACTCCAATGCTGCAAAACCACAGAGGGTTTTTCCTCCCATCAGTAAGAGGGTGTCACACCAAGAGTCTCCCTGTTTGCAGATCCTTGTGGCTCACACAGTTTATGAAGGGCTGGGCAAAGCACATGCATGGGTAGGTGCAAAACCAGGAGGATGGGCATTGGGACTATCTCTGGCTGGGGAGTGGAAGAGGAAGGATGACTCGGCTGCCTGACACAGCTCTGAGGATATGAGTGCCACTTCTTCATAAGGCATCACTTTGTTGTAGCCAAACTTCCCATACAGCCATTTCCACAGGCTGCTCTGCATGGTACTGAGATTCCTGGGACAGCACAAGGTGTAAATTTGCTCTACTTTGTTTTTACTGCCTGCCAATCTTTGGCTGTTTTCATTCCTCGCAGGGATAGTGGATATGTACAATTTCACATGTTCCACCACAGCTGAGTTTTCAATACAAATCCCCACTTTACAGCTCTCTTGTGCTCTCGAAGATGAAAAATTATGTTCTTGCTAGTTTAACCCATGTAAACTTCATCATAATCCCAGTTTGGGAGAGAATTAATAAATCCCAGTGCATATTTCCTGGGAAGGAATTCTGGTCTGTTTTCAAGGCAATGATGCAATCTCACTGATGGAGTGAGAATAACTTTTCCTTCAGTCCACACCTTGGGCTGCACATTAGTTATGTAGAACAAGTGAAGTATTCCCAAGAACACCAACAGAAGGGCAGTAATTTTCTCTGGTTCCTTTTCCCGCCATTCTTAAATCTTCCCTGTTCTCCCTTTCAGATTTTAAAACAGCATGTATCAGTTTATTTTAAAACTTGAATCCTTCCATTAGACCTCTTCTGATGGCTACATGCCTGTCTTCCTTCTGCCTGCTGCCCTAAAAATAATGCTGTGATCATGCCAGCAGCAGTTGATGGGGGACTCGCCTGTAGGACGGGATGAATTGGCAGTGTGGGGAGCACCAAAGTGGCACCACTACCTGAGAAGTAATGCAAATTTCTAGCTCTTTAGTTTTAAAAACATTGCTTTGTCTCTAAACCAGTCTGAAGTTAATAGCTGTCCTGCAGAATAGCCTTGCTAGCAAGGAGTAGTGACACTTGTAAAGAGTTCCAAGTTTACGAAGTTTTCCCTTCTCTGATGTGTCTTTCCCAATGCCCTTGTTTTCCTTTTCCCCTAGGAAGGAAGTAATTCAACACTGATCTCTTTAGGCTGCATCCAAAATGCCACAGATCTGTCAGGAACCATGGATAATCTATTTTCAGACAAACTGGTTTTGGTTTTTTTTTTTTAACAAAAATATTTATTCAGCTTCTCAAAGACTTAAGGAGGAGGCAGTGTTTATATGACAAGGTAACTTTTAGTCACTTTGGTTAGGGAAGTAGTTCACCAGTAGAGTTTTGAACTATTTTGAGGTTTTTTGTGGTCTGAACTGGCTTGTTGTACTGTGGGTTGTTATTAGTGCCTTTGTTGCACAGCTTTTACTCTCTGTTTCCTAGTCTAATCTGTGCACTGGCTTTCACTTTGCGATAAATCTGAACTACAGTTTTAGAACATGAAATTGAACTCTGTGTATTATTTGTTTGGCTTATTTCTTTGTTGTGAAACAATCAGTACCTGACTCATGTTGTAAACATTGTGTTTTCTTAAAATCTATATCAAATAATATACAATTTAACTAATTTGAGATCAGTATTACCTACGGGCATGTTCCTGCTGCCTAGTGGTCTTCAATTGCTGTTCACTAGCCAAAACCCCCTTAGGCCTTACTTGCTCTTTTAGTTTTCTTATGTCGTGTCCTTGGGATTCAGGTGGTCAGTGGAGGACAGCATAAAGCCATATGTAGCAGAAGACTTCTTTGCTGTCATTTACTATAGTGGCGAGGGCCATATGGGTTGTCTCCTGACAAGGAGACACACTGCTGTTATGTGGAGCTTGCCTCATCTAAGAAATACTGGGATTTTGTGAAAATAAGTGGAAAACCAAGAATTCATAGTTGAAACTAAGCTGGAAGTGAAAAGTAAATTTGTTGTTAATTTTGTATAAAATGCTGCCTGCAGCATCTTTTGTAGCAGAGTCTGCTGGGGATAGCCTAAATCAGCTAATGGGCCTAATCAGAATTAGCTAAGGCACAAATTCTGCTTTAAATCAAAGTTTTCACTGGTTTAACTGACCTGGTACAAGTTTGCATGTAGATGAATGCAAAGTAAAAGATGTTTGCTACTGCTATATGCATGCTACCACTGGTAGTTTAGATTGTGTGAGGACATATTTTAAAAACCATGACTGATTTTTACTTTTGATCCTCATATATGTTGCTTTTTTGTTTTACATGCCATCTGGGCTAATGACCTTAAGAGAAAAATGAAAGGCTCTTGTGGGAAGTAACAAAGCTGGACAGCCAGCGTGCCTTGGAGAGGCCACTGTGTTGCACCCCATAGCTCATTAGAGTTCAAATGAGAAGAAATGAATTGAAATGGAAAATACAATCCAAAATGCTGAAAAGGAAGGAGTTATTTAGACTGAGTTATGGGGACAGTTTCATCTGGTGGGTGAGTGCTACTAATAAAAATGCTCACAGCATCACAGTTCTACTGAGAGGAAATTCATGTTGTTGTTTGTGCCCTTTCTGTCATTGCATTGTATGATTAGGCTACTAAATAAGTGTATTTTCTTGGCATTAGAGTTCATGAAAACCATAACTGAATGCTTGATGATTCAATAGGAGTAGGTTTCAAAGTGAGCAAAATGAAAATTAGGGTGACAATGGGACTTTGAATTTCACATTGTGTGTTTGGATAGGTCCCTGGGAATGTATAATGCAAAATGCATCAGTGACAGATCAGCACTAAATTATCAAAATAATTTGCCCAAACTCTAAAATATGCAATCTGCAAATCTGATTTCCTGTGGAGGCTTTCACTGTTGTTTACAGCTGTACTGTAAAGCATATATGGATGTACAACAAGAGAGTCATCTGGCCTTAAATGCAGTCAATTGTTTGGCTCAGGAGTGTAGTAAAACTGTCAGCCAAACTCTACCATTGAACACTGAATTACCTATACTTGTGACAGCAGCTTGTCAGTGATTTCTAGTAAAAACTCCTGGAGGCCCAATAATTGTAAAAATGCTGAAAGAGAATTTTCACCTTCATTAAGAGTCAGAAATGGGTTGCATATTAGTGGGCTGTAGTCAAACCACATATTGCACAGATCTGCCCCTTTGCTGTGCATACTGCTTGCCTGGCTTTGCCATCTCGTTGCATCCCATCCCATCCCATCCCATCCCATCCCATCCCATCCCATCTCTCTATAACGCATGATCCACCCTTGGCACCACCATTTCACTGCTGTTTCAGCTAGAAGGATGTGTTGGGAGCTGTAAGTATCCTTATTTTAGTTAGCAGAGGTGAGAGCTATAATGGGACCCCTCGCACAGGCACGCTGCCGTTTCTTATGAAGCTCGCAGGTGAAAAGATTCCCCAGTGGAAATGGGGAGTGGAGTGGTGGGTTCATCCATCTTCAGGCAGATGGAGGAGGTGACTCCAGCCTCCCATAACTCAAACAAGTGCTGTAACCACAGAGCTAGTGAAGGGAAAGAGAGAGTTATTTTCCTGACACCCTTGTCCTTCCTTGGTGTCTGTGTCTCTAGATGTGTTTTACTGGAAGGTGTGCTCAGGGTTGCAGGTTCTGCTGGATGGTTGTGCTCTTAAAAGTCAGCGTTACAATGGTCTTTTGTGGATCTAATGCTTGGAAGTGTGAATCTTGTTTGCAAAAGTGATTTAAGTGATCAAGTGCCTAAGAGTGCTCCAAACCACCAGAAAAAATACTTCTTGTCCCAAGCCCTTAGGAGTACCTGCAGCAAATTTTCATCAAGAGAGGTAAGAGTATTCCCTATGCCATGGAGCTTAGTCTCAGCAAAGCAGACAACAGGTACTCAAGAGATAAGAGAGGGGATTCTAAATCTATTTTATTTATTTATATTTATTTTCTTTCACTTGTCTACATCTGAGTGCCTCTAAAAAATTTAAGGGCATCATTTAGAAAGATAAGGGTGGTACCAGTGCTGTAACAGTCGTTGCTCTTTTCATGTGTTTCTCCATTAATCCTCAAAACTCCCTTCATACTATTCATTCAGCCTCTGAAAATAAGATTTTAAACTTGATTGAAGAGCTTATGAAGGAAGCAAAAGCCTTCAAAAGAGGATGAGCCCCATAAGTGTCAGCGGTGATTCATTAGGTTTTTAGAGACACATAATCGAGCTGACGAGGATAGGGAAAATTTCCATAACAGCAACAGTACTAAAATGAGACTGGAAGAGTTGTCATCATTGTTTGAACAGACACAACCCCTAAGCAGATCACTACTAATTTCTAGACTTGTTGCAGTGCTTGAGGCACAAAGCCCCTCAGCCACCTCTTTCCCTTCAATTTCTCCATCATAGTGGAATTTAAATAGCTTTTTCCTCTCAGACAATAGATTTGTCTTTCTTCCACCAATAACATATTTATTATAAGTCATATTTCTGCTAAAAGAGAAGGGTCTTGATTCAAAAAGGGCAGCGGTCAAATTTTCTTTACTAGACAGGTAGAATTCCTTTTAAGGAATGAAACTGAGTATATTTCAGATATTTACGTAACAGCCAGACTTGCCTTCAGAGGAAATTTAGTAATTTCAGGAACAAATTATTTTCAATTTAATTGCTGCTCATCTATCTATCTATCTATCTATCTATCTATCTATCTATCTATCTATCTATCCACCTATCAATCTATCTACCTACCTACCTACCTAACTGCCTCTCTACCTACCTAATACCTACCTACCTACCTGCCTATCTATCATCTATCTTTCTAATTGCAAAGGATTTTCTAAACACAAGAGGATGGCTGCAGCCTTTAGGACTTGATTCAGCTGCAGGAACAAAGCACAAAGTTTAGTGGTGGGCTCATAAAGACCATGCTTCTCAGCCTGGAAGTGTTAATTTTACCTGAGATACCGTGGTGAGTCTCCTGGGAACTACTCAAGTTTTTAAAGTGCTAATTACATATATTCTCTTGATGTCATTTCCAGCAAGGAAACAGTTGGGAATCTTTTGTTGAGTTGGGGATTGCACTGAATTGAGTTAAAGTCAAGATACTGTTTCAATATCCCTGTTCTTATGTGTGTTGGCTAATGCACAGGGATGGAGGAATGACAGCATGCACTTTACAGCCAGCAGTCTGTGGTTTACGCCCCATAAGCTGTAGATCACCCACATTTCTGTTTGAGGCAAGCCTCAGCAAATTCAGACTTGCAGGGTTTCTTTGTATGGTTCACAGTTCCAACCTGCTGAGTCCTGTTGGGGTGTTCAGGCTCATGTGAACTAGGAAATATCCAACTGATGTCAAAAGGAAACAAAAAATAATTCATTTGGAATCTGATCCAAAATTTACTGAAGCCAGTGCTAGAGCTTCATGACTTCATGACAGCTTTTTGGTCAGATGTGTCTTCTGTAATGTAATCAGTGATGTTCACCTCCCTGTGTGCCTGTCTGAATGCATTTCCGTCATCTAAGTTAAGCAGGGAAGATCTTCCCAGGGCAATCTCCTGGGCTATGAAGTTCTGCAGTAGAATTCCCTTTTTCTATTGATTTTGTGGTCAGATATAACGTGTTAAAACATAGGCTGAGGGCATTTGAACGCAATGCTAGCTGGAAGAGCGAGTTGATAGCAAGATCCCAAAGTCTTCAGGGTTGGAAGCAAAACGCTACCTAAATACAGGCCAAACAACAGGGACAAGCACTTTCACTGACAAGCACAGAGAGAAGGTGATGGTTTCAGCTGTTCAAGCGATGGTTGTGAAAGGGGTGATTGTTGTGCATGGGAGCATGGAAGAGTGTTTGAAGAGAGCCTTAAGGCTGCTCCAAGGTAGCAGCAGTGAAGGTTTAGGTTCTTGTGACTAATCCCTCAATTGTCAAAGATTTTACTTGTAAGCATGCTTGTTGGTGACTACTTTGAATTCAGTCCTGGTAGGTTACTTCAGGGGAGCTTAGTATCTGTCCCACCTCCCCCTCCAACAGCAGAGCTCTGCACCGGCAGGCTGCAGTCTGTGGTTAAGTGCTGCAATCTGGTCCTGTATGAAATACTCTACTCTTTAGGTTTGTGGTACAGTAACTTGAGCAATCCCAGCTATGTGTGCCTTGTCATATGGCACTATAAAGCAGGAACACACTTTCCTACAGTTACTAATTTTCTCCTGCAGCATAAAAAATAAGCTAGATCTGCCACTGGAGTTTGGTGTTTTCGTACTCCCTGTTGCTGAGCGGCAATACCTGAGGGGCAATTACATTAGATGTGTGAAAGCTTTTTGTCTCCTGCAGTATTTCAAAGATATTTTCCATGTATTTAACATGCTGCCAGGACACATAGGAACAGCTGTAGCAGACATCAAATGGAGGATCCTTCTCTAAAAATGAGGTTTTTCTCTACCACCTCCTTTAGTTTGTCTCTAAACAAAATTCTTGGTCTTGTATGTGCATGTCTGCTTATGAGAAACTGTTCATACTGCACTGGAGAAGAGGTCTGAGTGAGGCTGTATATTGTTTTGCTCATTGTGGTATAAAATTACAGATAAATTCAACCAAATACGATCAGAAGAGAGGAGCGAATATTTCTATATAATCTTTGTCAGTTGAATATGAAGCGTTAATGTTTGTTGGCTTGCTTCTCTTCAATCTGCAAAGAAGAAGGTTAGGAAATATCTTTGGTCTCATCTTTCCTGTTATGATAAATAACTGATCTGTGGTCAGAGCCGTAAAGTTCATAACCTACCCAGAAAAAACTTAGGAACAAACCACTGCTGCTGCAACATTATGTAAGGTGGAAAACCTATTTTCCTGCGGAGGGGTGCTGCTTAAAGATGATTTCACAAAAGAGGAAGCCCTTGCTGTTTATCCTTCTTGATCCAAATGTGCAACATTTCCTGTGGCCAGATCTGCAGTAAAATCAAAGGGGGTAGCCATTTTCTGTGGTCTATTGCTTCCTATAGCATACCCCTATGAGGGAGGAAGAAAATTACCATTTGTTATAAAACTACCCCTAGCCTTCCTTATCTGACTAATCAATTAAAAACAATGGTGCATTGGTAATAATCGCACAATGTCCAACTGATAAACTAGTTTTCACATCTGTCTGGCAGAACCACTGTCTATTTTAAGGTGATATAAAGCAGTTTTACATATTCTGCAAGATGGAATTTATCCTTAAGACTTTGCAAACAAAGACAGCTGATAAAATCTCTGCTTCCAGAAGGTCATCCAGTGTTTGATTGTGCAAAACAGCTAAATCTTGGGGTTTGGAAAATCAGCATGACTATTTAGAGCAGTCTAGAAATTAAGACCCTTGTTAATAACCAACATGTAGGACCCAATCTTGTAATTGTGACACTGGCATAATCACTATTGGTCTTGGGAATTTTGCATTTTCGAGTGCTGTATTGTCTTAATCTGTGCATAAAGACTCTGTGGTAGGCAGCTTTATAAAAACAGAGTAGGGACAGAAAGACAGACAGATTTCAGGCCTTCTGTCAAATGCAGACAGACTCAAACGCCAGAAAAACACCGGCAGACTTTGTGTCGCTCAAGGCCAAAGGTTAGTGAATTGACTGAGAGCATTTGCAGGTCTAGGAGGATGCACACTACTGGAGTGACTTCATTTAGCTGTCTACAAGTATTTGCCAGTTACAGAAGGTCTGTGGGAGATGAAAAAGGCTGTACAGTCCTTCAGGAGTGCATGGAGTGCTATGACACAAAATTATAGTAAGAGAAACTCTTTATGTTACAAGGTCAAACACAGAGCAGTTGGCAAATGCCATAATTAAGATTACCTGCGCAATTTTTGTTTCAATCTCCCAATGTATCTCAATAAAATGACAGTCTTTAATTGCACCCTGAGCATTTTATGTGTGATGGCTTCTACCTGGCCTAAATGGTATTCATCAAATCTGAAAAACGTAGAGTGCTCTCTAAATGGACTTACCGAAATACCTCTACAGCTTTTACCAAGGAAGCAAGCCATGCCTACTGCAGTAGAGCACTTGCTTTCTGCTTTGTTTTGGACTGAAGCTGTAGTCGGGTAAGGAGGAGTTTTTTTTTAAAGGTTTACGTGTGTGCTCACCTGCAGCCATGTGCAGGGAATGCAGTTCTTCCCGTTTTCTTAAGCACTGAGGTAACTATGCCTCCTGGATCCTGCAGTGTGGTGACTGGCACCCCTTAAATACTGGAATGATTGATGAAATCAGTTGCCAGCTAGAGTCTTGGGTGGGTAATGCAGGAGACAGAGGCAGGATTCCTGGATTCCACTTGTGTCTGACTCAGTGTGTGATCTTCAACAGCAAAAGTAAGTCAAAGCAGGGCATGCTCTGATCTGTCAAGGAAGGCAGTTATGGGATTAATGAATGTTTGTCAAACCTAGTTTAGTCAATACTGCAAAACACAGGCACAAGTAACACTTGGGTGGTGGGTCCCATTTTATCAGGGACAGGCTGACAGAAATAAAGAGGATGCTGCAGTGCAAGGCAATGCTGTGGTTAGTCTGCTGAGAATGTATGTTCCTTCTGAGTACAGGGCTTGTGAGTGTTTTCATTTCCCCCCTTGCACTTCATTGGGCACTGCCATCCGTAGTTGCCTGAATTTATTCATTGAACTTACATACCATTTCAGCATCATACTCCCAAGTTCCCTTCCTTTTGCACTGGGTCTGTATCCATGTTCCCCCCAGCAAAGAACAGACCCAAATAATCCAAGAACAGAAACATACATGCATGCACTGGCTGCTTGGTACTAAGTCCAATTCTTTTGAGACAGGTCCAATTTACTTTTCATGCTCTGAACAGCTTACAGGACTCACACCACATTTCTAACGTTTCCCTGAGGCATCAGACTGGCTGCCGCTGTGCAGAACAATGGGTAATCAATGCAGGCCCAGTGGGGCTTTCTAATGCGCCTGGAAGAGTGTCTACAACATGAGGTTGTTGGGTCTTTCTTTGGGAGCACAGCAGACTCTGAGAGAAGCCCAGAGCAGGGAGCTGCCTCACAGCTCCTCCATCAATGGTCTCGCAGCAGACAGGCAAGGGTAGCAGGGCTGTTTTCCTCCTTGGATCCTCAACAGTTCCAAGGAGGAAAAATGGAAGAAAATGCTTTTTATCAGACACTGCCTGCTCAGTGGTACTGGGAAGGGTCTGAAAGACAGAATTTAGTAATGAGATGAGTGTGCAGAGCAACCATCCCACAGCTGTTTTGTGTGCATCATTGCTCCTAAAATCCAGGTGCCAACTCCCTGCCCAGAAATCAATATTCTCAGTCTGAAAATACTAAAATGCTAAAAGCAAATGTCTCAAATCTGAAACAACCCAAATGTGGATATGTTTTGCAAATTATCATAGAAAATAGTGTTTGGGTTTCATTTAGATATTAAACCTTTATGTTTTAAAATATTTCTTATGTAACTTTTTTCTTCTTGGTAAAAATTTTTCAAACGAAAATGAAACATTCAATTCCAGAAATGTTAGCATGGAAGTTTAGAAATATTAAAACATTGAAATGTGTTAGAAGTCATGAAAAATGGTGTAAAGTATTCCTGTAATTGAACTACTCCAAAACTTAGTCCAGTATCTGTAGGAATCATGGTAAACCAGAGTTGTTTCTGTATGCCGTTTCCCTCTCTTTCTCTTTTGTTAAGATGACTTTGTGTTACCTATTTTGCAGTAGTCCACTCATCAGTTGGAGGTTAGTCAGAGATTAGGAAACATTATGAAGTTATCAAAAAACTGGTGTGTTAGGATGAAATCAGTTAATCTTTAGCCTCACAGGATAGAAAGAGGAAATGTAATTGCAACACTGAACTGTGTTTTACAGTCATTTTCACTTAGAAAGCCCTTCAGATAATTCTATAATTAGCATGGGACATGTAACAGAGGGAATAATACCTGATACAAGAGGAAATTAGTGGATGTTTTCATTCACAAGTGGGATTTAGCTGCCACACCAATCTGCTGAAACAGAGCTCCTTTGGGTTATGAGTTGTAGTTTATGATATCTTAGGGCAACAGGCACCTGGACCTTGACTGAGTGGCATGGCTCAAACAGCTGCTTGTTCTCATCACTGCATGGTACCAGTGTTTGGTCAGGAACAAGCTATAGTCACCAAATGGTAAGCAAGAATTCAGTCAGGCAACTGCAGAATACCTTTCAGCACAATTTCTGCTTCAGTCAGATCACTGAATTAAGACCGACTCAGTTTATCACACATGTTGATGTTTATACAGTACCTGTCATCACTCACTTAAATGGATAAGAATATGGATAGAGATTAATTCCTGTTCTGTATTTTGTCTTGAAATATAAACAGTGTTTTTAAGTACTAATTCCTGAAGTATGACACTTTGTAAAAGATCTACCTAAATCTTAACAATAGTTACTGGTGCTTAGTTGAGGATTGATTTGTTCCAGCATTATTTATACAAGAAGCAGAGTGTTTCAGTGATTTCATCTCTGCTGAGAAAACTCAATTAAGTTTTCAAGTGTTCAAAATTCATGTTTTAACGCTGCATTGTGTAAATAAAAGATGACAAAAGAAAAGATGGGTTTGTGATTCTTTTAGCAAGGTAAGAAAACCCCATTGGATTTCTTCTGTCATTTAAGAACAGTTCCTCAGAAATTCCCTGACTATGGTTTTTGAGTGGAAAACTGCTGTTAGATTAAACTGTGGTGAGAGAATTTCTGTCTTTGTAGAATATTTGTTTTTTATTGGGGGGAAAAAAAGAGTAAAGCTATAGACAAAACAATTACATTCTATTTAAAGGCTGATAATAATTTTCAGGATTACTACTTGCATTATAAAGTTGGGCTGAGGGATAAGGATATAATGGATATGTATATAATGGATATGGGTTGAATACTGAGCAGCTCTGGAAAGGCGATAGTTTAGTACCACCACCATAAGCAATGGATGACACATGGAGTTGTGTCATACCAATATAGGTGCCATATTTTCTGAGTCAGATGTTTCAGATTCCTAGGCTGTTGAAAACATATATGAATGTCCAGTTTAGACTCCAGCGCATCACCCTAAAGTCACAGTTTGGGGATTCAGAGCTGCAGTTGTAATCAGGTAGCCAGAGAGCTAGAACCATCCTTCTGAGCCTTGTCTGTCAATGCTTCTGTTTTCTGTCTCCTGCAGGTGAGAAAACTTTTCAAGTCTAGTTTCCCACCTCTGCAACTGTACCTTGTAACCTTACTAACATCCAAGATGAGCCTTTTCTTCCCTCTTTTCTTACTAGAATCCTGTTCTGGCTGTTGTCCTCTCATGACCAGAAGCACTTCTTCAGCTGCTACCCCAAATATCCATGGATATTTTGATACCTGTTTTCCTTTAGTTGTCTCTTAGTTTCAACAGCTTGTCGTATCTTACCCCAACATACCTATAGGGAGCGGTAGTTTTAATTTATCTATAGGAAAAAAAAAAAAAGAGACAGCCCAACTGCTCAGAAAAGAGAATATAATTCAAAAGCAGACCATTTTCTCCTCCTCACCACCAAGCCGCAGTCATTTTGCACAGTGCTATCAGCTCTGCTAGCAGCACCATCTCCTGCTCTTAGCAGTAGGGATCCAGGTTGTCTGAGGAGGTGATACTTCCTGTTTGTAAAACATTCCAGTGTAAGGAGGGGGCACTCTCACATGGTCTCCTCTTTAGTGAGTTATATTAATAAATTCCAGCCAGAAAATGCCAACTGCATACCATTATGACCGCAATCACTCCAGCTAGAATGTTTCACATGCTGCCAGAGCTATCAGTGGAAAGAAAATGCTCTCTGCTGCTACATCAGCCATCCTTCCAGAGCTGTTCACCAACATATCCTCTCATTCAAAACTGATGAGGCGTGTTTCAAACATAATAGAAACCAGATGTTGTGTATTCATTGTATAATTGCACAGCTGAAAAGAGGTTACAAAGTGGCCAGAGAGCACTAAGCAGTAACCGCAGGAAAGTATTCTGTGAAATCTCTGCAGACCAGGTTGGATGTGACCATTCAGAGCTGCGGATTTAGACATTTAGGTCAACATAATAGAATCACAGAATAGTTAGGGTTGGAAAGGACCTTAAGATCATCAACTTCCAACCCCCCTGCCATGGGCAGGGACACATCCCAGTAAACCAGGTCACCCAAGCCTCTGTCAAACCTGGCCTTGAACACCACCAGGGATAGAGCATTCACAACCTCCCTGAGCAACCTATTCCGGTGCCTCACCACCCTAACAGGAAAGGATTTCCTCCTTATATCCAATCTAAACTTCCCTTCTTTAAGTTTTAACCCATTACCCCCTGTCCTATCACTACAGTCTCTAATGAGGAGTCCCTCCCCAGCATCCTTATAGGCCCCTTCAGATACTGGAAGGCTGCTATGAGGTCTCCACGCAGCCTTCTCTTCTCCAGGCTGAACAGCCCCAACTTTCTCAGCCTATCTTCATACAGGAGGTGCTCCAGTCCCCTGATCATCCTCGTGGCCTCCTCTGGACTTGTTCCAACAGTTCCATGTCCTTTTTATGTTGAGGACACCAGAACTGCACACAATACTCCAAGTGAGGTCTCACAAGAGCAGAGTAGAGGGGCAGGATCACCTCCTTCGACCTCCTGGTCACGCTGCTTTTGATGCAGCCCAGGATACGGTTGGCTTTCTGGGCTGTGAGCGCACACTGAAGCCGGCTCATGTTCGTTTTCTCATCAACCAACACCCCAAGTCCTTCTCCTCAGGGCTGCTCTGAATCTCTTCTCTGCCCAACCTGTAGCTGTGCCTGGGATTGCTCCGACCCAGGTGTAGGACCTTGCACTTGGCATGGTTAAACCTCATGAGGTTGGCATCAGCCCCCCTCACAAGGGTGTCAAGGTCCCTCTGGATGGCATTCCTTCCCTCCAGTGTACCAACCGAACCACACAGCTCGGTGTCATCGGCAAACTTGCTGAGGGCGCACTCAATCCCACTGTCCATGTCACTGACAAAGATGTTAAACAAGACCAGTCCCAGCACTGATCCCTGAGGGACACCCCTCATTACTGGTCTCCAGCCGGACATTGAGCCATTGACCACAACTCTTTGTGTGCGGCCATCCAGCCAGTTCTTTATCCACTGAGTGGTCCATCCATCAAATTGATGTCGCTCCAATTCAGAGACAAGGATGTCGTAGGGGACAGTGTCGAACGCTTTGCACAAGTCCAGGTAGATGAGATCAACTGCTCTACCCCTGTCCATCAGTTCTGTAGCCCCATCACAGAAGGCCACCAAATTGGTCAGGCAGGATTTCCCCTTAGTGAAGCCATGCTGGCTGTCACCAAGCACCTTGTTGTTTTTCATGTGCCTTAGCATGCCTTCCAGGAGAATCTGCTCCAAGATTTTGCCAGGCACAGATGTGAGACTGACTGGTCTGTAATTCCCCGGGTCATCCAATTTCCCCTTCTTGAAAATGGGGGTTATATTTCCCTTTTTCCAGTCATCGGGAACTTCACCTGACTGCCATGATTTCTCAAATATGGTGGACAGTGGCTTAGCAACTTCATTCACCAGCTCCTTCAGGACCCATGGATGGATTTCATCAGGACCCATGGACTTGTGTACGTTCAGATTTTTAAGATGGTCTCGAGCCAGATCCTCTCCTACAGTGGGCGCAAGGTCTTCATTCTCACAGTCTCTGCGTCTGCCTTCCAAGACTGGGGTGGTTTGGTCAGAGCCTTTGCCAGTGAAGACCGAGGCAAAGAAGTCATTCAGAATCTCAGCCTTCTCCAAATCCTGTGTAGCCAGTTCTCCCGAGAGCTTCCTGAGGGGGCCTACATTCTCCCTAGTCTTTTTTTATTTGCTATGTACCTACAGAATCCCTTCCTGTTATCCTTTACATCCCTAGCCAAGTTTAATTCTAACTGGGCCTTAGCTTTCCTAACCTGGTCCCTAGCTTCCCAGACAACATCCCTGTATTCTTCCCAGGCCGCCTGTCCTTGCTTCCACTTATTATAAGCCTCTTTTTTCATTTGATTTTTCCTCAGCAGCTCCTTATCCATCCAAGGAGGTCTCCTGGCCCTCCTGCTGCACTTCCTTCTAGTTGGATGCAACACTCCTGAGCTTGTAGCAGGTGATCCTTGAATATCAACCAACAGTCTTGGGCCCCTCTGCCCTCTAGGGCGGTATCCCATGGAACCTTCTGAAGCAGGTTCCTGAAGAGGCCAAAGTCTGCTCCCTTGAAGTCCAGGGCAGTGAGCTTGCTGCATGCTCTTCTCACTGTCCTGAGGATCTCAAACTTGACCATCTCATGATCGCTGCATCCAAGGCTGCCCTGGAGCGTCACATTTCAAACAAGCCCTTCCCTGTTGGTGAGCACGAGGTCAAGCATGGCACCTCTCCTTGTCGGCTCCTCTATTACTTGCAGAAGGAAGTTGTCTTCCACACAATCGAGGAACCTCCTGGACTGCTTGTGCCGGGCTGTACCGTCACTCCAACAGATATCAGGGTGGTTGAAGTCCCCCATGAGAACAAGGCCGTGCGAGTGTGAGGCTGTTCCTGTCTGTCTGTAGAGTGCTTCATCCGCAGGTTCTCCTTGATCAGGCGCTCTGTAACAGATCCCCACAGTAATGTCTCCCATAGCTATATTCCCTTTAACCCTGACCCACAAACTCTCTGTGGACTGCTCACCTGTCCCCAGACACAGTTCCATACTCTCCAGCCTATCCCTAACATAAAGAGCAACTCCCCCTCCCTGGCTGGCAGGCCTGACTTTCCTAAAGAGCCTGTAACCTTCCATTCCAACACTCCAGTCGTAAGAGCCATCCCACCATGTTTCTGTGATGCCTATTATATCATACCCCTGTAGATGTGCCCACATCTCTAATTCCTCTTGTTTGTTCCCCATGCTACGGCTGTTTGTATAGAGGCATCTGAGCTGAGCTCCAACTGAAGCCGGCTCATTGGCTGGAGTGGCTGGGACATCTCTACATTGCTTCAAGCATTTATTATAGGTTCTGGCAACTGACTGGGTGTGTTGGGATGGAATGATGCCCCCTCCCCCAACACATCTGGTTTAAAGCCTCCTTGACCAGTCTGGCAAGCCTCCTACCAAAACTGCTCTTTCTCTTCTTTACCAGACCAGCTCCACCAGCCCCCACTAGACCTGGCCTGTATCAACAATAGGGTGACCTGCTGCACTGGGGAAATAATAATCCCCCTGAACTAGACACTGGTGAGGCTGCACCTCGAATCCTGTGTTCAGCTCTGGGCCCCTCACTGCAGGAAAGGTATTGAGGTGCTGGAGAGGGTCTAGAGAAGGGTAATGAAGGTGGTGAAGGACCTGAAGCACAAGCATGATAGGGAATGGCTGAGGGACCTGGGGGGTTTAGTCTGGAGAGGAGAAGGCTCAGGGGGAACCTTATCACTCTCTACAACTGCCTGACAGGAGGATGGAGCCAGGAGGTGGTTGTTCTCTTCTCAAAAGTGACAAGCGATAGGACAAGAGGAAACGGCCTCAAGCTGCACCAGGTGAGGTTTAGATTGGATATGATGAAAAATTTCTTCCCCAAAAGGGTGATCAGGCATTGTAACAGGCTGCCAAGGGAAATGGTGGAGTCACTGTGTTCAGAAACAGTATAGATGAGGTCCTCAGTGATATATGGTTCAGAGGTGAAATTGTCAGGCCTGGGATAACAGTTGGACTTGGTGATCTTAGAGATCTTTTCCAATGTAGTTGATTCTATGATCTGGGAGAGGTTAACCTTCATTTTGACTCACTTCTACATCTCTGGAGTGACCTGCCAAGTATGCCCCTACGAGACATGACTTGACTCTCCAGGATAGCTGCACAGGCCCTATACCTATTTAGTCGACTGACCACAGTTGGCACAGTGCCCATGGGGCATCAGAGCATGTGTGGTGCACTGAGCACGAGTTGCATGGCACGTAAAGCTATGAGCCTTGGGCATGACTAGTTCTGCAAAACAAACCTCTCCAAGTGTTCTGGTCACATCTAACCTTCAAATTTGTGTTTTCAATTCACGCATTCATGTGTGTATTCAGTGGGCCGAATTCTGTAAACAGACGCATGGTTGCAGTGCTTATATCAGATCTGCGTTTGGATGTGTATGGCTATGCTGCCAAAATAATAGTTTATCACCATTAGCAATTGCTGTCAGTATCATTACTAATCTAACATTATTGGGTAAACAGTATTTTTGATTACAAGATTTTTCTTCTCCCAAAGATTAGAATTTCAAGAATAGAAATAGTTATTCAGCATTTGACATCCAGCCAGACCAGTTGAATTTTCACTGCAAGAAATCAATCCAGCTAACATTGAGCACAGATACTTTGTAAACGTAGCCAGATAACTCAAAACCTTGACCAGTCCCAAAGTGTAGATAATTTATAAACCTCATGCTAATACCACAGGACTCAGGGAAGAAGTTCAAGGGATACAGCGTATTTTTTGTTAGAAGCACTATAAAATAGCTCTCTGCTGATGACGTTCTGATGTTTGTTACCCATCCAGACAATTCCATGAAATCTTTGCTTGAACTTGTTGACAAAGTTGCCTCAATATCTTCCTGTAATACTAATTGGGCAAAGTCAGGGCTTATGTTAGTGAATGGTCTTTGTTCACTGCTACTAATTAACTGTTTAATTCTCAACTGGAAGCCTTAGGTTTTTACACCCTCTAGGTATACACTCAGTGCCACTGCTAAATGTAAAGGTTAGAATCACCAGAGATAGCAGGGAAGTGTCAGCAGACTGATTTCCTTTAAACTTTCTTGGTGGGGGAGACTGGCACTAATAAGATTATGATTGTTCCAAAAAAACAATTACGTATTGAACATGCTGCCAGTTGCTATAAATCCTGGAACTTTTCAAGAGATGGCTCCATTATTAGCAATGTTTTTGTGGAAAAATGAGAACCACAACATTGGCATTAGGAAAATCCTGGAAATTGGTAAAAGCGAGCTGTTGTTTGGAGGCAGAGCATCATTTTGTTTCTCACCTCCTGAAACTGAAAGGGGCCCTGTGTGGTTTCACCCAGAGGAAGCTCAAGCCCAGCCTTGTTTGTTAGAAATTCAAGCTACAATGTTATCTCCCCTGAAGAATCAGGTTCCACGCTGGCATGATTCACCCCAGCTGGAGCCAAAGGGCTTGCTCCTGGCCTGCCTGGGTGTAGCTCTGGTTTTGATGACATAGCAGGGAGTGAATCTGCCCCAGTCTTCCAGAGTTTCACATCCATAAGGACATAACATGTATAAAATATGTCCTGATTGCAGCACAGCCACAGCTGCCAGCAGCAGCCCTGGAAGCAGACCTAGATTTTGGAGGTGTCCCATGGGTGGAAAGAGGGGCTGAGCAAAGGGTTGAGACCGATTTTGGGTCTTGCCTCTCCCTCCCACTGCTCATCTGCTGTCAAGAAGCCCCTTTTCATGCCTGCGGTAGGTCAAAGAATGCTTTCTAGAAGGGTATTCAGTAATAATAATTAGAGAAAAACAGATTATGCTCTGAGATCACATGAACTGCATTCCCAATCCATGATGGCTCCCAAGACACGATTGAGTTTTGAAGCTGATGAGCTGTGATAGCATACACACAGTATTGATTCTGAGCATGTCCTCCTACAGGTGAAAATTGTTTTTTACTTCTGTGGGTATAAGAATGATCAAAACATAGGAAAACGAAAAGCAACAAATATACTAAGAAGTCTGTCAGAACCTTAAAAAATATCTAAATATCAATAATTATTCTATAGAAGTGGCATCTCTGGCATGACCTCATGCTTTTGTTGTGCTGAGTGATCTGCATCATATTCTGGTTGTGTCTGTCAGGGTAACCTGGTTTTATCAAACCCAGCTCCAGGTCAGAGAAAAATCCTGGCTCGATTGAAGTGAATGGGAATTTTGCTGCACACAGAATCTTATCCCCAGATTTTTTTAACATGAAGAGATGAAAAATTGGCTCTTAGCTCTCCTTTGGGATTCTTGAATTAGTGGTTTAACTTCCAAAAGCTCTGACACCCACTGATTTCAATAGGAGCTGCTGGAGTTCTGTGAAAAAAGGTTTTTCATTTCCAACACTAAATATGGATGGTGGAATCTTAAAATTAGGCTCCTATTTTTGAAAATCTTGGCCCAAACCTTTATTAATACCACACTGCCATGTGTCCTGCATCTACTAGCAAACATAACAGCATTCAGATCCACATCTGTTGTATTCTCTAAACGTGGGAAACAAAAATGGTCTTTTAATCAGATTTAGATGAAAAGCTCTCTCTGAAATAATGATAGCCAGTTACGGATAGCCCATAATTTGCTATTAGTTAAAATATTCCCAAACAGCACAGAGGACAAGTGGTATGTGGATATACTGTTCCCAGAGAGCTCTAGTAATTGGGATTAATTTCAGCAATTTCTAATTTTAGAGGAAGTAACTGGTCCCAAGTTGTTACCTAAAGTAATTCTTACTGACAGTATTACAGGCTTGAAACATCTTCTACTATGCCAATACCACAAACTAGCTATGCAATTACAGATGTATTTGTCACTTCTGTGCTTATGTTATTAACACTGGTAGTTTTAAAAAAGTGTAAGACTTAGGACAGTCTTTGCCTCTGTCAAAAAAAAAAACAAACAAAACCCAAACAACATAAAGAGCACTTGATATTAAAATCAGCATTAAGCCAGATCTCCTCTGATATAATCTCACTAGAATTAAGCAGATAAATAGGACTGGCTCTGATCTGAATTTGAATGGGAAGTCTCTTGGTGTAATGTAAACGCTGTGTGAAGTGGTATTACAAGTTCCGTAGGTGGCTTGAGTCAATAGCCCCACATAATTTTTCTATTGCTCGGGGCTGTTGGGGGCATTCACTGTGTTTTAATAAAAATTCAGTGGGACATTTTTCAGAAGAATTAGCCCAGATGTTTTGCTGGATTTCAATTTGGCTTTCCTCCGCTTATCTCTCTAGAAACAGCAAGAGTTAGGTTGCAAAACATTTTCCATTAAAATCCTTGCTTTTAGCTTCCTCAGCTGTGTACTTCTGTTTTCTGGAGTTGGGCTTCTGTTGTGCAGTGGGGTACAGTGCTCTGTGTTATGGTTGGGCAAGGTCTCTTCAGCCACTTCTGTGTGGGGGAGAGGAACTTTTTACATGCTCCCCAGTGTAAATTGAACCACCTTGTTGTGAACAGAGCTCTGGTAAAAATCTCCCTGCCCCCAACATGGCTGAAGTGTTAAGTTTAAAACCTGGCACAAACAAGACAATTGTGGCTAAATAGTGATTAAAGCCAGATCTTTAGACCTCTCATTTTATATGTGTGTGAGCAGCAATCCTGTGGACATCACAGGAGCCGTTGACAATATAGGGTACCACTGGATGTGACAGGGCTATTAGGACTTGGCTCTTGCCAAAGGAGGCAGGAGCTGCCTTTGGTTTCTGCTGCCTTGAAAATAGATCCCCTTAACAGTAATACTGCAAAGCAGTACCAGGACTCTGTCTGCTACATCCCCTAGGAAACAAGAGACAGGGGTAGTGAGAAGGAAACCACACAAAAGCCTTGTTGCATTGATACATCAGCTTTCTGCATTTTATTACTGGAGGCAGGGTCTGGCTCCTCATCTGCTTTTCATCAAGGCTGAACCCTGTGGTACCCTTGTATGTTTGGGCCATTTGAGGCTACCATAATAAAAACAATAATAAATAACAAATAAGCAACTGGAGTCTAAAGCTGTAGGATGAACTCCTTCTGGGCCCTAATGGAGAGAGTGGTAAAGTCCCAGTGGGGCAGGAGAGCCCCTGTTGCCAATCCTAAAGACCAGAGGTGCCTGCAGGACTCTGTCACAGGACACACAGAAGCACATTGTACTGCAACAGTGGCTCAAAGCAGAACCAGACCATTGCTCAAAGCCAGCTGCCCCACTCATCTGGTGCCCCTACTTCCTACCCACAGCTTTGGCCCACACATTTTGGGAGATCTTATCTCCTTGAGCTTTCTTTCATAAGACTTCAACCTCTTTGATCTTCTACCTCGTCCCTGGCTTGTAGGGAACTCCCAGTGTTGCTGAGGGCATCCCTTTTTATAAATAATGTATATGCCTCATTGGCTCCTATTTCCGACATTTTATTGTTGTGGTGTGATGCAGAGAGGAAGCATTTACAGCTCAACCTATATTTCATTTCAGGGAATCAAATTTCCCTGCTGTTTCATTGGGAAATGCATCTCAGAGCATAGTGTGACACAGTGTTTGAAGATGTCTGTGACAAAAGTTTTTGCATTGAGGTGTTGGTTTAGCCTGTCTCTGGGGATAGAAGATCACTTCAGCTCAAAGGTTATTTTCACCTGTAGCAGGGAGCACTGTAGCAGGGATCACCCAAGCCTGGTTCAGGTCTTGCCCTGGTGCTGTATCAGCCTGTCAAGCTGTGCTAGACAGAACTGCAAGTGACCCAAACGAAAGCAAGACTCTAAAGAGTAACTTGACAAGCTTTCTCCTTGAGCTCAGCAGTGGTCAAAAGTGTGCAGCCTCTGAAATTTGGAAGATATGTGACAGGTTGAAAAACTGAAAATCAGAGGCCACACCTTTAATGCCAGTTTAGAAACACGTATAAAGCATCTGGTTACCCCCGTCTGGGAAGATAATCCACAGAGACCTGAAAGGATCTGGCAAAGAAACACATTTTGCCTTGGGCTCAATTTGGGGAGGGAAAAAAAAAAAAAAGAAAGTAATATTTCCAGTTTTTTTAATTGGTCTTTGGCAGCCATATAGCACTGCCTTACAGGATTACTATGATTATAGGCTACAGTGTGCACTGCAAATAAGGACTTCTGAATACCTGCTCCATGTGCGCTTGATGTAGGGCTGTTAAGGACGAGCACTGTGCTGTTGAGCAGAAGTGAGGGCAACATTTGTCTCCCAGTTTTTTCAGCTATAAAACAGATAAATTCAAATCACATCAGTCTGCACCATACTAATGCACTATCTGTTATGTGGAATCGCATTCTAGATCCTGTTACCAAATTTCTCATTGGTAATAGCAAGAATGATTGAAGAAGATGAGGGATCTTTAAGATGAGGGTAAATAGATAAGGCCTGTGTGAAAGATAGCTTTCCAATTTCTTCTCCTTTACCAAGGCTGTTTCATTTCTCAGTTTTTTTTTCCCACTTTAGAAGTATGTTACTATTGGATTTTTGCTGATAGAGTACCAATGTATTTTAAAGTAATTTCTTAGAAGTCAATTGCTTATGAACAGTTTCACACACTTTTAAAATTGTTCAGTACTGTACATAGATTATATTATTTTAGAGTTCTTGAGGAGCCAAAGGCAGGACCTTAGCACTCAACCACTAGCATTTGAAAGAAGCCTGCTGTTGACACAACCCAGACTGGTTTGTATGTTCTGGCTGTACAATCCTTATAAAGAAATCTGGGAGGCTGGGCAGACATTCCTACAGGGCTTTGTACTGATCCCTGTTGAAAAGAAATTGGGCACCCTGGTCCCATCCATGTTCTGATCACTATCACCTTAACATGCCCTGGATGAAGAGTTCATATTCATGAAGGGACCATTTTTCTGCTGCCCACATCAGCATCTCCAAGAGACTCCCAAGGGGATCTTGTGAAGGGAAAGATGTAAGTGAGTAAGATGAGCCTGACATGTAAAACCAGAAAAGGTTATGAAACATAGTTTAGGGCCTCTGAAAGGTTTCCTCACAGAGAAATGCAAAAGTAGCTCAGCACAGTAGCGTAATCGTAACAGTTGATTGGCCATAAGCCACAGCTCCAGGCTGTTGCAATGTGTGTTTTCTGCTGTTAAGACATGCCATGATAGGAAGCTCTGACATAGCCACCAAGAAACAGCAGCAGACCCATACTGGGGTCCTTCCTATATTTGAACACAGGGTAAAAATGGCTGTGAACAGAACTGGGAAACAGAATTGCCATAAAATACTGAAGAACAGGGACCTGGGGTGAGAGGAACCATGGCTTAGGAGAAGAGGTACTCTGATGAAAAGAGTAATAGTGGACTTCAAGCAAGATTTGCCTCAAGGCACTCACCGATGAAGCACACATTCATGTGATACATGTCCAGTTCATCATTATTCTCAAAGCCATTTCACCAGTGTTTCTACTGTAGCCCACTGCAATAGGCTTAGATGATAATTATGTATGGGATAGTCATCCTTAAAATGACCTGGGTAAAGAAGAACATTGGTGTATTACACTGAGAGTAGGAGTGCTACGAATTCGAAGTGAGGTGGAAGGCAGCATGGATTCCTCTTGCAGCTGCTAAGCCCATCACAGGTAGAGGCAGTGTCAAAACTTATGTTTAGTTATTTAATCACCTGGGAGGATGACTTCTTAAATAGTATCCCAATGAGGTAGGCAGCATTTCACCTTTTAAGAAGCCCATTCTGCTTGTATGTTTAGCACTCAGGAATTATTACCTTGTACTGTTCATAGGCTGTAGTACCATGTGTTAATGGTTGCACCTGGCCTATGATGAAGATGTCAAAATGTTTTAAAAAATACAGTTAACTTCTAGCTTGCCTACACTGTTATCCTACTTCATGCAAAAGCTCAATTAAATACAATTAGCTCTTATCAGGAAAGATATGAGAGCTCAAATTTGCAGCCTAGATTTAGCCAGACTTCCATTTTATGGTCATTCCAAATTCTGGGTCCAAGATCTTTGCAGCTGAAATGGAGTTTAGTGTCAGTAATATAGCTGTAAAGATGCAGAAATGAATAATCACATCTCTAGAAAGAAGGACTGAAACATATTTAGGAACAATGCCTGTGTATGCCTTCTACATATTTGGTGAACACTGGGCTACCGGAATGTTAATCAGGGATGGTTCTGAAGCAATTGATTTACTTAAAGCATCATGACACTTACTAATGAAATGCAGATCTCTTTTAGGGCATGTGATGTTTTCCAGAGCTTTGGAGCTGCTGCAATTTCTCAATGAAATCAAGGAGATGCAAGGACACAACATTAATTTCCAGCACTATATGTATGTATCTTAATACAGGGTTTAATTAATGTCCAAATTAATCACAAAGTTCTACAGGTTTTCATTAACCCATATGTATTACATTTTGATAGTCCGACGGGAAGTGTTCTACTTTGTTTCTCGGCAATACTGTGTATTCAGTTTTATTGTCTGTGATAAAAGCAGCTCAGCCTCATTATTATCCCAGGATTTGGGTGACAGTAGAGAATGCATCATAGCAAAGCTAAAGCCTAGCTGCAAGCAATTTTACTATTACAGGCACAATTACCGTCCATTACAAATTCCAGGAATGAGCACAGCCATAACTTTAATAGGTGACTATGTTGCAGCAGCATGAAAAGAAAAATGGCATCCCTCCCTCAGCTCAGAAGAACAAAGAAATAAATAAAAGACTTTTGGTTGCATGATCTGTATTAAACCCAGGCAGTCCTGAAGGCATTTGGCTCTTCAGTGGAAAGCAGCCCTGGCTCCTCTGTCTGTTGCAGTTTCACTTGATTTAGAAGACTATTTAAGGCCCTTGTCCTGCACAGTTAGGAAGAGGCACCTGCGTGGAATGCTGTTAGCTTCAGTGAGTCTGCTTGAGATCTCTGGGACCTGTTCCCACAAAACTGCCCTTGTGCCACCGTTGTGCCTGACCCTTTGCACACACTCTTCTTTGTCCCAGAGAGAGGATGGGCATTTGTGTGATGAAGACTTGGGCAGTTCTAGGCCTGGAGTATCACTGAAGTTGAAAGGAGTTTTCTTTTGTTACTGTTTTAAAAGCAGCAACTGAAGCTTAAATAAAGTTGTTTGCATTCACTTTGTTTCCACAGTTCAATTATTACTGCTCTAAAGAAAGGATTTTTTCAGTAGAAGTGAAACTTGGACCAAGACCGCGTTTGAGGAAAGCACTTCCCTGTCCAGTTCACACTAAAGAAAATTCCTGATTTTAAGCAACTCCTGAAATGCCATTGACTTTCTATCTCTTTAAGATAATTGGTCAGGCAAATGGATGAAACGGGTCAGAAACAAGGATGAAGCTGAAAAAGAAACCGCCAATCCATTTGCTTGTAACCGGAGAAGAACACAAATGCTAAGAAATAAGAAAGAGAGCAAGTGTTGAAACTGTTACTGTTAACTGGTTTTGTTTGTTGTTTTTTTTTTGTTTGTTTGTTTTGTTTTGTTTTTCAGCAAAAACTGTTTAAATAATATCAAAGTTACAATTAGTATAAGAAGTATGGACACAGTGTTGTTCATATTCCTTTATGAATATCTCCCCTTTTCACATTTGTGTTCATAAAGAATTCAGAGGGTGAGTTACACAGTGAAGACCCTAAGTCTCTAGTACCTCACTTGACAAGGATTCTCATTTTCTTGTAGCTACAGTAATTAATCCAGCAGCTGCATGAAAAGGGAAACTGTCTATGCAGGTTCTAGACAACATAATTTCCATGCCTACATTTTGTAACTTTGTAATTAATTTGTGTTCTTAAAGTAACAATATTAACATAATTTGTTGCAGAGATTTAATCATATATGACACTTCAGCTACCCAGGCATTTGTATTTGAATAACTGTATAAGGTTACTCATTACAGCAGGATCTCCAAATATAACAGCCTGGTTTTCCTTCCCAGACATCTGTCCTCCTGTCCTCAAGTAGCCTTTTGTGATTGTTTGGCAGTCTGCTGAATTTATGGAGTTATGACCATATGAAATACAACAGCATTTCTGAAGGAATAATGGAGAAATTGCCTTCTGTGCCTGATTTTCCAGTGGGGGACTGGCAGCCCTAACATGCCTCTTTTCCCTAAGGCCTTGTGGCTGTTGATGACCCTGGGCAGGGGTCGAGGGTTCAGCCTGGATGGGCTCAGACAGGAGGCTGTGCCAGGGCATGGCATCGGCACTGCCACTTCATGCTTTACACAAAGCTATGCCCCATCTGGATGTTACCACAGACCTCTGACCTTAGAAGTCAAGTCTGTGACCACCAGATACCATTCATGAACAATACAAGAGCAGAGAGTGGATGGTCAAGACTTCATTCCACTGCCACTGACTTAGGCACGGTTCTGGCCAACTTACCTGTCTTTATACAGCTCCATTTATGAAATGTATATAACTGAAGCCCAAAGTGTTTTACTGAGCTCAGCTGAAGCATGGTGATGTGCTAATATTAGAAAACATGGTGTATAACACAACTGAAAACTCTGTGTGAGTGCCTGGGGTCATTTTGATAGACATGCTCCGAGTAAATGCCACAGACACTCAAGTGGTGAATTTTGATTTGTTTTTAGTTTAAAGTACACCAATCCAATGAATTTTGTACAAATGCAGTTGCAGGCACTTGGGCTATTGTCAGCATCTACATCTGTAAATGTGAAAGTCCAAGGCATAATTCAGTGGTGTTAATTCTTATTTCATTTCATGGGAAAAAGAAACAGAACAAGGAGTTAAGTGCGCTTTTTTTTTTTTTTTTTTTGTTCTGTGTCAATAATCCAACCAGTTTAAATGTATATTTATTCTATGCCTGAAATAATGCAAACTATTCAGAATGCTATGAGAGATATGAAAAACACAGGGCTAGAAAAACTGGCAGTTTTTGTGGTTTTGGGGTTTTGAGTAAAGTTTCACAACCAATCAGCCCAGAATAATGTCCGGTAAAGGCATAAAGGCATTTCTGCTTGTTAGTCTATTTATTTATTTTCTTTGGCATTGTGTGCCAAGACAAGACACATTTGGAAGAAGGTCAGTGAAAATACTCCAGATGTGTCAAAGAGGCTGATCCTGCAAAGTGCTGAGGACCTGCTGCCACTGGAGAAGTGCTCAGGCTCCCTCAGGTGCTGTAGCACTCGCTCAGAAGCAGGCTGAGCCCAACCTGCTTGCTGTGGCATCGCAGGCGCTCACAGCCTGCCTGAGGAATGTGCACACAAACTAAAATCAATACTGGATGCATTCGACGCTTTGCTTTGGCAGCCACTGGTTTCTGTGTGTCTCCCTCTCTGCTGGTGGCCCTGATCTCATCTGCCTCACTGGAGATCTACCCTTTGCTTGATATTGTGTGTCTTCCAGCAGCATTCCCACCCCAGTGCCCAGCCTGCCCCAGTGGCGACGCCTGAACTATTAACCGAGCCCTGGCAGAGGCTTCAAGGGAGTGGATGCAGTCTGTGGTTCCTCATTCCCCCTTCCCCAGAATGTGCTAACATGTGTTCATACAATACTTTGCTCTTCATTTTAGGTCCCTGGGACATGAGGATGATTCGAGTTCAGGAGGGGAGATCTCCCAGGGGAAATATGTTTGCTCAATGGTTTGCTCAGCTCATTCTGGGGATTTCCACCAGGAGAGGCTCCCCCTGCTCAGCTGTCACTGTGAGGGCTGGAGGATGGCTCCAGAAGGACTTAGGTGCTCCCTGGGGAGCACAGGCAGTCTTGAGGTTTGGGGTTAGTTGTCTCACTGTGCTTTACCCCTTCTTGTCCATTGCCGTGCCAGGGCCCCAGCACCATAGGGAGCTGCATGGCTGTCCTGCCAGTGAAACCCACCAAGAGCTGTGCTTCTTGGGCAGGGCCTTGTGGGCAAGGTCCAAACCAGGGGTGCTTCACTCTCTGCCTCTTGGTCGTGTCCTTGCTTGTGACATGTTGCAAATATCTGCTACCAGGAAGCTTCTGGACAGGAGCAAACTGTTTTGAATAGTAAAGGTGGCTTCCCCATTCTGTGCATTCCCCCAGCCCCAGCACCACTGGTTGGGTCCCCATGGGCATTCCAGCAGCCATAGGCCATGGGAACAGTCACATCCCAGGGAAGATCCGTTGTTTCCTTGCCAGCTGCCAGCCTTGCACCTTGGCCTTGTGGGGCACCCAAGCACCAAAAGGGACATGGGTTTGCGTGGGCATGACCATGCTGTGGCCATGGCTTGACTTCGCTGTGTCAAGATGGCAAACACCAGCAGAAACCCTGGCAATGGAAGGTACCGGAGGAGAAGCTGTGGCAATTTCCTGAGAGCACTGCCACCTTGTGTTGGTCCATCCTGCACTGTGGTAATGCCATGTCCTGGCATGGAACTACAGATGTGCTGTCTACCAGAAATCAAGAGATTGTATCATGGCCCGAGGCCACTGTTTGGCAGTGCTGACTGTCCTCTTTGGTGGCGTTGCTGCCTGCCTGTGCAGCACTGTGCACCCCACTTCCACCCATGAGCCAAGGGCAATGGGACAAAGCAACCACTTCCGTTTGGATCCTGAATGTCCAGACAACAAAATGAGCCTAGGGTACGATCAGCAGTCCTATCTAATCGCTGATTGCTCTGTGCAATATGGGAAGAGAAGCCAAAGGATATTTTTGTTGGTTTGTATTTCTTTTTTAACCTGAAAGGTCAGTTCTAGTTCTCCTTATCCTTTTCTCTGTGCCCAAACAGATTGTTCAGAGCTGCATGCTTCCATCGTGCACATTCTGCACTACATTAGTTTAATGGCACTGTCACTATGAATTGCAAACTTTCTCAGCTCCCCCCTGTGCTGGTGAAACATGGCAACATAAGGAACATCTGTTCTCTTACCCTTTGCTGGAAATGGGAAACATCATATTGCATTTTTGTTATTAGCCTTATTTGGATGCCAGTGGTTTTGTTTCTAAACACATCAAGGCAGCTGAATAACCTTAATTGAGTACTACAGAAAAGCATGGTTTCATGCAAATGCAACTGCCAGCATAATTATTAGGACAATACTGAACTTCTATTCCTGAGATCTGTTCCAGTTCCTTGGTTTTTATATTGCTCCCTTGCTGCTGAATTTCATTATAAACATCTCCACACAAACCGATCTATAGTTAGGCAGTAAACAAGTTAAGCCTTTAATTTTTGACATTAAAAAGCAAACAAACAAAATTATTACAATGTGCATTTGAGCCTTTATTTGTACACAAGATTAATTACCTAATCTTCACTAGGAATACCTACCACCAGTAAATCTCTGTCTTACATGACTTCAAACAGTCCCCAAGATTTCTAGTTCAATTTTATTAAAGGCGACAGATTCCTGCATCTCCTATGGAAGACAACAGTATGTGTAAATGGAATCAATTAATAATTCCCAGATTTAATTATAATGGGTTCATTGTTATTGCATGATTGACCACAGCATGCAACGGGCAATTAAGCAAAGTACATATATGCAATTCTCTAGTCCACCCATTATATAGAGTCACTTCATTATTAATCTTGAGGGCGATTAAGAGACCAAGAATATAGCAAGGGCACAAAAAGTGGCAGAATCAATTCCAACCATTTTGTCAGTGTCGTTGTGCACTGCAAGATACACTCGTGCTTCATGAGAGGCTTACCTTTGATGAGCCTTCATGAAAATATTTCACTTTTATCTCTTTACCAGCTTACCGACCCGTTCCAGAGAACTGTTAGCCAGGTGTGGCTTGCTCGATTTCTGATAGGTTTGCCTAGGTTTGGAGAGGTCCTTGCTGAAGCCTGAAAACCAGACTTCTGGTACGAATCATGGTGGGGCAGGAGGCTTTTTACCCTGCAGTTTTCACTAGGTTTTATTTCCTTTTAGATCCACAGCAGAATTTAAGGCTGCTTTGGATCTCCCATGAAGGATGTTTGGTCTAATTCCTGTGAGAGATGTGCTCATTGTCACAGAACAATTGGATCTAGTGTCAGTAACAGTTTCTCTTTAAGAAAGGCAGACTGTAAGACCAGCAGAGGTTTTGCAGGTCAGGATTGTGTTGTATCAGCAGAACTTTTGTGGGGAAGCTTGCACAGCACGTGCCTGCCCTGTCTGGCTCAGTCCATCTTCTTCACAACTAATAACATTTACTCCAAATTCACAGAGTCTCAAAGGTCAGCGAGCCAAATTTAGTCTGGGGGTATCTTTACCGAAGTCAGTAAAGGCTGATAAACTTGGCCTGATGTTTGCTGTTGGAAGAGCGAACATGAGAACAATTCTTCAAAGTGTTTATTTTCATTTTTACAATCACAGAACAAGGCATTTTGCAGCAAAATGTTGCATGCAACTCTGATCTCAGAGCATATGCCAAAGGATACCAGACTCCAGTTTTGGTTTAATTAATACTAGAGGTTTCTACCATGTTTGTGCTCATTTCTATCTCATCCAGGGCCTCTTCTCTAAGAAAAGAAGTCCTTGGATATTATAACTCCTCTTGTCATTTGAAGAGAGAAATCTGTACTGAAGGTATGTATCATGGTAGTGGTGGCATATAATTAGTTTTTGCTTTGTAAAACTCATATTCCTCGAAAGCTCTATCATGTCCCCCAGTACTATTGCACAGGCCTCCCAAGTACTGCAGTGTAATTCTCAGCTAATCAATTAAATACGCACCTGAACCCCAATGCAGTCTTGCTTATGCCCCTAGCAATTAAAACAAAGGCAAAACTGCCTGTGAATTTTTGGATGAGTTAATACGAACAAGGATAAAAGTTGCACTTGCAATTTAAAAGAGCCAAAGACTGTGAAAACAGAAAATGAGCACCGTCCAGTTGAGGGAAATTGGTATGGCTGTCTGTTCAGTGCTTTGCTTGGCCTATTTTATTCCATTTTAACAAATCTGCAATAGTAACTTTGAAGTGGGTTGTAGTTTGAGTACAGCGTGTGCTGTGCTGTGTTTGTGATTTGTTATTAGTAAACAGACCTGAATGCACTGTTTGCAGAGTCCAAGCCAAGTGTTCGCTTTCCATGCAGTTCAGCGTGGTGTGTACCCCACCTTCACATTTGAGCTCTGATGAAGAGCACATAGACCCAAGTCCTCCTGGAGATAAAGTCTGTGTCCATCTGCTTTAAAAATGAAAAAGGGAAACTTTAATGCAAGCAAAGGACCCCCGTGTCCTGAGACACTGAATTGTTGGAGAACTCCCATTATTTAAATCTTTCCAAGCATATTCATGTCTTAGGGGTGGGTCTGAGACCCTTCTGCTCTGACCAAGCCAGTTCCTGGGAGTTTGCCTGGGCTGTGACTCATGTGCTTCCAGGCCAGCGTCACCTCTTGCTGTACGTGACACCCGGGGGCACCCCTGACTTCCCCAATCCAAACAGGGGTGATGGGAGTCTCACAGAGCAGCTCTGGGCAGTGCCCAGGCACCATGCGGCTCTCTTCCCCTTTGCAGCCAGAGCAGGGGTGCCAGGCTGAGGCACTGAGTGGGCAGCCAGGGTGGCTGGCACAGCCAGCACAAGTTGCTCCATCACAGAGGGGGGAAAGAACAGGAAACAAGTGGTGACTCACAGTCCATGCTCTCCACACTCGGCTTTCAAGGCAGCAGAGCCCTGCACAGCCCCTTATTTGGGGCAGGCTGTTCAGGCACAGGCTAGTCCTTGGTGAAATTCTTTGCATCTGGTGTTGTTCATTTCCTTTCAGTTTTTATCTAGTCTTTCTGAGCTTCCTGTTAGCACCTAATGCCAGTCGGGACAGCAGAGTGCCTATTGTGTGCTCTGAGTTTGCTGTGCAGAAACCCAAAGGAGCTAAGGAGTGGTTACAGCAAGGGGCTGTGATTCAGCTAGCATGGGATTTGGTGCATCCTCCCTGCCTTTTCCATATTCTTGCTTTCCCAGGAGGTACAGTGCTGGAGATGAAGAAGAGCTGGGGCACTGAGGGACCTCAGTGAAGCCTATGTAATGAATCCTGCGTTTCTGACACAAAGGGGCATAGGAAGCAAGGAGCAAAAGCAAGAAAGACGTGTAAAACATGGATTCTGGTTTTTCTTCTCACTTGCCTGCTCCTTTTATTATATCATACTGATATAACCATTCACTTGAATAATTTCAGCTTTTCTCAGGCTTGTGAACTTTTGTTTTTATAGGGTGAGTTTGTTTGCCAGGCAGGTTTTCCTCAAACTCTCTTGGTGCCAGTAATTAAGGGATTATCATAATTACCTCACTGGTGCAGATATTGAGCATTAGCACTTAGGCTCAGTGTGCCCACTTTGATTTCTCTACAGTGACGCTAGGTAGGCTGTGGCTGAACTCTGCTCTAAATGAGTACAGTGTCATTAATGACAGCACTCTTACAATGTGCACTTTTGTGCTTAAGAAGCTTTCTATACCTTAATCCAACCTGATGCAAGCTACACATGCAAATGTATCACAGGTACAATTTACTGCGTGGAATTAACAAAACATAAAAAGAGATTCGGACTGCACTGTGAAGTGTTTAATGAGCTGTGGGTCAGATCCTTGGAGCTGGCTCAACTCCACCGACTGCAAGTCAGGGCGTAATGCCTTCTTTTCCCTGTCCTGTGCCTGGCACTAGCCTGAACGCCCTGCTCCTCCCAGGCTTGAGATTTCTTCTCATTTACACTGGCCTTGAGGGGTCACAAGGAGTTGAAATGTATTGCAGACTCGTTGTGAGTCCCTTTTCTCCATGCAGCTGCAACAGGGATGGCATGGCATGCTGCATTTCGCCACGGTGCAGGTGCAGGGGAGGCCATAGCCAAAAGCACAAGCATCTGCCACCCTGAGTGGACACAGCACACCAGCAGATGTGCTCCTGTGTGTCCTGAGCAGAGGCTTCACCTCAAACAGAGAGCTAGGAGGGAGCAAAGCGGCTCTGCTGACACTGCTGTGCTGTGGTTCAGCATATTCAGCACTCCCGCCTTTCCAGGCCTGTTCTCAGGAACTTCTGTGCCTTCCCACATCTGGCTCTTTCATGTTTGGCCTGAAATGGCCTTTCTGCTAATGGCAGCTTTTCCATGGCATGCAGGCTCCTGAGGTGAAGGTAACTTTATGTTTCCCTGAAAGGTGTGTGTGAGAAGCCATATCTTGGTTTGCATTTCATCTGCTGTACTTAAATGGGTGATAAAACAATTCAGGACCTGAATACTCTTCCACTGTGGTCAACACAAAGCTCTGACATTCTTGGGGACAAAGTCTGATCCTTAAGTTCTCTTGCAGACCATTTTTCATTCTGCACTTTGCCCTGCTCCCTTTCTAAACCAGCTATAAAAGCATTTATGCTGTGAGACAAACTGTGCCTCATCTGCAATGGGAGAGATCCCATGCTCTATGTGTTTGCTCCTCACTCAAATGACCAGCTCAAAGAAATAACAATGCCTATAGAGAAATAATCTCTACCAGTTATTTCTACAGCCTTTAATTTTTGTGTTCTTTCTGCCATAGAAGCTGTATGTTATGTATGCCATCTCCACTTGCTTCCTGTTCCTGGCCAGCTGTGGATTGATGATAGCATCTTCAAGTTGTTGGACTTCCTCTTCTTGTCTTTGATCTCTTTTGGTTTCAAAATGGCCCCCCACATTTACAGTTACCAACCAGAGCAGGCAGATAGCAGCAGCTGGTAGCAAGGCAGACAACGCTGAGTACGTTTCAAAAACAAGAAGAGATCTGCTCTTTAGGTTATACAAGATGATTTAGTGCTAAGATTTAGTGCAACTCAGTAATTTCTGAAATGTTTGGCAGTTAATATCTTAAATGTACTAATTCTTGTGATTTTCAAATTCACATTGCTTACAGTTTCACTTGGCTGTACATACAGAAAAAATGATAGCC
Source organism: Pezoporus occidentalis (assembly GCF_034315485.1). Lineage (NCBI taxonomy): Eukaryota > Metazoa > Chordata > Aves > Psittaciformes > Psittacidae > Pezoporus > Pezoporus occidentalis. The sequence goes on from NW_026916253.1 coordinate 3,116,261, forward strand.
AGTAGCACATATATGCATTCCAAATGTAGCAACTTAAAGAGAATTTTATACTGCATGACCTTACTTTTCCTGCTTGCAACAGACTCCCTCCTATCAGACCATGAATTCCTTGCCCTGAATCAGTAGGCTGCAGAACAGAAAAGCAACACATTTTCTGTAGTTAACACCTGTGTTCAAAGCCAGGCAAAACCAAACCTAATGCAACCATCCAGTTCTTCAGAAGCAAAGCCACAGGTGATTTTGCTTCCTCTTCCTTTCCTTCTTCATTAAAATCTGGTTTCACAGGGCACAAAGCCTGACTGAGCTGCAGAGCAGAAGTTTTGAAGAACATCCTGGCTGGAGGCCACTTTATGTCTGTTTCAGGTTGGTTTTGTTTTAAGATAGAGAGGGAAATGTACCTCATTATATATTGGTGTTTCTTCCAATATGTATTAAAATTAAGAACAAGTCAAGAAATGCAGAATTTCTTCAGTCAGGTGCTACAGACTTCCCTAGCTGGGAGTACAGCCAGGGTTCAACATAGCTGGAGCATCCGTGTGTCAAGGTCATGAAAATAAGAGGCATTGATCAATTTGCTGTTAGTATGTACTATTAATTATAAGGTGTTTCTGGAGCTGATTTTTATGTTAGTCATGCAATTCTGCTACTGCAGTTGTAATTCTACATTGTAAGCATCAGAGTCTAAACCTGGGATGGTGGAAGAAATTTTTGCTTCTGAGATTTGTTCAGCCATTACCTTTTGTTGTGCATTGCAAGTTCTCACCTTCCTCACTTCAGTCACAATCCCAGATTGCAAGCTGGTGTGCTTAAGTGTTTTATTGTAATAGTTTTATTTAAGGCTGTTACTATCTTCTCAGTGTTTCGTTGAGAAGGAAATTGTGTTTATCATTCAGGAACTGTGGCCATAACCAGGAGATCTGCATTCATTTCATGGTGTTTCTCCAGATTCTTTACCTTGGGCCTCAACCACGCAGGGTCTGAGTGTCTTGGGTTAAAGCCAGTTGGAGGGTGGTATGATCAGTATCATGGACTGTGGAGGACAGTATGGGGTTTATCTTCTCTAATCTATTATCTCTTCTTATCTCTTGCTTCATTTATAAAATATGGACTGTGTTGTAAAAGTTCCTTTCAGTGCAGCTTTAGGGTTGTTTGAGCAGCTTTGGTCCCCACCATCTTCTGTTGAAACCTTCATACCTTCTGGGCTTGATCCAAAATCTGATCAGGACAAGTAAGGCCAAACTCAGGCTTTAGGGAGAGTTTATGCTATGTAAGAAGATGGCAAAAATATCCTCAGATTGCCTCAGAGCTAACCAGCAGCTGTAGTTGGACATCATGCCCCACTGTGCTTGCAGCATAAGCAGGCTCCCAGGCTGAGGGCATGACATTTATCCTGTGCAATTCTCACCATCTCTTCTTTTTCGGCTCCAAGGGCCAGGAATGCAGATTTTAATCCCACACCACATTTTGTATCAGTAGGTGCCTCTTGTCTGATGCTGCCTTCTGACAAAATAGCTCCTGCATCCATTTCAGCTGTTTCTGCAGAGCAGCCTACCCAGCAGGGAGGACTCTCAGACAGGCTGGTGTGTGTGGAGAGCCCACAGCACTCACCTGAAGCAAGATTGTCCACTTCAGTGCAGTGTACTACAATGGCACCCACTTCCCTGCCAGGCTGCCAAACGGTCTTTACCATGGTGGCCTCCATCCCTAGACCTTTGGTAGAGTCTGCACATCAGGACAGTATTCCAGGAGGCAAGAGGCAGCCTGAGTTGCTGTGCCCTGTAATGGCAGCGAGAAGATCAATTGTTAGTGTGTGTATTACAGCCATTATCTCATCTGTCTAGCCTTCAGTAAATACCCTGTGTGTTACACAGTCACTTGGCCTCCTGGCTTTACAGAATCCCCCAGCTGCCCAGCAAACCCCACAGCTGCCAGCTAGGAGTGGCCGGCAGCTGTCCATGAGTACATCTGGATTTTGTTTTTCAAAGGTTAATTCCACCCCACACCCCCAAACTCAGGACAGGGAGACGCCAAGCAAAGGGGAAGGAGGCAGTGGACAGAGAGCTCAGCCTTGTCTCATTGGGCTGATACATGCACTCCCTCTGCCCCACCTGATCTGCTGATGCAGAAATCAAATTGTCATTGGCAACAGCCCATGTTGGCCTGAAAACCACAGATTAGTTTCTGAGAAAGCCTGACGTAACTTTTCATTCGCATTACCAAGTCTAGAGGGAAGACACCCCCCATAACGCCTCTTCCCTCCCCTTGGTTCAAGGATTTCAGTTTCCATGTAGTAGGTGGTAATGGTGGATGTGATACACGTGCTTGAATGGACGTGTTCATATGTGAGCCAGGGAAGAGCTGGTCTCCTCTCCAGGATGCTTCATCCTCATTTCTCTGTTGAGATTGTGCATATGCATAGCACTGACTTTTCCGAGACGCTGAACCAATGGGAGCTGTAAAGCCTCCCTCAGCTTGCATTTCAGCCCATGTGTACATTGGTTGCCACTGAATATTGCATCAGAAAAGTATTCAATGATAGGGAAATAAAGAATACCCTTTCTCTGATATGAGCAATGTATTCTCAAGAGATCCAATGTGCTACCTTTGCTTAAGCTAAACAGTGTTGTGTTATCAAAGGCTGAATACTGATTTTTGCCAAACTGGTTTCAGTCCAGCCTTTCTCTATTGGCTTCAGGGAATGCAATCTGGATTTGTCCCATTGACTGAGAGTTTCAAAGCAGTGATGGCTTCACACTTCCAAAGCTATTATATTTAATCTCATCAATATCAACTGAACACACAAGCAACGTAGGAACATGAAGAAACAGGGAAAGCCTGCCCTGAAAGCCCAGCAAGACCTACCCTTGTCTGACCAGGACATATAAATCACTTTCTTTTCCAGCTCATTTAACCTTGGCTAGTGGCTTTATGCCTCAGTTTGCTCCATTTCCAAAAATGTGTCCAGTTCCTCTCTTGATGCATGGCTCTTTTCTATTGCTGACTCTGTCAACTGGGTAATATCTCAGCCCCTCCTAATTGTGTAATTCTGCCTCACTTAAAATATACTATTCCCCTTTTGCTTTCAAATTAGTTATCTCAGAACTGCCACTGGCACTGTGAGGTCCCTTTAGCTTTCTGGTCTCTGTGTGCCTTTCCTAGCAGAACTCTGACTTTTTACTACTTTATATCTCTTTCACACTCCCCAGCATCACATATGCAGCTGCTGTTAAAGTCCACAAGAAACAAATGCAAAAGAGAAGGAGAGACCCAGCTGCTCTTTTATGTGAAAAACTCAGAGCTCAGTTCAGTGAGTGGTGCCAGCACCAAAGGAAGCTGCAGAGATGACTATGGCTCAGCCGCACAGGTTGGTGCATGCTGTGGGTGTGAGCCACCCATGGGCTCCTGCAGCTCATATACCTGCTATGGTTGAGGTTTGGGACTGAAATGTGGCAGAAGCTTTTACACTGCTGTCACATTCTTCCCAGCTCCGAGCTGGAGCTCAAAAGTGTCCAAACTACATTTTATGGAAACAGCAGGAGGGTGAGCAACGGAGAAAAGGGACTTCTGAGGCAGGCTGATGGCATTGACACTAACAACAGCTCCTTCGAGCTAGGCTGGTCTAGGGATATGAATGTTTCACTATAAACTCTTAAAGAGAATAATTACCATTAAACCAGCCAGATTGTTGAAAATTAAATCCATGTGCTATGTATAGTATAGTGATGGTACCTCCAGAAGGAGATAACCTACGTCATGCTGAGCCTCAGGTCTGCTGAGAGTGGGACATGATGCTGCTGTATAGTCTCTGCATGTGCATGGGGGAGGGCAGAGCAATGCATTCCTCCTGGTGTTTTTCCTTGCATAGGAAGTGTGAGAAGATGCAATGATTAGTGCTAATGTGTTTTAAATGGAGCCCAATGTACCTTAGGTGATCAGTGCACATATTCCAGCACAGTGGGCTGTGTGGAGTAGATGGCATCATGTAGAGTGCAATTATGCAGATCTGTAGTGTTTCCATAATGTATTGCTGTTCTAGAAGACATTGTATAAATCTCTGGGTTTGCTGAAAGAATGTCCATTTTTGCTGTCACCGCCAGCTTGCCAGGCTGTTCTCTTATCTGCTCAAAGCTTGTTAGGGCTCTGGAGTGCTGTGCATGGAAATCTCTTGGTGAGATGTGTGTTGTGAATTACAGCCCTGACAACTATCAGAGGGGCCATGCTGAGGTATAGCATTAATATTTATATGGGAACAGATGTCTTGGCTATTAGCAAACCTTGTTGTATTAGATGTTGGGGGAAAAAGCTGGTTCTTGCCCCTAGGAACTCACAGTCTCTATAATGACTACTAAAAATATTGAATATAATTTTAAAACCATGAATGATTTAAAGGAATAGGTAGAATGAAAGTGTGGGTGGAGGGGAATGCTGTAATAACATTTTTCACAGAATCACAGAATGGTTGAGGCTGGAGGAAACCACTGGAGTTCATCTAGTCCAACCTCCCTGCTTAGGCAATGTCACCTACAGCACATTGATCAGGGCTGCGTCCAGCTGGCTCTTGCATATCTCTGGGGAAGGAGACTCCAATACTCAAGTCACCCTCACAGTAAAGAAGTTCTTCTTTGTGTTCAGGTTGAGCTTCCCGTGTTTTAGTTTGTGGCTGTTGCCTCTCATCCTATCTCCTGGCACCGCCAGGAAGGGTCTGACCTCAACCTCTCGACACCCTCCTTTCAGATACATATTGTTCAGATCCCCCCAAGCCTTCTCTTCTCCAAGCTGAACAGGCCCAGCTCCCTCAGCCTTTACTCACAAGAGAGATGCTGCAGACCCTTAATCATTGTAGAAGCCCTTCAATGGACTTACTCCGGGAACTCCATGTCTCCCTTGTGCTAGGGTGCCAGAACTGAGTGAAACATTTCCAGCCAGTGGCTGATTTACATATTTGCATTAGCTGGGTTTTAAGTATCCTTTTTTATTCCAACATTTTACACAGATAAATTTTAGCTGTGAAATAATCTTTTTTTGTTTATATGGTGATACAGAGGTTAAGTAAGAATCCTTAAAACATTTTCCTGCTCTGCAGAGGCACAGGGATGTAGCAACACCATATTTAAAAATATTCATTCCCCTTCCTGGCAATATTTCTAATTCCAGTGGAGCGCGACAACATCTTCTGCTTTGATAATGTCATGCACGAGTGTGCCTGCTGTTAGTTGCAGGACAATGACTTCACACCAGACACAAATGGGCAAGAACTGGCAAAGCCAAAATAAAACTCTGTTTATGTTGATAATATCTTTCCTCTATGCTTTGCGTGCTCCTTCTAGTGGAAGAGCTCACTCCAGCCCCGGACCAGTTTGCAGCTGATCATCTGCTCGGGATGGTTTTGAAGTCATGATATACTGCAGGGTTAGAATACAAACGGATTCTCCCAGTGCCATTTGCAGAGGTGAGCAATTCCTGGCTTGGCAGAAGTTTCATACTCCAGAAGTGCTGTGAGGGCTCCTGTGCTGAGTCCTTGTGATGAGTATCCAAGGGTTAAGCTACGCATTTTTCTACATGCTGTCTTTTCTTTGTGTGTGCAGCAAGATGAAGCTTGCCTCACTATTTGCTTTTCTAAATTAAGGTATCTTATGGCAGGACACCACTCAGGAGCTCACAAGAACATCACTTGAAATGATACGCACCTACTGGCTGTGAGAAGCCAGAGAGTGACGGGCGTTAAACATGCTCCCTGCAGATATGTGGAAGTGGTCTTTACACCTCAGTAGCAGCACAGGGGAATATGGAGGTGCTTACAAGGATTCTGCCCAGAGTTTATCAGCCTATGAACAATAGACTTCAACTTCAGAAGCCAGACAAAAAATTAACTTTTTATAATGAGTATCCCTGGAGCATGTGGATGGGGAAAAAATTGGCCAGAGCTCATGAGACTCAATCCTTCACTCTGATTACTGGTGAAGAAAGTAAGAAAAATCGTATCACCTTCCCTGACCTCCTCCCTTTCCACTGGGAATGAGGGGTGAGAGGAATAACAGCCTTCCTTTGATTCACCGGATTAGTCCATCTTCACCAGGAGATGGAAAGTGCTGTTCCAAAGCTTGTAGCCCTACTAAGGAAACTTGGTATTTTTTCCCCAGGCAGAGCAGCAGTGGGCTCTGCATGTCAAAGTTGATGACAATCCAACAGAAAGCATAGAGAGCAGAGGCTTGACATTGCCATGGGTGCAAGAGCTGTTCTTTGAACCTGCTGCGCTGATGGGAACAGCTTTCTTGGAGAGGTGATTCATCACTGGGGAACTCCAGGATGAAGTATGGACACCGCCTTCCCAAAAGGGACAGCTGTGATCTCTTATACAGGCTCCTCCCCAACTGTCCTAGCACTGAGAATGACTTGCTTCTTCTGGGAATGAGCCACGTGGGGCAGACCTTGGGAACTCATCTTCTCACTGTCAGTTCTGAATTAGTAAGACTGGGCCACTACATGTCATGTACCCTCAGAACAGGGTCTTTGCCAATAAGGGCTTGCAGACAGTTTAATGGGTCTTTCTCAGGAGCCAAAAAGAAGGATTGCATGGGGATTTCTGGAAAAAGACTGCAGCTTTTGTCTTTTTCGCCCTTTGCAGAGATCAATGTACATTTAATCCACCTCACTCAGGAGTGTTACACACTTTGAAGCCTAACCTTGGTTACATAAGGTGACAGCATCAGAAAATTGCTCCACCACTTTTCATCAACAGTTCAGCTACAAATAAGCCAAAATTAATACTACTACTAATAATAATAATGTTGGGGAAATTCAAATAATCCACAGAGGTTTTTGGGGAATACGGATGAACCTCAGAGAGGGGTACCAGCCCTGAACAGAGAACTGCAAAAATGAGGGTCAAAAAGAACTGGTGATGGTGAGGAAACTTGAGACACTACGTGTATCCTGGAACCAAAAGGTTTTGAGAGTCTGTAGCATGGAAGAGTTAACTTTCAAGTGATGGACAGTCCCAGTAGGTGACCTTGAGCTTTTGGCATCTTCTTCATCAGCTGTGGTGAAATTTGAAGAAAGGAGGAAAATTCAGGGTGGAAAATTCAGATGAATGCCTTGGAGAGTCATAGATCCAGCATGAAGAGGGTGAAGAGTATCTGGAGGGCATATAAATAAGAGATCAGAAAGAATAAGTCTTGAGAGAGCACAAGGATTAGGGGAAGCACAAGGACTGTTGAAGGATACAACCCAGGGCTTCTTGCAGGGCTCTAAGTACATAAAAACATACTTGGCTCCAGAAATTTCTAATCTGGAGATGGCTGGCGGCTGGGAGAGCACTCAGGGGAAATATTGTATGTGCTCACCCTGCACTCATACTTTTCCCCAGGCATTTTGCTTTTGCCCACTGTTGGAGACAGGAGCTAGAAAGACCTTTGGCCTGGCCCAGTGTCACTGCTCCTCTGTTCTTGTGCTCGTGTTGTGAAAGACTTGGAGCCCTTGTGGTCTTGCTCTCTTTAGCACAAGCTGCGGGACAAACCGCGCTTATCACCGGTCATTGCTGAGTCAGGCACAGAAGTGATCTTGCTGACATTCCTCACCGCTTTGAGCACGACATGCTGAACATATTGGGAGGGATGACTCTGTGTTTCCCAAAAACAGCTGGGCTCTTCCCCAGGGTGACTCTTATGTAGGTACAGCAAACTGCTGCAAATTCCCGCGGCAGGGCAGCTCCAGCTCCAGGCTATGGAAGGGTGGCAGCAGCAGCTTTCCTACAACAGCTTCCTGTCGCTGTTTTGGTTTAGCGGCCAGGCTGTTGAGTTGCTGGGGCTGCCTGAGGAGCCTCTCCTGGGGCATTCCTCTCACCTCCGGCCTACTGTGGCCCACCAGCTTCCATGCTTGGGGCTGTTGCTCACAATGTGCTTGGGAAGCTGCATTTGTCCCCTGAGGGGGTGTAGGGGTTGGTGTCTCTGTCTCATCAGTGGGTGACAGGACAGCTGCCTTAGCCTCCTTTCTGGACCTTTTGGCTGCCTCACTACTCCCTCACTTCTTGATATTCCCAACTCTCTTGAGGTTGTCATCATCTCCCATGAGTAGTGCTGTCCTTTTTTGTCTATCAGAGCTGTCATTACCAGGAGGGGTATCCATTTTTCCAAGAATACTGTGGCACTTTAAAAAATGAGTATCTCGCAAGAAGGTGAAGATATTGTTATAATCTCCTGATAGATGCACTCACCTTCTTTTTCCTTTCTCTGCTTTTCTTTGTTTATTCATTCACATGGTAAGAACGACAACATTTCTCTTTACTAACAGGTAGGAAGAAAGGGAATCTGCTTCCGCAATAAATTGGAGGACAAAGAGGATCAGAGCAATGTTTACACACATACAGTCATTTCTTGCTCAGTGTATGTATACATATGCACTTCAGCTATGTGTGTCAACAGTACATTTTTTCTAAGGTAAATGTTTTTCTCCACAAAGCCCAAATCCCACTTAGGGGAGAAACAGCCTTGCCAATAACTGGATTCAATTTATAAGAAACTAGGTGGAAATAATGATGAGGAAATGAGAAAAATAAGCTTTTGATGAAATAATTAATGACTAGTTGTGACACAATCTCACAGCAACAATCCAAGGCTCAGGGAGATCAGAGGAGACCATCTACTGCCAAACAATGCTTGCCATGCAAAGCCAAGTAGCCTCCTGTTTGCAATTTAAAATCATAACCATACACATGAACTGCAGTTAGGGGCGGTTTGTTTGTTTTAAGTTCTCTCCTAACAAAGTTACAGCACCCTCTTCACGTTGCATCTGAAAGGGGAATGGACCAGCGGGTTCCAAGCACTTATGTAGCGTGTAAGACAGGTCCAGCTTTACAGCAGCTAAAGCCAGGAAATGAATGCTTCAACATGTGTGAATTATTCTACTGCCACCAAACTGAGCAGAGCTCTGCTTCTCACAGATCTGGTCCCAAAAACTGAATGCAGTGACTCTTAGCTGGCAAATCTGAAGAGTCTACAAAAGGTGCAATGGAAAAGCAAAGCTTTTGTCAGCAGGCTTGTGTTTGCTGTCACAAAGTCCTCACCCCCATCAGCCATGTTTTTATGAACCCAAAAGTGGACAATGTTGAAAGACTCAAATTGAGCCTTCTGCTAAAATATTCTGCTCTTGGAGCTGACATTCCTGGTGTTCACCAAGCAGAGGTGTGGATGGACCTGTGACAGTGGGTTGGTTCAGCTCAGGAGTCCCATTTGAAGGCAAATTCACCATCATGTCCACTCCTTCATTTCTGCTTGCACTGCAGCCTGGTGGCAGTTGTGCAAACTGGATCACTCTGCCTGAAAGCAAATGGGCAGAGATGCTCCAGAACTGCAACAGATGGGCTCTGACTGCCAGTGGGATTGTTCAGTCCATACAGCCAGGATACAGCTAGTCTGAAACCCTTGAAATCACTGCTAGACAGGCATAAGGATGGCCCCACCATGTTTTTGCAAGGCATTAACTGTAAATGCCAACAGAGCCACTGTGCTGCACTCTGCTCCTGAGTCAAAAACAGGCTGATTGCAGAGGTGCAGAGCCGCTGTCTCTCTGCTCAGCTCTGAGGCTAGCTCTTTCCACTGGCCTGCTCTGTGCATCCACCATCCCAAGCAGATTAGTGAGGGAAGGCATGATGGGACACAGTCCACTCCTAATCGCTTCCAGAAGTCCTGTTTCTAGCTTGGTCAAGGCACTGCTGAGTCATTTTCATGCAGAATGAGTTATGGCTGTGTTTAAAACCTCTTTATTACCCTTCAGTAATCCAGAGCTCAATCTTGCACTTTTAATGTTCCTCTTCTAAAGGGCAGATTTATATGTGAAACACTTTACACTTTGGTTTCCTCCTAAATAATAACTAACGTTGCTCTTCTGAGTGCTTTATGACATTAGCTAACTAGTCCTGACAACACCCTGGGTTTCCATATGCACAGCAGAAAGCTTGGATGAGATCCTTAAGTCTGGTGTTTTTAATTCTCCTGATTTTATTGTGAGTCTAGGGTGGGCTTTTTCTTCAAGCCTCTGCTCCTGGAGGCACACAGTCACATGACTCTATCACTTTTCTTTTTATTTTAACAGTAAATTTCTAATTCTTCAATTTGCAGGGGAAAGCCTGACAATGTCATCCAAATGCACTGCAAGGCTCAGAAAACAGATGCCAAGCAACAGAAGCCAAACTGTGCAGCCATTTTTAAATCTCAGAAGTTTTAAGGCAATCAAAATATTCTCAGGGCCTTCACCCATGTTTTCTGAGTGTGGAGGGGCTTGGCAGTAAATAAAGCTTCACATTACAAAGAGGCAAAAGTAAATAAAGTCTTCAGGGATGCTAATATTCTCCATCTCCCCTCTCTTGCTTGTTTCTGATTCTCGTCCTGCACATGCTTTGCTTTCCACATTGTGAGTAGTCACGTTCCTCACAGTGGTAAAGAAAGCACACAAACAAATCTTTGTTGGAAGACAGCAAATTTTAAATCAAATCAAAATTTTACAAATAAGATCAAGGTTTTAAACTCTTCTATCTGTTACTGTGTGCCTGTAGAGTGCGATGTGCAGCAGGCCAGGGCATACAATTTGTGACTGGCAAGGCTGTTGTAACACCAACCATTGCTGCTGCTGCTGCTGCTACTACTAGTAATAAAATAGAATCGTTAATTGCAAAGTAGAATTTGTAATTGTGATCATCTGTTTAGAAAGGTGCAAGAAAGCATGCAGTAAGCTTTTCTTGCATTATGGCACTGCACACCAGCTATTTCCACATTGTAAAAGGAGCTGGACAACTAAAAGTGATCAACATATTGATTTTGTGTCAAAGATTCTGTGTTTCCTCAACCTCCTTATTGGTTTTGTACTGACTTATTTAATTTCTCCCATTACTTCTTGCTGACACGGTCACTGATCAGAGACTGTAGGTGGCTGACCATGGGACAGGTTTGTCTCAATAGGTTTTCAGTGCTGTATAATACTTGCTGCTCTAAAAGTGCTATTCCTATTTCATTTATACACTCTGCCTGGGAATCTAATACTATTTTAATTACTCTATGCATGTGTTTATTCTTTTGCTATTAGAAAATCTCTGCTAGACTTTAAAGTCCAGATCTTCCCTGAAGAAAATATTTCCCAGCCTGCTAGATCTTAGTGATAAAAGATCCTCTTGATATTTATTATAAAGCATACTTTTCTTTATTTTCTCTTATGGCTTCCAGACAAATATTTCTTTGGCTCCCTGCACAAATCCCTTGTCCCTCTGAGTTGCCTCCCTCTCACTTCTGCCTACCTGAACAGCATCTTCCCCTCCTTTAAGCATTTTAATCATGCTTGCTGCTTTTTAAACCATTCTCCCTGTTTGCTCACATGTTTACATGCTGAGTAGAAAAAAAACAGCATTCCAGGTAGAATCAAAAGAAACAGTGGTTTCCATATTGCTGTGCAAAGTTAATGTATTACCGCACCTTCACACGTCATGCTGCCAGCAGAAGCCACAGAGGAGCTCTCTGTGCCAGCCACATGGAGCTCTGCCATAATCGGGCTGTTGTAAGAGCTGATGGGAGGGCCAATTGCTTGTTTCAAGTGTTGACCACAAACTCATTTAGACAGGTTTTGTCTAGGAATCCAGGGATTCCTGTATTGCAATCTTCCTGGGACCAATTCTTTGCCCATTTCCCTTAGAATAAATCTGCGCGAGCAGGGGTGTTTTAACTTTGCAAATCTTTATTTTTGTTTCATTTTGGAGTGTTCAAAGCCAGACAACCCTGGTTTGCTCTTTGACAAGAGCATATGTAAACCCTGTTTTACAAAACCAACACAGGGTGCTTCTGACAGTCTTCTTCAGAAATACTAACAGAGAGCAAAAATGTAAGAGAGCAACCACAGCAAAAGGGTACTTTTCCAAACACAGGAACAGAGGCATCCTGGAAAGAAAAGAGCCTTAGTATGTGAGTAAAAAAATTCTGAATGACTATAAAGTATCTGTACTGAAATCTTATACTGAGGAAAATAACCAACACTCCAGCTGATGTACTTGCTGCTATCAAACAAGTTAATTACTGTCAAGCACAATGAGAAGTACCAAGGGACCCTTCCCAGCAGGGAGGTGATTCCCTGATAGACCTTTCCTCTCCACTTCCAACAGTAACAGCCCCCCTTTCAAGAGGGAAGGAGCTGCCATTGAGCTGACCTGTGGTGTTGGTGTGGCTATGTGGCACTGGTGTGACTGGGTGCCTTGGCAGTGCCTTTGCAAAGTCAGCTTCTGAGCAGGATGCAGTCTTAACATGTTTCTTGGACAGCAAGAGGCAAGGAGGGAGTAAATTTATATAGGGATTTTTTCACATTAAATTAGGTAACTATAATCAGATGAGCATATTTTTCCCATGCATTCTAACATAGAAGGAAAGATGGGATGTTAAATCAAAAGGCTGTGGTTACATCATACGAGCTGATAAATTTATGAACTGATAGGTACATGTTGGTAGGCCTCAGACGACTAATTGCTCATTTTTATATTTGTATGTTCAGTAAGGCATATGCAGACTGAAAGACTCGTGGATGGAAATACTCTTCTCCAGACCCAGACAAGGATTCAGTCTTTCAAGAAGAGAATACAAAGGGGAAGGCACAGCTGGACATGGAGCTGGAGTTTTGCTGCCTCTGTTTTAGCAGCTTCCTAAATTTAGGCCTCGGTTGCCTGTATAAAATGGGGGACAACGGCACGTCTGTAGCTTTTACAGGGTTTGTATAACTACATTAAGGACTATGAGATGCATAGGCAGTCTAGTAGTGGTTGGTATATACAAGGTAAACAGCCAACTCAATGGGGTAATCATTCCAGAAAATAACCTGCTGAATGGGAAATGGATACATGCAGCACTGATTCAACTGGCTGAGCTCCTCTGTGTCATTCCTTGATGGATTTACTATGCAATTGTGGTTTGTTTTCCCTTCTCCAGTCTTTCAGAAAGTTATTCCTGTTACGATGATTGAACACACACCTTACAATACAGCAACTCAAGACAGTGGATTGAAAGATTTATGTCGCTGATTCTGCAACAAATGAGTCAAGTGCCAAATATGCTTCCAATAACTTCCTGTGTTATGCTGATATAGCTGGTCAAGGGTATCTTAATGAAAGACAAGGACATCTCAGAGTCATACCTGGGCATGAGTTTGATCCACTGTGTTTCAAGTACTCGTATTTACTGCAGGGGCAGTTTGTTTCACTTGCAGCCTTACTCCTCCAACAACTGTTGAAGCAGCTTAAATAAGCAGCACGCCAGTATTTGGACATTGACCGGCTTTTTACTTGTTTGTTTAGTGAAACTGCTGCATAACTGACCCAGCAGAGTCAGGAGTTATAAACAAACTTTGACTTCAGAATGTGTGTTTAGTTCAGCTTTCACCTTGACACAAAGCCTTTGCTTTCTGGAGGAGAGGAGACATTCTCCATAGTACATCAGCACAGTGCCTACCAACTCCCCTCCAGTAAAACACCATTAGAAAAAGCCAGAAAAAAAGCCCACCCAAAACCATGGTATGCAGGGCTGGTTTTTTTAATAGTGTGTGATTAACTTACAATCTATTTTTATGTTAATTCATCTCAGCATTAGGCTTCTTCATACCCCTGTGATGTATAAAGCAACTGTGAACAGATTGGCCTATGATCTCATTTACGTCACTGTAAATCCAAAGTAACTCACTTGAAAACTGCACTTACAGCAGGTCTTCATCAGTGTCCCTAATAATTAATTTGTCCTTTACACCTGAAAGTGAAAGTCATCTTATTTGTAAGGTGTTTTTGAGGTGGAATTATTTGCTAAGGCTGTAAATATTTAAATCCACCTAAATATTCTAGAATATAAACTCAGTTCTATTAATATTTTAATCTGAACACACAACACCTACCTTTGAAAATGTAGTATACATTTTATAATCTCCAGTTTAAACTATTAAAAGCAATCCAGCTGAAGTTGGACAAGAAAATAGTTATGCTACCAATTCTGTGGCAAATAAGTGACAACTATAACTGAAAGCCCCATCAACTGTACAAAGTTAGCAGTGCCCTTCAGAAATAAGTCTTTTGGGAACTTCTAGAGGCTTCTTGTGACTTAGAGGAGCTTTCAGAAGTGAGGTGTCTGCTTGGGCAAATAGACCTCTAAAATCTTCAAAACTATATGTTTGCACTAATAAATTCATTCAGAGGCATTTTTCCTAAAGGGCTTCCCTGCAGGGGAGCTATTACACATGTTCTAGCCTGAAACTGAAGCTGGCCAGGGAATGGAAATTGTGTTTCACAGACGATTTTGAGATTTTGAAATTTGTTTTCCTTCCAATTCAGAACAAAACCTCAAAATGTTGAAATTCTCCACAAAGGAAAATTCCACAAAAAAATAAATAGTTTTGGCTTATTTAGATCATTACAACTATTAAAAATGCATATACTATACAAAATCAAAAATCTGATTGTTTTGTTCCAAAAAATTGCTCTCATTTTTTCCTCATAAAAACCCAAACCTTAGTACCTTGGTAAAAATAATAGTTTCACAAAGCTTTTTGATTGTGACAGAATGACATTTTTGAAGGAAAGCTACTCCATTAAATAATATTCCATCTGAAGTTTATTAGAGTTTCTACTACTGTGTTATCCAGACGTTTTGCTGTCATGCAAAAACTCTACAAATAGTCTAGCACCAGAGCCATGCTCTATAATGCTGAAGCTCATGGGCTTCCTATTACATGTTTGTGCCATGGCAAAACCTAGAGGTCCACACAGATGTCTCTTTTTCTCTGGTAAGGTGTGAGCAGGAAGAAAAGACCATTCTTTCTGATGAAACCTCTCAAGGTGTGAGAGAACTGGCGTCAAGTTGCTCTTGCTGCCACCAACCCCCCCTACACAAGAAATCATCTCCCTGGCAGGGGAGTAAGCAATTAAACCAGCCATCAGCATCGACACTGGCTACTTCTATTGAACAGAAATGACCCACACAAGGAAATGTGCTCCTTCTCTGTCACTAATATGGCAAAGCCCATGGTGAGCAGACTCCAGGACACTTTAACAAATAACAATGTCAACAGCCTGTATCCCAGAGCTCAAAGGGACAGTGGTGATGTGCTTTCAATGCCTCTGCTGAATTCTGGAAGACTTGTACTGTTTCAAGGTTATCTTGCCTTACTTTTCATCCATGTCAACGTATGAGCTATTTGACACCATGAACAGATGGAGGATGTATTTATAACTGAAGACAACATGAAGACGAGCTTTAGATAATAAGATAAACATCGGCCATACTGCATCAGTATGATGAATGCTTCAGTACAGCAGCAAGAAAGAGAGAAGCAATGAGGATTTCACTGTGTTCAGTGCAAAGGAAAATACCCATCTTTACTGGCTGCCCTCCCACCCTTAGGGGCCTGGAAAAAATGGATAGAACTAAAGGACTTTATGGGTGCTGCTGCCTCTTTGTGTCTGATAAGCAAAACATATTTGGTGTGTGTCACTGGCAATGACAGTGGCATCTGATGAGGTTATTGGATGACAAACCTCGTCACACAGGTCTAGTGAGATTCTTGCCCTGTGTGCTGTGCCCAACGAGGAGGAGCAGTGAGGAGGAGCAGCAGCATTTGGGTCCCTATTGTATGTACAAGAAGCCAGCATGTTGTCTGCAAGTGGGACATTTGGGCTTGGAGTGTAACTCTGGAATATGTTTTCTTCCTTGGGATATTTCTGAACTGCAGTCAGTGTGCTCCCCACTAGAAAGTGCCATGAAGGAGCCACCCTTTCTTGTTGAAAACTTGGTAGAATGTCTGAACAATATTATGGTCACCAAACTATGTTCAAACTTGAGTGGTTTCATGTGGGATTGATTGCTTGAATATAAAGAACTGAATGCACTGAAGACCTCCCAGAGGTTGTGGAAAAGATCAAAGAAGGTCAGATAGAAGGCCAAGAGTAGCTTTAGTGAGAGCAATTGTAATTGCAGTATTTCAGTGGAAGGGCTCCTGCCAACTCTGAGCTGCGGCTGTGATCTTTCAATGGGTCCATGGAGATAGGCCTCGACAGGGCACGCGTTTGACAGCCACGTCTATCCACTCAAGGAAACACTACAGTCCAGGCAGCTGCATGGCTTCATCTTCAGACAGAGCCAATAATCTAGTGTAAAAAGCTCAAAATGTTTCAGTCATCTGGGAAGGAAAAACTTCTCTTGAGAAATTTATAGATGAAATGTCTTCAGCAATTGTCAGAAACTCCACAAAAGCATCAGGAAAGAGGCACCAGTCTTCGTGGTAACACTGCTACTTTCCCATTCCCACAAAGACTGCATGTAACCACTGCAGAGCTGTTATCATCATGTTGGTCCCCCACACTATAGCCAGGAATTCACTCTATCACAAAGGGAAACCATTGCAGTTCAAAGCAAGCCCCCAGAAAGCAGAGCCTGCACAGGACCTCTCTTACCTTCGGAGCCTGCTAGAGCCTAGCTGCGTGCTGCAGCTCTACAGCGCTGCTCAGCAGGTGTAGGTCCATTTGGGGAGCAGGCTCAGTGGAATCCTGGTAAAACATTTGCATTAATGTGAGACAGGTTGCTAGAAAATAAAAGATAACATGAACTTATTTTCCATCAGCTAATTGTGTCCGCTGTTCTTTGCTGGTTTGCTGCCATCTCAAAGCATGTAGAACAGCCCTGCTCAGTGCTCAAGCAGTAAGTGTTGCTGTGTCTGGAACAAGGGTGGTTTCAGTGTTTCAGTGCAGAACTTCAGCATATGTCATGAAAGAAGAGCAAAACCTCAGCCCCTGCTGGGGGCACAGCCAGGACAAGCTTCCCTCTCTGCAGGGCTGCACAGTACCTGGCCAAGGACTTAGACAAGATCCAGTAAGCTTTTACGAGGCTCTATCTGTGCAATGAGAGATGCGAGATAGAGCTTATTAGACAACAGAAGATGTTGCCATTAGGCACACAGAAGGCAAAGGATCAACTCCCACACTTTGGGCTTGGCCTCCATTTAAATGTTTGCGTCCATCGCTACAATGGTCAGGAAAGAGAAAGGCAGCACACCTCTAAGCAGTGCAGCTAAACTGGCAAGGGGCCCTGTGTAAACAGCCAAGCCTCGTTCATGTTGTGCACCCCATTAGCAGACTGGGGACAGTAGCACAGGAATCCTCTCCAGCATGGCTTGCTGAGCCTGTCCTTTCCAGTTTGGCACCTTCAAGCTTGCCAGAGTGTCCCTAGCCAGAGCAAGGCAAGGAAGAGGGGCCATGCTGACAACTGGAGTGGCACTGGGCATCCTCATGAGAGACCTTCCCAGCATCTCTACTGCCTTGTCAGCAGCAACCTGTGAGGCTGCAAAGAGGAAAGGGCAAGGTGCAAAAGCAGAATCTTGCCAGACATCAGTTTTGATCAGCACCAGGTTCCCAAAGGTTTTTGGTGTCTTCCCATCTGTACGAAGGATTCTGTGCCTGGGTCTGGATAGTTTAGGGCTGGTCTTCCCTGATGGGCTCTGGATGAATTATCATCTTCTATTACATGTATGAGGAACTCTCGAGATATGCCTAAACACAAGCCCTGTAATTATGGTGCGTGTGTTAGTAAATTAGAACAAACTGAGCCAAAGGGCCTTACCAAGGTATTAGATGACGCTGTGTTGCATGGTTGCTTTCTGCAGCTGCCTGGTTGGAGAGGACACTGCCACAAAGTGAACAGCTTGGGAGCATGCAGGGAAGGCAGCTGGCTGGTTGCTGTGCCTGCATCCCTGCCCAGAGTCCCTCAAGGTCCAGGGAGATAAAGGCTGGACGGGCTAAGGTTGTTTAAACATGCACACCCCTGACTGAATTCATGAACACATTTTAAAGCCTTTTATTTCCTCAAATAACAGTGTGTAGACACCTGTAAAAGGGCTGTACCTACTTGGCACTCACCAGCCTGCCGCGGCTCATTAAGGGCCTGCCTGGATCATGGCAGAGGCCAGGGCTGGTGCTGAGCACTCCAGAAATTCCTCTTTAGCTCCAATTCTGTTTGTTCTATCATCTGTGCAGAGCAATCCATCTAAAAGCCGCCTTCTGAAGGGCCCCATATTAAAAAACACCAAACACTCCATGGTGCTAAGTGGTGACTCAAACCAGTGTTATTTTTCCCCCATGAGACTCTTAGGGAGGCTGGGGCAGTGTGGCTGGAGAGTCCCTGGGACCTGTGCTTGTGACTTTGAATAGCTTCGACCTTCTCAGCACAGGGCAGAGATGCCAGTACCTCCAAAGTGCTGAGAGAAAGTCCATTGTCAACAGAAGCCTTGAATTTGTCAGGGTTTTTTCTAATTACGATTTCATTCATTATTACTAATTTAGCAAATGAGTGCCATGATGAGCTTGATTAGGACTAGAATGGAAGGAAAGGTGTAAGATACTGAGGGGTCTGCTCCAGTTCAAGTGGGGCTGTGGAGCTGCTTTCCTGCAGGGAAAGAAGATGCAGCTCAGTGGCCCTCCTTGGGGCTGTCCAGGACGGGTGGGCAGGCTGCTTCTCCTGCTGCCTCTGCAGCAATCTCTGCAAATCCCCAAAGGCAGTGTAGTGCAGGCTGCCAGATCTTTGCTGCAAGCAGGGAGGTCATGGTGGATCAGTGTTTGTGTAGAGCATGTTGAAGAGGGCTAGCAGAGCCTGAGCCACAATCATGAAGCTTTTGGCCATGGTAAGACAAACCCTTTCAGAGACTCTCATGGCAGTTGTAGAGTCCCAGTGACATTTGTCATTCCCAGCTTCTATCTGCTGCCACCAAATCCCTGCACCCAGCTTTGTCTGTGCTCTGGACACAATGACTGGGATGTCCCCTAACTCCCAGGGTAGAAATTTAAGTACAATATGCAACTTTGCATTGCCCTCTTCCCACTGTGGTGCTGCCTGATTTGAAGAGGGTGAAATCTCTGTGCAGGAGCTTGGACTCATCCTCTTCATAATTTGGCCATGGAAGCACTGTCGCTGCAGCTGTGGTGCTCTGGGCACCAAACAAAGGAGCTGAGCACAGAGCTGGCACCCTGGTCCTGCTGCCTGCAGGGTGACCATGGCCCGTCCAGAAGATACAGCTCCTCCAGTGCCACTGAACCAAGTGAACTCCCCTTGAGCAAAATATTCCTGTTTCCATCACAAAGTGTTATTGCAGCTCAGAGCTGTTCAGTCGATGCTGCATGTATCTCATGGACCGTTGCAAACTCCAGATAAACTAAGAAATTGCTAGCTGAAGTAGTGGTCCAGAGGAAGCAGCAATTATATATCTATTGTCTGATTGCTGCTTCTTTGCAACAGGGATGACCCCTTGACATTAGGCCTATGGAGTCTGCCTGTTAATAGTAGTTTTAAATGGTCAAGAGGTTACAGCAGTAAGGAATGTCAGTAAAAAAAAAGTCTCTGTGGAGTTTAAACAACCAGTATTTTAGGCAGGGCTTGGTGGGTTACTGTCCCTGCACAAACAACTAGAATGTGAGAGTCTGGGCTGGGAAATACTTAAACTGTTTGGAAAAACTTGTTTTGTGCAGCTTGAGAGTGTCCCTGGAGGCTGTGGCCCAATGCCATGACTCCTGGTAAAGGCTGGGCTGCAGTAACAATGAAGCTTTTATGGGGAAGCTGGAGTACAATCAGAAACTTTTCAGTCCCGAGGGATTATGGGGAGGGGAGTTCCTGGGTTCAAGATGTCTGGCACATCATGCACATTTCCACCAGGATTTGGGGGTGTTCTATGGCATGCAAGGTATGCAAATTGCTAAATGTGTTTTCAATTCTGCTGTGTTGTGCTGTCTTTGTTGGGTGATCATTTTCTCTTCGATGTAGCCAGGAGCCAAGATGGGTTCATAACATGAGAGGAAAGGGTACTTGTCTCACAAGCAGCACTGGCCTATGAAGTTCTTGTACTTTTGATTATCCAGCATGCTCCTGAGTGGCTGCAGATTATTCACTGATTGAACTTCCTCTAGTAAGAAGTGTCCTGAACTGAAAGGTATCTTTGATGGACCACTCCCTACCAAAGTGACCAGAAATATGCGGGTAGAAACTATCTCGTTCCTTGTTGCTATTATTTAACCTTAATCATTTGCATGCTGTCTATAGCAGATGTCAGCAAGAGGTCTAGCAAGTTATCAGTGTATCCACTCAGTCAGCATTATAGCATCAAATTCAGATCTTCTTCAAAGGCATCACACTGCTGCTAATTAATATGAGAACTTTGTTGCAGGAGAGAAGGCATTTCGTTTAGACATAGACTGCCATTGCTAATGGTGTTAAGTTCTAGAAAAAACAAGGCAGGATGGGCCCTACAAACAGATGGAGAAGATAAAGGGCGATTCCTGAGGGTTGAACACACATTGCCACCATACATCTGTTCTGACATCAGGTTTGGGAGCATTAAATCTCATCCAGTGCCCATTGATATCAGCAGAAAGATTTCTGCAGATTTCAGTAGGCTGTGGAAGGGACCATCCAGAGACTGAGGAGCTGCAACCCAGTTATCTCCTTGCCAGACTGCAGCACAGGGTAATGACCATACCTTGCACCTCACACACAGGCCACACATGGCATGGTAGCGTAGGCTGGCCAAACCCTTGCTCACCAGGCAAGGGAAGCAGGCTTCAGAGCCCGGGAGTGGAGAGGCTGGAAGTAAATCTTTTCTCTTTAGATTACAGTAGTTATCGAGCTGAGGCTGCCCAACAATTGTAGGATTTGATGGGTTTTATCCCTGCTGCCGTTCCTTTCTCTGGGCTCTGAAGGAAGCAAACCACTGACAAGGGGTCTGCCTTGCTGATGGGATTCCACTGCCAGAACCCCATGTCCCCTGTTTTGTGCATCTTCCCAATTAATTTGCTGAGGTTTAATGTCAGGCCTGCCTCCAGTTTGGAAGCACTGAATGGCTCTTAATGACAGCAGCACAAACAAAAACCTATAAAGGCAGGATTTGTGATTTACAAGGGGTTAATTACCCCAACAAGCATGTTTATTAACTCCTCTAATAAATCTTTAAGGTGGAACAAGTACTAGCTTGACGAGATTCATCCTGTGCATATATATTTCTTGTAGCCATAGTTGCAAACCTCTGTGTGCAGGATAGAAAGACACAAAATATCTCCCATCACTTAGGCAATAACTCATGAGTTTTGTGCTTTTCGGCCTGCAATGGCATCAGCATTTACTTCAGTTCTAGTACAAAATAGATTTTATCATTACTTTTGTCAGCTTGGCTTTTTTTTTTTTTTTTAAGGGAAATGTGTAGACCACAAATGCGTATTAACTACAGAAGTGTAATCTATTGCTCTGACACCTACTTGCCACAGGAGGAATATGAATATGAGGCCTATGTTTGTTTCTGCTAAACTAATAAGACCTGATTATTATATCCATGAGGTTCAAAACCTGCAGTGACAGATGCTGGTGCATGTCTAGGCCCTGCAGTGTGGAGCTGTGCTTCTGTGAGGGTCCTGCAAAGTCCATCATTTCCTTAAATACTACTAATGATGGCAAACTGAAGACTGACACTACCAAATAAAGGGAATAGCTTGGATTCATCAACCTGATTTACAGAAGAGGAAACTGATGTAGAGAGGGGTTTCGTGGCTTTGGGAGACACTGTTTTAGGGGATGGACCACTTGAATGACTTTATGGGGACCAATATTGTTGAACACTTACCCAATTCAATTGCATTCTGATATACACAAGTTGCAAAACAGTTTTCTTCAGCTGTTGATTCTGCCTAGCTTTAGTCTTTTTTAACTAGCTTTTGTTTTCTAGGTTTCCAGTGGCCACATGTGTGGAGGGTTGTCTGCATTGCCCCTGATTTGCTGGAGAAGTATTTGCAATGGCTCAGCACTGTGCCATTCCTTAGCAATTTGTGTCCAACAGAACATTTTGTTACAATGCAGAAGATTTTGTCGCCTTCATTCGAAGGAAGTTATTTGTGTTAGTGCTTAAAGTTAATGTGAGACAAGGCAAGCTCTTTACTTCAGAACACATGTTGTGCCATTGATGTACACAGTACAGTAAATATAACAGACAAAGAGTCCACTGTGGTATTTACACTCACCACAAATGCGCTTTCAAAATGGGATTATTTGCAATCTAATAAAATAATTTTTAATTTTATTGCTTTTAGGCAGAAACCCTGTGTGTTCAGTGAAATGTGCTCCTCAGCTTTTCTTACCATTTATCAACCCAACACATTCCTCCCCATTTTTTTTAATGCCTTCCATTAATAGTTAAGAAAAACCTAGGGAAAACAAACACTCTATTCCTGATTGTTTATTCACCAGTCTCTTAGGAACCATAATTACGTCTCCCAGGAATTGTGTGTTTTATCATACTGTATATCTTAAAGAGCCACTTTAGGTAAAATAACAAGGAGTGCCTTATGAAGGAAAATTGGATTCATTTTAAGACTTTTTTAACCCTCCAAAGAATGGCTCTTTGTTTACTTCTTTGGTGCATGTGGCAACTTGCCCAAGTAAATACTATGCTGCATAAATACCAGAGATTGGTATTTATGATATTACATAAACATACTCTAGATAATGACTCATTGTTGCAGTGAAGAACACAAGCAATATACATTGCAGTCAGTGCATTATTTCTCATCGCAGTATGAAGTGGCAATAAGGCGTTGTATTACAGAATGATACTGAGATTGGAGAAGGAAAGTCCTGCAGCATTGTTTAGCACATCTGAGTTTACTAAACAAAACAGAAAATATCCAAAACAGGAATGTGATGAGGATAAGAAACACAGAAGGTTAGCCATCAGTACACAAGGCTGAGGAATCAGTGGCTGGGTGTATTCTGGGGTCGATTGGCAAAAGGTTTATCATTCTTTAAAGAAAAACTCATCCAGTACATTCCTCCTGCTGGTACAGCAAGGAGCTGAGCCCTCGGGGCTCATACTCCTGGCATGCAGTGATACTCAGGTCCACTTATAGCAACAGGATATTGATACCAGTTTTTCACCCATGGAGCCATGCTTTCAAGTGACTTTATTTCTCAGAATCTTAATTTATCCAGCTACAGTTTCATCAAACATTTACCTGCATTTCAGCAAAATCCAGTGTGTGCAAAGATTTCTGCGACCAGAAATATCACCTTGCCATGCTTTGCATTACTGCCAAATGATGGCTCCCTTGCTGCATAGGGTTCATATCTGAGAAATCAGAATCCCAAAGGGCAGATATGTATGCCAGACCTTCTCTTTCAAAGCCAGAGGGGTATTAACAAACTTCGTTTTTAAAATCAATGGTTGTAGTCTGTCTTATCCAAACAGCAAAAATAAAATACACTCAAATTCTTAAAGGGCCACTGAACCATGACTTCAAAAAGGATTATGAAAATTGTCACACATAATAATGCACTAGCAGCCACAGCCCTTCAAGAGCAAGAGAGAAATCCCAAAGGCAATGCATGTCCAGAGAGTGGGTGGCTGATGTTCCTAAAGTGCAGAAGTTTGGGAGTGCTCTTTGCTGGGAGCACCCTACTTCATGAGTGCAGGT
The DNA here is from genome assembly GCF_034315485.1 of Pezoporus occidentalis. Lineage (NCBI taxonomy): Eukaryota > Metazoa > Chordata > Aves > Psittaciformes > Psittacidae > Pezoporus > Pezoporus occidentalis. Next base: position 3,139,758 of record NW_026916253.1, read on the forward strand.
TTGCATGTTGTGACAGAGGGGGTGATTTCTTGTGTTTGCTGTGGTTTACCATCACCAGAAAGCATTTCCTGCCTAGGTGCGAAGAAAGGAATGATTGAGGAATACCCCTTCTTTGCTCCAGCTCTCTCACCTGAGAAGATAGCACTGAATGTTTCCCTCAGCCTTGCAAACTTAATGGACCTCTGCACTGTGGCATGGTTAGTCGCTGTTTATTGTGGTTATAAACGGTACCCTATTCCTCTAAATTTTACTAGTTCCTGAATTTACTTCTTCAGTCAAAACCCATCTTATGTAAGTAGAGCTGTGTTTTGATGTTGTCCTGGGTGCCATGTGCTATTCCATCTTGTGTGCAAGGTCTTACTGGATGAATGGAACAATCACTGATTGTGCCATTCTGGATGACAGATTTATGCCTTGGCCACTTGCAAACAGCTGCCTCAAGTGCTGCAGGTCCAGGTAGAAAGCTACACCATCAAGGTTTGTCCATATTTCCCATTTTCCCAGGAAAAACAGTGGGGGAGTAATGTGTAACAGCAGAGATGAGAGAACAAGAAATAAGGTCAAATTTAAAATTAAATCAGAGTTCTACTTTTTATTTTTTTATTATTTAATCAGTTACAATGCCCAAAGCTTCTGGTTCTATGATATTTGGTGTTCTTCAAACACATGCTGGAAATATCACTCCTTTATACAGATTTTGAAGCCAAGCCTCACTACCAGTTGTCTCAAAACACATACTGAAACCTGTCCCAGGCAGCTTAAACCTGATTTCTTCCCTCACAGTATTTAAGGCCTGCTATTCTCTTTTCATAGAATCATAGAATAGTCAGGGTTGGAAAGGACCTTAAGATCATCCAGTTCCACCCCCCCTGCCATGGGCAGGGACACCTCACACTAAACCAGGTCACCCAAGGCTCTGTCCAACCTGGCCTTGAACACCACCAGGGGTGGAGCATTCACAACTTCCCTAGGCAACCCATTCCAGTGCCTCACCACCCTAACAGGAAAGAATTCCCTCCTTATATCCAATCTAAACTTCTCCTCTTTAAGTCTGAACCCATTACCCCTTGTCCTATCACTACAGTCCCAGCATCCTTATAGCCCCCCCTTCAGATACTGGGAGGCTGCTATGAGGTCTCCACGCAGCCTTCTCTTCTCCAGGCTGAACAGCCCCAACTTCCTCAGCCCGTCTTCATATGGGAGGTGCTCCAGTCCCCTGATCATCCTCGTGGCCCTCCTCTGGACTTGTTCCAACAGTTCCATGTCCTTTTTATGTTGAGGACACCAGAACTGTACCCAATACTCCAAGTGAGGTCTCACAGGAGCAGAGTAGAGGGGCAGGACCCCCTCCTTTGACCTGCTGGTCACGTTACTTTTGATGCAGCTCAGGATACAGTTGGCTTTATGGGCTGCGAGTGCAAACTGATCATCAACCAACACCCCAAGGTCCTTCTCCTCAGGGCTGCCCTGAATCTCTTCTCTGCCCAACCTGTAGCTGTGCCTGGGATTGCTCCCACCCAGGTGCAGGACCTTGCACTTGGCATGGTTAAACCTCATGAGGTTGGCATCAGCCCACCTCACAAGTGTGTCAAGGTCCCTCTGGATGGCATTCCTTCCCTCCAGCGTATCAACCGAACCACACAGCTTGGTGTCATCGGCAAACTTGCTGAGGGTGCACTCAGTCCCACTGTCCATGTTGCCAGGGAGCCTAGGGACGAGATGGCAGACTAAGGTCAGCACCAAAGCTTGATAGCAAGCACGTCTCATTCAAGCCCCACAGAACTCAGTGGGAAGACTTGGGTGGACAGCTGTGGTTTGACTCAAGCCCAGAGACACTAGAAAATAACAAAAGGGTCAGAAGGAAATAGCTTGGTCAGCTTTGGGGGTTATTCCTCCTGTCTTTTAAAAGGAATAAATATATGGTTTTTGTTTTGAATTTCTCTGAGAAGTTGGTTGTGCTCCCAGTTAGCTGTGTCATAGCAAAGTGCCTGTGCAATGGGGGCAGAGAAATTCTGAGCTTACAGGTTTAAATATCCTTTATTCATTGCAAGGAACTGTGAGTCACCGATCTCTCTGACATGCTGGTGTACTCTGCATGAAAGCATTCAAACACTGCATAAGCATGAGGATCACACCGACAAAGAGTGACAGCACTGCTTAAGGAGTTACGTTGGTTATTTATTCAATTCAATGTATGCGAATCAGTGCATTTTCCTGTGATCCAAAGTGGCTGCCAAAACTCTGATTAGTTTGTAGCTCTTATTCTGTCCTGTCTCATTCTTTTGTTTGACTGATAATTGCTTTGAAAATGGCAGCCCTCTGTAGCACCTCCCAAAGAAGAAAAAGGACAAAAGATTTCATTTCATTATTTACACATGAGCAAACTGCACACCTGTCCATTTTGTACCTGTACTCATTGTACCTGCAGAAATGCACAAGAAAAATACTATTCTAGGCAACAGATACATATGCCGGCCTTGTCCACAGGCAGCACCTACAGATCAGGTTAGGGGATGCACTTCTCAGAAGTTCACCTATCTAAACAAGGCAATTATGTTTTGGCTCCTTCCCCTAACTATTGCTGCACAAGTGAGTAGCCACGTGATTGCAGATGGTAGAGAAAGATGAGGCAAACTCAATGTATAAAATTTGTTGAAACAGCTTAGAAAAGGATCTTACAATTCAAAGATGGTATCACAGCCATTCCACTGGTGCTGCTTTCTTCTGCCACTCCCCACATATGCAAACAAAGCAAACTCTATTTCACTATTTCACCCACGGTTGTTTGTACAATGATTGGCATTTTTCAGATATCTTTTCTGTTATTATTTTTCAAATACCTTTTTGTTGATCAGAAAGCAAAAAAGACAAATAAACCTGCAAACCAGACAATGTCAAGTGCTACTTAAAGTTGTCTGACAGGCAGGAAGTTGACATCCCATTACCAAAGCAAGAGACTCATCTCTTTTTTTGGCCAGTTCAGTGTCTGAGTTTTTGGGGTCCTGAAAAACATAACCACTGGGCAAAAGGTATGTCTCCCCTGCATCTCAGCTATACTGAGGGGTAAGAATGGTTCAGAGCAAGGGTTTTCTATTCCATGGGTAAAGTTTATTTGTAAAATGTTTTAAGATTCTCAAATCAAAGGGATTAATGGACCATATCCACAAATATATTACATTAAGACACACAGCTATAGATGTATGTAGATAGGAAAAAAATGCAGAATTATTTAATTGAACTCTACAGCTCTGCAATGTGTTAAACCCTATTAAAATTTGACATTATATTTTAATCCTGCAGTGCAGTAAAGCACTGATAAGGCATATTTTACCAGCACTGTAGTGTCGCCAGAGGAGCTGAGAATTAGACATAAAGTGATGGCTGCAAAGAAGTGCTGGTAAGTCAGGTGGCACTGAGACTGGACAGTGTGCACATATGGAAATGGGCCCAAACAGGATCCTTACCCAAACGTATGGGAACTGAGTCCTTCTTACCTTCTGCCTCAAGAGTCAGAGGCCAGGAGCATCACCATTCCTGCCACCTACTGCCTGAGAGCAAGGAGGGGCAGGGATGGCATGGGTTGCCATTCAGGTTTTGTACTGGCATCACCCACTTGTCACCTCACCTATTCCAGCTGGGACAGGAGGCATTGAACCACAAGCACTTTCATGCCCAATGTACCCCTGCTCTAGTTGATCCCTCCATCCAGCAGTCCAGAGTGCCTCATCCCACTCAGCTCAGTGAGAACACTTGGTCTTGGCTTTGCACCTCTATGGTCTCTTGGCTCCTTTTCTTTCAGCCAGATGTCTTCTTGTATGTTGGGATCAAGGTGTGTTAAACTGACTGTAGGTGAAACAAAAGCGTGCAGGAGAAGCCACCTGAGAAAAGGCAGACTGATGAATATGTTGTCTGTTGTATGTGTATATATATATATACATATATATATATACCTTTTCCTGGCATTCCTTCTAACTGCTTGATTGTTGTAGGATTGTACTATTGAATTTCTAAACAGAAATATGTTGAACAAATGCTTTGTGTTTTTTCACCCAATGCTGCACAGCCTGTCCTTTCTGATGCAGATGCCCATGAAATGATTTATGTATGTTTTAGCATAAGACCACATAAAGGTGTAGGAGTGTATACTTTCCCACTCCACAGAAGCTTCTGTCACTTTGCACTGTTCAGGATTTGCCTCATCTCTACGATGCAGCACGTCTGCCCAACTTCAACCTATGGTAAGAAATTTACTGGAGAGTATCTGAAGAAAAGCTTAGCACCAGTGCAAAAGGTACTCATTAGCTCTGTAAGAGATGTAGTGTCAAAGATGTCTGAGAGCTGTCACAGCTGAACAATAAACTACAACAATGGCTGAGATTGCCCCATAGTTGATACAATTCATATTACTGAAAATACCAGAACCTACAGCCTCTGAACAGCTGTACTCAGCAGTTAGATGCAATGCCACAAGTATTAGTGGGGTTAAGGATCACACATTTAGTGTAATTAGGTGTGTTATCCACAGAATATTTTCTTTTAAATCAATAGTATAGCAGAGTTTATCTTAGAAAAAAATGAAATAAATCTCAGTGTTCTTCTCAGATACCTCCAAGTGAATCACTCATGATTCCTGCTCACTGAGAACTCAACTGATATTTTCCCATCTGCAAATGCTCTAAACTCAACCTGCGATCTGAAGAAAACAGGCAGTGTACTTTCTTCCATTTGCATCAGTGTGCTAATAAAGATTCTGCAATCGGATTTTATCTGACAAGATGATTAATTGCATTGCATTCAGGTCCATCTCCCACCCTTGCATTTGGCTCTCCATGTAGTAAAGGGGGTTTGTTCTCATTTGCAAAATAAAAAGCTTGGCTTCTGTCAAGCACGCAGCTTTGACTTGAAGATGGGTCTGTTGATCAAGCTCCATTTTTACCACTTCACTCCTGTAACCCAAACTACCTTTTTTTTAAGAAAATTGAGATCAGGCTCATCAATCACGTGAGTCAGAAATATGTCAGAGACCAGAAGTGTGATAGCTGTTCTCCTGCAACCACAGGCATCCAGCGAGTATTATTTATGTACCATTGACAACGGGGCATGCTCAGACTTGAAGGACTAGTGCTGACCTTCCCTTGCTAATCATTTATATACTCGTTTTGAGTGCTCCACCTTAAGGTTTCTCATGACTCACTTTCTCTCTGGAGTGAACAAATAAATCCTGAAGGACTCTGTACACTTCCAAGTGTGTAACCTGCCCCTGGAACTCACCTTGTTCTCAGAAACAGAAGTTCTCCAAGTAGTAGTGCTGTTTATTATGGTGTGACCTCAGAACCATAGCACTTAGATTGCTGAGAGGATAGTGGTGTTCAGGTTGTTTTGGGCCTCTCCTGCTGAATGTCAACCCAGCGCTCTCACAGGTACTATGAGGAAGGTATAAAGCTCCTCTGCTCTCCAGAAACAGAGAAGTTGAACATTTATAGTTCATCCTACAAACAGGAAAGCTCAAATGTTCAGATAGATACCTTGACCATAGTCAAAAGCTTACTGAAGCAAAATGAAACCTGATCATATCTCATGTGAATGAGTATGTAATATACAACATATATAATACATGTAATATATACAGTATAATTATTTTACTGTATATTTTCAGTTCTACCTTAGACATAAATTATACGTTGCATGTGTATATATGTATATATACCAATATATAGGCATAGGTATGTATACTTATATATAATATATATACGAAATATATATAGGCATGTATATATACATGCATGTGTGTATACACACATGTATAAACACACATGCACTTTTTAGGCCATTTTTACTCCTTGTACATACCTCTGAAGGTGACCCACTGGATGGGCACTTGCAGACTTTTTATCTGAAAGGAACAGTAAATTGAGAAGACCTATTTCTGGGTTGTTCTGACCAAAAGACTTCAGGCTGGGTGCTCAAACACTGAGGTTGCTGCTGCTGCTAACTCTGATCCTCTCTGTACTGATCAGTTGATCTGCTAAGCAGGGGCTGCTAGTGCTGACATCCCCACTTTGCTTGCACTGCTTTTATGAAACATAAGCTGTAAATAGCTGCAAATGCTTTGAACATAGAGAGTGTGCAAAGGTTAATATTATGGGTAGTACAAATATTACGGAATATATCAATAATGGTAAAGCACCAGTATGGTCATTAATGAGACACACGACAGTTCACAAACAAGATGATAAGTCTGAGAAACTTAATGGAAGGAGAGGTGAGAGAAGACATAGGTACAAGGAAATAGGTGCAAGGGTGCAAGGAAATACCATCTTGCCTTTGTCCTTTCCTTGTGTAGCTCTACCCCAAGAGGCATTGCAGGGAAGCAGGGTGGGTGGGAAGGACCTCCCCACTGAAGGTTTGTGGGGAGCTCTGGAGACAGCTAGTCTGCCTGGGGGAGGGTTGGTTTGGCTGTGGGGTCAGAGGTGGAGGGAAGGGAAGAACATCTTTGGCTTAGCTCAGCAGAGGCTGGGGGGCTGGAGCTTAATTTTAGGGGCTTAGGATAGGCCAGAAAGGGTGGAGGGACACATCAAAATGTCGTTGGAAAGAAGGAGTGAGGCTTGATCTAACACGCTAAGAGCATTGCTGCCCTAATGGTCCCGGGTCAAGACACATCTAATGGGATGGAGCTTCACCACAGCAGTCACAGGGGAGCAATATTAGAAGTAGGGCACTATGGGTTTGTCCAGCATGAGGGAGTAACTTAAACTGCAGGGCTATGATGCAGAGAAGGATGTGGTTCTTTTAATTCCTTCCCCTTGTCCCATTGTTTCCTTCCCAAGCGCACACAGAATCTTCCTCTGCCCCTCCCTCCCGAGCTCAGCTTTTCTTCTCTCTGGCTTTTTGTCCTTTCCCCTCTGTGGAGCCAGGCTCACCATTATACGCCCAAGCCTACTGCAATGAGGACTTGACCACACTGGGTTAAATTTGCCTTCTTTTGGCTACTTCTCCCTATCTGGGACCCATATGTTGAGCAAAACAATTGTAAATGGCGTTAGTTATTACTTTGGCATGGGGCTACAGGAGGCAGGGCCAGGAACGGGTTCTTCAGAAAAGGTTGTATCTCACAGCTGTGCCCATTAGCTATGCTGGGGGGGACTCATTTTGTGAATTTACAGAGCCCAGTCCCAGCACAAAGCTCTACATGGGAGCCCAGGTTATGATTCTCCTCCCAGTGAGACAGGAACATGCTAGGACGGTCTGGGAGTTGCAGGCACGTAGGCAGAACTGGCATGCACAGGACATAAGGGACATGACCTGTCCGGCCATTAGCTTTTAGAGCTAATGAGAATAAGGAGTCCCTGACTTCAGAGGACGCTTTATGTGTGTGTAAGAAACCCCAGCAAGGTCAGGGCTAGATTGCTTCACATCACCAAAACACAGATTCATACATTCCTCTTAGAGCAACGCTTGTGCAACAAGAAGAAATGGAATAACTTAAAAGCTAGGAGCCAGAGCACGCTGCAATGTCACTGGAGAACATACCCCAGCAGCCCCACAGGAAGGTGAAGCTGAATCTGCTGTCAAATTAGTGAGGGATTTCTCTTTTTACACTGACATGACCTTGAAGCTTTCCTTTGCATGCTAAAGATGACACCTTTGACACCAAGTGCTGCAGTGCAGTAGAACTACATCTTTTAATGGAAGTTCCCAGGCGACATGCCAGTACTCTGCAAACAGCTGAATTTATGGTCTTTCAGGTACAAACAGGCATGATTTGTGATCCAGAGATATGGTTCTTTCCATTCATTCTCCCTGTCCCCTTCTAAGACTTCCAAAACACAACTGAATGTAATCTTCCCGGGCGGGTAAACAATATTCCTATTCTAAATTACTGGAATAACTTCACCAAAAATAAGCAAAATCTTCACAAACTCAGGTTATTAATCACTCTGTGAAATACTAGACTAGCTTCTTTGGTATAACTCAAGAAGCCCAGCAACTGTAAGGCTTATTCATATCTGCTGCCGAACCCTTGCTTTTTTGATACTGACTCCAACTTCAAACTTTGTAAACATTGAACAGTTTGTAAACTGGGAAAAATCCCTTTCTATAGATTTTAAATACATTTTTCCATGCTGATCTTGCACCAAAACCAGGTCGTTTTCACACTGGAAAAGGACCTGATTCTAAGATCTTGCGAGGTGCAGAAAGAACACATCTCCCCAGACAGGTGCAGACAGCCCTGAACTTGCTTTGCTCACGCTCTGCGCTGTTTGGATGGGTGCCCTGTTACACAGCACAGCTCCTAAGCCTCCCCGTGCTCACTCAGTAAGACCAGGCAACTGGAGAACAAGGTTTCTCAGAAACCTCCTTTGGTCTGGGAGCGAAGAGCACGACTGCTCTGTGGCCCTGTGGTACAGGTGACAATACGCCTGTGCTCACACGTGCGAAGCCAGCTGCCATTTGGGTTACCATGCTAAAACCCAAAAGAATTAAAGGCATATCATATCCAGCAACAGCCCTGAGGTGTGCTGGGGCAGGTGTGCCAAATGCAGTGATTTATAATGAAGCAGCGATTTATAGCCCTGCTCTTTTCACTGTTTTCTGTTAGCTGGCTCAGAGAGAAGTATTTGTGGCATTCTCGTTGGGCCCAGAGTTTATGGCACTGTTTCCCAGGGACTGTAAACAGGAAAGCGCTTTTCATATGAGTTTGGAGACACTATTTAGGGTTTTCTCCTATAGTAATATATAAAACCTCGATGTACTAGGGAGGAAGATGCAGAAACTGCTGTATGCACAATAATACTTATGAAGCCTTGTGCTTAGCTATTTCTCTACCTGCCTGTTAATACACTGTAGAGTTTTGTTCACTTTCTCCACTCAAGGATCTTAAAAAACCTTGTAGACCAAGTAATGTTTTGATCAGATCTATCGATAAACCAACAAACTGAAAGACAAATAAGCAAACATGTTTTGGGGCACAAAGGTCTGTTTCCATCCTAAAGTAAGCTCCAACAGAAGAAGCAATTTTCAGTGCTAAATGGTTTCATTCAGTGGTTCTCCCAGGCTGCAGCCGGGCAGGCTGAAGCACAGAGAGGTGGGTTGGCTTTCTGAAGCTAGGTCCCAGTCTGGGAGATTAAGAAAGTCCTGATCCAGGGCTCCTTGTTTTTACTAAGCCCATGAAACCACATTTTCTCCTGCTGTGGCCAGTAGTGCCTCAGCAATATTTTTGGTTGCTCTCACATAAAGCCTTTTTCCCCTGGGATGTTAATGTTGGCATACAGGTGTTTTCTATCAACCTTGTCCAGAAAATTTAGGTTGTTCTGAGAAAGGAATTAAGGAAGGAAGATTTACTACAGTTTAAAAAAGCCAGCACTTCAACACACATCCCCAGAGGACTGCTTTGCGGTGTAGAGTATTGTTGCCTATCATTGCATTGGCAGTTCTTCCTTAGACAAAGCCTTTCCATGTTTCTTCCTAGGATATTAACATGCATTTAATCATCAGTTCAAACATGGAGCAAGATAAAACTTGCTTCTAAAAATGGGTTATGTGGAAGGGACCTTAAATTATTTATCTTGCACATTCACTGGGGTTTTGTGGAGCATTGGTAATTACATATGTTGTTGGGTTTGCTTCCTTCCCAGTAATAGGAATATAACTTGGAAATGTTTCACACTGGTCTTAGGAGAACAAGAACAGGATGTCTTGTTCCCTGTACAGGATTCATTCTCAATTTATGGCCATTTCCAGGTAACCTCTTCATCTGGCTGTTTGTCCTGCTGGCTCCCTGGCTGAAGATCATTAGAGACAGTCCTAAAGGTGAGTAACTGGAAGCAGACAACACTTTTCCCAACTTGCTTAACTGGAGTACTGCCTGTGTCCTTGAAACACAAACCAAAATATCTCCAGAGTTTGCCATCCTTCTCCAAGGTCTCCAGAGCCACACCTGCGGTGGCCAGGGCTGTTGCTTGGTTGTACCAAGCTCAAAGCCACCACGATTATCCTGCTGCACAGAGGCACCAGAAGTTGGCCATGAACATGAGTGACTGTCTCCATGAGCCCAGTAAGAAACGCAGGTGCATGCCTTGGTGACAGGCACACATCAGAGGTCTGCAGCCCCTTCCTAGCAGGGCATGGGCTGCCCTCTAAATCCATCGGACTCTTGCAATCCCAGCCAGGGATGAGGCTTTAGAAGGGCAGATGCATTTTAGAAGTATGGGTTTTAAGTGATTGGTTATCTCAAACTTATTGACGGCTATGGACAGCCACACATGGCACTGCCACTGTCAAAAGCTCTCCCAGGCAGCTGAGCAGGGCTCCTCTGCCCAAGCTGGCACTGAAGCTGTGGAGTTGGTTGAGACCAACCTGTCATTTCAAGGGACATTTTCATTTCTAAGTGTCTTGCTGTGGCAGCGGTTGTTACTTGCCAAACAAGCTTTTTTTACGGCTTTCCTTTCGTTGTAGTTTAGTTGAAGTAATTGCAGAGCTAAGTGTCCAGCCGACTGCTGTGCAACAAAACCACAGACAGTGCTGCAAGGAGGCTGCCCTGTCCGCGCTGCTTCTCAACGCAGCCGGGCTGGCTCGCCCGCAGCCGGGGCTGGCTCGCCCGCAGCCCGGCGCATCCCCATCCGCAGCCCCGCAGCTGCGGAGCATCTGGGGTGCTTTGTGCCAACCCCGGCTCCCTGCAGCGGCTGCCAAAGCCCTCGCAGCCCAGCACTGTCCCGATACAGAGGCGAGAGCGCTCGGGACCGTGGTCTCGCAGCTCCGTGAGCACCCCGGCCTGGGCAGGCATCCCCTGGCCGCACGCCTGGGCTGCTGTCGGAGGTGACTCAGGGCAGAGAGCCCTGCGAGGGCCCTGGCCCATGCCTGCACTGAACCACTGCCTACAGCCTCCTGCCTCTGCCCAGCTCGCCCTTCCTGCCGCCTTCCCCCCCGGGTCCTAACTCCCGACTTTGTTGCTCTATAAACATAATAATAATAATTATTCTCTCATTGGACACATAGCCATCTTCTTTGTTTGCAGGCTTAGATAACTATCATCCAAATCACGGAGTCTGATTCATGAGTCAGGATGATGGCAGCCCTCCAAAACTTACTTGCCCATGGAGAGTGTGTTTGTGTGAGAGACAGTTTCACTGTATGAAGAGTAAGAAACTGGAAGCCAAGTGAATTAAATACAAAGCAGATAATTATGTGTAATTCATTTACTGACTAATGATTGCACCTGGTACGGAGGTTTATGAATTCATTGGACTCTGCATAGGTTCTCAAAAACAATCTCCCTGCTGCAAGATAAAACCAGGCTGACATTTCTTAACAGACCAGTGTTTACATTAGTGTTATTGTAAGATTCTGCCTTTTTGGCTCATTTCTTATTTTATCTCATGACCTTTCATTTTTCCTGGGTTCATTTGGTGTCTCTGACTACGACAGTTGCTCAGAGGTGGCTGAGGCTGGGTGTCACTGCAGCATGAAGCCATTGCTCTGCTCCCCAAAACCACACAGTACAATTAGACAGGCTACTTATCTCTCCTCTGCTGCAGCCAAACCTTGCCACAGAGACCATGCCTTTGGCAGAGGAGCAGCAGGTCAGGGCCCTCCTTCTCCTGGGATCACCAGCAAATCGGAGCTGTTTCCATGGTGTCACCCCATTGTCACCACAGTCTGATGCCATCAGCTCCTTCCAGGTGAACACCAGCAGACAGTACAAACCCCCACCTAATACCTGGGTTGATTTTGGGTTGAAGTCCCAAAGACAAAGCCCTTCAATGGGGTGAAGAAGCTTTTGCTAACCCAGTGAAGCCCAGCAGTGATGTCTCAGTGTCTCGGTCTCAGCCTCAAGATGGCAGCCAGAGGGACACTGCTCACACCTGGTGACCCAGGTGAGTTCCAGAGCAGAGGCCTGAGCCAGGGCAGGCCAAGCAACATGCCCGAGGCCTCGCTCAGTGCTGGCAGCTGCAGAGGTGCTACCCAAGGTGATGTTCTTACCCAGTGGTGGAAACACAAGAGCTCTTCCAGTTGTGCTCACTATGCGGTCACTGGGTGTAAGCTGCAGCCCCTCTGCCAGCCTGTTAATATGCTAAAGGGAGCCCCAGCTCGCCCTCCCCACCCACCCAAAACTACACTCAGTATAGTATGGCTCAGGTCCGTCGTGATGGTGGTTCATCGCATCAGCAGACACTTGGCTATGTTCCCTGCTGAGGCTGTCTGGACCATGATACAACTGGGACCCATTTTTTTACTAGTCAGTTTAAGCACATGGTGCATCATTTTCTGTGAGATGCCCTTTAAGACTGACTTTTGGAAGGGCACAGGACAGGAATCACAGGGTAAAGGGAAGTTATTCAGCAATTTACATAAAGACTATTTAATAAATCATGAGATGATTACAATGAAGGAACAAGTTGATCACACTTTGATACATTTTCTAGTGTTATTTGCCACACCGAGTGCTCACCAAAGCATAACATGGTGAAGCTGAGCTTACAGCTGCCAACAAACAAGCTATAGGGTCTGATGTAAGTCTCATTACTACAGGAGCACACACTTAGAGGTTGTGTCTCCTTGGTGCTGACCAGCTTCAGTGTGCGGTCCTGGGAGGGAGCGACCTGAACTTCCCGCAATCCCTGTGCATGGTGCCGGCCCTGTGGTGATTCTGCTTCCCCCCAGCCGGCAGCAAGGTCAGGAAAACATCACAACAAAAGAAAGTAACCCTATGTTCTGCCATTTCTGATTGGAGCCATTTGTAATGAGAAAAGCCCAAACCAGCTCATCTTGTTCACGATGCTCCCATTGACTAAAGTGCAGTCAGCAGGCACTTTAATTCTCAACCTGTGCAATCCTTTTCTGATGAAGATCTGGCAAGCCAGAACAGATTGCAGTTCATGAGATACTTGCAGCCTGATAGTATTTTACCTGTAGGTGGATCCTCATTTTAGATAGTGGGAAGCAGCGCCACTGAGCCTGATTCACTGCTGTGCTACTCCAGCTTTTCAGCAGAAAAACACCACTGAATCATCAGCAGTTGAAATAATAAATGGTAAACTGGGAGAATTGTGTCAGTTTGGGGTGTCCACAAGGACATAACTAGCTCCTTCTGGCAGAACCATTGGCCTGTATGGATTCCTTTTAGTTCAAAATGTGTGAAAATGATGACAGTGTGTCCAGCTAAAATTTTACATGTCAAAACCCCCATTAGGATCTAATACAACAGCCAGAATGGGACTCCCTCAATATGTCAATGTGTTGACTTTTTAATTCAGAAAAGAGGATTTTGAAAAAAACTTCTTAAACAGATTCTGAAAGGATGCAATTTTTTGGTGCAGGTCATTTGTATGCACTGGATGGGCACCGTGTAGAGCTTAGAAATAGGCTAAGTTAAAACCCTAGTCCTGGTTTCATTCCAAATTATGAAAATACTCACTGAGCAATTGAACTGAGTAATTGTGATCTTTCTGCAAGTAGTACCCTGGGAAAGCCAACTAAAGGCAGTAAGCAAGGTTGCAATTAGTAGTTCTAATTATAAAGTGTATACATAAAACAATGTAACATCATAAATAAAGGCCAAATTCAAATGATGCAATAGGAACAGCAGAACATCATATGAAGATGGACAAATGATCCTGCAGGAGAAATACTTCTAAATTACCCACATTGTTCCAATAACAGAAACAAAAAACAGGTAAAATAATAGCAGTGCTTTGTTTTATTGTCCGTAACTTTTACAGGAACCCTGCCACAGTGCCACCTGATGCTCATGCTGTTGTCAACCAGCATCTCCCCAATGTCAGTGTCACGCTTAGGTAATGATATGGTCTAAACCCAAACTGGTGTGGGAGCCTGTGCATCCAGTAGTGGGCTCTGATCATCTCTGTTATCCATCTTTATCAGGGGACCACTTCATGACTCACTTCCATGTCCATCACTGAAAGTAGCTACCAAATGTCACGGCTGGGTTTGGGTTTTTGAGCTCAGCCTGTATGCTTTCTAGGTAAGCCAGATTTGTGTCAAAGGCAGGCTACAGAGCTTGAACAAAGGACTGATTTAAGTACAAGGCAGGGGACAGTGCTCAATAGTCTGTGGCATATTTAGGTATGTGCACACCCCAAGCTCCGCCAAACTAAGACAATGCTTTCTGTACTACTTACATGGGATTTGAAACTCCAACCTTACAGAGCAGTATCACTGCAGTTCTGCTCTGACTGATGCATGTGCAGGATTGCACGCTGTGCTCCTTACAGAGCTGCTCAAAATAAAGTCCTGGATGCAACTAACAAAGGTGAAGAGACATAATACCTCAGGGAAATGTTTTTATTTATTCTCCTTGGGTGCATATATGGCAATCACCCATGCAGCGTGTTCCAGGATGTTGAAAACCATTTCATTATGTTCTATAAATAAAGGACTGATGTGGTTCAATTGTATCAATTATGCAACTCTTCTAAGTGGTGTAGTCAAGGGTAAGTGCAGGCAAAGGGCACTCCCTTTGTACCCACTGCTACTCTGGGCACTTCTAGTATTTACCTGCTCCTTCTATACCACAGACAGATGAATCTGCCCACTTTTATTTACCACTGTACCACTGACTCCTCTTTGGTCAAGAGCTTTTCCTATGCCCAGATGACACAACAAAATAGAAAATGGAAGTCAAGACACTGCTATATGTTAGTTTGTTGTGCAAGATATAAGTGTGGCTGTACAGTAATTTCGAGCAAAGCATTGGTTTTAAACAATGCTTAAACTGACACCATTATTATGCAATATAGTTAATTATGGCTAGAAGGGCATTTGAGGTTAGTTGGCGCTACCTTTGTCCATTTTATAATTATACCAAGAAAAGGATGACTAAGTTGTGCCTAAGCTAATTGTATCCATTTGGTTTTATCCCTCCTCTTCACCATTGTAAGTCATTTGCATTCTGAACTCTTAAGTTTTTTTTGAGGGGTTTGGCTGCATTTGTGCTGAATACAATGGAGCTCAGCACTGACTGGGCAGCCTCAGGTAATATTGCAATAGTAGCATTAACAATAGTAATAACAATTACAGCTGGTCAAAGTGATAAGTACAAAAAACAAGTCACTTTTTTACTGCGACAGTTACCTGCAAGAGATTTATCCTGATTTGCTCCTGCTTGCTGTGTTCTAGGATGTGTTTGTGCAGCTGGAAGATAAAGCTTCACAGTGTGATGTGCCATCCTCTAGATGTGCTGTGAGCACCTCCAGAGAGGTGCTGAGGACCAGCCACAGACTTATGCTGCACCAGCTCCTGCCGAAGTGCTGGTGGGTCTCAGTATTTGTGGGATGCACAACCCAGCTCAACTACCCAGCCCAATGGAGCTGGGCACCCCAAACAGCACCAGCAGTGGCACTTGGCAGGGCCAGGATAAAAAATGAACCAACCAAATGAACAAAAAGCACCATCAAAACCCCCACCAAAATCCCAAAGGTAATGGATTTACCCTGGAAAAGAATTTGGTAACGTGGTCTTTTTTGGCTATGACAAAAGGCTACAGCCTTTGGTTGATGGCTAGAAAGTGGATTGAACTTATGTAAAACAGAACTGCCTGCAAGGGCTGAGTGCTGTAATTAACAGGCAGTTTTAGAAATTATTAGCTAATGCCATTTAATAGAAATACTGCCAACTACTGTTGTAAAAACTTGGTTTGTTCCTTCGGTGTTAATATAAAATGACTCAACACGGCTTCACTGGGAAGAGGTACCTGTGTCTCTACCTATTCTACTCCATATCACTACCTACATCTTTAGAGTGGTTTAATATAACAATAGAGGTCTTGAAATTAAAATGTATTTCCCAAAATTAACCAGAGAGCCAACTGCTTCCTGAGCAGTCACAATATTGGTGATACAACCCAGCCTGTTTCTCGTCGAATGGCATTGCTGACCCGGTCCCGCCCCCACCGCAGCTTTTGCCACTGCTGGTAGTTAAGGAGTAGGAAGTTTAAAGGTTTCTGTAACAGGCAAATACGTTTATGTGAGTCTGAACATTTCCCTTGCAGAGGTACAGTGTCACTCAGTGAATTAATCCACATTTTTGGTAACAAACTCTCTGAACCATACAGGAGCATACAGTTAGCTTAGAGCTAATGTGACCATGCTTTGGTCACTATGCTGCAATAGTGACCAAAAGGTTATTTCTCAAACCTTGTTCCCCAGAAGGTACTGGCTGAAAAGTTTCTGTTTGATTGCTAAAGAGTAGAAAGCAATAAATGACTATTGGCAAATCTTGGCTGAGGCGTGATGTGGATGTTGTACACCTCATCTTAACACCCACCTTCACTTCAGGGAAAGGAGAAACCGGACCTGCAGACATGCTGATCGCCACCTGGTTTGAGCATTCCCACTCACTTGTTTGGAAATGAACTCCAGAACCTCACTGCTTTCTATTTACTGCACCCAGACCACGTAGTGCTTCCGAAGAGTCATTAATTGCACCCCTATTACAGCATTTTATGATGTTTTTAATGTACAGATTAAAATGAAAAGGCAGTCCGTGCAGCAATTGACCTTCCTGGTTCAAGAAGGGGAGGTGGATCCTCTCTCTCTGGTCAGCTGGAAGTAGCACAAAGGTGAGGCACTGCTTGCATCTCGGACGGCTCACCAGCCACCCCAGTCACCTCAGCCCTGCTCCAGGGCTTGAGGTGACCTCAAGCACTCAGACAGTGCCAGGCACTTCAGAGAACTCATAGGCAACACCTTCCAGACATGCCTGAAGTGAGAGAGACAGGGATGCTGACAGCACCAAAGGGACTTGGGAACCCCATCCCAGTGGCTTTCTGCAGCACTGACCATGACAAGCTCTTGGAGAACCCTGTGAAACCCAGCACACTTTCTGATGCAGTTTACAGCCTCTCCTAAGCTGAAATGCTGGTAAGCATGTACGTAACCTGCCCCACAAAGACAATTATTTCCCTACCCAGACCCATGTACCCTTGTATCTGGAGAATTCTTGTCCACTGGCTAGAAACTGTGAAGGTGTGAATGCACCTTCTCTTTTGAAATGTTACTGCATCCTCCCACACCTCTGTCACCTTTGCTAACTCCAGTCAACCATCCCCTGGACCTACAACACCCACTCTGAACCCAACTCACTGATGAACATACATGAAACCAGACCTTGCTAAATAGACCAGAGTGCCTGTGACATTGCTGTTTTCATAAGGTCATTTGGATACTACATGCAACCCACAAATGAGAGCCCACTGGTTGGGTAAGGACTGTAGGGTTTAGCAATCACTCCATAGAACAGATTGCCCATCCCAGCACTCAGCATCTGAGATGCTCCAGAACCTCAGGATCAAGCCAAGTGGAGGCTACAGCTGGTTCTGATGATAAGATTTTTGTGAACATCCCCCTGTGGGGATGGGCTCTGCACAAGATAAACAGGGAGCTGGCCCCAGAAGGGCTCTCATGAGCCTTTTTGCAGACTGTTACGGTTGGAGCTAGAGCCCCTCACCGTGCTCCTGCTGCGTGCCCTCCCCAGGAAAGCCCTACACCTTTGGCCTTACTTCCGTTAAATATCTTCCACTTCATACCAACAACCTCCTGCAAAACAGAAAGCTCAGTGTGGGACACTGGTGCAAGAGAGGTTTCAAAAGGTAAAGGGAGGAAAAGTTCCCTAGCACTAGTACCATAATGGCTCAGCACTGACGCCATAAATAAAAGGAATTGTGTTGGATGTTTTATTTTGCCTGTGTGGTAAACAGTACAGTTAGTCTGACAAACTCGTTTGTCAATTTTATTAGCTTTCTGATATAAAAATAAATAACCTTAAACAAAGAAGGTGTGGAGACTTGCCAAGCCAGCCTGGTTCAATAAGCACTGCACTGACAAGGCAATAATTTAATCCTACAGCTGAGGGAATAAAATGATAAGCTTTTCAGGAGGGAAAAGCCCCTCCAGAAGGAGCTGTGCTTTACACAGGAGGATTTAGAATCTAAGAATTAAAAGCAGACTCTTCCAAAATGAAACAAAAACCAAAAAATGCCATAAAATTTTTGCTACCAGAACTGCTTTTTAGTTTGACATGATGGCTGCATGCAAATAGCTGCTGAGAAATAGGAGTCTGGCAGGGTAATAGCAAGTAGGAGCATTTCTATAGTCATTAAAAAAAAACCTTTTACTAGGCTGAATATAAATCAGACATCAAGAAATCATGCTTTTACTTTGCAATTAGCCTCGTCAGTGAGTTCTAAGCTTACCGCTGAGATGCCACCATGGGAACTTCCAGTAAGGGCAACTGATAATTACTACCGGGATGAGCTGAATCAAATACTTTCTGTCATGAAGCCAAGGAGAGACCCTCAGACCATCTACCAGAGGTGGGCGAGTGAGTAAGAGTGTTACTTTCTTGCTAGACTCCAATCAGGACACCACACCTTGTGATAGTATCTCTGTAATAAGCAAACAGCTTTAAATGATCTTGTGTCACTGCAGAAGAGCGACCCAGAAAGTCAGGTTTCATCAGTGCACAAGGGACTGCAGCATGCAGGTACTCACCCTTCCTGTGGAAGCCTGGAAACCTCAGCCTGCCGTGAAGATGAATCTAAACTCTGAGACAGTGTCTTCATTACAGATGCATGTGGCTCCACAGCAGCGGGGTCACTACATTAATGGCCTATTTACTTTTATATGCATCACTGTTAGAGATCTTTGAATGTGCTAGTGAGAACATTACAAATATACGTCCATTATAGAAATAAAATCATGTTAGTATGGGTACAATAGAAGATGATAGGATTATGGATGGTTCTTCTAATTAGCAAGACATGCCCAATGCTGCATACCCAAGTGTTCCTACAGAGTCATTATCTCCCACTGCTGCGCCTGCCTCTCTCTACAATCACAATTACACGGTTGGGTCCAGTCACAGGGATGTGTCCGCATGGCCAAGCCTCTCTGCTGTGAAGGCCGTGGTGACTCCCACAAGGCCCTGGGCAAGGCTGGCCCATGGCTGCATTGACCACCATTTACAGGAATGCTGTTTTCCACAGAAATGGAGTGGTTCAGGGATGGCACTGTTGCCTCCCCGGCAGGGAGCAAGTGCTGCAGCAGGAGGGAGCCCCAAGCCACACAGAGGCATGCCACCTCAGCAAGGCAGCATTTGTCCTGCTCTGGCTCCACAGAGAGACTTGGTGGCTTTCCAGCCATTTTGTTTCTTACTTTCTATGGCAGTACTTTGCACTGTACTGCAGACCCTACCAAACCAAAGTTACACCTCGTGAAACTCAACCATCTCCTGTGAATTCAACCTCCTCTAGGCCATTGTGTAAATGTGTATTTTGGCAAGGGCCTGGCCCTTCCTGTTGGCTGAACTACTCATGCTCTCTAGAAACGATCATACCTGTCCCTAGCAGGTGGCCATTACCCCTTCTTCTTGGTGGCAAGGCTGGGAAGACAGTGATTCCCAATAGAGGAGAAATAGGTGTGTCCTGGCTAGATTGCTTCTGAGTTTGACCAGTCAGCTACTCTGTACCAAAAATTCCCCCAACCAACACTGCAGGCTTATGCTGAAGGTCTCACAAACTCAACACATGTAATCAACAGGCTTCTTCTGAAAGGCATTAGCCAAAGCATTAGCAAAGATGAAGATATCTTATGTAAGATACATTTTTCTGGGCACATTACAGAGCAAGTCCACCCAGAAGGCATGCCCAGATACAAGAAGGTTCCTCACAGCTGCCAGCATGGATCTACTACAGACAAATTGTACCTCATCATCATGCCTGTCATCTTCACTGGAATAACAGGCTGGCTGAATAAGGTAGGGGTAGTAGAAGTGGATGTCACTTACTTTGGTTTCAGCATGGCCTTTGACATTCTGTGCCATATGGACCAAACTGTGATGGTATTGCCTGACTGGATGGGCTACAGCCTGCAGAAGAAAGCTCACAGCTGGGCCATGAAGCTCAAAGGATAATAATGGTCAACAACTAGACATTTAATAGGCATGTCAATTAACAAATGGCATTCCTCAAGTGACAACACGAGGGCCAGTCTTCACCAGCAACCTGGATGGCAAAGCAGAATGGGTCCTCAGCAAGTCTCTGCATCAGATTGAACAGGATGCAGGTCATTATGCTGGATGACAAGGCAGCCATTCAGGTGGTCCTCAACAACGGGAAGACAAGCCTGAATGCAATCTTCTGAAATTCAGCAAGAACAAATGTGAAGTCTGCACCTGACAATGGAACATACCTGTGTGACAGCACAGGCTGGGAACCAAGTGGTTAGAAAGCAGCTTTGCTAAAAGAAGGACCTGGGGTCCTGGTGGGCAAAAACCTGATGACAAGTCAACAGCGTGCCTTTGCGGCAATGAGCTAATCACACTGGGGCTGTCTGGGCAAGAACAGACAAGGCTCTCCGCAGAGGTGCACAGCACAAGAGCAATGACCACAAGTTGTGTCAAGAGAAATTCCACTGGACATCACAGAAGAAATTTTTCAAGATAAGAGCAGGTAAACTGGAGCAGGAGTCCAGAGAGGTCTGTGAAATCCCCAGCCTTGGAGACTTCAAAAAGTTAATGGACAAAGCCCTGAGCAACCTAAGCTAATGCTGATGTTAGCCCCACTTTGAGGAGGCTGGACTGTAGCCCTCCAGATGTCGCTTCCGAATGATATTGTTTTGTGGGTTGCTGTGGTGGTGGAGTTTGTTTTCATAGCTGTTGACGAGGGAGACCTGGCTGGAGTTAATGATTCCTTGAAAAGAGTGGAAGCTGTTATTTCTGTAGCATCACCTGCCAATTATTTATTTATAGTATGAATGAATTCTGAGTACATCACAAGTCTAGACCATCAAGAGACTTCATGGGTTTTATGTTTAAGGACCGAAGAACTGAACTTACTCAGATCTTCAAATTAAGCAGAAAAAAAGGTCCTGCTCTTAACAGACAGGAGTCAAACTGGTAAAAAACCTCCTCATTCAGGGTTAGCATGAGAAAGACTATTTCCCAGCTTTGCGCAGTTCTCACATTCTAGTGATGGTGACTTCACATTTTGAGAGGCTTTCCAATGAGACCACTGTTTTGGTCTGAAATGTAAAAGCAACACCTGAGATTGACCTCAAACCCCAACCCCTGCTTCAGTATTTACCTTCCACTATAATATCTGGTTCATACAGAAAACCATGGTCCATTGCTATTCCCAGATCTACCCTGGCATAGGGGTATGAAGCAGCCTGTGTGTACTCAGGTATGCAGGAGACAGCCTCCCGGATCTGACACAGTGCTGGGGAGCACTCTACAGACCAGGACTGATGAAGAGTGTTTATGTGCACAGGGCAACCCTACAGCACACGTGGGTTCCTACAGTACATGTGCCCAAGTCCTGCCCAACACATTGTGCTGTGCAATATTTATGTGCAGCCATTTGTCCAGCAGCCCAGGCTGCCAAAAGTTCAGAGAAATAGCTAACTGCCATGAAAGAAAAAGAAGTTGTATTTGAATGCTGAGTCCCAGCAGGACCACACTGCAGGTGTGGGGCACAGGTCCATGAGACCATGCCTCCAAAGAGCACTGGCTGCAATGGCAGCTGTGTCAGCACAGCAGGAGAAGCAAAGGAGACATCACTCCCTGAGACAGGCTGGGCTATTATTACCTGCTCACCAGAGACCTGAGTCTCTGGAGAGTCACAGGTCATGGCCCCAAATGCACCCCTACCACCCCCAAAGCCCCAGACAACCCAGCCCTTCTGCAAGCTTCTTGTTGTCAGAACAAAAGAGAACACTCAGAAAAGGCACTAGGTTTGTCCCCTATCTCTACATCAGTTAGGTCCTGTGGTATCAACACAAAACCTGGGCCAAGAAGATGAAAATAAATAAATAAAAGTAAAAACCCAAACGTATTTGAAAGTGTGTTCAGAAACAAACAAGGAAAACCTCTAATCCAAACAAATCATAGTTGGATCTTGAGTGAGACTGTGTTTATGAAGGTTTAGCCAAAAAGCTTCCTTGGAGATAATTCTCCAGTCTTAACATAACACTACCAGCCTGGACAAGTGCAACTAGAAAACACCTCATTAAAATGCTGTTGTGGTATTTATTTATGGATAGTAATTTATATCACACCCACCACACACACCAATCTGGCAGCTATAAAGGGCAAATTGGACTCTTTTCCCACAGCACTCCCTGCACCAGTCCTACTCCCTGGTGCCCCCTGCTTCCCTACCAACACAACCGCTTCCCACTTAGGACAGCATGTGCTCAGCATGGCAGCTGCATTACTTTAGTAAGCCTCTCTTTGCCCACGTTTATCCAGCCCTGCAGCACTCTCCAAACATGCAGGTGGGGTACCAAAGATGCAACAGCCCTATCGAGAGCCAGACCCACATCTGTGGTGCTCTGCAGTTAAATGTTGTTAGGTACAACCATCAGCCACTGCAGAGCTAATCCCTGGAGTGGACAGGCAGTTGGAGTCTGCATTTGCTGTAAAGTCCAAAACTCCAAGTGGCTTTGGAATCCACCAAGGATAACAGGAAAGAAGCTCACGTATGGGACACAGACACAGCGCAACAGCCAGAGTGATAAAACGCCTTATCCGAAAGCATTGGCTGTGCCTTCAATGGGGGAAAAAAGATTAAAAAAAAAAAAGCGAGAGAAAATAAAAAGAAAAACAGACTGAAAAAAAAAAACAGAGAAGAGGTTAGATGAGGTAGCTGGCACTGCCGGGGGCAATCTGAAATCAGTTTACATTAGAGCAGGTTGCTCTCGATTTTGCTACAGCAGTTGTCACGCTTGGAAAGAATAACAAGCTATTCATGCAGCAGCCACCACTGTGCAGATCAGCACATGCAGCCTGTGGAAACAAACCCAAGGAAATGCAGTTCCTGGGATGGGACTTCTTTTTTAAAAAAGCACATAAAATGGTTATGTAAATAAGTTTCCAGTTCAGGAACCTGTGAGAACAATCGTTTCCCTGTAAGAGGCCTCTGTTAGTGGAGCACCTGATGTTTTACCCGAACTCTGCACTTTAGATTGAAATGCTGGCATTCCACTACAGCTCCTAGGTCCTTCCCACTATCTGGCCCCTTCAATCTCCAACTTTTTTTAATACTTTCAAGCTCATCACCTATGTAGAGTTCCAGCTTCATGCATGCCCAGAACTGCCCAGCCCTGGCAGGGCCAAGAAGCTCAGCCCAATTCACACCTAAGTCTGATCAGGATCAAGAAACTGGGCGTTGCTTTGCCTAAATACCCTGAGGGCTTTGATCGGGGATTATATGTTACCTGGTGACTGTTTCATGTAAAATGCATAAACAGCCCTGGGAGCAGAGTCCAGAATCTCAAAATCCCATATGAATTCTCAGACCAAGAGGTAGGACATCCATGTTCCCCCACATGCACTTGCTTTCCAGCCCAATGACTCAACAGCACATTGCTGTAGAGCAGCAGATCTTCAGCAGAGAGCAGGCTAGGAGTGTCCAGCTCCCTGCCTTGGGGTTTGGATGCTCTGCTAGAGATGGCAGATGGGAACAGCCTGAGAACAGTGACCTTGCTTGTCACTTCTTGGCTGCTGGTAAACTATGTTTCAGATTAGACATCTCTGCTGTGACAGAAAGGCTGGCTGTACTCACCTTCCAGAGGAGCTGCTGGGCTGTGTCACTGCAGCAGTAGCATTGAAAACCAAAAATTTCCCTATTACTCTCTCTGGCCACCATTCTCAATGTTTTTATCCTTGTGTGGAAGTGTCAGGCTTGCCTCAGGCACACTGCAGGGATTGTTGGCTTTAAAGTCAGAAGCGGGGCACTAGAAATCAAGAAACACAGTGTTTAACACTGAGACATCAAAGTATTCTTGCGTATAACGTCAAAAGTTTGTAATTGCATTTGCAAATGCCACACCACCTAGTCGCTCAGGCTGGGCACTCAGATCTCGGTGCGTAACAGGAGGAGTCTCATGAATTAGCATGTGCTAAGGGAAAATGTGTACTGCTGCTATAGCTACAGAGAACCAAAGTCTTTCCCTACCCAGCAGCATACCAACTCCCTCCCTGAGAATGCTCTCTCCCAGCACACATTGGTGCATTTGTCTCACCCATGACCATCTGCTCTTTCTTTCTTCTTTGTTTCTTCTCAAAAAGAAGGAAAATCATACTTACCTCATTAAATAGCAAAATATTTTCTTGCATATGTTTGCATTATTGTAGATATTAGAAAAATCTTTTCATGAGCAGAAGAATTATTTTACCATAAAAAACACACAAATGATGACATCTGTCTGAGAAAACATCCAACTGGACAAGCTTCCATTTGAACCAAACTTGTGACAGCTTGGTTTGGCTGTTTTGCATTTTTACTACACAAATTATATTTGCAATGGTATAAATCGATAATTCTGCCCTGGACCAAATACACAAAATGCTTTGGAAAATACCATACTTTGCTCATAAATGGAAAACCTAAATGTTTTCCAAGTTCCACTTGCAGCAGCAATATTGCTATTGTGTCGCACATGTGTAGGCATTGGTCAAATTCTAAGGGCTGAAGGGGACAACAGACAAGGAACACTCCTAGCACCTGACCCCTAAAATAGCAAAGCCTTTGCATGGTGATCTTAGGCTACTCCTGAAGCATAGCTAGACACCCCGCATTTCTAAATGTCTGCAAATATGGCAGTTTATGAGCGAGACCTCTCTTTACAAGAAGGACTATGGGCTATACAAACTATACAGAAAGCAGTCAGAAGGTAAACAAGAGGGGCTCACCTCTGGCAGAGGCCAAGGTGAGCCAAATACAGTGTTTGGGAAAACAGAAGAACTTTCTCTGAGGCTGATGAGCATCAGGTGCATTAAGCTCCAAGGTACAAGCTGAGGAAGCAAGTTACCATGCTATTTCGCATCAGTGAAACTTGCTTGGTCCAGCAACAGCCGTGCAGAGCTCTGATTCACAGCAAGGCGTTAGTATCCCACCCTGTGCAAATCAATAACGGCTTCAAGGGAAACTTAACAGATGGTCAGGGGGAAAGCTCCAGAGGGGTTTTTCCCTCATCTCCTCTGTGATAATAGGCTACTTAGGATTTCTGAAACCATCTGCATATTTTCCCAGGCATCCTGGCTTCCACTTAGAACAGAGTATATGTCTCTACAGTGGTGTCTGCAGCACTGGGCTTGCTTTTCAGTAATTGTCTCTCATTTGTGTGCAAAAGACTGCACAATTCACTGTCATGGTGCAACTGAGAGGTGACATGGTGGTGAAGACTACTGCTCAGGCTTGGATTCAGGGAACACTTAATATCTTTCTACCTTACCCCAGTGCTTCAGGAGAGCCACCTGACATCCTGGTACTCCAGTTTTCACACTGCTGTAAGGGGAAGATGTAAGTCCTCACCGGTCTTTAGAGTGCAGTGTATCAGTGCTGATGAAGACTCTTGCGACTCACTAGGTAGCTCAAACAACAGATATTACCCAGAACAAAGCACAAGACAAAATAGCATAACATCCAGGGACAGAAGCAGAAAGCTCCACCACCCTGGGTGTATACTACTGTATACCCCGCAGAAAGGCGGGGATGGGCAGGAAATGTGTATCTCATGAGTAACGAACACATGCATTTTCATGTGGCATCACCATTCTGCAAAGGCTGCCAGCTAGTAACGCTTGCTGCTCTCCCCACCACGACGTGTGAGGTATGGTGTGGCCATGTGCTCCTTCAGAGCAGCATGGAGGTATGGGATCTAGAGCTTTATGCTACCACTTTCTTAACTTTGTTTAAGCTACAAGACACTTGTCCAGATCCCCAGCTCAGACAGACTTGATAAAAGTGAGCATCAATTCCACTGTACTCCCTGCTGCCCACACCAGGTATTCCGGAATTAACATCCTGCACACACCAGAGCAGTTCAACAATCAATGGGAACCTTTCTGCTTGCCAGCCACCCAGCTGCAGCCCGTCATGCAGGCACAGACACATAGGGTAGCACCAGCCATGCCTGCTCTTCCAGGACACTGTGTGTCCTCCACTCCCCTCCTTCTCTTGCATCAGTAACAGAACAGTAAGGCAAACATGAAGGCTCTGGGGCATCCAAAATACCCCTCTCTGACAGCCACTGGTGCTGCCTTTCTGATGTGTGTGAGCACTCAGTTACATGTACAAAGACCCTACAACAGCTCCCACATGTATTCTTCCTTCTCTATTGTTTCCACACACCAGCATCTGCTGCTCAGCCTCACTGTCTTCTGCTTGATGCTAGAGGAGCAGCTCTGTAGAAAGCAATTCCTCCCCTTCCCTGCTTGTGTGGCCCTGCCTTGGATGGAGGCAGGACCTGGTGCTCTCTAGGACTACAGAGCTCAAGAATACTCTTTCCTAAGGTTATAGCACTTGAAAGATACTCTGAGCTCACAATAAATGTGACCTGCTCTACTGGGAAAATCTTTCCTCACCAACCTCTTTCCCTCCCCCTGGGTTAACAGGCAGTTGGGACTGCCAGAGCAGGGGTTGTTGATTTCTTAAAGGATCACTGCCTTTCAAAACTGTATTTCAGGAAGCTAGGAACTGTAGTTTGCAATCTGTTTGGGTTTTATTTCCAAAGGTGACCTCGTGCATAATGTGCGTGTATGTGCGCCCCTGCTACCTTCCTTCAAGCAATAAGTATACATAAGGCAAAACACTTCCACAAACCAACGTTGCAGATGCATGCCAACGGTGCCATGCTGTCTGTGCTTTGGCCATGCCTGATCCAGCACCATGTACATCACATTCCCTATTTTGAGGACTAGATGTGTGCCTCAGGCCAGTACAGTTGAAGGACATGAACACCAAGGGTTACGAATGAGAAGCTGTGGCTAGCTGGCAGCTGGCACAAGTATTGCTTTTTTGATAAGCACTTTAAGTGGCTCATTAATGGCAAAACCTTTTCTAGAGAATCCTACCCACAGCCAGTAGGTGAATTTCAATGGACAGACTCCAGCCCTTTTCCAGAACACTGCTTGGCAGCTGAAGACAAGTGCTGCTAGAAATTACTTTCTTTGTTTTCAAAAACAAAGACAGGGCAGGGGTCGCAATGCACATCTGCTCAGTCACTTGGAAGAAGGATGTTCTCCAGTACCCATGTTTGAATTTTAACTGTTGACTATGAGCCAGATTTGGAGATGACGTAGGTGGTTTTGTGAGTTACACCAGTAACTTAGTGGGGTGACTGTAAGCAGGCCAGCTACACCACAGCTGCTTAACTGGCACAATTCCACAGGGAAGATGCACAGGTCTGAGCTTAAAGGAGAATTTCCCAGGAGATAAATAATGTCCTATCTGACATTTCAACCTTGGTTACCTACAGTATCCCAAGACAAACACTGACAGAAATATGGAATGTTTTTTTTTTGTTGTTGTTGCTGTTCCCCTGATACAAATCCTCTCCATAGGTTTGGAAATGTTGAAAATACTCTATGAGAATGTGGGTTATTTTTGAATTGGCATTTTAGTCCAGAACTGGACTGGAAATAATGGTGATGAAAGGAAAAACTAAGCCAGGCTGATCTGCTACAGTAAAGCAGTGTTATGCTTTAGATTACTTATTAACAAACAGCAAATGGGCCCCTGCCTTGACCTTTTTTCATTTGAGCAAATATACTCTTCCTGCCCCTTGTAAACAGCAGTTACTGGTAACTGAGTCACGTAACCCCTCACATCACTGGAGTTAAGTTTTTTCATCTGTGGCAAGGATTTTAGTCAAATTGAATTTTGCCAGGCTCACTAAGGTTATTAGCAGTATTATTAGTCTTAATAATACCAACAGTAATAATACTACTTTGGATCACCATAAACCTGAAAACATCTAAGTACTTCACAAATATTAATTAACAAAACTCAATAGGAGGTCTGAGAAACCATTAGAAATTGTCAGCCTCACTTCAGAGCTGAAGAGCTGAAAACAGAGCCACAGCAAGCAGAAGTGGCTGTTTGCCTGATGAGTTTAAATTAATGGCTGTTCCTCTGGTGTCATGAAATGCTAGGTGCCCAGTGCCTCTGGCAACAATGCCAGGTTAAAAGCAGCAGCCCACAGCACATATCTGGAGCAGGTCAGTAGTAGGTTTGGAAACTGCAGTCAAAAGGATAAGTTATTGCACTGAAAGAGGGGCTTCCAGTAGCTATGCTGCCTAGAATGGGGCTACTGGATGTGCCCCATATGTCCTGTGCCTTGGGATCCAGGATCAATGGCTCCATGGGGACTCTGGGAAACCCCACTGCTGCTGATCTTCAACGAAGCTGAAGAACAAGAACATGCCTAGAGCCTGCATATGTCCCAACAAACTATGGATACCCGCTCCTTTGTCAGCCTTTGTATTAAAACTTTATGAGTGGAGGAGGCAATCTCTGGAGAAGGCAAACACAAGGAACCCTCTGTAACAGCTGATGACTACTTTTCCTACCTATATATTTCCCCGATTTCTCTTTACTGGTATTAAAAGCTCCAGCAATGGCCAAAACATGACAATGGCACCAAGCAGTTTGCAGTATTCATCTTGGTTGTAAATTGATTTATCCTGCAAGTATCACCCAAGTCCATCAAGCACTCAGTAAACAAGGTAAAAGTTTCATCTAGGTTCTCAGCCAGTGATGTCTAAGAGTCTTTGCAGCAATGGATAATTACTTGTACTAATTGCAGACTCTTCTAAGGTCCATTATGCCACAGCATAAAAATGATTGGACATTTTAATTGCAGGCCTGACTTTATTTTTTTTCTTTGATTTGTTCAAAATACTTATCATTTGTAGGCACAGGAAGGACACAGAGAAAGTCAATCTGGATGTGCGGTTTGCAGTCAAGACGATGCAGTGCCAAAAGCAACAGCCTCACAATTGAGAGATCCAGGTGCAGTTTCTCACCCTGACAAGGCAGCTCATGTGATCTTGAGCATGTCATGAAACCTGTCTGTCTGTCCCCATTTGTAAAATAAGGATAATAGTAATTAGCTCATGTTAAAGCCTGAAAGATGTCAAAACAGGAAGAAAAAGGGAGTCTGTCTACACTGACTTTTCATCCATCAGTGTCTTCTAAGAGTTACAGAAAGCACTGTGACCAGAAGGAATCCATTTCCCTGTCTATGATACACTCACTGACTGGTCTTTGCTTGGTGGGCAACTTTTCACTGTGACTGTGCTCTGTGCCTAATGATGACATTCTCTTAGAATGTCTTCTCTTCTCTGGAAAGGTGGATGACAACCAGATGGTCCAAATTCACAGCTGGATTCACCCAATTTACTCCACTTAACTCCCTCAAGTTCTTTACAGAGCTTGATTAGACATTCTCCAATTTTGCAATGAATTTGAAGCACCTCATTTGTTGACAATAAATCCCAGTGTCTCACATGCTCCTTTACATCTCCTGTGATACACACTATAATTGCTCTTTACAAAAAGGACAAAAGCCCTATTGCTGAACTGTTGTGTGGTGTTGCTTTTGTGGGCACGGTAGAGTTCATTTTCCTCTGCTTCCCTTTGTCTCAGCAGCACAAGCAGCAGCTACTCCTCTGCAGAAACACATTAGTGTCATACAAGTTTTCAGTCATGTGATGCCTACTAACTTTAATGGAAGTCCCATAGCTGCCATCCCACACAGTGCTTTGAAGATTTGGGCTCTGTGTTTTATCCCAGATAGACAGCCTATAAAAGTCTCACAAACAATTCAGGCACAGTCTCTGACTCGGCCAGCTTTCACCACTGAAATTTTATCCTACAGCAGAACCAGCCCCAGGCTTACATTCGGGCAGGAATGGAAGTGATGCCACGTCTCTTTGGGAACCCTCTTAGCCAGCACACCCTAGAATATATACAACACAAGCGAAACAAGGCAGGGGTCCTCTGCACAGACCTCTGGTGTTGCACTCTCCAGGCGTAACATTTGGCCAACATCAAAGAGTGGTAGGAAGAATAAGAAACCCCCACATCAGCTTGGACGGAGTTTTGGGGGTTTCTGTGGGGTAGGGCACATTCTGTCAAGGCACACACCCCTGGCCTGCATTTGTTCAGAGCACCATGGAAGTATACAGTGCTTTCTGAAGAGCTTTAGTGACTGTGATAGAAAAAACTAAAAACCAAACAAACATCAAGGGCAGGGTGAAGGGAAGGCTGCAGGAGTCTGCTGAGAGCCTGAGAGGACAGCTGTGCACAGGAGAACTTCCCATTCACAGGCTGGGGACAGCTGTGTGTAACCTCTGCCTGGCATGGGCACAGCCACCTCGGGTCTGTGCAGATCCCCTTTCTCCTATCTCTGTCTCACCCAGCTATAAGCTCTGTGCTCTGCAGATACAGCAGCCTCTGCTGCTGGTCCTACTTCACTCACACAGCAGGGAGAGACAGACAATCCTACAAGCAGGGAATAGGACCACAGTGTGTGACTACACTGAGGAATTCAGTATCCTGATGTGCTGCTGAGGTCCCAGACTCATAGGCACATGGATCCAGAGCAGGTATCAAACAGCAGAATCATGTTACCACAGCTTGCTGCATCCCTCTTCCTCAGCACCATGCACCCATCAGCTGCCAAGAGCAGCTGACTGGTGGGGCAGGCCCACTCCCTGCAACCCAAATGTATAGGAGCTGTTCTGCACCTGCAGTGGTGCAATGGTGCAACAGCATGTGTCCTTGCCTAACCCTTCTTTCCTTACCTTTATCTCAGACACCAGGCTTGTCAGTAGCTGTCTCCTTTATTGAAGAGCACACCCAGGTGTGCTGTCAGGTGAACAGGGACACAGGGAACTATGTCTCACCATCACCCTGTTCCCTGGCATTTGCACAGCTGCAGCAGAGAGCACACGATGGCCATCTGCGGGGCTAACTCAGTGCCCAGTACCTCAGCCCTCTCCTTCTTTGTGCCTTCTCTGTGGAGGTCCCCCCCTAGTAGTGCAGAAAGAATCTGGAAAGCTCTGTGGCTCTTTGCTGTTTTCATGTCTGTTTACACGTATTACTCTCTGAATGGCCAGAGGTCTGTGGAACTGCTGATTCATGAACATCTTTGCCATCTGTGGCCTCTTCAAATGAGAGTTCACCCTGACCCAAGGATGATTTAGTTTTCTTGGCTGTTCATCTCAAACTGATTCTGTCTCCAGTCCTTCAGACTTCGAGGGATTTGGGCAAAAAAAAAAATAAATTATTGAATCTCTCATGAAGCTGTTAACTCTGAGCAGTGAAGCATTCAAGTCTGACAGAGAAGGGAAAGATGTCAAGAGTTAGTGCTGGGGGAGGACTTCAGACACAGCCATCTTCTTCAAACCTGCAAGTATCAGAATATTTGCAGAATCACAGTTTGGAGACCACTGAAGAACAAGCGAGAGCCTCTGACCCCTGAGCTGGGTCTGAGCATGAACTGGAACCAGAGTTTCCAAATACTGCACACATCCATCTCAGACAGCCTACAGCCACCTCCTGTCCCATCTCCAGAAAAGCTTCATTTCCTCCTTCCTCACCCAGCCATCATCAGCACCTGTTTTTTGTAGATGTTATCAACTTTAGCTCTACTGTCTTTCCCTCCTTTCTTTTCTCACCATGCTCTAACAATCTGTTGCTGCCGATCTACTTTCCCATGAATGGTCATAGCCTCACCAAGCAGGGCAAAGCTGTGGTCAGTAAGATCTCCTGCCAGGGCATGTTATATGACATTATAGCGGCCAAGCAGCTGCCCCCACTCTCCCCCCAGCAGCTACATCTTCCTACTTGTGAAACCATCGCCTCAGAACCAGAAGAACTCGCTCCAGGGTAAGATGCCTGAATAGGGTGTCGTGGTTTAAACCCAGTCAGGTAACTCGTTCACTCACTCCCCCCCTTCTTTCCCTCCCCTTACTCCCGGAGGGACGGAGAGGAGAATCAAAAGAATGCAACTCCCATGGGTTGAGATAAAAACAGTTTAGTAACTAAGGTATAACACAAATCACTGCTGCTACCACCAATGATAATAATGATAAAGGAAATAACAAGGGAAGAGAATACATCACCTCAGCACCAGCCAACCGATAACTCGCCCCCCTCAGCCCGACCAAGCTCTGACTGATACCTCCTCCAACCCTGCAGTCCTAGCCCTTCCGGGTAACTCTGTTACATCCTGGGCATGACGTGCTGTGGTATGGAATACCCCTTTGGCTAGCTTGGGTCAGGTGTCCTGTCTCTGCTTCCTCCTGGCTTCCCCTCCTCCCTGGCAGAGCATGAGGCTCACAAAGTCCTTGGCCAAACCAAAACATCATTGTTATCAGCTCTGTTCCCGAGCTGAAAGTCAAAACACTGCACTGCACCAGCTAACCAAGGAGGAGAAAAATGACTGCTACTGCTGAATCCAGGACATAGGGATAGTTGGAATTGGCCCTAAAACTTATGAGAGCTGACACCAGAATCTGAAGAGGTGCTGCTGAGCTGCACCTCCCACTAATGTCACCAGCATGGAAGGTGCTTTGAATGCCTCAATATTAGGCCCAGTGTTATCACAGGACAAATGATAACCATCATAATAAAATTTTGCAATAACCTCAGTTTAATTAATAGTAAGAAGAAAAAAGTCTCACCAGGCCAGATGGCAAACTCTTAGTTTCTCACACGGCAAATGTCAAATTACAGTCTCCACAGAAGAACATCACAGAGCACTTTCAAGAAACCCTCAAATGTTTATTAAAGCAGCAGTAAAGATCCTCGCTGATCCACCAGGATTCATCCACGTAAAGGAGATAAATGGAGAGTTGGGTTATAAGGAGTTACCGCCAATAAAGGACTTAAGAGAATACTGCACTCTAACTGAACTCAGGCACTGAAATCCAGAGTCACAGAGATCAATGTCCCTCAGCCACCTGCACCCTGCGGTCTGTCCTTGGTTTTACATCAGTTTTCTGCTTCTGTGCCTGCCCAGAACAGCATCTCCAAGGAGATGCACTTCACGCTGTCGTCCACAGGCATCCAGAGACAAGGTGCCTTTTGTCTGAACACCCTAAGGCATGGGGTCTTGCAGCTCTGAGAACACCAAATGCAGTGTGAGGCTCCTCACACCATGAAGCTCTGATCACTCTAAAACAGAAGCTGCCCACCAACAGCAGGACAGGGAGAGCAAATTAGTGGAGGGTATAGTTTCCCTCTGAAGAGCTTCACCCGGAATAGCTGATGGTCGGCAGTTGGACAGTCTCATGGGAAGTGAGAGAGGAGCACTCTCAGATTGAGGAACGCATTGAACCCAGGTCTCCCACTTCCTCAGTGAATGCTCTAAAATAAAAGACAGTGACACAGAAGACAGACACCAGAAGGAAGGAGCAGTAGTCTCTTATTTCCAAGGCATGCTTCTCCCCAAGGTGGCACTGTCCTTGGGGAGAAGCATGCCATCAGAGCCCTTAAAGGACTTAAGCATGAAGTCCTGAGAGCAGTTTCTGTGCTCTAATGGGATGACATGGATGTGAGAGAGGAAGATGATTTCAGAAACACCTGTATTTTCACTCTGTCCTTTAGATATCAAACATGCTCTCTGGCAGAGAGATGTCTCAAATGTTGGGGTTAGGTCTGAATGTAGCCCTCGTGAATAGGGAGAATGAGGGGAAAGGAAGGGCAGTGCCACTGTACAGGATTGCTTCTCTGGTCCCTGGGAACACACACATCTGGGCTACAATCCCCCCAGCCTGTCCCAGCACCCTAGCTTACTGCCTCTTTCCTGTCCACAAGCTAGGAAAAGCCTTGGCACAACAGCACGGCTTTTGCTTCTAGGGTCTGACTCTTGAGGCTATAGGCAGAGGCACCTCCTGTCGGGATAGCTGTGCCCTCTGTTGAACCTCACACACCCCAAACCACAGTCAGTCAGCTAGGGGACTGAAGTGCCTGGCGGTCTTTCACTTCATCTGTACTCTTTGGATGAAAGGATATGGCTCACTGAAGTTTTATAGGTCTTTTATAGACAAGCTAGTGGACATGTTCTATGGGGATTTGTTTCAACTCTCCTGTGTTTTTATCTTCTGATGGGACAAGACACTTTGCTTTCCCCCCTTTTGCAGAAAATAGGAGAAAAGATGACTTGACATTTCATGGCCTTATATGTTATCTTGTTATACGTATATGTTATATGTATATGTTATAGTAACAACAACAAAACCAACCAAGAAAAGTGCACAAGTTTCAAGCATTGGCTGGTAATTCCACACACAGTCTTGTTAGGCCTGTCATAAAAAAAGGCAACATGACACAATTTTTGCAAGCTGTTTCTCTTGGCAGATGGCATTTCCATTTTCAGTGTAACTCAAAAGGCTGAAGTGACTGACACCACTCTTAACTTTAGTTAAACCCTACCATAGCTGCTGCAGCCACTTCAGAGTTCTGCTTTCATGTTGGTGCTAGCACAGGGAGTTTCAGAAGAATTTTGGATTGGCTTGGATACAAGTCTAGCAGTGTGCTACAAATAGAAATAGCAGAAGAAGGTAGTAGAGTAAAAATATTTAGTGTTAGATCACGGGTAGAGAAGTAGCACAGACAGGAAGTCAATGAAAGGGATAGGCATGCTGTTGCCCTCTGCCACTTGCTACGATTCTGAATGCACCCCATTTCCAAACTCCTGATAAAACTCCCATTCACATTAACCTTGCCTTCCTCCCTCACACCAACACTTGTAGCCATTTGGATAAAAAGGCAGCCACACCAGGAAGGAAAATGGCTTCTTTTAAATCTGTCCTTCAGAGCTGCCCCGTGCATTGCGTAATAGTTCACATGGTCACCACATCATAAAGTTTCATCTCATAACAGGTACAGTGTGACTGAACCCTGCACTTGAACCTTTCTGACCTTTGGGGACACATGTTTGTAGGCTGGGCTCAAATCATTCATATGGTGGCCCATACCTGAAAATCTGGGTGCCTGCAGCCAGGCTTTGGTGATGCACCTAATGGCCCAGCTTGTTTTCCAAGGTGCAGACCATGTCCAGTTCCTAGTTCTGTGGGATTTGTCAGTCACATTAAGGAATATGAATATGAATTTAGGAGCCTAACTTTTGGCACTTGGGGTGGAAAACTTTAGCCAATAAGACTGCACAATCCTATTACCATGACAGCTCGGGAATGTGAGAACTCAGCAGTTTGGAATAAGGCACCACATTAAAAATAGATTAAACTGAAAACAGCCTTTATGGCCTACGGCACCTAGGACAAGTGTCTGCCAGCTGAAATGCCTCGTAGGTAACTGTTTGCTAGTGAATCAGGTGCTGGCTGAAGGTGCCCACAGTTGCCTCCAGACACAGACACATTTTTTTTCCAGAGACACTGTATTATTTTTTTTTTTTGTACCATGTAGAAACTCGGCAGCTCCAGCCCTAAGGGGATCCATGCAAACCTCCTGCTTACTCTGGTTCCCATGGCACTCATATCCACTAGTTTCACTTTGAATTTCAGCCTCACAGATCTCCAAACTCAGCCTGGAGTGATAAACTATGCCAAGCCTGAGCTATAGCTATGGAGCAGGACTGATCCCCTTTCTTTTAACACTACTGTGTAAAACAGTGGAGGAACCAAGTTGCCCTACTGCGACACAGGAAAATATGATCTGCATCCAGTGCAAGGTGTTGGGAGGACTTACTTCCTGGTCCATTTGCAGCCTGAGGGCAAAACAAAGGCTGAGCTTGTTTCCCTAGTTGGCGTCTTCCTGCTAGCTAGGGACAAAAGTCACTTGTCCCTTTGGTTCTCTTAGATCTGTCCAGCAATGACCACAGAGATTTGCTGACCTGCTGGTGGGCACTTCTGACAGTTGATGGGGTTGCATTTCAGTGGCTCTGCATTTTCTTCTCTGATAGCTCCCAGAGGACAGCAATGCTTTTATGCTTATCATATGCTGTCATTTTGTATTACATCTTTTCTTTGGACGTAACTTCATAAATGACCAAAACAAAACATAATCCTAAACCCCAAAATCCAAACACCAAAGAAAGCTGAGGGGTGCTGCAGACATCACAAATGAGTTACTGCTCCTTCAGCTGCTGACACGGAGTCAAAAGAAGCCATAGCCCCCCCCTGCTTTGTAAGAGTGATCTGCCATAGGGTGGTGGTTACTGGTCACTAACATTACTTCCTTGGATTTCTGCTCTTTTTCTTCTCCAGTTCCATGATGTGGTGAGGCCCATGATAGAGGCTTTTGCTGCTGTATCAGCATTTGTGGCATTAGAAAAACTTGTGACAATAGAGCAAAACTTTCGATTCCACAACTTGCTTGGGTTGCTTAAAGACGAAAATGACCAAGAACAACCCCAGTGCATAACTGTCCTCTTCCTCCTCAATCAGTCCTCCCATGACTGATTCATGCAGCAGTCACAGAGTGACAGCAAGTGTTAAGTCTTGCATAAAGAACTGACAAATGATTTGCTCAATGGAGACTGGATGCATTCACACGTAATGGCTCAATGTGCTGGAATAATATTACAAGCACATTCTGTCCCATTTCATCTTCAGCTGAGTATAGTAACTCATTGAATATTGCAATACACTTGTCAGATTCAGAAACCTTTTTATTTTATTAGGTTTAATTCCCTGAATAACTCTGTTTTCCCCGCAGGATTGTTTGGGAATGCCTTACACTAACAGAATCAAGAAAAAAATAGTATATACCAGGTATGTGAATGATTAATTCTGCCCTGTGATAAAAACAATGCCAAGGCTTTGGGTGATTTCAGAGTAATTCTACTTCTGTTAATACAGGTTGTTTGAAGACGTCATTGACTAGATTCTGGTGGAATAAGCAAAACCAGGTAAATTATAGATAGGGATACACCTCTCCCAAGCCCTGGGTTTTTCAAAGACATCTGCTCCCCACACACAGTCAATATATTTTGAGATGCAGAAGGCACCTTTTTTCACACATGACTTTTAACATTTACACTGGGTTTATGATCCTGCAGTACCTCTGTGGCACAAGGCCACGGGTGCAAACGTGGGTGGAAAAGCTGTCAGCATAGCGGAAAAAATATTCTGCTGAAACTCAAAACTTGCAGAAACAGCTGAGTCACTCTTTCGCAGTTAAGGTAGTCTGGGCTTGTTACCCTTGTCTGTGCCTCTGGATGGTGCCTGGCACACACCCCCATCCTCTAACTGCCAGTGACTCCAGCACACCTCTAAGTAAGAACTGCCTGGGAAGTATCCGTCTGACTTTCCTCACACAGGTGCATTTTGTCATCCATGCACAGGAGCTGAATGGATGCTGACTGTCCTGGACATTCAAAGCCCCTGGGTACATACAGCAATGCAGGTAGATTCGCAGTGGCCAGTTCATGCACATCAGCTCTACTCTGGTGTGCAAGACAACACTCATCAATACTGCCAACTTGGAATCATAGAATAGTTAGAGTTGGAAAGGACCTTAAGATCAGCTAGTTCCAACCCAGGGACACATCACACTAGACCATATCACCCAAGGCTCTCTCCCATCAGGCCTTGAACACTGCCAGGGATGGAAAATTTAACACATCTTTGGACAACCTGTTCTAATTTGATCACAGCTCTCAAGGCAAACCTCCTGAGGATTAATGTTTTTTTTTAGAATTTCATTATGTTAATGCTTTTTAATAAAACATCTCAGCTCAAGTGTGCTAAAGGAGACAAAAAAAACTGAAAAAAACATCTTGTTGTTTATTGTTTTATTTTTTCCTTTTTGTCATCTTCCCCCCCCCCCCCCCCCCTTTTTTTTTTTCTTTTCCTTTTAAGTCTCCTGATTCTCCAGTCAGCATTACTGTTTTGGCTGGGAAGAGGGAGCTGCCTAGGAGCCATTTATTAGCACATAAAATTACTGAAATTGCAAAGGTCCAGAAGTCATAACTACCAACAGATTATAGACTCTGCTGGTGCAGTAACATATGAAATCTGTAAAGCTCATTTTAAAAGGAACTCTTGTATAGCCTATACATTTTGATCCCCAGAAAATATAATCTGGCTTGAAAATCTTTTGATCCTGTGACCTGCATTTTAACCAGAATGCAAGATTTCCCTGAAAACTTGTATTTGTGTTTCCAAGTCAAAAAAGTCTACACATAAGCAGCCACTTAATTTGCATGTACAACAATGTGCCAGATTTCCAGCATGTAAGAATAAT
The DNA here is from genome assembly GCF_034315485.1 of Pezoporus occidentalis. Lineage (NCBI taxonomy): Eukaryota > Metazoa > Chordata > Aves > Psittaciformes > Psittacidae > Pezoporus > Pezoporus occidentalis. The sequence continues at coordinate 3,177,775 of NW_026916253.1, forward strand.
TTTCGTAAGAACTGCAGCAACCATATATATTAATTAGCTGCACCATACATACACAACAAAGCAAGTGCTGTCAGTGGGATTCGCCTGTGAGGCAAGTTTGCCACTGTAAAATGGCAATATCAGAAGGTAACTTTTGCATTTTAAGCCCCTTAACAACAAGCACACTCTGACAAATCTTCCATAAAAGCTTATTTCCCAGTTTTATATTACATGCTAATGTGACAGTCGCTTGCTTGCACCCCTGTATTTCCTCCTCCAGTGGGAAGATATATTCCACAATGCACATCATAAAGCATGCCCAAGATGTACACGTCCCCCAAGCTTGACTTGTTCCCTTACCCTCCTCTCCCATCACACTGGAATTATGGGTGGGACACTTGTGATGGAAGAAATGCAGAGAAGAATTCCCCTTTGTTTCAGAATTTTCCTGAAAATTTTCTTGTTCTCGTATTTCAAAAAGCCCAGCAGTCCTCCAGCAAGAGCACTTTGCTTTTCATGTGAAATTACTCTGACTGGGGCAAAATACACTTTTCTAAATAGTTTATGTTATATAGCATGAAGGCTAAAAAAAAATAAAGTAGCCTCAGCTACTTTCACTTTACGCAGTTACTTTACTCAGGCCTACATCCTGCCTGTCATTGCCAAGCGCACACACGTACCCAAGTTTTGCCTGGATACCATCTCAAGTGCTTGGCCCTCTAAGGGCAAAAGTCAGACAATTTGTTCTCTCTTGGCCACTCTTTTGCTGGATTCCTCTCCTTGAACACTTGCTCTCAATCCAGTTAAATTTGATGAAAATTTTGCTACTAACAGAATCAAACTCTGAATATCCTCACTTCTACATCCTAACTGCAGCCTTTTTTATTCTCCCTTCTCTAACTTTCCCTCAGTATCACAGTTTCTTCCAAATGCATTCCTCCTAGTCTCCAACAGCCTTATTAATGCTTCTGCTCACTGATGGCTGCCCATAGCTGGCCTGCAATGACCTGTACTGTAGCACCATGTGGACAAAGGGAAACCTGCTTCCTTCACATGTTTTACATGCACCATAGAACTGGAAATGGCATTGCCAAACTCATGGTAGAGCCTTGCTGTGCTCGTTTACTCAGCCCTGTTTCCCCAGTTAGCAGAGTGCCTGAACAGTGAACAAGAAGAGCTCAGACACCAACTCAGCTTCTATCACCATTAACTGCATGATTTGCACAGGGAAGAGCTGCCACATCAGTGCATGAACTTTCTCTCTACTAGCAGCATACCCAAGAAAGGACACAACTAGGTGTCCTTCCAGTCAACCAGTCCCCTCCAAGTCAACCAGTAATACTCAGTGAAACCAAAGAAGAGACACCTATAACCTGTACTGGGCATGGAGCAGCCATCTTGACAGTAGTACGTAAACCTTCAAAAAACATTGCTCAGTTATAAGCACAAAATACAAGTACCAAAATTTGTACTACTCAGCTGAGCACTAAAATGTTTTCATTACTTGAAATCTCCTCTACTGAAAGGGGAAGCACAAATTTCACTTGATCAAATGAATACATTAGAACTTTCCCTCTCTCTGCCAGATGCTCATCAGCTCTTGCAGGGATAATCCAGGTCACTTTAACACTGAGGAATATATCCAGCTACTGAACAACAAGCACCAGTCAAGCTGAGAAACATCTGTCACTGTTTAAAATTCTAAGGAAATCTTCCATGTACACATTAGCAAATTACAGTTATATTACTGATAGTTAAAAAAAATCAGATTTCCTACACTACTTGGTAAGCAAATTACTAAGTAAATTACATGAACTAAATGAAAAATGTGAATTACATTCTTCACGTATTACCTAATGACATATATAGTGTTATGGGTCTTATGAAATTTCCACTTGGAATTTGCCTTAGCAAAGGCTGCCCTTTAAATTGGTTTTATCAACTCAGAATTCTTGATGTGATATTTGCAAATGTTATTGCTCACAATGCAAACATAAAGTGGCATACCTAGAGCTTTATTTATTTACATTACCAACATGTTCACTTCATGCTTTCATGTGGTAATCATATACTGACTTTTTCAAATAAATGTTGCCAATAGAGTTATTATATACATTCCTCACTTAGCAAGCCAAATAATAAAGTGCTATTCTTAAAACTACAGACTAGGGAATTGAATCCTAGTTTTATTGCAGTCAATAGCAACCCCCCTAGCCTCCAGAAACAACTGGAATAAGCTAATTCTGCAACCAATAATAAGATAGGTCAGGAAATTTTTGGTATGAAAACTCTGGCAATCCCATTCTTTTGGTATTTAACATGAGTTCCAGTAAACACAGGAGGGTTGCTGACTGGAATGAAGCAAGCAGCACTGGCACATAGCCTTCCAAATTTTATATTATTTTATGAGAAGTCTAAATGCTAATTTGCACAATTATGAATCAACAGCAGACACTCATTTCAGCCTGACTCCGTCATCAGGATTTTAACTGAACTGGTATGTCAATAAAAAGGTGAAAATAACTTAAAAAGTCAGTTAATATACATTCCCAGTCCACCGAACTGAACTTGGTTCCACCAGAGCAAATTAAATCCCAATGTATAAATGACAACACAATGAAAGTAAAGCGTATATGTTACAGAGGTGACTATAAGCTTGTATATAATAGCTAGAATACGTGATACTTACTGACCAGCAGCAGGTCTGGCATTCAGCCCTGATCTCACAGTTGCTGGTTCGGGTGTACTTAATGGTATTTGTTCACAGCATCTCCTCTCCCCAAAGGACTTCAATACAAATCACATGGTGGATCCAATACATATCAGCAGCCCCAGATTTATTTGGTTCTTGAGGCAAGTCTACAGCCAGATGCATTAGAAGCTGTGGAGAGAATACCCAGAGTGGGAAAACTGAGGTACAAAAGTTCCCTAGGATTCGAGAAAGTTCTGAAACCTTTTGAAACGTTACTCAGCCATGACTTTGCTGACTCCAATGGGATCTTGCCATACAAAGTGGTGCAAATGCCTGCAGTGGGTTTAATTCCTAAATGTGGCTCTTTATTTTAAATGTAAAAAATTAGAAATCATAAAACCCTGCTCAGAAAAGGTGCTGTGCTAACCCCTCTCTACAGTCACATGCTACTGACTCTCAGTGAAGCTGCACTCAGAAAAGCGCCCATTGCTGCCTGCTACCAAGCATCCTCACATTTCAAAGGAAAAGTTCTCAATCTAACAAAGGAAGGACTAATGCCTAAAACGGGGGGAGGTCTTGATTCTGTCAACTAGGAACAGTTGCTGAAATACAAGCTGCCCTGAGCTGCACAGTAAATACAGCCAGTGCAGGCCAGAGCCAGCTTCCTCTGCATGGGCCCAATCCTGTTCCCACTAAAGTCAGTGGCAGAACTCCAAGCTGTTTAATGGGAACTGCAACAAGCTTTCTATCTACTTAATATAAATGAAGATACGCATCTCCTCTTTGACATATTTTGGGCTCAAAGCCATTGGCTGACACTTGTTTGGTTCTCTGCATGTATGTGACTCATGGGATAATATAATGCCTGATTCCCATTCTGCCAGACCTGTCTTTCTCCATGGTTAACTATTAATTTCAGAGGCAAGATGCAATACTGAAGTAAAATAGGATGCTGTTAAACTAAGAAAATTGCACTCTAATATTCAGAGTAAATGAATTGGATCCCCTTTTGTGAGGATTCCCTTCCAATTAAAAAGCTATACTCACAGAGTCCTTAAGACACCAGCCCATTGCTCCTCCATAGAGATGGAGTTTGTGGAAGTCTCTAGCAAAGTACCTGGCAGGCAAGGTAACGTAAACATGCTGGCTTTACCCTGCCAGGATGGCTTGAGGAGAAACGTGATAATGGAAATGACATAAAACAGTCTGTGTTCCAAACAGTTGATTGTTTCAGACTACCAACACAGAACTGGGTAACTGGATATACAGGTGTTCAATAAAGAATAAGTATACACTGATTTTCCAGCAAAGCTGTATTCAGGATAAGGGAAAACTTTTCCTATTTGAGTGCACAGCCTAAGTTTGAGATACTAAGTAGTACCATTAAAACAAATAAACAAAGCCAAACAAAACAAAACCCGAAACACTAATAATATAATATGGGCTGAAAGGAATTATCGGAGCAGACTAATTCTTCTGAAGTTTCTTGTGATATGCTTATTATTACTAAGTGCTGTCTTGGCTTTAAAATGCAGTCACCTCAGAGGTAATACAACATTTTCAGATCAGTTTCATACCACCCTTTCAATCACATATCACATTTTCAATCAGTTTCATATCACACTGAAACATGGATATTTCCATGCAAGGTGTGTGTTTGTATGTGATTTCACTTTTAGAAACACAGATTTCATTACAGGGAAACAAAGAGATACCCAGAATCAGAGATGTCAATGCATAAAACATTATATTTTACTTAATCTGTTATACCAAGAGAGGGCAGTGGGCCTGCCTTTACCCAGTTAGACATCTGCCATTCTTTTTACCATTGACTTGGGTTTGACTCAATTCAATCAGAAAATTCCAACCAGTAAGCACAAAGCACTGTGAAGCACCTGCTTTCTTCTAAAAAGAAAAATATCTTCCACTGCTCCCTTTCAGTGTGGAAATTCATGTGAAGCACTCCATGTGAAGCTGATCCTCCAAACCCCTGCAGCAGGTGGATGAGGCACAAAAGCTCCTTAGAGGCAAATAGCCTGTTGCAGTGGAAAAAAGAAAATTAAATCACAGAGAAATCTTGACATTCCTCCACCACCCCCAACCTGCTGCAGGACTGTGCTACGGTTGTGAGCAATCCCTCAACTCTGTACACAGTGCTGGCAGACAACTACTCCCTTCCTCCCCAACATGTGATTACTCGCTTGGCCTCTCAGTCACTGCCCACCTGCATGTCTCACCCCTCTGTGTCCCCAGCCTCATGTCTGGGGCTGGTGAGGGGTGGAGAAGGAAAGACTGCAGAGGCACACTTGTGCGGCAGGGCAGGCAGTGGCTGGCAGCACCGCAGCACTGCTGCGTGTAAAAGGAACAGGCTCGGTGGGAAACTCAAAAAGCCACCCCGCAGTCGTGCAGACAAATGCTGCTGAGTGTACACACACCCACAGCACCCCGCCCAGCTCTGGAGCTGCTCAAGCCTTTGCCTAAGCCAGAACAGCCTTGGTGCAGCCTGTGTGCGGGTGGAGAGATGAGTGGCAATGCCACGTGCAAGGCCAGCCCCCGCCCACAGTGCTGCCGCACTTACCTGCTGCATCCATGGTATGCTGCAGCAGTGCAGACTGCCTGCCATCCACTTCTGCAGCAGTGTGGACTGGCAGCTGTTTTCACATGAACATGGTGGACAAGATGATTGATTCCCAGAGGTCCCTTCAAGTTCCATCTGTCCTGCAGTATTTGGAGTAGACAGTGCATCAAAATCCTTTCCATTTAATGCATGCCTGAAAAAGGCATAGCATGGGGTAGCACATGAGACTGGAGTGCTGCAGTACTGCTCACACTGACCCTGGTGTTAAAGCAAACATCCCTGAACATGCTGCAGTAAGAACTGAGCAATGGGACTTGTTGAAGGCTCAGCCATGTGCTGGGGTGAGGATTCAGACTGAGAGGAACAAACAGTGCAAAGCTGCAGCTGTGGAAGGGTGGGAGGTGGGTGCCAAATCAAAACACAGGCTGCAAAGAGCACAAAGAGGCTGCAAAGAGCACTGTGCTATCAGAACTGTTCTGTCTAGGCCTTGGCTGTGGGCCTTGACAAAGGCTCAGCCTACAGTTAGGGTTAGGATTAGAGAATGCTGCTCATTTTGGCATTGGGTTTAAGGCAAGTGTTTCTAAGCACTCTTCTGCTATCAATAATTTACCCTTTGTAGTATTCCGGGGCATGCTGTGTTTATACAACTATTGAAACACCTTTGTGGCAGATAGGTGATCTTAATTTTGAATCACAGAATCCTTGATTCTTCTGTCACCAAAGACCTGTTTAATCCACGTTCATTTAAATTAATGGAAAAATCTGCTTTGTCCAAGGCCATAAATGATTTGCTGAAACCACACATACACGGTGAGTCATAGTTCAGAACATAACTCAAAACGACCAGGACTGTATTCCCATGCTCTAACCACTAGATTACAGTCCCTCCCACATATACCCTGCAATAATCTTTGCTCAAATGATAACAGCATTTCCCCACTTTACACGTTGGACAGCATTACTCAGTAAGGCACATCATACCCAAAGGGAGTAGAGCTCTGCAGGGCCAGGGGAGGAAGGAAGCAGAAGTAAAAGTCATTATTTTTGCCCAATACCACTGGAACTTAACTATTCCTGTGGAAAACTGCCAGAAATTTACACCTAAATGAAAAATAAAGATTTTCATCCTGCTCCGCACGTATCTTTTGACACCCGGACCAGCGAGTGCTCGCAGACCATCATGGTGGACTGCGGAGGGGCAGCCTTACCTTTCCTGCGCTCGGCACACCGGCATGAGCCCTTCGTCCAGAGGAGGCAGAGCCCCTCGGCACCCTCAGAGCCTCCCCCCATCGATGCAGTGCCTGTGCGGCTGCCAGCGCAGCGCACGCCCGGCTGCACCCGAGGCGCTTCAGGAGTCCCTGTGAGGACACGGCCCCATGGCCCGGCATCACCGGGCGGCCGGCGGGGAAGGCCAGGGCTGCCCCTTCGGAGTGCTCACGCGCCATGGCGGCCGCGGGGCTGCGCTCAGCTCTCCCGGGAGCAGTAAGAACACAGCCGCGGCTGCAGCTGAGGGGCCCGAGCGGCTTGTCTTCACACACCTGGGGCGCAGCCGCACAGGTAGCGCCCGGACCCGCAGAGCGGAGGCCGAGAGGTGACCGCGGTGTCCCCCGTCACCTCAGGGACCCTCGCCCGCCGCCGGGCCCGCGCAGGACGGGGCCGGAACCCGCAGAGCCCCCGGGCCCCATACAGCCCCGGGCCGTGTCTCAGGGCCCGACCCGGCCGCGGCGAAACTCCCCAGGAGAGGGGACGGTCCGGGCCCCGTCTCGCCGGGAAGGGTCGGGCAGCGGCAGCGCTGCCGGGCGAGTGGAGCGGGGTCTCCCCGCGCCGTGCTCCGCGGCACTGCGTGACCCCCGCGGCCAGGACCCGGGCCGCCGGGAGCGTTTCCCCGGAGCCGCAGGATGGAGGAGCCCCCGGCCCAGCGAGGGGCGGTGTGAGGACGAGCGGAGGTGGATCTGTCCGGCTGTGCATCTGTCACCGCAAGCACCAGGGAAGCTGCCGTTCCCTTAAAGACAACCGTGTGTTTATTGCTGGGGAGGGGGGGGGGGGTGTCGAAGAGAGGGAGATGCGCTCCAAAAAAAGTCACTGCTGCTGGGCACGGAGAGGGGGTCTGGAGGAAGAGGAGGGCATCATGCTCCTGCTGCAGAGGAAGAACTGGAAACACACTGAGAGGCAGGTGGTTATGGTAGAATATATGTTGTTTATTTATGAACATAACCAGGACTTCTGACACACTTTATATGCAGCTCCCCCCCCCCCCCCCCAAATTAAAAAAAACCAACAAAACACCAATGTGTGTGCATATACATACATACCCATACACACACCACACACACCCCCCCAGCACTGCGCTTCTGCTGTCACACTTAGGAACAGCTTCACATCCCCATCGTGGTCTCTTCTCCCATCACAACTATTTCAACCGGACAAACTCCTGTGCAGCAATGACAGGAAGAATCATTCTGCATTGCTGCCAGCGCTCCCTCGAAAGGGGCCTGTTGGTTTGTTTGTCTTTCTCTCACTGGGAGAAACTCCAGAGTCCAAAGGTGCTGCAGCACCAGCGACAAGCCTCCTGGCCCCATTGTAGCCTCACGGCCTGCATCCCCCTAGGCACCCTGCCTTGGGGCCAGGAGGCAGCCGCCAGCCCAGGAAGGCGACACACACTCACACTCACCCTCCCACACAAATAATAAAATAACATTGCAGCACAAGGGCATAGTCTCTGTCACCAGATAAGAAAGTCGTGTGATGGCAAAGATCTAAGTAATGCAATAAAAATAAAGTGTAGCTAGTATACACAGAAAGGCTTTCACATTACATGAGGCACAGCTTGGACAGACAGAGACTCAGAAAGGAGCTAAATGTCATGGAATAAAGCAAAATACACTTAAAAGTCCATAGTAAATACCCGCATCAATAGGTATTTATTCTTTGTGCTTCGCCACGTCGTGACATACAGTACAAGACACTCCTGCTCTTCCTTTCGATGGCAGGAGCCCAGCAGGCTGCTGCTGCATCAGTCCCAGGCCATCCATCAGTCCTGCAGCGGTGGTGGCCCCTGTCCCACTCCCAGCCAAGGCAGGGGACAGGGCTCAGTTGAAGCAGCCCGGCCAGGCTGGGGCAGTCCTGACAGTGCTCCTGCAGCTGCCCCACACCTCAGTGCTCCAAACGGGCATCCAGCGCTGAAGGTCTCTCAGCCCTCTTCTCGCTGGCCTCCCCACAGCCACCCCTGCCTGCTGCACTGCAGGCTAGCTCAGGGCACCCCACAAGCATCCCCAGGTGCCCTGTTCCTCAAGCCTGCATGTCCCTCACCCTTTTAAATCGCACGCCACCAGGCCGGGGGGAATAGAAAGCCCCAAAGCTCCTGCAGCTAGCTTTTAAGGCACATCTGGATTCCTATGCGTGCTTTATTACTACTATTATGATTTACCCTGTAGACACGTGGGCTTCTTAATTCTTTCCTTCCCCTCCTCATTCTCCTTAGAAAACCCACCATGTTTTCAGCTTATTCATGTGTCATCCTTAAGGCACAAACCTTTTAATACTACAGCTGCCTGGCTTCTCGTATTAGCTGTTAATTGTTAAAAAAAAAGAAACCCAAACACCGAACAAAACAAACCCAAAACAAAATCAGCCCTCCCCCCCCCTCCCCCCAAGAAAATAATCTGAGATCGCTGCGCTCTGCTATGTATAGTATCTATAGGTGACTGAGGGCAGCGAGGGTCCCGGCGCTAGGCGCAGCTGCCCATGGCCTTCACCAACGAGCTCTCGGGCAGCTGCCTGAAGATGCCCCGCAGAGTCTCCAGCTCCCGGGTGAGCTGCTCCACCCGCTTGCGCAGCCGCTCGTTGTCGGTGGTGAGCTCCAGCACCTTCTGCTGCGTCTCCACGTTGCGCTGCTTGGCCTTGTCGCGGCTCTTGCGCACCGCGATGTTGTTGCGCTCCCGGCGCACCCGGTACTCGTTGCTGTTCTTGTCCACTGTCTTTTTCGATTTGCTCCGGTGGTCCGCGGGCATCATCTTGAGGGCGCCGGCGGCAGGCAGGCCGCCGGGGGGGTGCGGGTGGTGCGGGTGGTGCGGGCTCGGCACGGGCGTGGGGGGCGGCGTGGGGTGCCCGGGCTGGAGGTGCATGGTGGTCTGAGCGCAGTGAGCTATCTGGTACTGCAGGTGGGACGGGTGCTGCTGCGGAGCGTGGTGGGGGTACAGGGCCGACAGGGCCGACGACTTGACCTCCTCCTCCTCGCGGGGCTCCTGCTTAATCACCAGCGGCCGCAAGCCGGGCGCGGCGATGCGCTCGTACAGGGGGTCGAGCTTGCCGTCCATGTAGCCGGCCACGCAGCCGAAGAGAGGCTGCTGGTGGTGCTGCTGCTGGTGCCCCGGCGCCGAGGAGGCGGCGCCGGCCCCATGCATGCTGTGGAAGTCGAAATCCCCGGCCAGGATGGCCTTGGCTTTCTCCTGCTGCTTGCTGTGCTGGAAGAGGTCGGCAAGGAACTCGTCGTTGAAGGCGGCGGGGTCGATGTAGGCGCTGATGTCGATGGAGTTCTCGTTCTCGCAGATGTCTCCGAGCTCCGCTCCGCCCGCAGCAGGTGCCGCCGCCGAGGGAGCCTCTCTGTAGCTGTAGGCGCTGCCGGGCAGGGGAGTCTGGAGCTGGTGGTGCTGGCCGCTGCTCATCGGGGGCCGGGAATCGACCTCGTAGAAGTTGGCTTGCTCCATGAAGCACCTACAATCTGCTGGGCATGGTGAAGGGCTCCTGCAATCCAGGTTTCGGACGGGGCGGCGGCAGCGGCGGCAACGGCGGCGGTTCTACCAACCCCGCGGCACCCCAGCGGCGAAAGGCACCGCGCTGCACGGTGCGTTCGTGCGGCGAACGGCACCGCTCTTGCCCAGCCCGGCGCTGCTCGGTACGGCGTGCCTGGAGCCCGTTTCCCGCCCCAGCCCGCCAGAGCCTTGCTGGCTGGCCTGCCCGCCTGCCCTGTTGCTAGTGGGTTGTCGCGGTCCTGCGTGCCGTATATATACACGCCCGCAGCAGGACCAGGGATCGCCCTCTAGTGTCCTGCTGGGAACCTCCTGCTGGGAACCTTTGACCACCGCGCTGCCGGGTCTTAGCGCCGCGGTCGGGCAGAGCCGCCCTCTAAGGAGAGCGGAGAGAGCCGCCCGCACCCCCGCTCCCTCCCCCGCTCTCCGCCGCCCCGAGTTTGGCGGTCGCTGCGCGCTGGGCTCCGCCTGCCGAGGAGGCTCCGCGCTGATAAGAGGCCCCGGGAAGCGGCGCGGGGACTTTGCGCCCTCCCTGCCCGGGTCCTCTCGGCGGGGCAGAGGGGCCGACGCCGCCGGGTACATTTCCACCGCCCGCCCCAGCGGCTCCCCCCCGCGCCGCGGAGGAAGTCTCGAAGTTCACCATCACCCGGCGGTCTTGCAAATACTTGGCCAGGCGGGAATTCTCTCCCCGCCGTGCTCCCCTGCGGGACCCCAGGCACCGTTCACCGCCGGCCGGCACCGCCGGCCCGGCTTCACCGGCGGGACCAGCGGGACTCGCCCGGTGACGACCCCGGCGGCGCTAGGACTCGTCCGGGGATGGCGCCCAGCGGGCCGGGGCGGAGGCCTCGGGGGGCAGCGGGGGCTCCCCAGCGCCGCTCCGCCCGGGGGAATCGTCCTCTCTGCGCCCGTTGTCGGGCCGCCGAGCCCGCAGGAGCTGCCATCCCCGGCCACCTGCAGGCCAGCGGCACCCGTGCCTCCGGCAGCCCCGTGTCTCTGGCCGCACGCAGGAGGGGTCGGGTGAAGGCGCGGAGCTCCCGCTCCTCCCGCCGCACGAACCCCGCAGGTAACCCTAACTACAGCTGTCCCCAAAGGCACGGGCAGCCGAGTCCCGTGGTGCGCTGCGCCCACCGACCCCCGCCAGCGTTTACCCGGGATAAAGCTGGCCCGGCAGCTGCGACTCCCCCAGCGCGGCAGCAGCCGCCACCGAGATGCGGTTCACCTTCTCAGGCTCCTTTTCCTGGCGGCTTCGGAGGAGGCGATCGGTTCACTCCTCTCCCGGGGCACCCCGGTGTAAAGCCGCGGCCTTGCTTGGAGCCCCCGTGTCAGCTTCAGCTCGGAGGGGTGAGGATGCGCCTGATGTCCCCCCGCTGTGGTCCCTCGCAGTGTGCAGAGCAGATGTAGCTGTCCCCCCTCACGCATCCCCTCCGCGGGCATTCAGCTCTGCTACTCCAGAAGGTCCCTTTGAAAAGGGTGTAGAAAAAGGACAAGTCGAGGCCGTTGGAGCAGGTGCAGGTATTAGATTGCTACAGGAAGATTTGCAGAGAAAGCGATTCAAACATAGTGGTGGCTGGAGAAAAAGATAATGAAAATTGCTGCAATTCTCATTTATAGATGGTGTAGTAAAACAGAATCTTGGAACAGTAAATTCCTTGCTCAGAAAAGGTTTGACAGATTCCTTGCAATTAAAAATAATTGACAAACTCTAAAATAGGAAACAAAATTACAACATACCAGGAGCCCCGTTTTTGTATCACACAATGCACACAGGAACCTGTTTCATGAGCAAAAGCGAGACCGGGGGGGGGGGTCAGTTGGCTTTTGCACTCTTAGTGTTCTCTCAGGAGACTGGATTCTGTGATTACAGCAGGAAAAAATTGACAGGGTACAGAATATACTTTTCACCTTTTGATACCAACAGAAAAATAAAAATCAATCCTAAATTCTTTCTATACACAGTATCTACAAAAAAAAATGTGTGTTGGCTTCACTGCAGCAACAGTGCTGCACAAGGTGCCATCCCAGGAGCTGCAGCACTGTCTGGGCAACCCAAACACTAGGAAGAAGAACTCTGAACAAAGTCATGATATGGAGGAAAAAGCCTCAAGTCTGTGACAGGAGTGAGTTCGGGGTGTTTCAGCGTGGAGAGTAAAGTGTCACTGACTACACCTGACTGTCCAAATTCTGATTGCTCTACTCAAGTGAACCCAGAAAAGGGGCAAACCCGGAGCTGGACTTTTTGCCTACTGGGAGGAATATCACCTGGAGTAGGAGCTGGTAAGCAGTTTATACTGGGAGCTTTCAAAAGGCCTTATCCAGCTCTCAAGTCAGCAGAACCAGGAACAGACTGTGGACATTTAAAATAAAAGGTCAGTGCTCCCTGAAGCAGCAGAAGCATATAACTAAGTTTGTCATTTAATAACGATACCTACGCCTCTGTAGTCTTAAAATGCTCTCCCATTTTACAATCATTCTGAAATTAAGGCCTAACCACATATTAAAAGAAATTCAAAGTAAATCAGAAAGTTTAGGATCAGATTCCATTCCTAATTACTGTAATTAAAGAACAAGTCCCCACAATTTAAGGACTGGTTTGCTTGGTATCTTTTTCTTTTTACATAGACCCCTTTAATCTAAGTTAAGAACTTTTAAATAATCTCTTTTTACATGAAAACATAAATTCCTGTTCAAATTGTGTAAAATGAGGCTCCCAGACTTGGACAAATAAGACAATTCTTCATCTTTTTATTGTCCCTCCTTCTTTAAAGGCAAGTAAAATGTTTAGAACCTGATCATACCCCAGACAAGCTCAAATGAATATTTCACATTCAGTAACTGGTCCCAAATATTTCAACTTTTATGAAAAGAGAAAACTTCTGTTCTAATTGCTTCAGTTCCTTGTGTCAGGGAGTTAATATAACTAAAAGAGGAAGGATGTGTGTTGCATACTATGGATCCCTGAAGCAACAATGTCAACTCTTGAGGGTGCTATTCTTCCATCTCAAAGCAGATCTCGCTGCCTGGGTGCTAGGGAAGGGCAAAAGAAGTGCTCCACAATTCAAAACAGCACCAGAAGTCATTTATACAAAGTCGGCAGCCGTGGTTTCTGATAGTAGGGAAGGAAACTGAACAGAAAAACATAATAATGGAGGAATGTGAATATCCGTCTGCTTTATGTAAGTGAATTTTGTGACTGCTGAGAGTTTTTAATTGCACCGAAGTCTCTTCATTTCAGCTGAACTTGGCTCCTGTGCTGTTCTCAGGCTTCTGACTCCCCTGGGCTGCAAAACAGGTTACCTGGCTACAGGATCCAGGCTGGTTTTATAGGCTGCGTGGGCAGTACAGCCCTCTGCTTTCTGATCCAACAGCTCGGAAGTATGTGCAGAACATGGCATGTGGCAGCCCCGTTAAGAATCAGAGTGCTATTATTACACATTTATTTTACTACCTTGTTAAATGAGAATATTTCATTGCTACTGACAAAACTCCAGAATGCCCCATCTGCATGCAAAACTTCTTGGGGTGAATGCCAGCATGGCCCAACCTCTCCTCTCTCCCACCTGTGGAACGGGTGTGGAGGAAAGGAGGCAGGGCAGGGATGGGCACTGTGAAGAAGGATAGTGCTGCTGTCCTGGCAGTGATAAAGGGATGTTATCCTCAGCTGGGCGTAGTGCTGTGCCACGAGTGCACCTGAGGAGTAGGCAGGGATGGAGCAGCTGTAGTTTTCTACGTGCATAAAGAGCTGGCAATCTACCATCTTCCTTGTTGTGGTGTAATGAAACACAAACTTCTCCCCTCTCCTATGTTTTCTGCCCCAGGGAGGGGAAATGTGATACTGCACATAAAAGCTGCCACACATTACAGTTTTCAAAGGAAAAAGCTTTATGTGCAAAGCCTTGGAGGCCAGTAGATCAGTATGCAGCATGGTGTGGCAAGCCATCCAGGACCTTCCCTTCAGCTGGGAAAGGCAGCTCTCAACTGATTACCATTTTTTTATGTGTAGTTTGGTCCAACAATAGATGATTTAATTACTTATCATTACAGCTTTTTCTGTTGGAGAACCACTGTTACATCTCCAACGTGAACTAACTCAGATCCATGGTATCTTCCTCTTCCCTCTTAACATCATTCTTCTTGTCTTCAGGGTCTCTATAACCATGTCCTCAAACCTGGCTGTCCTTGTGTTCTATTGGCTCTTCTCCTGAGAGCACAGTCCTTTGCCATTGCCAAACTAGCTGACTGGGACAATCTTTTCACTTCCATATGCCTGCTTACTGCTCACCTCCATTCGAATGGTGCACATAACCCAATCTGTTTCCAGCTTGTCACCTATAATCATGTGCAATCAGTCTGTGAAATTGTAGGTGGTTTATCTGCTCACAGTTTTTGCATGGTTAATGAGCCATTACATACATAGTACCTGTATTATAGTTAGCACCATATTTCACTGCTCATGTTCATGGTGCCCAGAATTTTCTAAATGCTTTTCAGATACAGGATTAAGTTCTGTTCCAAAGAACATACAGTTGAAATACCATAAAAAAAAACAAAAGAATGTGATAGTATTGCACCTATATCACCTCCCACCATACACTGTTTTCTTCTCCAGTATTAGGCCATCATCTTTGTCTCAAGACTTCCCCAAATAATGTTTACAGTCCTTCTACTGGTATGCAACAGTTATCCCTTTGCTCACTATTTGGACTATCCATAAATCATCCATTCACTCTCTTGTATTTTACTTCAGACTGAACAATAACCTCCTTTTACACTTAAATTTCCTTTCTAATCTTCTGTCTACCTTACAAACTTCAGTGGTTTCTGTCATCATGAATAGCTCACAATCTTTAATTCATTCATGGTTACATCTCCCTGGGAAGTGGAGCAATGTTGTTACTCTCTGTTTCACAGCAAGAAGGTTAGCAGATGGAACAACTTGCCAAGGCCACATAAGAAATAAGCAGCAAAGCTGAGAACTTAATCTCTCCTATGTCTTCAGCTAATATCACAACCAATGAGCATGCAAAAGTTTGACTACTGCTTCCCTACAAATGAAACACTTAATTTTTCATACACTTCCTTATTTTTTTTAATGGAAAAGTTATTTTTTATCTTGAAATAAATTTATTTCTGAAATGAACTGACACAAAATTGTCATTATTTTGTTTTTTATTTTTGCCATTGTATCTTTGAGGGAATATATAGGAAATAAAACTTATTTTTTAAAAGGCCCTAGCCCTAGTCTATTGAATTGAAGACTCGCATTGATCTGAGGAGGAACTGATGCAGACCCTTAGCTGGCATACAAATTA
Source organism: Pezoporus occidentalis (assembly GCF_034315485.1). Taxonomy (NCBI): domain Eukaryota; kingdom Metazoa; phylum Chordata; class Aves; order Psittaciformes; family Psittacidae; genus Pezoporus; species Pezoporus occidentalis. The sequence goes on from NW_026916253.1 coordinate 3,193,081, forward strand.
TGCAGCAGAATAGCAATAGGGTAGCTATCATACTCCAAACTCAGTTCCTAACCATGTTTTTAGGGTCAGTGTTCTCAAAATGCTCTCCAAAGACTTTAACTCTTAGAATGTGGCTGGCTACTTTTCATGGCATCATCCAAGATGTAATAAAAAAAAAAAAAAAAAGAGATGAAGTCTCCTTGTAAATCCAGAAGGCTGGAACAAAGCTGGCAGCTGTGTTTGCACACAGGTGACACCAACTGCAGGCCTTTAATTTAGATGCTGTCAAAATGCCTACATGAGCTATCCAGGGAACTTAGGTTCAATCCCAATGTCCTAAACTGCACTTAAGCCTAGATACTAACTAAAGGAGCAGCTATGACTGAACGCATATACTGCTAACTGTTCCAGAGCACAGCTATTGTGAACACTGCAGTGGAACACTGAATCACACAAGAGTACCCTTGTTTGTCTATTATACAGGTGTTCTGATTTTGCATTAATCCTTTGAAAATAATCACATAGTCATCCTGAAAGATTATTCACACCTGTTTTTTCGATGCAAAAGGTAGTTTATTGGGCATAACTTTGGTGGTGTTTAAGAAGACCATGTATAGTCAATCCCCAATTATCCATTTTCAGTAGTTACATTTATACAGATGGGCTCATACATTTTGAGATGGCTACTTAAGTAATGGGGAGCCTTGTCACTGATTTAGATGTTATTCTTTGCTGACCTCACGAGAGTTTCAAAAAGAAGATGGTACTGCATGGCTCAGGCTTCATCACTCTAAGTAGTTCTTGTTTGCACTGTGGACATTATTCTGGGAGCATCTGCAAAAATAAAATGAAAAGATTTATATTATGGAAATACCAAATATGTTAGGCACTTCCCTGAGGTACAGAAAAAGACCCTTTGCTACACAAAGAATTTACTATCAGAACAAGATATGAAAAGTGAGAGTGATGGGAATAGAAAGGAAGAGGAAGACCAGCTTATAAAACAGTCATGACATTTCTTAATTATGTATTTTAGGACATGACACATCCTGTCACAAAATTTAGTCCATGGCATGGACTGAGTTCTATGTTCCCATACTCTCTAACTTTACTCTCCCTTAGGAGAGATTGTTACAAGGATCAAAATTAACTAAAGAGTAAAAATGTGGTAAAAAGACTAGATTCTGTAGTATGGATACTAAAGCCTCGTGCTGTCATTCTGCAGATGAACACATCGCTGAATCCATGGCAGACTTCACTGGGATGAGAACTGCATGAGGCCTCTCAGAGAACTCAAGGATCTGGTGGGCTTTTCACACTTCTCTTACATTGAAGCTATTGTGTGATTCACAAGACTGGCAATGGAATGGCCTCACTACCCAGTGGTTCTTAGTTTTTGATTCCCAGCCTGCAAATATTCGGTGCTCAAAGCATCTATGGAATTAAGAACTAAGACCTGGAAATATGAAGATAATACACCTTTGGTGCAAACCTTCTTTATTAATGTCATAAATCGTTTGACTTCAGTAGCAAAAAGGTTTGGGGCCACACTTGACTCATACTGTAAACTGTCAGGTTTTATAAGTATTGACTCTATACTAACAGAAAGCACTTTTACTGCTCAGTGTGGATGCTGTCTTGTATCTGAAAATCTGACCTCCCTGTTGAGCTAAACTCAGCTTTCTCTAATTATTCCACTGCCAGCACAGGGATTACCGGTGTGAGTAATCTAAGCAGGAGTTGGCCTACTAAATGAAAAATGTCAAAGGCAGCAAGAGGGAAGGGAGTCACAAGGAAGCTCTGCAAAGTTCTTAGAGTCACTCAATGACATCACCAATGAATCCAAACTGTGATCAAAGCAACCACCAGCACCGGGTAACAACAGACACACAGAGGAAGGAAGCAAGTCAGAGGCAATCTCAGCTTGAAATGATCGCAGTTTCGTTATCAATTTCAAGCTAACAGTGATACTTCTGGCACCAGAATTTCTCTGACTCCCCTAAGAATAACCACTGCACAAAGATAAGAGGCAGTTTACACTTACAAGTTGGTGTACGGTGCTCAAGTTACCATCTACAGCATGTTGACCCTGGCACAGAGTGGTTTCACCTCAAGACTGACCATGCAGCAAGCTGATGGGGCAGCACCAGCTTTCCTGCAGCTACTGGCAGGTGATGTGAGATACAGCCCTCCATTCCCTGAAGAGATTCTGAAGGCCGCTTGAAAACATGCAGGGAAAAGGACCTGGCACACAGGTATTCTGCATTCTAAGCCTTCGTAGAAAGAGAAGTTGCACACAGACATTCAGCATGCTAATTGTGTTCATAAAAATAAAGAGACACTACTTAAATGTAAAATAAAACATAAAGAGACATAAAAATGGCACATTACAGCACTGAAGGAGTCCCACAAGACTTTCATACTTATTTAAACTGGAATATTATGCTCTAGGTAAAACAAGTCTTAAGTGCAGTAAGAGTTGATCACAAACTAGGTGAGTTTAACAATCAATAGGTTTTTCCTGAAGGAGTCACAATCCCATAAAGAAATCTAGAAACTAAGGCTGCGAGATTACAAGGACATTTCAAAGTTTTAGAGGAAAACAGCACTGGCTACCTACAAACCATTCCTTCTGCTTAGTTTTTAAAGGCAGTTGACAGCTGAGCTACAGAGTGCTTTAAATAAAAATGATAGGATTCATATGAATAAAACCAGGACACTTCTCTTAATGGAAGCCATCATCTTCTTCATTCATTTTATGGAAGCATAAAAATAATATTTCATTTGCAATAGTATTTCAGAAAGTAAAAAGCCAGTGAGTACTGGCTGTTTGCAGTATGTTTCGGTACCTAAATCCTCATAAAGCGATGCTGAAAAGGCACTGCCCTTCAGCTAAAAGGTGGCAACAACATCATGTGACTTACATGGCCATACAGTTAATACTGGAGTTAAGTATAAGCAAAGCTAATCATTCAGCAAGAGCCCAGGGCTCGGAGGTTTCCAATTCCAAACAAAAAGTCCTTGCAAACTATTTGTATTTCTAAGTAAAAAATGAACCAGTTATGAATTGGGCTCCTACACTGCAAAAATGTCTACTTTCTTTTCCCTTCTACTGCTGTAATTAAAGATAGGAAATGGGAATAAGTTTTTGGATTCTTAATTATTCACTTTGACGCACTCTTTCAGGCCCAAACAATTAAACTAGATGCTAAATGCATGCAAATTATATGTAATATATTAATATGAGCATAAATCCCACATTCCTTAACAAACCCCAACATTCTACTAATAGGGAACAGGAACAGTACAAACTGCTCACATTTATGACATAAATGTAGTAAGCGTATCATAAAATGAAATTTAACATGACAAAGTAAAATTTAATTTTGAAAAAACAAACCCAAACCAACCACTCCTGTACTCTTTAAAAGCTGGCAAAAATTCTGGATTTTTGATTACATGAGTTACACCGTTCTAAAAAAGAATTCATGCGACATGTTTTAGTGTGGGCTGCTACAGTTCTGGGGTTCACTTTACTAGAATATATTATTTTAAAAGGAAGATAATGATCTATATCCTGTATGCCACAGAACCCATAGCATGGGGAGGATGAATCCGTGCTGGTTGTCTGCAGTCTAGCACTCAGCTGCCAAAAGAGAAAGACAGAAAAGGGTAACCCAACACAGAACCCTGCTGCTCCCTATCAGAGAAGCAATTGCTGACAGTAACAGCAGCCAACACAGTTGGTATCCAGGTCTGGTTAGACAGTACTGTTGACAGTAGGTCAGTATCTTCCATTTAAAAAGGGGCTATTCCATGAATGTTCAGGGGCCTTTTAGAAAGGCTTAGTAGATGTAGTATTTCTACAACTAAGCGCAGAGCTTATGGATTCCTTACACTTAAGCCGTCAAGAAATAATTTGCATCAATGGTAGGCGTTTAGACCACATGGAAATTACTTTTCTCCTTTATTAACAAACTGAAATAAACATCATTTACCCAGCTCAGGATATCACTGATAAAGCTTGAGGCTCCCATTTCCTTCTCTGTTACAGAAATGCAAGACACTGTGAGTGTCCAAACTATAGCTGTCCTTTGTACATAGCTGTGCAAGCTCTGCAGCCAGTTCCACTGGATGTGCAAAAGTTGGTGCCTGTATGTTATGGAAGACAATCATAGAATCATAGAATAGTTAGAGTTGGAAAGGACCTTAAGATCATCAAGTTCCAACCCCCCAGCCATGGGCAGGGACACCTCACGCTAAACCATATCACCCAAGGCCTCGTCCAACCTGGTCTTGAACACTGCCAGGGATGGAGCATTCACAACCTCCCTGGGCAACCTATTCCAGTACCCTAAATATCTGTGTCCCTATTACAATAAAAAGCTAAATGTTCAAACTGTGTGCAGGTAGAGCTCAGATCTTCTGACACATCAACTGCAAACTCTGCTTTCAGGAAGCCAGACTGCCCCAGTGACAATGCCCATTTATTTGAGTGGACTCCGAGCTATTCAGTCAAATCTCCCTTGCAGCACTGAAATACTTTTGAGTCATTGGATCTACATGTTTTGGCCAGGGCTAAAAAAAGTCCATCTGGTGGTAAAGTATCAGAACATGTGACATGCATCAACCTTTAAGAACACTGAAAACCCAGAAGTCTATTTAAAAACACTCAGAAAGTTAAAGCACACACACTCTTTAGTTTTCCCATAGCTCAGCTACCAGTGCTGCTATAGCATCAGATATCTGAGAGCTGTCTGTGAACTCTCACCAAACCTATGGCCACAGATAGTGTGCCTTTGCAGGATGAAAACCAAAGACACGCAGACTGCTTCAGAATAATGCTGCAGAATGAATAAATGCCCCTACATTAAGACAGTGTTCACACAAATGAAATATTTCGTTATAAACTCCTTTGTGTTTAAGGTATCTGTGCCCAAGGTTTTCTAGCACATGCATTACACCCCTCAGTTTTGTCCCACCTGCTCAGTCCCTGAATATCAAAGGGCTTTACACAAGAGGAAAAAGAGAACCCAAGGTGAAAGTACACACAATGTACCTCGAAGAAATTCATTTCCTGGTAAGCAAAGTCCTTTTCTCTAACTGCCAAACCGCATTTCCACCAAGACTGTGGGTGACTTCAAAGCAATGCCTGCACTCCCTGGAGGAGGGCCTCAAAAACCTGGACAAATGACTGTGACTTTCACCACATCCACTGTGTGTTTTGAAGGTTCCTACGATTGTGTACACCTTGGTAAAGTCCTGTTTGGAATGTGTAAGTTCAGCAAACACTGGGTATGCAGAGAAAGAGTCTTCTGGAAAGCTACCATGTCTCAGTCTCTGCCAAGTGGCTGCGGCACTATGTTCATTGCCAGCGTACATGCAGCACTGGGAGTATATGAGAGCATGTTCAATGTCTTTTGAAGTGTTCTGTGCTCCCATTGCCTTTTCCTTTGCATGTTACTCTTTTTCTGTCCCATATTTTGGCATACAGGCTGTTCCCTTCTATCTCACCAGCATCCACTTTATTGTAACATTGCTGGATTCTCTCCTCAGGCAGAATTCCTGATAATTTCAGTTGGTGTCTTAATTGTGCAAGAACTTCTGACCAAGTAAGACATGCCTGATGCACGAAGCCCCCTCACGATGGTTAAGCAACTCAGAATGAGAAGTTTCCTCTGCATAGACATCTGCTGTGCTGGTTTTTAAAGCCAGTGAAGTGCAGAAACATGACCTCAAAGAACATGCTAGCAGTGGAGGAAGCATAAGACTTCTGACTATCAGAGGGAAACTGATCTAGTTACTTCTGAGAGAAAAGAAAATCAGATGAGCTCTTCTCCAGTGACACTCGTCCCAGAGACATGCTATGAAAGTGGCTTTTTCTACAAATTTGGCTCTAGTGTTTATATTCAACAGAAACCTAACACCAGATTGTGTCTGGTAAGTTCACTATGACAGAAATATTCAAGTGCCTGCAACTGTAAAAGCTTATTTCTTCTCCGAGTCTGTAGGAAGGTATGCAGAGCCGAAGAGCAGAGAGCTGTGCCCCACTGTGCCTTTGGAATTTGCTTCCATTTCAGGAGGCAGAAAAAGTAACAAGTTAACTCACCAAATCCTGAGGATCAGCTTTTTGGAAGGAGGACGGCTCTGTTGAGGTAAGTATTTCTTTTCTTCTGGGGACAAGACAGAGATCCTATTTGCCTTATGAAAGTATCACTGTCACTGACTACTGAGCTGTAATTGCCAATGCACTTTCTCAAATTGTGCTCCCATTTATTTTGTGACATCCAGGCATAAATAACTCGTTTTCATTCTGTGAATAGAAATGAGGCAGAGGAAATAATCAGGTGGACTATGCCCTGCCAGGTGACAAGCTGTTTCTTTTTTCAAGTAGCTGTTCACTGAGCTTTTTATGGTATTTCACAGGCCATTTGGTTGCAAGGAATAATCAAGCCATGGATAAGGAAGAAATTTGTGTTCCCATTCTCCCAGCACTATGAAACTGAAGAAGAAACAGGGCTATGCCTCTCTAATTTCACTGCTTTTCTGGAAGGGTATTTATTTTAGGCTTCTGTTCTGAAGAAGCAGTTTAAAGTCGGATAAAATTCATGCCTGAAACTATTTACTCTTCTTGATATCATATGAGTAAGGTACAGCTCTTCACTAGAGTATACCCCGTGACAAATAATGCCCTAGTAATTATGGGTGGGGATTTTCATGCGGTGACTGATGATGCCTTGGAAACGAGCCATGGCACTGTGCATTCAGAAGCTAAGCTATCTAAATCCCTGCAGACCTCATTTACGCTTTTGGGAATATAGGACAGGTGTGGCAGTTACTAAACCTGGATACTTGAGAATTCACCTCTTATTCCCAGGTGTGGGCCATTAATTCTCGCTCAGACTTGTTCATTTCTAACAAGTCTCTTTTGAACCAGATTTTATATGTGCACATACACACACGATACATAGCACTTTCCTTTCAATCCATTTATCTACATTGTTTTTACTCATCTGTAGCTGAGCAGCCTCACCTTACCTAACATTTCACATACACATGGCAGCAAACCCCAGTATTGATCAGTGGCAGCCTACAAAACCCCGTCACATTCTGTAGATACCAGAAGACCTGCAGTTTGCATTGTTTAGTACAATTACTGAAGAACTGCAGGTAAAACTCAAGCCAAGTCCCATTGAAATTCACAGCAATGGCTATACCAGTTTTCACTGGATCTCTATACATCAGAGCAAAGCCCGAGAACACTCAAACACAGGCATAGGTTGATAAAAAACCTGTAAAATCCTGTTAAAAACCTGCAAAGGAACGTGGCACTCCTTCATTTTGTTGGATTCCCTTCCAAAAATCTGAACACTTTGGGGCAAAGTGACACACCTACACCCTCCTCCCAGACCAGGCATTCTTCAGGGACACGCTTGATACTTTCAAACTCAAATACTTACAAGAAAGCTTCTAATTCCGTATTCTGGTATCTCTATAGAAGGTCACATACAGTAACCCCAGCTGCTCTGTTCGCTTTGAAAGGACTTGTGGCTACTGAATACTAATGTACACCCAGCCATCACTGTTTACTTAAAATACTTTGAGCATCTTCTAAGCAGGTCTCTGGAATACATGAAGTGAGGGAATGACACATGTTAAACCTTGAAAAAATACACATTGGTGTGACAGTAATTTTGTGTGCAGAGAATTGTCACAAGACAACTAAGGATTACCCAGGGTAATGAGATGGCCTTCTACCTTCAGATCCTTCAGAGGCTACTGCTGTAGTGGTACACTTTTAAGAGTAAATTACCATCTCTGAAATAAAACAGCAGCATTGGAGAACGTGAGCTGGTTTGGCATGAAGCACAAATACCTGACAGCATGAGGGATAAGCATAAGCTGGGTAAAGGTTTCACGAAGAAAGAGAATTTATCATTAACAAGTACTTTGTAACTATGAAAGAGAAGCCTCTCATATGTGACTGTTGAGGGACCCAGCCTACTAACCAGAATAACACGTGAAAATTGAGGCTTGCAAAAATGGGCACATCTTTTCTTATGCAGCTGGCTAGTTCCAAAAGTGCTAGCTAAAAGTTCCTGATTAAAAACTTCAGCTTCCTGACAATGGCATGAAACGAAAGTATGGAAATTAAGGGATTAAATCTCAGGAAAAAACTAATGCAGATTCTATTTATATGAAAGCATGACGTACCAGTCCCCTACTTAAAACTGCAGAGGAGATGGGAACAGCTCTAGGTGGAGAGAAGTGTGGCACGGAACACCTAGAAAGATACAGCTTGAGTTTCTAGCAAAAGTGATCACTGATACATTAGTTTTCTCAGACACTGTAAGGTTCCTGTGTTAGCCTGATTCATTTTGCTACCACCTAATAACCCAGCGAAGATGTGTGGGAGGGAACTGCTGTCTTTTTTTGTGTCCTCCTCCATTCCCTTTATTCTGCTCATGTAATTGAGTTAATCTCTTTCCAGAAACCAGTATGAGTAACTAGATATCTGGATGACTCTAACTGATAGCTAAAAATAAGGTAAGTAGCTCTAGAAGATACAGAACTAGAAACTGGAAATACTTAGTTGTGAGACTTAATAGCTGCATAGAGAGAAAGAACAGACATTGGATTTTTCCTGTAAATGAACTCCAGGCAGTGCTACAATGAAATGGATGTTTGCTATTAGAGCAGAATGGGTTCTTTCTTTACTTTGGATTTTCTAGAACAAAAGCACTGTAACTTTCCAGGGCTATAGTGAGTCAGTGCTAGAAGTACAATCCTGAACTAGTAGTCACCAGTAAGCAATGTTTCCTCTCCTTTCTCTCCACCTATTCAAAAAGGCTACCTCTGACAAATCACCTATTATTAGACAAGTTTCTGTCATTTAAATTATTAAATTGGGTTGAAAAAAAACCTCAGAAATTTTGTGCTTAACAAGCGTAAGCTTTTTCAAACAGGCAGAGAGAGGTATTCATAATGCCGCTTCTGATTTTTTTTTAAATATAGCCAGATTTCTGATAAATCAGCAATCCTGCTTTCTGAAGCTCTTATAACCTCAGCTGTGCAAAATTTAGATTTCTAACAATAGGATTTTGTCTTGGTGCAGGTCAGTCCTGCGAAAAGTAATTCTTGCAATACCAAAATGCAAGGGCTACTTAAAAAAGGGAGGTTTGCAGTAATAAGATTAGGGAAAACCTGTTACAGATTTTGTACTTCTGGGATATTCCTGAATGAATGTCACCTCTTTGGTAATCATAAGGAATGCAATCATACACAGTGAGTTTTTTCTATCCAGTTTTGAACAAATATGGGTTGAAAGAAGAGTGGTAGCAGTTACCAAGAAAAGCATTTATTTTGTTATAATTCAGTGCACTTGCCCTCAAATATATTACATACTACACCCTGGAATGGTACGTTTTTACCTAAGGGGCCTATTTATTTCCACTTGTAAAATATATATACAAATACATTTATTTTCTTCTCTGCTAAATCACTGGAAATGACCAACTTCTCATCTAGCAGAATTCAAAGGCATGGATGGAGACCAGAGGGAAAAAACTACACAGTAGCATCATATGTGAAAAGTAAACTTCTAAGAGGAATGTGCAATTCTGAAGTAAAAAAAATCCAGTGAAGCGTTATCTGTGAGGGAAATAGAGGAAAATAGCTGAATACTTAGAGAAAGTGCATTTTTTTTAAAGTATAGGTTGGAGTCCAGGGTGTTTGTATGGTTTTTATTCTAGGACAAATAAATAATTGCCTATGAAGACAGAGCTAAGATGCATGAACAGACACAACAGAAGATTCAAACAGCAACAAAATAGTTCTCACACTAAGTGGAAGGCTGCAGAGAACTTAAATGTTTTTGTGTTAAGGGAACCTACTGAGTGTGCAATAAACAGGGGCATTTACCCTACAGGCTCCTCTCCCCTTTACACCTTCTGCCTCCAGTTACCACAGTTTCTACATCTTCAATAGCATTTGTGCCTCTAACAATGATTTGCTGTAGATTACTTGAAGATGCTGAATACCCATGCAAGCTTTTTCAAGGGCTAAAGACTTTAAAGAATCATGAGACTGGATTATGTGCATAAAAATATGATACAGTATTATCTACAGTATTATCTACAGTCATAGAGGTAGACTGCTGCTCTAGCAATACATCCAGAATCACAGCAAAAACGACTCCATCCCAACCTGTGACACCTGGCTCCAGAGCTCCTGCACAGCTCAGTAACTCACAAACAAGCAGGTAAAGGGTGTGTTTCAATGACACCTCTTAAGCAGCTCCCATACATTTATGTGGCTACTTCTTAGATTGCTTCCATCATATCCTGATTTTTTTTTAGAGCACTTCATTCATTCATTAATCCTCATGAAAGAAAGCTGAAGAAAATAAAATGTAGACCAACTTATTCTCAGAGTCTGATCATATCCTGTTTTTACTGTAATGCTGTGGGTAAAAAAAAATCCTGCAAACACTAAAGCACACTGTGTGATGGTTTTCCTGTAACAGGATACAACGCCAACTAAGCGCGGGAGCTCCTTACCTGTGCTGAATTATGTGTGAGCATTAACGTTTAGAATAATCAGACTCTGAGAATAAGTTGGTCTACGTTTTATTTTCTTCAGCTTTCTTTCATGAGGATTAATGAATGAATGGTCATAAAGTGCTCTAAAATCCTAGGAAAGCACTCTAAGAGCACACACTTACTTAACTATTGTGAGCAAAGGATAATGGTTAATGCTTACCTGGAATTTTTCTCTACCTATAGATAGATGAGTCATTGTCACAGAAAATGTAACAGTTTCAACTGAGAAACAGAAAAATATTAGACTCTAAAGCAAATACTTGATGACTGACAAGGAAAAGTATCTTCATGGTAATGAGCTGAGTAAAACTCTTTGCCCAGGCTAATCCTCAGACACACTTCTGCAAACCTGGTTTGTTTTCCACAAGGCTTTACAGGAACAATCCCCACCCCCTCTGCCCCAACATCACCCAGACATAAAAATGGCAAATACAAGTAACTATCTGCATCACTGAGCTCTACAACGGCATTTACAAATCTGAGTTTTCCCACTTCTGCAGACATGAAGTATTTCCCAGGCAGGTCTATGCGCTAAACTGGTGTAAGGTACAGATTGCAACTTTGTCTCTCTGCTTTTAAACAAAGACTGCTTTTTTTTTTCCCCTCCACACTACTGTTTTCACTGACTGCACGCCTGACCTTGTTCAAAACTGACCTTATAAACTGGCGATGCTGCAGATGCACACGCCTGTGTACTGAAGTGCCTGTTTCCCATCTGAAGAGCTATAAGCACATCCTGCACATACAGAGCTTGAGATATTAACATATATATACATGTACACACTGTGATTTTTTTTTTTTTAGGTGGAATGAAAGTGTTGTAAACCAAAGCATCTGAAAACATTAAGGGCCAAAACCCAATTCTTCTCTATAAAAAGTGAAGTATTTTACAATAACAAACACATACCAGCGAATCGGTGCATAATTTAATGACATTTAGCTCCATGATTTAGATGTTCCCCCGTCTGCCAGGGTTTAGCCTTTTCTTAATGTCTGAAAACTGAATGATAGTTTATGAAATCTAGGAATTTGCCACAATTTCTGCAGTGAACAGTTACAAGTCTCATTTGGAGTCCTTAGAATTCCTTCCACCGTATCTCTCATCCACCCGCAGAGACAAACCACACAGCAGCTACACTGAGATGGAAATACTCAGCCAGGTGTTAATTAACAGCACAGGCCCAATTAACAGGTGCCAACGAGTACAGAAACACAACTCTGTTCTGGCCAATTCCGTGCCAGCTGCCGCCACGCAACACCCAGCTGGGGCCCGGCCTGGGGCACCCGCACGTGGGACGAGTCCCCCCAGTGCTGCCCTCGAGGGTAAGGGATCGGGAAACACAGGCTGCAGGCGCAGGGCAGCGGGGGGCCGTGGCGAGGTACCACCAGCCTCCTCCGCCAAGCCCCTCGACACCTCCTCCAGCGCCCTCCCCATGTCGGAGCGGGGAAGATGGCGCCCGCAGCGCCGCGGACGCCCGTGGCCGCTCAGCGCCCTTCCCTCCAGCGGGCGGCAGCGGGACGCGGCTCCCGACGGGGCGGCGAGGGAGAGCCCTCTCCGTGCAGGGGTGCTGTGGCCTGACTGGCAGCGCCGGCTGCCTATCGGCGCGGCTATTGCATCATCCCGGCGGCCGGCGCCGTGGCGATTGGCGAGGGGGCGGGCGGAGCGGGAGGTGTCGCAATCGCCGCTCTCCTGCGCGCCGCACGTTAAGGAAGGAGGCTCGGGCCCGGCCTGGCCCCTCCCGCCGCCTCCGCCACCGCCCGCTCGCGCCGCCATAGGTAAGCGCGGCCGTGCGGGGGGCGGCGGGCCGGGGCGCTGGGGTGGGGGGGGCCTGGGGGCCGCGTCGGGCCGGGCTGGCCCGCGGCCGTCTCCCTCCCTCCCGCCTCCCGCCGTGTCGCAGGGGCGCGCATGATGCAATCGGCGGGCGGCCCCGGCTCCCCTCCCCTTCCCTTTCCTCCCCCGGTGAAGTCACGGCTTGGCAGCGCCGGGCACCCCTGCGCCCCGTGCGGCGGGGGAGGAGGAGCAGGAGCGGGAGCGGGAGCGGGGACAGGCGGCCCCCTGGGAGGGCGGCGGCGCCGCCGCCACGGGCCCGCGGGAGAGGGGAGGAGCGGGCCCGGTGCCCGCGGTGGGTCCGGCCCGGGACAGCGGGGCCGGCCCGAAGCGGCCCCATGCGTTTGACAGCGGGGCCGCTCCGTCGTCGCAGCTGTTGCCGAGTGCGCCCGGCCTGGGGGAAGGTCAGCGAGTGGCCGCCGGTGCCGACAGAACGCCGCGTTGTAAGGACGGGGACGCTGTAAGGGCGCTCAGTGGAGTTCTGAATGCCTTGACAAATCGCTGTGGTTCCCAGCAGAGTTTTACAGGTCGAGGCACAACTTTCAGAGCAGATCTAGCACAACGCCTGGTGTCGGTCTTAGCTCTGACATCTGGTGGGAAGTAGCAGTCATTAAAACAAGGCGGTACAACCCTCAGCAATAGTGGTTGTAATGCCTCTTCAGAAAGCATACAAATCTGTAATTTTAAAAACTTCTGGATTTAAGACATTAGTTCATCTTTAGGAATAGCTGCCCTCATTACAACTCAGGATCACATCTATACCGCCTTGCCTCCTGGTACCTGGAATTGTTTGTGGTTCTGTCATCGATGCTGCCAACCTGCAATTAAAATGCATAGTTCAGATGTTCTGAGCACATTTTTTTAAGGATGCAGGAGTGTATTTTTCTCTTAAGCTGTATGGACAAAAAAACTCCAAGAAAAATACGGGAAGGCGGCTTTGTCAGTTACGGCAGCAGATGGTAGATTTCAACTACCCAGAGTCTCAAAGTTGTGTAGCCTTCAGTATGCGAGAGTTACCATCAGCTCTTACTAACTTGCCCGTGAGAGTGGGCAGAAAACCACACAGGAGTGGGTCCATCCAGTGTTGAGCCAGTATGGCTGGAGCTTTGTGCTGTTCTTTGTACAGGGTTATCTGGATTTAAAGTTAGATCCTGCTGGAGTATTCCTGCTGGAGTGGGAGACAAAGGAGGCCATCTATTGCTGTGCAGATTGGGACTGATTTTGCATTAGACAAGGCATCTAAGTGACTGTGCAATAAATAAATCTGACTTAAGATCAGAATCAACACAGTCACATCTCAGAAAAGAAGCAGAGAGAAGCATTTTGTGTTTTTTTTTCCTTTTTCTGCCAAGTAAAAAAACCCCAACCTGATCTAAGTAACAGGTTTTGTTACTTAAATCTTTTGCTTTTAACCAAAACAAACAGAAGTTTTCTGGGTTTGTGTTTGTTTGTTTTGTTTTTTTTTTTTTTTTTTTTTTTGTGAAAGCAAAATAAAGGCCTTGATTTGCTTGGGAGATTCTGTGGTCACTGAGGAGTGCTGTCAGACAGTAAGAAACACTTACCTGCCTGAGAAAACACTTCTGAGTTACCAGCTATTATGTAGGCTGCAGTGGGTGGCCAGTTGGTGGCCCAAGGAGAAAACAAGGCAGTTCTAACTGGCCACTGGAAACACTACCATGTGCTGGGTGGAACCAGCCTGGGGCTGTTGCTGAGCTTTAGCTGATGAGCAGCTTTATGGGAACAAGATGCTGGGAGACTCAGTGGCTTTCCAAGCAGCTGCCTCCTGCTGTGCTGGGGCTGTTGTCCATTTACAGGAAACCAACCTGTGTGTGGGAGAGGAGCAGAGCAGCTGTGATAGTGTGACGGTGTCTGAGAAATGGAACTCTTGAGACCCATCTGCCTCCCTGCCCTCATGACACCTGTGTCCTTTACCCAACCCTTTGTGAGAGCCCCCTTCATATGTCTTATACCTGCTGTTTTTAAATCTCCTTGCAGTATTCCTTGAAGGATGCCACATAGAATATCCTGGATAGCAGCAGGTGCTTCCTTCTTGTCATTCTGTTGAAGAACTGACAGTTGATAATAGGGATCCAGCCTCCAAATAAGCAGGGGGAAAAAACAGTTCCAGGCCTCCCTCAGCTGTTACCACTCCTGGGTTATCTGTGATACAGTGCAGTTAGTGCTGCTTGCTTTGCATAAATGTTAGTTGGAACAGGACAGGTATCCATGTGTCATCTCTCCCAGGTAAGAGTTCTGATCGTCAAGCTAGATAAGAGTGTGTCTCACTTATTAGATGGTTACTTGATACAATATGGATCAGGTCCAGTGGGAAAGAATCAAGGGACATCTGTTCTAGCAGGGCTGGAATGCTTGCTTGAGAGATGTGACACTGGTTCATCTTCTCTGCTCGTACCTGTGTACTGCCCAACTGAAATACTCCATTAAAATTTGATTTAATGGAACAAATAATTTCCCCTTTGAATTACAGGGGAATATGATAGAGATCTGAAGGGACCGTTAAAGCAATATTAAAGATTTCAGTAGTGTAGAGAGAAACAGCACATGGAACCTAGCGATGTGAAGAAACTTGTCGCGCATGGGGTGGGGTGCCTTTGGGGGCAGGATCCTCCCCTTCCGCTGTAGTATCTCATGAAGCACATGAAACAGATCATGAAAATGGTATGGGTTCCTTAGCTGGGCTGTCCAGATGAAGTTACCAAGCACTGTAATCTGTTGAAATGGACAGGAGAGTATACTGTCACTTTGAGAATCAGATGCTAAAAATCAGTGGAAAAATTCAGCTGTCATAGGCAGTCTAACAGAGCTATCTATATACTCTCTGAGGACTACAGAAATCCTGTATTTAAAGCTGAGATGAAGCCAGTATATGCTTCAAGAAGAACATACACTTGCATTTTGACTAACAATATCTATGCAATCACCCATGCACAGCTACTACAACTGGCCTTGCCAGTCTGGTATTTGCGCAGTGACATCTTGTTAGCTGTATATTCAGTTTAATTGCTGAATCAAATTGTTAATTTGATCAGAATCTAAGACTTTATGTAGTTTTCAAAAGCTGCTTTAAGAGTTGAAATCAGGAAAATACTAAATACAAAGGTTAGACAGGTATTTATATTTAGCTATGCAGATATCAAAAAGAGTTGATGGTCACTTTCTACTCTGAAATCCAAAAATGAAAAGATTTCCTGGTAGAAGCGATGTGGGCGTACTCATACGTCACTTGTTCAAAGCGAGAAGACTTTGCAGTGAGAGAATGTTAGTTTTGAATAATATTCAAGCCAAACTTGCTAGGCTTTTCTGTGAATTTTACTGAATTACACAGCAGCTGCCTCTTGTTCTGGCTCCCTTAGTACAAACAAAAATTTGAAATTTATCTAGACAGAATTTTAACCTTTTTAATGATACCATAGGAGAAGGTAAACCAGCAGCTCGGACTGCTGAGAGAAACAAACAAGACCAGTAAACAGATGATGAACTTGAACCTGTGAGTTTAGAAAGACCAGTGACACACAGCAGTTTTGTTTACAAACACCTCACCATTTCCATTCATCAGGTAGACACAGGAGTGCAGTCATCTGTCTCTTGTGCTGTTACTGATGAAAGGCATAATCCCCGGATTGGATGCTGCTGTTAACATTGCTCACCACTAACTTCAACTGCCTGCTGTCCCAGCAGGTCCTCTTGAGGATGGGCAAGGAGGATGTTGAACACTAGTCATGTGATACTGCATGTGTGTGACAGAGCAGAGAGCTGCACTGCTGCAGTGGAATCCGATCTTGGAGTAGGATTGTTTCATACCAGTTAGATACTTTTCTTTAACATGATAAGAAACCAGCACTTGTTTGACTCATCACTGGAGCCATAGGTAGATAGATGTTTCAGGAATTTAGAAGAACCTTGTTGCCCTTCCCCTTTTCTCTCACAGACTTCTCTCCTAGGCATTTAGGAGGTCATCCTGTGAGATGGGAAGTGAAGGGGAGCAGCTGTTGGCCTTGCCAGGGCCATGTCCTGGCAGCAGCTGTGCTGGAGTCCTCCTTGTGCCACCAGTAGGGTCAGAAGCAGGCTGACTGCAGCAGCGGGAGAATGTGAGACAGGTGAGAGGGTGTCCCGCTTGTCAGGCCTGTTTGCTGGAAAGAAGAGTGAGCAAAAACTGGTGCAGGAGCTACAGCAGGGGAATATATTTTGTTGACAAGTCAGCTGCGGCTGCTGTCTTCCTATGGGTGGCAACAGTCCTCTGGCTTTGCAGTGTAGTGATTCTCACATTGCCATCACCCTATATTTCAGTGCCACTGGCTCGTTACAGTACTGTTAACAAGTTTAGCTTGTCTTACCTTGCTTGTGGTAAAGGGGATCCTTTAATGTCACTCAGTCACAGCCTTCACAGCACACTACCTTTTTGCATAGAGTGTTTTTTTCTACTTGGTAAGATCTTAAAACAGTCATCGATGTGGACATCATCTTCAGGAGCAAGTGCTGTTAAGATGCTCGAGGGAAGGTGGACAGTCTGAGCACCCTCACTCCAGAGAAAAGAGACCAGGGAGGAATCTGTCTGTGCATACACCCAGAGGGATGGTCTGAAGAGGACAAAGATCAAGTAGTCCTGTTGGTCAAGAGTCAGGCTGTTAATAGGTTTAAACTGCAGAAGGAAAACTCCAGTCTGAAAATTAAGAAAATTATATAACTGGAGGAAAAGTTAGACAGTGGAACCTGTTGCCAAGACAGAGGTTGTGAAACTGGAGATATTCAAGGCTAGGCTAGACACCCATCCGTCAGGGATGGCTTTGGAATAACTGAGTAAAGCCAGTGAACAATACAAACAGCTTGACTAGATGACCCAGTAACAGTCCTTTCCAATCCAAATACATTCGAGAGGTTTCTGAAATGCAGTTGGCAGCTTGTCCACTTCCAGCACAGTTGTGATGTGTTATTGCCAGATGTACCATCAGTCCCTTATGCTACAAGCTAGTGATGTATAAGGTTGTAGCTGAAGCCAGCACCTTTAATAGCTTTTTTTTTGTGGTTGTTGTTCCTACTAGGTTCATCTTGCCCGTAATCCATGTGAAGACCTGTTGGAAACACCTTCTAGAAACATAATCATATTCAGTCTCCTAATAATTCTGTTGTGTCCAAGAAGAGCCTGTCCAAATGAGCAAGACATCCCAACAGAACACCAGTACAGATGCGAATGGAGTAAGTGTGATTCACACCCAAGCACACACCAGTGGTTTGCAGCAGGTTCCCCAGCTGGTGCCTGTTAGTCCTGGTGGTGGAGGTAAAGCTGTGCCTCCGAGCAAACAGGGAAAGAAAAATTCCTTTGTGGACAGGAACAGTGATGAGTATCGTAAGCGCAGAGAGCGAAACAACATGGCAGTGAAAAAGAGCCGGTTAAAAAGCAAGCAGAAAGCACAAGACACGCTACAAAGGGTCAACCAGCTCAAAGAAGAAAATGAACGTTTAGAGGCAAAAATTAAGCTCCTGACCAAGGAGCTGAGCGTACTGAAAGACTTGTTCCTCGAGCACGCACACAGCCTTGCAGACAATGTGCAACCTGTTGGCACTGAAACCACCACAACAAATCCAGAAAACGATGGGCAGTAAACACTGTTGCAACATTATGAAATGAACTCTCGAGGTGCAGCTTGTCTGCAATGCCCATGCAGTAACCAAGCAAAAACTCCATTCTTTTACCTATCATTTTGTGGCGATTTTCTTCTTTTTAGGTTTAACACTGAAGGTTTGACACAATTAAACCAGAAACTGCTTATGGTATTCATTTTGAAGTAATTTTCTCCTCTAAAAGATGTATCTGATAAATGCAGATCTAAATTCATAGCCAACAAGGAGCTTAGTATTAGGGAAATAGCATTTTCACAGAAATGTTCACTTACCTTCTTATAGTTTGCATAATGGGAGGAATCCAGCAGGATGGTTCACTGTAGTATCAGGAACTCATAATTGGATAAAATGTCTTTTAAATACCTTTAAGTAAGTGTATTTAGGACCTTTGTTTTCCCCATTACATATTACAGAACTGCAAAGGCCGTGGAGGGTGTTTGGTTTCCTACGTGGTGGACAACTTTAAATCTGTAAAGCAAGTCCTATAAAGCACCACTTGGTCTTAACTGCCCTCTTATAGTTAATGGGGAGGGTGTGTAGTAATAGTGAGCTGAGACGCTGATGTTTTCTAGAAAAATAGCACTATATTATGATGATATATACAGGCAGTTGGCTTCTAAATGGCAAGTGGGTCTGAAGCATCATGTATAAGAGGTAAAGCAGCAGTGTAACAAAGCCTAATTCTAAGCCTGTGTTCACACTGCTCACACACTGACTGGGGCCTTATGAGAACAAGATTCTGGTTTTCACAAAATGTCAAAATGCTACCAGAAAACTGTGCTCTGCAAAATTGCATTCTTGCTGGGGTGCAGGTATTGGGAAGAACAAAATGTGTGGCTTGGATAAGAAATGAAAGGGGTAAGATAGCATCTGTTCAGCCAGAATGGATCACTGCTTGTTGACATTCATCTCCATTTTCATAGCTGCTCAGATTTACAACTAAAATCTTGTATTTGGAGTGGTTTTAAAACTAAACGGCCCTAGTTTGAAGAACTGATTCAGTGGAATTCCTATAGCCATCATACAGTTGTGTGAAGGAGTATCTTCAGTCTTGTTTTATTTTCATAAAAGTTTTTCTATAGCAACTTTTTTAATGCTAGTGCTAGGTCTTTGCCATGATCCATAATGCAGTGATATGTTCTATATTGAGGATCTGAAGAATACAGGTAAAGCAGGAACTTTGATGTAACCTTAATTTATTTTCATTTTAAAGTATTTCATTGATGGTATGGTTGTGTTACATTTAACCTGTGTGTCTGGCTAGTGGATTATTACACTGTCTTAATTTCCCTCCTACACTACCTTTTTCTAGAGATTATTTTGTAGGATGCTTGTTTGCCTTGTATCTGTACTTAGGAAGAGAATGTGGATATTATCTCCATAAAGATGCTGTTAGAAAACAAAACCTTGACAATTTTATTTTGAATTTAAACTTTTAATACATGTGGAAAACTTTTATGGATTGTTTGGCAGTCTTTTTACAAAGATACGTTTGTTTGTTTGTTGTTTCTAGCTGCAGCTTAAGTAGGTAGGGTTGAAATATCAGAAGCTAATAAAACCCTTTTGCTTCAAGTGCTGGCCTTATTTTTCCTGTCCCTTTTGTATTTTCCTCAAATGCAGAGGTGCCTACCTCAAGCAGCTATCATTGAGAAATCAGTGCAACAGACTCCCTTTCTGTCTTCCACACAGGTTTTTACTGAATGGAAAGAATCAAAACCTTGCTACACTTTTGGCTGAATTCCTGATTTAAAAACAATGCTAACAACACACCAAGAAAACAAAACCAAAAGAAATTTAAGACTGAAAATGTACTGCAATTAAAAGGGGGAGGAACAGAACACCAAAAACTACAAGGAAAAAGATGATGTGAAAAGCACCTTATTTTAACTGTCTGCCTACTCTGATGCAAAGGCCAGGAGCTTGTCAGTTGTCAGCTCTGTGAATTGGGATTACATGGCCTTGTTGACTGGCTGGTGTTGGATCTTCCCCTAATAACCACAACAGGGACTCCAAATGATTTCTTAAATATCTTTGAGTAGGAGTAATAATCTTTCTGATGCTCTGGTGGGTGCCTTCTCCACCTGTTACTCCTGACAGCTCTGATTCCACTTCCTTCTTGTCTAAAATAAAACCACTGAGTTAGTTGAAAAGTCATTTGTTTGCACAGTGGCATTTCTGGCTTGGCAGTCTCCACGCTTGCTTTGATTGCCTAGGGAAGCGTGTAGGCTGTGTGCCGCATATCACTTTAATATGTGAAGTCAGGAACCCAAGATTATAACAAATTATTACATTAAATCTGTACTCAGAGTTTGGTTGGAAGGAAAATGTCAGTCTATTATTCTAAGCTCCGCCTGCCAAAAAGGAGAGATTTAGATTAGCTATTAGGAAGAAATTCCTTGCTCTGAACGTGGTAAAACACTGGCACAAGTTGGCCAAAGAAGCTGTGGCTGCCCCATCCCTGGCAGTGTTCAAGGCCAGGTTGGGCACAGGCGCTTGGAGTAACCTGGTCTGGTGGAAGGTGTCCCTGACTGTAGGAGGGGGTTGGAACTAGATGAGCTATAAGGTCCTTTCCAACCCAAACCAGTCTATGAGACCAGTCTGTCTCAGACCTCTGAGAGGCAAAGGCAGAGGTGAGGCTTTCCAGCTCTGCCCCAGGGTGGAGCAGCCCAGGCTGTGTGACAGCAAAATGCCACTGCAAAACACAGAACACCCATGGCAGGTGACTTGGATGACTCCTTCCTAAAAACAAGAAAATTGCATCTACACAAGAAAATTTCATAGTAGGCCTATAAAAGTTCAGGTTTTCCTTTTTGACACATTTGTCTTAACAGCTATAGTCTGTGACAGAATACAGTGCTTGTCACTAGAAGAAGGAGCACAATACATTTTACCAGGCAACATTCCCATTTTTTTGCTACTCTAGACTCCACCAGCACTAGGAGGATCTACCACTTTAATTATACCCTGCAGATAAATCCCAAGTGCATCCAACCCCAGGGAGCTGACACAGTTTAAACAGACGGGTTCAGGAGCACTCAGCCCTTTCTAAACACAGCAACTTGCTCAACGTAACACACTGTTATTCTGGTGCCACTTTGAGTCTGTTTGCACCAAGGGGAAAAGCATTTGGGAAAACATAGCTAACAAACAGCCTAAAATATCCTAATGTAGTCAAAAAGAAAGTTTGCCACAACCTGTATTTCTCCCCCCCCCCCCCCCCCCCCCCCCCCCAATACGGTTAAAGTGTATTAAATACCACTTTGTCATTATTAAAAGGTTTAATTCCCTGCATCACAATCACACACACAATTTAGAAAAAAGTTCTAATTCACTTTTTTCTTAACTGGATAAAAATTATCATAATTACAGAACAGACTTCTGGAAGGAAAGATGAAATTCATATTCACCAAGTTCACGGGCCTGATAATGAAGGAAAATGGGAGACAGTGCACCGTCCCAGCCCAAAACGCACCCATGTTTCGGGCAAGCAAACAACAGAGCGGCTGGTTGCGTGAGCAAGTGCTCTCCCCACAACTCACTCATGGCAGGGTTTGTTCGCTGGTACATGTTGAAGCAGAACCAGTTCTGCCTCCTGCAGCATCCCAGATTGCTCGACCTGTTCTGCAACAGCAGAGGCCAATATTTGCCAAGATAATCACAGGCAGGGAAAGGCCTATTAACTAGACTGGGGTTACAGCTTAGTTGAAACAATTCCAAAACTCCTTTTTTTTTTTTTCTTTTAAATCTCTGAGGTGTTACTTGGAAATTGAACCCAAGCAACAGCAGGTTTCAGAGTGCCCAAAGCAGTGAGTGATCCCATGGGTGTGTTCAGAGCAGGAAAACACTTGGAAGAGGGCTGAGGCCACGAGCACTGTCTTGCACTGGAAAAACCTCCCCAGTTTTAGGGACAGACAACTCTGAAGCAGTGCTAGTGTAGTTTCTATGTTTGTGAATCTGCAAAGCTATCAAAGCAAAGCCTGATGTCCTCTGCACAAGTACTACATTTCAGAGGCATGACACTTGATCACAGAAGGAAGCATTAGTGCAGTTGCAAATATGAGCTACAGATCCCACACCCTCCCTTCTTGCCCCTTCTCCTTCACAATCAAGACCTCCTGCACTTACCTCTTACAAACCAGTGCCCAGCAACCTTTAAAAAAATGTAAATGGACTCATTTGTTAATAAAGTGACATGTGAGCAACAGAACTGCAACACCGAGGTAATCAAGTCAACCTTCACAATGGGAAAACTCTCATCGGGCAAGTGGTATGACCCTGAAAGCCCCCGACATCCTGTTGTGATTTCAGTCCCCCCTTGCATGGCAGACAGACATTCTGAAGCAGCTTTGCACTCAAACTGGGCAACAGAGCCTGAAGACCAAACAGTAGTCTGATGTGTTCATAAAGTGACCAAGATTATTTTTATGTAGTTACAGCAACTAGTGCTATTTTATGATGCAAGAAATGTATTTATTCTCCTGCAGGCTGATGAACACCTACAGTAAAGAAAGGTCCCTTTGGGTAATTTAAACCTTGCATGAATGGAAATTTAAGTTATGATCTTTATTACTATATTTGTGGTGTATCCAAATAAAGCTGACGTGATTTCATTGTGAGCGGCTAACACTGGATAGTTAAAAATACCATTCTGCACAGCATATGCTGATGAGTGACCATGAGCCCTGCAGCAAAGATTCTCCCTTCTTGTTATTTCTAAGGCTTGTTTTCAATACTACAGCAATCAACATTTTTAAGGAACAAACAGATGGACAAATCTAATAAGCATTGGGCTGTGTGTTAAGGATCAGTATGCCCACTACCCAGAGCAGACAGATCTAGCTAATGACGGGTCAAAGTTTCCAGAGCACAAATTGGTAGAAAGGTCAGATAAAGAAGCAGGAACTGGAGCAGAAGAGCATAATGATCACGAAGTTGTGAGCATAGATGATGCCAAGGGTAATTTTAATAAAAATTTGATTCTGTGTACTCCATTGACACTGAAACAAGATCTGTAAGAAAAATGTGTCATGTTCACTGAGAACAGCTGTTTTTTCTTCTATGATTTTCACAGTACCTGGGATGAAGTTCAAAAAAGGACTTAGATTGTTACAACTGCTGACAGCATTCAGATAATTAGAGTCCAAATCACCGAAATTCAGATTTAATCGCAA
Source organism: Pezoporus occidentalis (assembly GCF_034315485.1). Lineage (NCBI taxonomy): Eukaryota > Metazoa > Chordata > Aves > Psittaciformes > Psittacidae > Pezoporus > Pezoporus occidentalis. Next base: position 3,216,300 of record NW_026916253.1, read on the forward strand.
GATATGGCTGAGATGGGATCTGACAGAAATATAAGTCCCACTGTTAATGCAGTAGGGTTATTCAGGTGGTACTTGGCAATGTAAACTGCTGATGGGAAGCAGCAGTATTTGAGTTACTTGGATATCAAGTGCTGAAGCCTTCTACCTTCATTTTTAATGAATGGATCATTCCAGCTAATAGCCTGCCTACCTCTCTTGCTATTAAGAATTTGGTGTGTTTTACTGTATATGCTGCAGCATTAAATCAGAATGATGAGTGATTAGCTTAGACAGTAACTATCATCCTCAAGTTTACTGCTTTTGGTTGGAGAGGCACTCAAATGACTTGGCACTACTTTGGCCTTCTGCCATGAAAGCCTCTATTTCTTCAATAGTACGTGGGACACAGGTTAGCAGCTCCATTCCACTGGCTGTCACTGCAATGTCATCCTCGATCCGGACCTGTTACAGAGAACACACAGTTACCAAGGTGTTCCAGCTGGGGAAAAGAAGCAGATCAGGCACCAGTGAGAGCACAAGGCAAGTTTCAGCCGGTGGATGCAACAGCAGGCAGAGCAATACTGGAATTGTCCATCACCACCAGCACCTCTGGCACAGAGCATCCAATCCCCCTTGGGCCATTGGCTCCTGCCATCCTCCTGGAATCACACAAGCTCCACGGTGACCCCCAGCAGAGCACCCGCACCAGAGATGACAGCCCTGCAGGTGACTCAGGTGGTGCCTCTGCTATGTTGGGTGCACCAGGAACAGGCTGAGTGAGATGCTGCACCAGTGAGCTCATGGTGCCTAATTACATAGGGCCAGTAATTCCAACCCCCTGACACTGGGAGCAGCAAAAGGAACATTCTCCCCTAAACTTGCCTCCAACCTTGCTAGTGCATGGCTTGCAAGGGACAGGCTCAACAGCAGCACCTCCTGATGCCAAAGTGCCTGTTCTCGAAGCAGTCCTGCTGCTGAGCTGCAGTATGTGTTCTTTGCACTTTAACATCACATTCTCTTGTCTCTAAACACAATAAACTTTCAAAGAAGGAACTGCAACATGAAATATCTTGCAGCTGATATTCGAAACAGTGAATTCTGAGCTGACATGAAAGTCCTAAGCATGTCAGACATTCCTTTTAAAATACAATCACTACATTTGAACTCATGCAAGGAAAAAGCAGATCCTCTCAGCTTTCCAGCTCTTGTTCTGTTAAAATGAAAAGTATGCTCCATTTCTGTTTGACTCTAATCTCTTCTTACCAGTAAATATGCCTACACAGTCATTTCCCATTATCTTATCAGAAAAATGTTAGTAAGTCACTAAGCTGCAATAAAAGCAATTTTAGCAAGGTGTAAATCCAAGAGAACACAAACTCTGGGTACTCCCACCTTACAGTTGCTTTAATTGTTTCTGACCTCTTGACATTTTCAACTAAAAATAAAGCTGGTTAACATTTGTACTTCTGATTGCAAAATAATCCATTTGTTCAAACAAAATGAGTCATCCAGTCCTTATTAATCTGTTTAATGATGTCTTTGCCAGATTGTTTCTTTTACTTGGTATCAAGTTAAGGGTATTATAAAGCAGAATTAAATAAACAAACTCCACTGAGTTTGCACATTTGATTTGGACAGCTGTAAATTTGAAAGCTGCAAGGCTCTTTACACTTCGTGTGCCTGAAAGGCTGGTGCCTTGCTGCAGAAGAGGAAATCAGCAACACATTGTATGATTTTATGCACTTGAACAGATTTTACCAGGGTGCGTTTTTTGAGTCATTGCTTAATATTTGGCCAACTTAGGAAAAAATAACCTAAGGATTCAGCAAGATGGTCACATCGCATCTAAAAGTGAACTATGCTCTCTGCCTCACAACAGCCCCAGCATCTGGCCTGCCAGGTCTTGAGCCTAGGCACAGCCTGCCAAGAACCAGATGGTACGAGGCGAGCCCTGCAAAAGTACCAGAATCCAGGGGACAGATCTGGTATCATGGTAAAAGCCAAAGCATTATGTTGGGAAGCATACCAGTGTAAACGGAGCTGGGCACTGTGTTGATGTGGAAAGTAATAATGTTAGTGCAAATGTAAGTCTGAAAGCAGAGGGAAGGCCAGCCAGACCTAGAGCTGACTGCCTAAGGAGAGAGCCTCTTCCGAAGAACTGGCTTCACAAACCTTCACCTGCTTGAGCTCTACCTCTTTAGTGTATTTGCTAGAGAATTGCACAGTTCTATGAAAATAGAATTGCACAGTTTATCTGCTTGCCAGGTAAGATTAGCAAAAGAATTAAAAAAATGTTGGTGTTTTCTAGTTCAGTGTTTCATGCCTTCACCGATACCTCAGCACTCTTTGAAAAGACTTGAAAGCACAGCAGATGAAAGCCAGACTAAAGGGGAGGAGGAAAAACAAGTGGGATGAGGTCTTTGTCACTGCTGCATGCTATTCAAATCACAAGAGAAAATCAGTAAGGAAAAGGTGGTGAAAAAATGGAGATAGAATGATGAAAGAAGCCAGAGGAATGAAGATACAGTGAGGTGAGACAAGATTGACAAATAAAGGATAAAGAGCCATGGGGCTGGCTGGAGAGTCCAGGAAGGGAGATCCTGGTGGAGGTGAGAAGCCAGACACCCTAATGAGGAAAGTGCAGGGGTGCTTGCGCCATCTAAGGCAGGGAACTGAGAATTATCAAACGGGAGATGATGGGGAAACCCATCAGTCTGGAGTGCCACACACAGCAACCCACTGTTTAGGAGAAATACTTTTACTAGGTTTTATAATCATAGTCATAGAATTATAAAATGGTTTGGGTTGGAAAGGACCTTAAAATCATATAGTTCCAACCCCCCTGCCATGGGCAGGGATGCTTCACCCTAGACTATGTTGCCCAAGGCTCTGTCCAACCTGGCCTTGAACACTGCCAGGGATGGAGCATTTATCACTTCCTTAGGCACCCTGTTCCAGTGCCTCACCACCCTCACAGTAAAGAACTTCTTCCTTATATCTAATCTAAACTTCCCCTGCTTCAGTTTAAACCCATTTCCCCTTGTCCTATTGCTACAGTCCATAATGAAGAGTCCCTCTCTGGCATCCTTATAGGTCCCTTTTCTCCATGCAGTCTTCTCCAAATCAATGTACAGATGGTGAATTGTTGTGAAAAGTGGGAGAGCCAGCACTGTTGCATCAGCCTGCTCACCATCAGCAACTCCAAATGGTCTGTGGGACATAGCTGGGACATAGCCCCACTGCTCCCTTGGGGCCTCACTCATCATCATTCCTAGGAAAGCTCCAGCTCCTTCTCCATGATCTAACTATTTCTCTGCTTGGATGAATCTCACTTGAAATGGGTGCTTGCTATTATGGAGAAGACAGACTTACCACTCTCAGTGGTATTTTTCCTGCACCTAAAATCAAAACAAATGCAAGAGGAACACAGGTTCTCAAGGGGAAGGAAATTTTTGCATTTGCTCTTTTCCTTCACACCCTCCATATTTAACCCTGAGCTTAAACTCAGCAGCAGCAAGAAGCAGCTTCAGAGGACCTGCAAAACCTTCCCTACAGGAGAGCCCAGCATTTGGTCTTGTCTTCTGTCCAAATGGACAAAAGATGCTGGATCTGCCTGGCAAGGCTCACTGGCTTGGGACTGCTTTTCCCAGTAGGGGACAGTGGTTATGAAACTTGCTCTCAGAGCTGTCCCTGTTTGCAGGCTCTTTATTCAATAGTGCTGCTTGTTTCAGGGCTACAGAGCAGTTTGGAATCAGACACAGCTTAAACGAACAGAAAACCGAGGTGGGAGGGTTGCTGAACCCGCAGCTTTCAGGGTGCTCTGCAAATACCCCAAGCGAGGCTTTGCATTTTTGGTGTGAAATGGCATCCTTCAAAAAGCACTCCTGCAAAGGTGAAGTGGCCAGGACTGACAGGACTGTCTCTAAAATACCTTTTCTTATCAAGGGTAATGGCACGATCTGTCTAGATAGACCTGACTGCACAACTGCCTAATGCCAGGCACAAACCATCATGTGGCTCAACACAATGGACCCAATTCTATCCTAAAGCAGCGCTGTGTGGCCATAGCCTAGCACAGCACAGGAGTTAAAACACCAGGGCTGCTGTCAGCTATATACATAGCCTCGCACTTTGTCCTGACTTACTGATACAGTCATGCTCCCCAGAGCCTCCTGTGTTATCTTCCAAGAGAAGGGGGTTGTAGCACTCATTCATTTCTTCTGGATGATGATTTATATATAAAAGGTTTTTGAGAATCAAGAAACAATTTTGGCCAATTAAACAGTCCAGATTTGCAGATGACAGATCCCAGATGTGATTAAAAAAGACCACTGGTGGCATGTCTCCTTTTTTGTGAATCTATTGAGCATTTGTTTGATTATGACTGTGGAAAGCAGAAATACTATTGCTGCAAGATCTCAGACCAGGAGAATTGCCTGGGAAATGATGACAGGACATGGGCCACACATGCTACCCCACGAAGTAAATTAGTACACATGCTTTTTTCATCCAAAGGATCCACATGTTTGTTTTTAAAGCTGGTATCCTAAAGAGGCAGATGCATGGAACCAAGAGGGCTTATTTCGACTCAGCCACTAACTCACCAATAATTTTTAATAGAGCAAACTTTGCATAAACAGAGCTTGACTTCTGTATTTCAGGGGGACAGTTAGCCACAGAGCTGCCTTTATGTCACACACAGGGACAGGCAGGTACCTTGCAGGGTTGGAGAAGGTACTGCTACCATGTTACGCAAAGCAGCAACACCAAGATATTTTCTATAGAGGCTAATAGGCTCTGTGCTACAGTGACTCTATCTCATCCCATGCTGCTAGTCTTCCTCTTCTTATTCGCAAGCAAGACCGCATGTCATGCACATTTTATTTTAAAGGTCCACATATAAACATTTTATAAAAGAGGACCAAGATTACTAGGGTGAGGCCATGCATTTTATTAGATCAACTGATATGTCTGGAAAAAGCAGCTTCAGGCACACAATCCCTTCATCCACGCTCAAAAAGAAGCGATAACCTACAAGCTAAATACAGGTTAGAAACAACTGCTCTTACTTTAACCTTATTATGTTAACTAGAAAACTTAAGAGAAAAGGGTTAAAGAAGGTTTATAAGCAACTAGTCGCTGGTTTTGGGTTGCCTGCAACTATCGCTGCTCTTACAAGGACTTTAAAGAAAGATACATATTTTATAATGAAACGACTTTTCTATGAAAATTTCTCCAAAAATGCTGTGTAGCATTATTACTGCTGCATAATATGAAATATTGAAAAAGATGAGCATAATGTTTATTGTGTAGTAAACTATTTAATTCCACAACACACATTCACAACAAACCCAGAAGCAGAGCTCAGACTTCTGAAAAATCAAAATCAGGACAGACACAGCTGCAAGCCTCTGTGAACCAAAGGTAGCAGTAATTAAATACCCTGCTTTTTATTTGGTTTAACATTTGTTCCTGAGTACGTGAAATACTATTGTTTTGAAAAATATCATAATATTAGCAGATCTTCAAGGTCCTGTGCTTTGCAAATCTATTTAACTTTTAAATGAGAAAAATCTGCAAATAAAAGTAATGTATTTTAACATTTAGCTGTCTTTCAGCATTTTCTCTAAGTTACATAGAGTTTTCACATATTAAGTTTAGTGCCAGTTCTAACAAATCCTAGGGAAAAATAAAGCCTGAACAGAGACTGAATATTTAAGGCCAAAAAGAGATTGAATGGTTTTACTGGGTCTTTGAGAAAATATCCCATGAATCAGTAATCAGCTTATGAAGAATGGAAATGTCAAACCGTAAAGGACAACATTTGGAGTCAGTCTTTCCCCTTCCCTGAGGAATCGTCTGCTTTTCTGAGTTGTATGTGCAACTGTCCACACATACCTCTATTTGCACATCTATGTTTATTTATGAAAGCAGCGCGGGCGAAGTCCAGGCAGAGCAGAGATACCCTGGGACAGGCACTGCGCCAGCATCTGATGGCAGCCCTTGCCCCACAGAATTTCTGACCTCAGTAAACTGGACCTTAGTTTTACAGATAGAGATCTGCAGTACATGTGACTGTGGCTTCCCAAAACTGGCCAAGGAAGCTTGTGCGGGACAGAACTCAATGGCTGTCAAGCAAAGACCTTAGGGCTTCAGACAGGGCCGCCCGTGCTCTCAGAAGCAGATCCCCTAACAAAATGTTTTCCTTCCCTCCGAAGGGATCTGTATTTGGCTCTTGTGCGCTACAAGCCCGAATCACAAGGTCCCTCAGCAGCAGTTACAGATGTCTGTGTCACAGGGATAATGGAAGGACAAGCTGCTGATGGACGCATTCTGAGCATGCACAGGAGCTGTGCCAGCACTGCCAGCACACACCTTGCATGCCAGCAGCAATATGGGACAGGTGAAGGAAAACCTTGTCTTTTCTTGCTCTTGCTGTTTTTACAATCTCTTTATGGTTAACACCAGGCAGCATGACTTACAATAAATGGCCACTGTCTTGCCCTTTTTGGCACAGCAAAAGACCTTCTCAATGCAGAGACTTGTCATAGTCAAGAAAATTATCCAAAGCTCCAAAAAGACATGAATTTGAGGTGAATTCATTAAAATCCACAAATTCCCTGTGTGGACAGTCTTGCTAAGAATTACAGGGGTATTACTCTGGTTAATGTAAGTTCATTTTTGAAGTGAATTAAAGTAAACCAAATTAAAAACATTTTAATTAGTGCTGAGCTCTGCTGAGGGAAATGGACTACTTATTTCCTTTTGCAGAACACATTTTTCTTTTAAACTTCAAGGAAGACTGGACTGGCTGTAGTGAGCTCTTCAACTACAACTGACACCAAGAGTAACCCCTGCAGTATTCGTATTTGTCAGTGAAAATACTGAGCTTCACATGATCTTTTTTGATCATATAGAAAGTTTCCTGACAGGCTTTTGAGAAAATACTTATTCTGCATAAACTAGAATGAACCAGCATGTAGATAACTGAGCATGCTACACAGCATGAATTGCATCTTTTATTTATGCAGAATCAAGTCAGAATTGTTAAGATGGAAAAAATAATTTTGATTGCATTATAATTCAGCTTCTGTGTAGAATCCAGAAATACTCAGATGTACTTCAGTCTCAGATTTTATTTCCATTCTTTTCCTGCACAAAAAAAAAGTGACAACATCTGGCTCAGGGTATGTGTTTATTATTATTTTTTTTCTCTCTAAATAAAATGTATTGTTCACAGGGGGATCAGAGATTTAGAATTTTGCTCAATCGTTTTTGGGCAGCTCCCCCTCTTAGCAAAGTTTGTTGGCTAGCTCTCCTTAGAAGTCATCATTACAGGAAGTTAAGCAAAAAAAAACAGGGAAGAAAGTTAGATTTGCTTGAAATCTCTGGAACAAAAGTGCCTGATCCAGCAAGTTATTACCAAGGTAGAGATCCTATGCTGTCACTCCTGTTCCACGCAAACACGTGCATGTCTGAAGCTCCAGAGCTGGAGTGGGCAATCATGGCAAGTCATGGAAAAATGCGGGCTTTGCTGAGCATTTCTAGAGAAAGATCACCAGGAACCAATTCAACTGCTCAAAAACTCCCACAGAGTGTTTACAAGGAAAGCAAAGATAACCTGTTCTTGTTGCGGTGTCAAGCTACACAAGTGCATCACAGTGTTCCCTTAAAATACGATTCAAGTGTGCGGTGCCATATATGACGTGCTCAGTCAGAAAATGCACAGTTAGCTGCCTTTCATGCACCAGTCTTTCTGCTGGCTGACTGGCAAGTCTTGATAAAGAAACAACAGAGAGACAGATAATGTCGCAAACCTCAGCAGTGAATTACATACCAGGGAGGGTAAAGTCCCACGTCTCTCGATAAGGCTGTGCACACATCAGATAGGGAGCCTCCACAGATGGCTGCCCAGGAGCCCGGCTGGCTTACACCACTGGTGATGGCACACACAACTTTTCTGTCGGACTTGGTGATTCAAAGCCAGCTCAGACCAAAAGCATTACAGTAATTACCCTCTCATGGCTGGTGTACAGTTATAAATTAGTCAATGGCAGCAGCAGACAATTACTAATGAATGATTTTTCATACCAGAGAATCACTGCCATTGCCAGTGATTGTTAGCTTTGTTGAGACTTGGCAGAAAAGTCATGAGGAGGACGGGGCACTGCAGCTGTCTGCTCTATCTTCTCTGTGCATGAATATGGAAGCCCGGATAACAATACGGTACTCTTCAAATGCTTGCTCCACTAAAATGAAAATCCACTGGAAGCCACTGCAACTGCTAAACTCTTTGCGAGGGCAGTGACTTTGAATGGGACATGTGCCCTGGAGAGCATGGAGAAACAAGGCCCCTCTACTTGCACAGCAACTGCCGGTGTGGGAATGATCACCCACATCACAGCTACCTCCCAGGGCAGCCAACCTTCATGCTGCTAACCAAGCCTGCAACACTACACACCTGGAGCATGGGTGCTCAATGAAGACCACCAACCATTCCTTTGAAAAACAGGGTAGGCTTTACATGCATAAGATTCTGGCATTAACCCAGTAAGAGCAATTATTGCTATTTTTCTGTATTGCCTCCTTGACTTACACAGCATCAGGGTCTTCTTGCCCTCAGAGGGAGCACCAAACTGGACTGCTGTAAAGGAAGCTAACTCTGGACCTCAGATCTCAGTCTCATATTTCATAACATGTACATATTTCACACGTTTGACAAAAAAACCCACCTGGCAAATCAGTGTCTAGTGCTGACAAGAGGGTATTTTGATCAATGGAAAAATATGGGTCTATTCCATATTTTTTATTAATTGGATATCACAAGTACAAAAACGCATTTAAAAATAACAACCCCTCCCATAGTTTGTCTGCAGGGTCAAATGGCCCAAGGTGCTTCTTCAGGAACAGCCCTATGTAAAATACATTACAACTTCCAAAAGATTTCTTCTCAAGTACATAATAAGGGTGAACAAACAGAAAACCAATTTCAGAAAAACATTTGGTTAACAATTACTCACCCCACCAAATCCTCTAAAACGCTGCAGGACATCGCTGTTGATGAAACAGGACTGTGCAGGATCACGGAGGGCTTGGTCCAAGAGGTGGTCTATGAAGTAGATGCCTGGCTCGATGGTCAGCACCATGCCCTGTTCAAGGCTGCGGGCGGTGCGCAGGCTCCTGAGCCCTGGCAGGTCAATGCGCTCCACACCCTGCGGAACAAACAGCGGTTCCAACAGACAGAAGGGCAATCTGTGGCTGACCTTTTATCAAGGCCCTCCTATGCTGACTGCTCCATCAGACTCCCAAAATACAAAAAATAATTAGGGAAACAGAGGACCGAAACTGTGCTATGTCGTTACCTCTCATCAGTCCCTCACTCAGCATTCACACAGAGCAATGACCAGCTTTCAGTTCAACACCTAAACTCTTTTCTGCACCACAGAAATCCTGGCTTTGGATATGCTTGGTATGGTTATTCTCTACCTTGGGAGAAGTACTTCGCCACGGAAAAAAGTAATTACTTGCACTATTTCTTTCTATACCTTCCCTTGCAACGTACAATACTCTAAGCAACGTGCAAATGTTAAAATTCAGCCCCCTCCACGTCATGGCTGAAATAGCTGAACTATGCAGCAGAGAACAGTTTCTCCAAGGATATGCAAATGCTTATTCTCACTGAATGTTATTAAAATTACACATTTATGATCTTGATTCAGGAGCAATGAGTCTGCACATGACCTCATAAAAGTAGCCCATTTAAAACTAAACTTTTGTCATATTCAGACTTTCAGGCAACATGGTGCTGACTGATATTATTAAAAACTAAGTCAAAACAAGTCCTGGCTAGCAAAACATGCTCTTCTTCCCAAAAGCTGGTAAAGTAAAATGATATATGGGGACGTGCTTAGTCAAGGAATTAGGAACACTGCAAAGACTAGTTCAGGATACTAATTTTCTTCCCCCGAATGTGCCAAGTATTGCAACATCGGAATAAATATATCTCAATCCCATTAGCTTTTTGAAAATTCTTTGCAACTGTAGCAAAACTTCATCAATAAAATCTCATGATGACCAGTAAACAGCTCACAGGCTCACTAGCTTGCAAATATGCACACATGCTTTGCTCACGACAACTTTTCCACTTCAGCCAGTAAGTCAGAGGTTAACAAGTCTGCAAGACCAAGGCATTATTCATCTGGTCTCCATGTAGCTTTCCCAAATCTTGCTTCTGGCCAAAGTCACGGTAATTTTCCTTGCCGGCTGAAGCTTTCAGCATCGCTTGCAGCATGTCTGGTATCACGAGAATGAAACCTCCCCTTCTCCAGGACAAGGCGCACTGCCAGCACTACCCTGTGTGCTGGGGCAGTATGTCCTGACACAGCTGTGCACCCAGGTTCCTGCCATAGCAATGCACGGGGCAGAGGGGAGGGAGGCAGAAGCATACCCTGCAGATAGCCACATTTTCATCTCACTGGATCATTCCCTCTTCAAAGCAGATACAGGCCCACAGTACTGTTTGCTTTTGAGCTCCACATTCACTTCAGGGAAAGCCTATTTCACAGAAATCCTGCTTGCAACAGACACTCAACAGTGTTAGCTTTATTCTCACTGATCACCCTAGTGATACTGGGGTTGCTTTTGCTTTTCCTTCTTCCTTTGCAGAGCTTATTCTGTTCCAATGCACAGCATTTTAGAGTAACCAAGATTTTTGGAGCTAACCAGCCAGGACATCAGCAGGTAGTTTTGCCCATTTTTCAGAGAAGCAGAGCATTTGCAGTTCTCAGTGCCCTCACAACCCTGCAAGTGTATCCTGACCATTTTCACTGTGTATTCAATGCATTTTATTTCATACGTTTAATTTCACAGAGCATTATATAAACACTAAAATAAAGCACAATTTTGTTTTACTAAGGCTAGGAAATAAGAATGCTCTGATATTAAGCAAGGCACTTTGCATTTATATTCTTATCAAAACCCAAAGAGAATCAATATATTTCTAAACTTGAAACAATAACTGCACTGAAATTGAGCCATTTTTCTTTCTGCTGCTGCCCCATGGGGTTTGGCATCTCACACATTCATTGTAATGTGTAAAGGAAATAAGGGCATCCAATCTTGTGGCTTAATCTCTCCATGAGCTGTAAACAATTAGATTAGTGTCTGGACCTTTTGGTGTCCTGCCAACTATCTATCGGCTGCTTTACAACAAACAACCCATATTTGGCTTTTAAGTACACTTCTCTTCAATTCTACTTCTAAATGCCTTTTCTGAGGCACTCAATCCAAGACAGATGCTAGAAAGATGAATGCACAGTGAGGAAAACAATGGCAAACATCCTCTGAAGGCAGCCCTGGCATGGCATCTGCATTTTTTTGCTTTTTCTTGAATAAAATGATGTTTAACATCCAGGTGTGACTACTGAGCCCCAATGCCCACTTTATTTACTTCTGTACAGCTGTTAAAGCAATAATAGGCATTTTGTCTGGATAGCTTACAGTCTGATTGTGCTTTTAGTACTGCCTCCAAAGAAGTCAACAGAAGTTCACAGCTCTGGACCAAGACCTGGGGATTCATGTTTGGAAACCTCCTACAGCAGTGCAGGCTCCCTGGGACATCAGCATTCAGGGAGGGCCCCTGAGTCACCTGAATTCTACTGCTCACACAAAGTAAAACTCTTAACTTCTCCACAAGCAATTTACAAACTGATACTCCCCCCTACTTTATCTCAACTCTGGGTTCTGTTGGCTCCTGGTTTTATCTCCAGGTATTTGGATTTTGCAGGCACTGAAGTCACTGTGTAAATGGAAGCAGCAATGTCTCTTCCACAAAAGCATCTCTAACAAGCCTTCGGTGAAAGGGTAATACTGCTCAGCTTTTCAAAAATGGTAAGCAGGACACCCATGGGTGGGCTTGCAGTGAGGAAGACCTACAGTCCCATTTAATAGAGGCTAGCAAGATGTTCACCAAGAGATGTGTGAAATGGATGGAGAGACAGGCTCTGGGCATTGCATGTATATGGCCATGCATACCCTGAGTGGAGGACAACCGCAGTCCAACTTACTGCAAGGCTGCAAGACAAAATGAGCTGGGACAGTGAACAAGCAGAACAGGAAAGTCAGAAGGTGACCAAGCAGCAGAGCAGCACTGGATTAAAAAGAACATCAGACAACGGCTTCAGTACCCCAAGTGACATGTGATCTCTGGGCACTCATGACCATCTCAGTAGCTACCATGGACATCAGGTCCATGAGCTGACAGTTCTCAGCTCTTAGTCCACTTTGACTGTTTAGGAAAACTAGGGCAAACTTCATGATTCTATTAATGACTGAAGCACCACAACCCCCAAACAGAAGATTACAGGTCTGAAACAAAGACACTGCCATTTTCTATCAAGTCAAACCCGGCAAAAGCCTGATGAGGAAACCTTGCACTTTCATCCATCAGTATGAATCTTCTGCCATTAATGAATTTTCTTCTTTGTAAGGAGGAAACCTTCCCACATATTGCACCTAAACAGTGAAAGCCTTGTTTTCAACAAAACCCATGATACTGCTCTGTAGTCAGATGAAATACAGAGTAAAAAGGTGAATGCTGGTGTAGCATCTGTGTGGATATCTGTTTCTATTACTGTTATATCCTCAAGGCTGGGACACAGAGCAGGACCCTGTTGCACTTGGTGCTGTTCAACTCTAAAGCATAAGCCAGTCATTTGCCTCAAAAAAGTGTAGAGAATAATCTAGAAAATACTAACTCCTAGGCATCTAAAAAGTGATTCCCAGTGATATTCTCAAAAAACTACTTTTCGAAGACCTGTTTTCCTGTATATTGCAACAATAAACTCTATTTGAGATTGTTTTCTAAGACTGATTTTATTTGGAGGTTCTGCTCACATTTTAAAATGGAGACACTCCCCCGACAGTAAGCACAGATGCATGACACTGTCATTTGTGACTGTACTCCTGCCAAGAACATCAGATTCCAATTAAGGGTTCATGTAAGGTAACAAAAAACAGCATGTCTAGGCAATAAGGACTGTCAAGGGAACAAGAGAATTATTATGTAAACTGATTTCATTACTATGTAAGCAAAATAAAAGTTCAAATTAAGTGTGCAGTAATACAAAATATAGATCTATTTTTGGAATAAGAAAGGAATTAGAAAGTATGCAAATCTGACTAATCCCCAGAAAAGTGGCTGTGGAAGTTGCAATATCCCCAGAATACCTCAGTATAAGGATGAATTACTGTCTGCTCCTAAGCAGCTCAATGGTTAATGGGGTATACGTTGCTTTTTTCATGGAAGAACTGCAATGTGTATCATGCTGGCTCTTGTCCCACAGATGCTGGCTACCAGGCAAAGTTAGAAGGAGAATAGCTCCAGGCCCACTCAGGTGAGCCTGATCTTGGGTCTGCCTTTGGATCAGGACAGAAGAAGACCACAGGTGATGTCTCTGTATTAGCTGCTTATCACCCACAGGGTCATGGCACTAGCTAGGGATGCACAGAGGTGCAAGGACACCCTCCTCTTGAAACCAGGGCTGCAGCAGTTAGTTGGCATCACCCAGAAGCTTCCTGCAGCCAGCAATGGCAGCAAAACATGGCCACAGCAGAGAACACCAAAGGCACTCTTAACTGCAATACTGAACCACAGTATAAGACTCATATAGACACAAACTAGTTTTTGGTACTTTTTTTCCAGCTAAACCATCACAGAACTTTTTTGAGCCCGACAGAGTATCCCAGTTAGACTACATCCAATACAGCAGAGTCCTAACCATTTTACCAAGCTAAGTGCAATCAAGTATTTAAATTAGTCAGAATACTAACATTATATTTAGATTATATGAACTGAACACCAAAGTTAAGTCTCAGCTCTTTCACTCTTCCCTATTCTCCCATTGTGTATACTCAATTTCTAATTAGCTTATTTGTAAAAATGGAGCCTTATGAAGCTAATAAAGTAAGTATTGAATTCCATTTCATTTGTCTCCTGGTCCCTTCTCTATAAGCCCTTGCTTCTCTTTCTGTTACTAATGAAGATTAGTTTATTCAATCTATCCCACTTTCTCCCAGCTGCCTGAGCTGCCTATAGTCACCTGAAGGAACTGCTGTCAGTTCTGCCTTTAAAATCAGCAGCAGGTTACAGGAGAACATGCCCCAAGCATCACATACCACTTGTGGCATTTGCAAGTCAAAGCTTCCACTTCTGCAAGAGAATCTAATTACTAGCTGGAGGTTTTGGGACACAGCTCAAAGTTAATATTGGGGGAATGGAGGGCACATGATGTTTAACTGGCTATTCTATTTGAAAAAAAATTGTCTTTTCCTTCATATTAGTTGTGGTATTTTAAAATACTTTAAGCTACTTCTTAAGTTTCCTGTTATTACAGGGAATGAGGAAAACCCACCTGCCACTTACTTGAGGCACTGCTGCCTGCTGAATCAGATAGAATTGAATTTCAGTGCATCACTACAGGGGGGTTCTGAGCATAACTTCCCATGTAATTTTTGCTTCCTGATCCTCAGAGGTCACCAAGCTCCACTGCTATCATAATGGAAATAATAGAACATATGGATTCTGTATTTTTTTCTTAAAACCTAAGCATGAAGAAGAAAAAAAAAAAAAGAGATAGCAAATAGTAAAACTGACCCAGTTGACAATTACAACATAAACCTTGAAGATGATGAGACTAGATTTCAATAGAGGATTCAAAAGAAATTAGATAAAGAATTATGAACGCTACCAGCAACACTATTTTAAAGTTAGACCAATGCCAAAGCACCATTTAAAATCTACTGGACAGGTTTTCTAGTGACACAAAGAAATCGTACATAGCTAATGGTCTTAAAAAAAAATTTCCTTTTGATCTTTAGATACTAGTACTAGTGGAAATTGGGTTGCAAAACCCCTAATGTATACCTATGATACCTTTTTATATCTCATTTTACATGTAATTGAAAGCAGAACTATACTCTCTTGGTTTTTCTCTCCTACTGTGCCTAGAATGATCTGTTCAAAAAAGCAAGAGCTCTGTTAGCCTCTCTCAAAATTTCAGAAAGATCTGGACAATAAATATTCAGATAAAAACTCTCTTAGCACACAGTCTTTTGCAACAAGCTTCAACAAGTAAAAGAATCATAACCAAGTGTCTCCCTCACTAAAAATTAGCCAGAACTAATGAAACTCAAACTAAGCAACAAAAAAACCTAAGTCCACAACACTTTCTTTCTCAGAGTAGGAGGGAAACCTTGTGGTATGACAGAGCATGGTCTGCACCATGGCACTGCACTGACACAGCACCTGAGCCTTCCCTCCTCTTCTGCCGCTGCTCAAGTCCTAAGTTTTCATGAACACCCAAAATCCAGCATCTATCCTTACAGGAAAAAGCTGCAGGGAACTGACTGCAACTTTGCTGAGTACACTTAAGATTCCAAAGCAGGGTAAGAATATCTATTAGCCTACCTCTGGGAGGGGTTTAAATCCCACAGAAGAATCTTACACTGCAAGAAACTCTCCTGCGTGATGTTTGACTGAACAGATAACAATAAGCAATATGGATTTCAGTGCTCCTCTGCATGGAAATGCTGTAGAATTTAAGGCCTTCAACAACTTTTTTCTTGCCTGCACTCTGCCTGCCTAGTGGCCCACACAACAGGGCTCTGCAATGCAAGAATTCAAAGAATCAAAAAGAAAGTGATTCAAGGGGACCCCACGAAGCAGAAGCAACAGCTTTTTTTCTCTTAAACTTTTCTCAAGGTATACAGTGGCCTACAAGAACAAAACCTAGAGCTAAAACTGGTGAAAGACCCATTTACTCTTTGCTCATAGGAACACCTACCATACAGGTTGTTTCATGTTTGCAGGTTCTGGGTACGCTGAGCTACAGCAAGGCTTTGACCACGTGAAGCAATTTGCATCACTGGGGCTCTATGTAACAGCTCTAGGCTTCTTGGTAAATTCACCTCATCCTCTGCTTCTTGAAGGAAAAAACATTAATGCATCATTTGCAATGCTAACCACAAAAAAATGGAATCTTCTGCTTCAGCATAAAGTAGGATACATAAGGAAAATAACTTTTGCCAGAACAAGAAAGGGAACAAGATTATTCCTGTATTCTCTGGTAAGTTGGGTGACTTAAATCTCCAGTCATCTCGGATCTGGGAGCAAGCTTTCTGTTAAAGCCAGACACAGCCTGTATACCTCTCTGAGCAGCAGATATTCCCAAGCATGCAGAGTAATGGAGGGACACAGGTAACTCCAGGATCAAAACAAACCTCTAACCTTCATTTGTTGATGCAGAATAGTGATGAAAGAATCAGCTTTTCACAAGAATAGAAAAATAAATTAAAACTTTAAGATAAATCATACAATTCCAAAAGACAAAACAAAATGAAACTCTTAATTCGTAAGATGTTAAAATCACAGTACTTATTAACCTAACTTAAATTAACTGGCTTATTATTATAGAAAGTCATCAAATGTACTTAGTGTTCTTTAGAGCCTTACAGTCAATTAATATAACATGAAATTGAATCAACTCAAGCATCTAGAGACACAGAACCTAGATTTAAATGAAAACTTCAGCCCCATCTACCTCAGGGTTTCAAAACTCAGGATCACCTGCCACGTTCTGCTCATTGCAACAGGCACAAGCCCTCATTTATATCCCATATCGAATTTACCTAGAAACAAATGAAAGAGTGTGGAAAAACCATCTCCATGATTAAATTCTAGAGCTGAAGCTAAGCCCAGTGGAGTTTTCACCCTTTGAAGCTAACTCAGTCTGACTAAGGGCCAGATTTTCTGAAGTGATTAGTACCACTGGGGCTGCATTTTCAGAACTGCTGAAGTTGTAGTTAGACCCTCAAAAGAAGCAGACTGGTTTTCAAAGACGTGTTTGACATTCAGTTTCCCCACGAGAAATACCACAGTACACTGCAGGGGACTCAGTTCCCCAAGGAGCTCTTCACTGCTGAGTACTTCTGAAAATTAAGACATTTACTTATATGCTTCAATGGGAAGCACTGGTGGTTTCACTGTCTGAAACATCTTGTCCTAAAATGAGGGTGCTAAGATGGATTTATTGCTGGCCAAACCCAGTTATTCTTTATCATGGCAAAAAAAAGGAAGGGAAATGTTATATTTTCTAACAGAGTTTTCTATCCTAGAGTTTCCTTTGCAGAAAATCTGCAAGCTTTTTACAATGTTTGTCAAAGAGGAAGAAAGTGCTTGTTCAATGTTGCATGTGAAAGCAGCTTACTGGAAAAGATGAAAACATATTCTTGCCAATTTTGAAAAAAGAAATCTTTGGCTACTAATGAATAACTAAGCTAAGCTAACAATGTCTGGAAATAGTTTTTTTGGAACACAAAAATCTTTGTGATGGATAAAAATTAGGAAATTAAATCTTATTGTATTATTCCAAATGTAACTGTTTACACTTGAGGGAAAATAATGGAATAATATCCACTTGGAAAGTTTTTATTTATAAAAAATCCTTTGTAATACTCCCAGAAATTCCCTCAGCCAAAAGCAATTAAGTTCCTTCTTAACCAGCTAGAAAAATAGAGCATGATACTACAGGCATGGACTCAGTGTACAATAAACACAAAAAATGGCTTTATGAAATTCCTTGTGAAAATCTTGTTAGCTGCTAAACATTTAAAATGCACCAAAACCCCCTCCACAGCATACTACATGTCTTCAAAATGCCTTTTTTTCATAAAACAACAAGGCATAGATAAAAAGCCTTCTCCCATTTAAGAGATATGTATCACACAAGAGAGATACTCAGTTGCTCATGTTTAGATTTACCTGGGGAAAACCACATCCCCTAAAGCCTTACACTGTCATCATGGCCTCAGCCCTACAGCTGCCTCCTGTCACGGGCATGGACTGTGCCTCCCTTTGCAGCTTCAAGCCTAGAGAAGCCTAAAGTTCACTCTATCAATAGGCTTTTGACGTGGGTCTTCCACAATCAGATGCTCTGGCACTCAGGTACCTCACCTTAGTCAAATGACCCAATATAAAGAGCCTCATGCTTTGCGTCAAACAGAAGTCATGGGTCTAATGGAGGTCAATTAATGCTGCAGAGAGAGTTTAAAGGGATTGCTCTTCTGCAGAACATTACTTTTCTGCAGATACATTATTTTTCAAGCTAACCTGATTCTATACATCCATCTATGTGCACATTTATATGCAAATACAGGACTTTACCTATTTGTGAGCTCACACACAGGCTTCCCCCATATTCAGGAAATTTGTTAGTTAGGATTGGATTTTGAAAGTAAATCAGCTACGTGAACATTCTTAATGTAAGAATGCAGTTGCATATCTACACAAACAAATAATTTTAATACTTGCAGGTATAAAATTCTCCATATACATAGAGCTCTGGTATTTTTACACCCATTAGGCATGAAACTGAAGAGTAGAACTCATTTGACAATACAACCCCTGCATCCCTACAGGAATATATATCCTATATTTATAACAGGCTGCTCTTTCAAAACTGTGGATAGCTTGGTCTTTCAGAAAAATGACCCTTAAATTATATAATATACCAGAAAATTAACAGCTATAAATTTGCTCATATGTTAATAAAAAGCGTCAAAACCAGATTCTGTAGCCCTTATGCCCCACTACTGAAATCTGCTCAGAGATCAAGGTATATAGGGTCCATTGCCCTATACTCCCCCAAAATCAGCTCCAAAATCTACCTCGAAATTAAAGAACTTGCTCTAACCTTCAAAGCACACAATATCTAAGTAAACCCCAAGCACTGTAGTTTTCACTCTTCGTAATTCTTCTCACTTGTCCCTAAAAATTTAGTTGTCTCTTTATCCTACCAAGTCTTGAATGCGTGCTCCAGTTTATATAGAATCATAGAATAATTAGGGTTGGTAAGGACCTTAAGATCATCAAGTTCCAAGCGAGACCTTGCACTAAAACCATGTCACCCAAGGCTCTTTCCAGCCCGGCCTTGAACATTGCCAGGGATGGAGCATTCACCACTTCCTTGGGCAACCAATTCCAGTGCCTCACCATCCCCACTGTGAAGAGCTGCTTCCTTGTATCTAATCTAAACTTCTCCTGTTTAAGTTTTAACCCATTACCCCTTGCCCTATCAGTACAGTCCCTAATGAAGAGTCCTTCCGCAGCATCCCTATAGGCCCCCTTCAGGTACTGGAAGGCTGCTATGAGGTCTCCACGCAGCCTTCTCTTCTCCAGGCTGAGCAGCCTCAACTTCCTCAGCCTGTCTTCATACAGGAGGTGCTCCAGTCCCCTGATCATCCTCGTGGCCTCCTCTGGACTTGTTCCAACAGTTCCGTGTCCTTTTTATGTTGAGGACACCAGAACTGCACACAATACTCCAAGTGAGGTCTCACAAGAGCAGAGTAGAGGGGCAGGGTCACCTCCTTCAACCTGCTGGTCACGCTCCTTTTGATGCAGCCCAGGATACGGTTGGCTTTCTGGGCTGTGAGTGCACACTGAAGCTGCCTCATATTAAGCTCCTCATCAACCAACACCCCCAAGTCCTTCTTTGCAGGGCTGCTCTGAATCTCTTCTCTGCCCAACCTGTAGCTGTGCCTGGGATTGCTCCGACCCAGGTGTAGGACCTTGCACTTGTCATGGTTAAACTTCATGAGGTTGGCATCAGCCCACCTCACAAGCGTGTCAAGGTCCCTCTGGATGGCATTCCTTCCCTCCAGTGTACCAACTGAACCACACAGCTTGGTGTCATTGCCAAACTCACTGAGGGTGCACTCAATCCCACTGTCCATGTCACCGACAAAGATGTTGAACAAGACCGGTCCCAACACCGATCCCTGAGGGACACCACTCGTTACTGGTCTCCAGCCGGACATTGAGCCATTGACTACAACTCTTTGCGTGTGGCCATCCAGCCAGTTCTTTATCCACTGAGTGGTCCATCCATCAAATTGATGTCACTCCAATTTAGAGACAAGGATGTCATGTGGGACAGTGTCGAATGCTTTGCACAAGTCCAGGTAGATGACGTCAATTGATCTACCCCTGTCCATCAGTTCTGTAGCCCCATCATAGAAGGCCACCAAATTGGTCAGGCAGGATTTCCCCTTAGTGAAGCCATGCTGGCTGTCACCAAGCACCTTGTTGTTTTTCATGTGCCTTAGCATGCCTTCCAGGAGAATCTGCTCCAAGATTTTGCCAGGCATGGAGGTGAGACTGACTGGTCTGTAATTCCCTGGGTCATGCATTTTCCCCTTCTTGAAAATGGGGGTTATATTTCCCTTTTTCCAGTCATTGGGAACTTCTCCTGACTGCCATGATTTTTCAAATATGATGGACAGCGGCTTAGCAACTTCATTCGCCAGCTTCAAATTCAGAAAGGTTATTCACAACAATCTAAGTGAAGGCATGCAACACATTAGGGTCCTGGATTTTTAAGTCTATGAACTCTGCAAGTAATCCCATCCCTTGTACTTTGCTGAATGTCTCCATTTGTACACAGAGAGAATGCACCTGGGAGATAGTGAGGCAAACATCCACCCTTTCTGTATTAGCGAGTGAAGAAACTTTAAAATCAGAATAAGGCTGCTTTTGATTTTTGTTTCATTTGTACTACATGTAAGTTTATTAGCTGATGATAATACACTGCTATCACAGTACTGGTCACAGTAAGTACACTGTGAACACGAGTACCCTCAAATACTATGGACTGTTTGTTCCCTGCCTGCAAAATGAATCCAGCTGCAGCTTATGTATCCTGTTCATCCAATATGAGCAAGCTCCAAAACATGCTTAAACCACACCTAAAAAGTTCCTAGCTTCTTTTTCAGGTTCTTGTAAAAGAACATCTTACATAAGAGAGAAGACAAGTGATAAATTTTCCTACTGTATTATTAAAAAACCTTAAACAGCTACCCTCAAGTAACCAAAACATAACACACAGAAAATCCTTCTGAAATCTTTCAGAAGCTGCTGGAAGCTTCCTTCCTTTATTCAAACCTTAAGTTCAATTCCCCTTAGAGATTTTTTCAGCATCATTGCAAACATCTTCCTGTTCACAGGTTACAGAATTTTACCCATTCTGCTGCCAGACCACAGCCATGAGCCATTGTGTTAATTCAAGGAAAAAGGTAATCATTGTGTGTTTTCTGCAGAAACTCAGAATGCAAGAGCCTATACACTTTCACATATGCAAACACTGTAAAACTTGCTGGTTTCTCTTTCTATTCTCATTACAGGACAACACATCCACACTGGTGCCCATGCTGACACTGGAAATCAGATTTCAAGGAATATGAGCCAGCTTGTTTCCATATGACACAGTCAGTGAAATTTACTAGCCCAGGTGCAGCAGTGAGCTCCCACTGCTGCCTCACATCTGGAATGGAGCAAGTGAGTCTCCCCTATAAGACTATAGGTCTTAGGCGCTCTCTGTGACACCACACATTATGCTTAAGTGATATATTCTACAGTGGAAACTCATGGAGGAACAACACAAGCTGTATAGGAATTGAACAGATTAAGAATGCCAGAAGGACATAATCAGTTGACTTCTCCACGTCAGAACTTTATGTTTTAATGAACTAACAGATTCTCTTGAAGAAAACTGCATGAAATACCACACTTAAATGCATATTTGCTCTACTTCTGAGAGGATGCAACAGGCTAATCATACATAAACTAACAAAAACACTGGCAGAATTAAGAGTGGTTAATCTGTAAGGCAGTTGAGAATGGACTAACACTAACCTCTGGGTAGCCTCCAACATCATGCACATCGATTCCAAGTAGGTGTCCAAGTCCGTGTGGCATAAATATTGCACCCAGATGAACCTTCACCATGTCATCTACATTGCCTTTCAGAATGCCAATTTTAGTCAACTCCTCCAGATGGACTCTGTCAGCCAGACGGTGCATATCAGGCCAGGCGACCCCTTAGAGAGCAGAAATAAGCAGCTGAGTTAACTATTGCTGAAAGTTTTTAAAGACGACTATCCAAAAGCAGATGTAACACACGTACCCTTTGCTTATACAAAAAAAAAAAGGTGTAAAGAGCAACTATATTAGCACAAAAATACTTTAAACAAGTCAAAATCATCTTACCATGCATGTGAAGCACAGAAATCTACAAACGAGAGAAACAGCAGAACCTTATAAGCCAGATTCACATGAAAAAATAATAAGACACTGTATCTAATCATGCCTACGCAGATCCAAATGTATCAGTGAGTTTTCTAAAAGAATGTAAACTCAAAAATGTAGTTATTTAAAATGCAGAGCATAAAATATTACTATCCTATTATTTTCAATAATGATCATAACTATTTAGAACATTTGAGATGGACAGTACTTTTCTATGTACGTAGAAGATTTAAAACCTACATCTTTCTGGCAAAGACACTTTCCAGAAATTGATGATTCCCTTGTGTTAATGGGCTGTGTAGAACACAAGTCCTCTAATATACGTACTAGAAGAGCATTACAAAATACATTTGGTTGACTAGAGACAGAGTGCCAGGATACATTAGATTTCTATTATTTTGGTATAGGATACAATCTTGTTTGACAAACTGCTTGGGGGAGGAGGGAGGAAGAAAGCAGCTCTTTTGTTACTAACACAGTACTGTCTTAATTAGTTCACTATGGCTTTGAGTCATCATCAACAGAGCAATTGCAGAGTCAAGACAACTAGGGCTAAGGTACAGTAGAAGAATATTTTCCTTGTTCAATTTTGGCATGATTAAACAAATAAAAAATGAGCAATTTTAAAGGCCAAAACCCCATCAAGTTCCATTTGCTTTAATCCTGTTAAAGATGCAGCTCTAGGGTCTTGTGAACATGCATGTCATTTCATAATTACATTAGCACTTTCTGCTGAAAGTACTGAGGCTTCAAAGACTGAAAGAAAATCATCCTATGGGAGTGCTTAAATAAAATTCAGTTGTCTTATATGGCTCTGATACAGAGATCGGAACCAAAGTGAAGAGCAGGGGACTGCTCCCTCTTGTACACCATCCACACAGAAACCGATGCACCTTGACGGTCCCATTAATGCTGTCTGGGAATCAGCTCAGCATGTAAGTTAGTTAATAGGCAGCCTCCTTTTCCCCATCAGATTACTCAGAGATCAAACTTTTCAGCCTGTTGCATGCGTGCAGCTGAAGAAGCACCTTCCTGGCCCAAGCAAGAGCACAAGACAGAGGTGTGGATATCCTGGACAATATGCTGGACAAACAATATGCGGACAAACTCTTGGCTGCGGTTTCCTCAGACAGGCCAAAAGTGCCCATGTGAGTGACGCTCACCCACAAAATCCAGCTTTCCTGTTCAAAATGTGCTATTCTTGCGTTTTCCCTCCTTTGAAAAGGAATTTAGTCTTCCTTCAGTATGAAATAATACAACTATAACAAGTTGTTCTTTGACAACCATGTTCAACATAATTACATTTTAAAGGAATTTATCTTTTTGAACATTGACTGCATTGCAAGTTTGACTTCTCTAGATTCATCTATTCTTTAAAGTTATTTCACAATAGCCTCCAATCTACTGTGTGGAAACCTGAAATCATTACGATCTATCACATCAATATTGCAGATATCAAACTGGGAGTATTACTGAATCACAGTTGCTTTCCTGTTTACTTTGAGGTTGTGGGAATACAGAATTTCTGTGTGTAACTCCCAGTTCAGCTTCGGTACTTTGCAGTCAACATTAACTACTCTAAAAGCCTTCAATACTCTTTCTTGGGAGACTAGATGTTCTTTTGAAATCTCTCCCATTATTTCCTAACTGAGTATTACCACAAGTCTTCTATTTTCATCGCCATGACTGAAAAGCCATATGTAATTTCTGACCCTGGTCAACTGTTCGAAGCCTCATTGTCTCTTGATATAAATGAAGGTCAGAACTCTGTTGCTAGAAGACAAAACCACAACCATATCCTGGATGTTCTGAATCAGCTTAAGATGAGGTGCCTGAGAGAACTGAAGATGAGGTGCCTGTAGTCTGCAGCACAGCTCCCTTCTACAGCTGTGCTGGTACTATTTGTCTCAGTCCAAATACACTGACTCCACTTACAGAAACAGGGTGACCTGTATCAAACCAAGAGGTACAACTAACAAGAGATACAAGGATTAAACTGATCAGACATAAAACCACTAGAAAACACATAACCATTTGTCTGCAGAAGTTTAATAGAGGAAATGAATGACACTAATGTCCTAACTGAAAAGACTGCTGAGGCTGTAAACCGTAAGTATTTCTGGGCACTGAGCAAATTGATCAGAGACCCTTCTTCCATCACGTCTACTTTATTTGTCTCTCATTGAGAAAAAGCATGACTATTTCTCTGCTCCTCCTCCTGCCTGGAGTTCTGTGTTCTCCAGCTGGTTTGGTTTTTGTTCATCTATTTCATTAGACACTGAGGACAACACAAGCCTCCACTGTGAAACAAACAATGAGGCTGGATGGAAAACCTGAAGCTTTGGACTCTCTCTTAGAACAAGGGCAGTGCTTCGGACAGAGCCCAGCAAAATGATCTGGACCACCCTCTTACCGTCTAGCCAGTGCCATCAGTTTTCCTAGAGATGGGAAGTACTTCAGCTGCAGCTCTTTCATGCATGCTGCAGAAAGCACTGGGTCAGGTCTACATGGAGGGAATTTAAGCTACTGATGGAGTAGTAAATAGTAAAAATCTTGGTTTACAAGTAAATACGTGTTCAATTAATCTTAATTTAAAAATGCTTATAGATAGATTGCATTTTCTATTCTATGGTCTGGCTTCACGTTTTATGCTACTACAAATTCAATGTGGTGGTATTTTCAACTATTAGCCACTCCCCTCCAAACCACCTAACCTACAAGCATTGTACAATACAACACAGACTATCACTAGTGTGCTAAGACAAAATATGAGGATATTTTTAAGCTCACTAGAGACAGTGAACTAAGTGAAGTGATCTTACTAGTCTTCGCTTAAACAATGGCAATATCCTTGCCTTGTTTGATATGAGCTGATTCCCATCATGCTAGGAATAAACTTTAATAATAAGTTACAAACATCTTTCCCCCCTTTTTTTTTTCTAAACAGAGAATTTGGCAAAGAAGGGAGACATAAATGCCAATCTTTAAACATTTCTTAGTACCCTTATAATCTTAAAAACATTAACATGAAGAGAAAGAACTACTTTACAGGGCAATTAATAGGGCAATTACTTAAAAGTACAGAATACAATCTACTGAAGAAAGGAAGCATTGTAATTCAAGAAAGATCTCCTAGTCCATGTTATACCTAAAGTGTATTGATATGTTGTACAGATTAAATATACAGTAAACAGAAATATGCAACTCTTCACATTTATTTTAAACCTAAAAGTGTATTAGTTTTATCTGGCTATTGGAATCTTTATAATACAATGGCCTGTGCAAACCCAGCTCTCTTGAACTGGCTGGCATGGCAACTACCATTTAGGTTAACCAGTAAGTAACCTGAAGAGCAAAAGGCCTCACATTCTGCTAATCTAATTTTCCTACGCACATACTGAATTCCAACAGTTGCAGAAAGCAGTGAAGGGAGGACAAATTAAATATCACAGCTAACTTGCCTAGGAAAACCATGACCAGAATATTTTGGTACTCTCACATGACATACAATTTAACAGTCTGGATGTGCCAGAAGGATTTGCAGTGGGGGTATGTGAATCCCTGTGTTAAAACACAGAGATACCTATATCCTGTTCAGATGTGTGTGTGCGCATCTCTGTGTAGACAGCTTTAGCATGTTAAAACAAAGAAAACAGTAATAAAGAAGCCTCTGGGCAGGCAGACAGGGAACAATCTGCCCAAGAGGAGCAGATGTGAAGAAAAAACTCTAATTATACAATGCTGAAGGAACAACATTTCGTATAAAGAATCCTTAATTCACGGATGTTACTTGATGTTCAGGCACTTCAGTTTTTTGGATTAACGGTGGTCCAGTGGAGAGCTCTGTACCTCACCACAAGCTGAGGCAGCAGAAGTCAAACACCGTATTAGCATTCTTGTTGCGAGAAAAAGCAGTTAAAAACCAACTAAAAAAACCCACAACAAACAACTTCCACAAGTGGCCCTAACATCAGTTTTGTGAGTTACTGCAACGGCTGACTGTTTTGCAACAGCAGCCTGCACTAATCTCCCACCACCAATCACTCACTAGGATGTTTTACTCCTGCATTATTCAGAACTACTATTTTTAAGCTTTGACGAAGTTTACCATAGTTGCAGACATGCTTTTTGTGTAAAAAGGTTAGTTCCATTATTATCTTTAAGCCAATTTATAAACCAATTATAGTCCACTGACAGATGAGGTTTATAAAGCTAGACTGAAGGGTCCTTGGACTTTGAAAGCTTGTATCAAAATGAGTCTGCACTCAGGAAAATCTGCTGATGATGTGTCTGCTCCATTCTTAATTCTTTGCCAAATGAGATACTGGGTAATAAGGTCACTGAACCAGCGACTGGCTCCCCAGGAAAGCTCAGTTACTAAGGTTCATTAGGCTGCAATTTGTTACCTGCCATGAAGCATGTGCTTGGGTGAGAGGCCAGGACAAAAAGCACCTTTTACAGCAACCAAAGCATTTGAAATCCCTTGAGATACAGAGTGAATGAACTACACAGCAATGACCAGATAGTAGATATATCCAGTAATGAAATGTGAGATCACAAATTATACAACATATAACTATGGAAGCTATTAGTTTTCAGATACCCTGCAAACAGTGTAGCAGAGGTTTACAGATGTATGAGGTACTGTATTTAAAAATGGCAAACTTAATACATTAAGATTACTAAAAGTTTTTTTTTAAATTTACTCCCATCAACCTAAATGTTATCTGATATTCTTAGATACTGTGACAGAAAAGAAAAAGATAAAGTGAATATTCTTTTACTTCCTTGAAAATGCTCCCTAATTATCCGTTTGCTAAACCACCAAATTTCAGCTCAAACACCATGGTTTAGGGACTCAGAAATATTATATGCAGATCTTTGCAATAATCTGCGGCCTTCTGGATCCCACTTTTGATAGGGAAGATTTTTGTTCCAAAAAGAGAAAAAGAAATGCATCAAGAAATCAAAAGCATCCCTACCTTTTAATGAATATACTGTAACTTTTTAAACAGTAGAATTAAGAAGATGAGTTATTATAACACATCACACTATAAACTGTTCCTCAGTTGCTGTTAACTCACTAGTGTTTTCACTCCAGTGATTATTTTCTGATGTTTTATTAGAAACTGTTTGAGAACATAAAGTAGAAACAGAATACAAAAGTAATTTAGAATTACTGTGCGTATTTAGCCACTTTGGTAGGAAAGTGCTCTGAAAAGGCCTAACAGGATTTTTTTTGGCCGCTACTTAGGGTACTTTGTGGTTGCAATGTGACAATGATTAAACCACAAATGATTTAGCAGGGTTTCTTTTGTTGCTGTAGGGTGGGATTTTTCTGCCAGTACAGATGTCACAATCTTACTAAAAAAATTGAGTATGGCAAGGTTGTAGTAACTTCTCCCCAGACTGTGCTAAGGTTAAGCTACATTTAATTTCTGAGTGTTCACAGACAAGGGCAAAAGGCCCATCTGTCCCCTGGCAGTGCCACTGAAAAGCAGACATAATATGCAGTCCTTGTCCAGCCAGCAGCCCACTGGAACAGATTAAAATCTGCCAACACACAGAGACCATATCAGACATAAAACAATGGGTCCCTAAAAATTCCAATCAAACCCAGTTTAAAAAATAAACCAAAACATCATTTAAATACTAAAAATATAGGGTTTTTTTCCCCCTCTTCCCTCAGGTGCTAGAGAAGAACTTGTGGTATTTCTGATTATCATGGCTTTCTTTTAGGCCCACTAGATGAAACACTCAGTTGTAGTTCAGTTTTCAAGCTTCATTTCTTGCAGCACAAGGTAAGACAACCGTACAACAGGGAGGAATCAGAAAGTGAGAAACCAAAATGCTGTACTAAACACTGACAATGTTTGGGCAACAGAGAAGCTGTTCAAAGCTTCATATAATGTGTAGGTAACTACCTGTAAGATTCACAGAGTCAGCATCAGATAGCTATAGAGATGCCCAATTTAGGGATGCAGTTTTAGGGTTCATTTTACAGCGGTGGCGTAGCTGCAACTGGCTGTCATACGATGAGGACAGACTGTAAACTTTCCTGTCCTAAGAAGGTGACAGGAACTATACTGAATTTGCTGCTGTGTCACACCTGCAGATACCTGTGGTACTGACTATAGGGATTACTAGACATTAGTCTGTTCTGTGCCATGAGTGCCACTGCCACAGCTCCAAACCAGGATGGACTCCTTCAAAAACCATCCTTCAGTTCCCAAAGAAGATGCACTTGCCTGACAGGGGTTAGAGTTCCCAAAGGGAAAAAGAGATGACTCCCCATCACCTCTGAAATTCAGACCTCTTTTTCAAAAGACTCAACAGCAGTGTGTTATTCAGTTGCACACTGTAATACTTCTTTTGCATCAGTATGATGGAAGTTTTAAGTGGTAAACCCACCCTTCCCATTACAAACCCTGTACACGATCATATACAACACATCAGAGGCAACATCAAGATAATAGCCTGTCATGACGAAAACTTAAGAGAAGCAATTTGAATATATGCAGACAGGGAGCAAGAGGAGGACTTTTTCCATGTCTGGAAAGATGCAGCGCTGGGATTGAGGAGTGCTGGCAGGCATCATGTATCTTACTGCAAGTTCCTTCCAAACAGGTGTACATTGAAAAGGAAGAGGAAAAAGATGGGGGGAAGGAGGGAAGGGTGTGGAAGGAGTGATGGTGGTGTGGAAACTTACCAATCTTTGAAGCTTAGAAAAGACTGTTTAGATAAGATAGTGTCATCTATGTCCAGCAGGTTCGCACTCTGACAGCTACAGCTGATGCAGTGTCAAGAATGAAAGACTCACGAACTTTGTACTTCAACTCAAATTACAATGTATAATGATTGCATTTCCTGAATATTGAACTGGGAGAAAAGTAATGCACATCAGAACACATAAAAGCAACTTATTTCCCTCAAAGTCACTACTAAAATCAGAATTGTACAATGTTAAAATATTACAACCTATAACAGTTAGGAAAGAAGAATTTAAAAAACCAAACAGCCTTAAATCAAAACCCATTCAGTACAGAATGGCTAAAACCTGCAATCAATTTAGGCTCTAAGTTTGTGAAGACTTCTACACGTATTTGCTTTGTACAAGCAGCATCTATGAAGAACCATTGAAAGTAGTAGAAAAATCCATGCAAGGCATTCAGCCTTGCTGAAAAGCTGCTGGTTTGCCTTGAACTGCAGAGGTTCCTACAGACAGGGCTGCTCAGAGACACCCACACAGAAGGGACTTCAAGGCAGAAAGGCCCAACTGTTTTAAAGTGCCTGGTTTTGTACACTTGGAAATAACTCAGCGCTATTTTAGTCTTCGTAACGTTGCAGTGGTCACTGTATGCATGGGTCAGCTCCTGCACATTAGTCACCAGCAGGGAAGAGCAGCTCCCAGAAGGTTTGCAGTCAGACTCGCAGGCTGAAATCCTGCATTTCAACAGATTGCTGCTCGCACAGCAGGACTGCGGGATCTGCTGAATCTGACAGAAAAAACTGCCTTTTTTTTTTTTTTTACCTCTTACCATAGGTTGCTGCTATGCTGGGCAAGGATAAGTTACGTGTCCATCAATGTAATCTTCCAGTAATCAATGACACTTGTTATTAAATAAAATCTTGCAAGAATCAAGACCGCAACAGTCACTGTTGTCTGCACATTGTAAGCACTGTCTGTGCAAACTGTGCATCCTTTAGTTCCTTCAGCTTTCTCTTCCTAACTGGTGGCTTATACTTTAACCATTTATACTGACACAAACAGAATTAACTTACCAAGGAAAGCTACACTACCTTTTCTGCGTCAATCTCAGAGTTAGTAGAATCACAGAATCATAGAATAATTAGGGTTGGAAAGGACCTCAAGATCATCCAGTTCCACCCCCCCTGCCATGGACAGGGACACCTCACACTAGTATTCAAACTTATTTACGAACATCAACGTTGGCAAGAGAAATACAGCCAACTCCACTCCAGAGAGAGAGAGAGCGGACTATCAACAGCTTTTTAAAACATACATTGACAAGATTTATTTTCCAATCTATCTTTAACATAATAACACATTCTTAACTGCAAGGGTGGGAAAAATAATACTGCAATGTCATTCAGCAGGATTTGTGGGTATCAAGTACTGGTTACAGCATGCCACGAAAGCATTTGGTCTTCAGACGAATTGGTATAAAACCTTCAACTCCTGTCATTAATGCTTTATTTCTAAGAAGAATTGCTTTGCTTCAGATATTACAGCTGATTAATAATGATCAGCAGCATTCTGCCTAAAATATGACAATCTGAATGAAATATGAAAATAATTCATATAGGCATTTTGAAATTATACAAACTATAAAATAGATTGTGCTCCCACACCCTTTCCTGTTATGCTATTGTCAAAAGGTCCAATTTATAGTCAAATTTCTTTCTAAAAAGCCACCAAAATTAGCTACTGTTTTTATACAGCACAACAGCAAGCTGGACCCCATGGTATTCTACTAAGTACAACTCTGGACTACATAAGACTTTAACAACTTGCATGCAAAAAACACCCACTGCATGTGAATGAGAACCTCGTACTTAACTTGTAAGGAATAAATATTAATAAGTAGCAATTATGTTCTTTAGGTACAATAAATTTTAATCCTAGATGAATACAGTGACAATTAGTCTATAGCTGTATTCAAAATAGAAGCAAACAAGAATCTAAATTCTAAAGATGTTACAGAGCTGTCACGGGCAAAAAGTAGTAATCTGTGAAGCTGCAAATTTGGAATTTGCATATGTTCCCAAGCACAACTCTGTTCAACTTAGTAACAGAAGGAACTGCTGGTAATATCATCTACTAGGTTAAATATCCTAGCTGTTAGTTTCCTATTAAACAGTTCTTTGATTATTTGGGTTATTCTAATCCCTGGTCTTAGTACTCTCCTACCTGAGCTAAATTCTCCACTGTTCTTTTAGAGACATACTATTAGAACATAGAGCAGGGAATCAGACTGCCACTCTGAATTCAAATTACAGCATTTTATATTGAGCAAAATAGGTTATTTATGAAATCGGTATACTGAACCTACCTCCACCTAACAGTCTCACTGAAAGAATCATGCCTCAATATTTAGATACCAAAATGTTTTCCAGAGTATACACCATCCAAAGCTTACATTCTGCTGTACAAATATACAGACCATTCAACCACTGAAGTCCCAGGGCTTGTATCTACCTCCATGAGCTTTACTACTTGAATCCTTTAGCAGTAGATGAACACGGAGGAGATAAAACACTGCAAAATAAAGTGTCTGTTTTGGTTTGTCCTTCTAATTGACAACATTCCTTGAAAGGACGTACACAGGGAAACTAGTTAAGGTGGGCTCCTCTACTGCAGAGCGCTTAGGAAGCTACACAAATGAAAGAAAATTGAAGAAATCAGAAGAAAGGACAAAAAGCAGGCACACGCTTTCACACAGCAGCTCAACGCTTATGCAGTTACAGCTGACTGGAAGACAGAGATCAAGCCCAGATGGGATTAACTTTGTTTAGCTTCCCACATCTACAAATACACAAGGCTGTCTTTGGTCCTCTGCCACCGTGGGGAAACAAGAAAGACAAGTGGCCAACTCCAGGTGTGACTACAGCAGCAATTTAAATACTAACATGCTGAGTCTGGTTTAAGGTTGTATATGGCAGATGACACACCATCGAGCTGTCACGTTTCATTCTAGTGAACTCTAATGGTCATCTTCTCCAGGTCCTTAAAGGAAAGCCTAAGAGACCTACAGAAGGTTCTAATGCCTTTCTCTGAATCATTCTGCACCTCACACAGTTTGGCCCTGAATCTACTGAATGTGAGAAAGAAATGATAGAGTGGAAGTGTTACAGCTAATTTGAGAGAATCAACTTCAGACACCTATTCTCAACTGCAAATCACAAGACTCATCCTAGTAAGACAGCGGGAGCAGAGACAGAGGAGGGACCATCAGCTACAGAGAACATTTCTTAATCAAAGCCTGACAGCTACTGGCCCTTGCTCACTGGCTGTTTGCTCCAAACCTCTCACCTCCGCCTGTTTACCTCAAACGACCTTAGTCTTTGGGAACTACTTACTTCTTTGCATTCATTCAGCACCTGCATCAAAATGGTACCCATTCCTGGCAGGCTTTAAGGGTTAGGTGATTTCTATGTGATTAATAAAAGGATGTTTCATTTGCTTGATATTTGCATTTACTTCTTTGACTGAAATGCTTTTGACTGTACTTGATTTTCAAATGTTTTGAAGTGTACTTGACTGTTCTTTCTTGCTTAAAGATTATATGGCAATCTTGGCATCAATGAAATTTGCAATGGCTGATCTTTGTTCCTGGAAGAAAGGATTTAAGAGCTTAAAACCCCCATGTCTTTATGTGAAACTTGAGTTCTGGGAAAGCTAAAAACAGGCAGGAATCTTCCAGCCCAAATATGGAAAAACCTTCCATCTTTTATTATCAAAGATAGTCCTGGGATTGAGATTTCCTTCAAGATGTTCCTCAACAGCATGTATCCAGAAAGCAAATCCTGGAAGCCAGAGGCAACACAATGCTCACTCTCTTGGACAGTAAAATGCAAGACTTGAGGATACACATATACCGCTGAGCACGACCTCCAACTTGACAAATTTCAGGTACAAATCCTACAGGCAGACGCTATAATGTCAGTGTCCTGAGGAGGAAAGCTTTCACACTGCACATAAAGTGACTTGGTGAACAACAACTTCTGTGCATATTTGGAACCATTTTTTATTTTTCATTTTTATTGAAACAAACAAACATCAATCAGCAAATATTCCCAGCTGCACAGCTAATGTCTGAATGCAATTTCGGTTCAATGGGGACTTTGGATATACAAGCTTTTTAAATCATATAAATGTAGAGATAGGGAATTGCATGGCTGCCAACCGTGCCTTACTCAACTGTTCCCTGGGAGCAGTTTGCTAGACAAAGAAATCTTTTTAAAAAAAAAACTCTGGAATTTAGGACAATAGACCTCACTGATCGAGGTGTTTTAATCCTTTCTTTCTCTCCCCCCAGATACTAACGTGTATAACTTAAGAGATTGAGAAAAGTATTTTGTATTCCTTTTTTTAAACATACACAGGTTTTGTAGTAGTAGTAGGAATGCTAAACACAAGTTCTCTTCCTTCCCCTTCTGCTGAAACTTCCCATTACTCTGCAGAGAAGACAGGGAGGAATGTTCAGAAGTTCCAGTGTGCAATTCCGAAGGGATGAAAATGGAAAGTATGTGATTGCTCCAATACTTAGCTCATTAATCTTAAAGACTGTTTATGATCTAGTGCACTAATCCAAAATAGCTTTAATTGCAGAGTTTGAAGATAAGCATACTTCCTTTTAATTTCTTCTCAAAATAATAGCAGATTTAATATATTTGAGAAATTTCAATGTTTCTATAAATAGAAACTGTATGTAGAAACTTTATGTGTGTAGAAACCATACTGTCCTCATCAAGTAGGAACTGAATTTATGGAACTCTAATTATTAGTATCCTCTAAATGAGAGGATGGACATGGTATAAACACACAGTCATTTGCTTAAGACTAGAAAAGAAGCAACTCCACAGTAACTTTCAAAATACTATTTGACTTGTATGCATCAATGCTTTACTTGACAGTAAAACATCCATACGAACAAAGTGATCCTCAAAGCCAGGTTAAGCATGAATGTGCTTTATACACAGGAAGTGAAGCACATTGCTGTCTGCTGGCTTGCAAAGTACCACCTGTCCTGTTAAGAGCTAGAGGTGCGCATTCAGGCATTGACTGTCATCAACATCTCTTCTTACATCACTGATACTTTCATTTGCATGTTTCAGAGCATATTAAGAGTCATGGAGTGATTTGAGTTAGGAGGGACACCAGGAGGGTATCTGGTCCAAACCCTGTATCAGAGTAGGCTTACCTTCAGAGCTAATTCATCCTTCTTCAACAAGCTGTTTTCCAGAAGTTTCAGAGACAGACTTTCCACAAAATCAATTATTTTACATATTTCTTCAAACAGATTTATATTGATGACAAAGAGAAAACAACCCTGGTCTCCCACTTGTAATTTACAACAAACAATGGTCAATAAAGCTATTACACTGACACTGGATCTAACTTACATGACTGGTATAAAGAATGAGTGAGACAGGATTTGTGAGCACTGCACATGTGCGTTTTCAAGTTCTTCACATCTTTCCACTATCAACAGACATGCCAAACTTGCTCAAGAAGTGTCTAATATACCCCTGCAGTTCAGGCTTTCAATTGCTATCATGACAGCTGTCCATTGGAGGTACTACAGGCATTAGAGTTGAGCCCTCACACCTGCTATTAACCATTACACTATACAGCCTTATACCTACTCATGTTGTAGGTATAAGGCACACAGTGCCTTTTTTTCCACCACAGTTTGCTTTTTTAAGCCTGGGCAATTACATGGGTGGGGAGAACTACACTAAAAGCAGTATTTTTATGGTTACAGCATCAAGGACTCCAGAGTTAGGCAATATCAACTGACACTGTCTGTGCAAACTTTGCTTGGACCCTTGGTGCTGACATGTTATCGTCCAGTCCTTTAGTTACATGACCATCCACCCCTTTGGATGGGGTGGCAGTAGCAGCACAGCCTTTCTGATGATGCTGCCTTTTTCAGTCCTTTACTTTTTAACATTTTTTTGAGATTTTCTATGAGACTTACCAGAGAAGCAGACCCAGTGCTATGTTTTGCAATGTAGTACCTTAGCCCAGTGGAAAAGCTTCCATCAGACCAAGTAAAGCTTCCTACCAAACACAAGATACAAATTCACAGGAAGCCCCAAGTGTATTTAGTTCTAGGGCTACTTATTTCCAGAAGACTAACTCCAAGGCAAGCACAGCTCCTGCTAGGCCACTGAAGATACCTGTTCCTTATGTAACTTGTCTTCCAAGAGGAAGAAAAACAAGAGACTTCACAAAAAAGCAAGCATCACAAGTGCACCTGAATGTTGTGGCTGAAATTAGCAGGCATTCTTGCCTCAAACTCCGACCCCCAGCAGAATGCCAGGCAACTTGCTCCAAACAATTTTTAATTTTTTTTTATATTTTACATTTGTTTATTAATAATTTTTTTTTCATTTTACTGATGTCTGGCTTGATAATCTGGAACCTGCAGAAAAGCTGGGCACTCAACAGCTGCAACAGAGCTTAAAACAGCTGGGGTCTGAGCAAGACCAATGCTCAACTCCCTTAAAAAGAAAAACCAAAACCAACCTCCAGACTGATGAATTTCAATCTTGGAATCCAAAATGAGCAATAGCTTTTATACTAGCTTCTCCAGCTCATCTGCCACTGCTTGCAGAAGGTGAACTTCTGCACGCTTCCACATCTCTAAGAGGAAGTGCAAGCCAACTTACTGCTGCCAGGTACCTGCATACTGTTATGATGAGCACTAACAAAAACTGGTGAGGATGTTAATAATTCTGGATTCAGAGCAGGTTTTGAACAGTAGGCAATAAACAGAACTGGGTCACAAGTGGAACAAAAGGTTAAACCAAACTACTGAATAGCTGCTCATTAGCTCTTTCTGCCATATGCATCGCATGAAGATAGCAGAGAAAGAAACAATGGATGTACCTACAAGACTATTTTA
Organism: Pezoporus occidentalis; assembly: GCF_034315485.1. Taxonomy (NCBI): domain Eukaryota; kingdom Metazoa; phylum Chordata; class Aves; order Psittaciformes; family Psittacidae; genus Pezoporus; species Pezoporus occidentalis. The sequence continues at coordinate 3,252,072 of NW_026916253.1, forward strand.
ATTCCAGTCATTCTTGGAGGTGAACCTCTTGGCTGTCCCCACTTACTGTGTTTTGGTTTACACAATGCAGTTTTGAAGTGCATGAGCTGAATTCTTCAGATGAAAGTAAACTAGGAGATATGCTCCAGCATTACACCTAATTTCCTTCCACCAATTTGGTAAATCTGATGAGATCATAAAACAATGCATAAATGAGACAAATTAGGACACTAACTTCTGAAATACCCCAAGTCTGGTATACTTGGTTTTGCAATTTCACTCTTTTTTCAGTTCTTTTTATGTAGAATATTATGTAAAGACAAATTGTTTCTCGTATCACTATTCTGAGTAAGAAGCAGATGATGCCTCAGCCACCAAAGTGAATGGAAATGTCATTATTCTGCACATTTGCCCCTATATTTCGTTTAGTGAAAGAGTAAATTTAATGCAAATGGACTTGATGCATTAAGAATATTCTCTAAGCAGAAATGCAGCGCTCCTCTCTGACATCTTGGATCACAAGCCTGACTTTGTAGAAAAAAGACAATTATCCCACTGCCACACAAAAATGCCTTTTTGACTCTTTCACTTCAGTGACAAGCTTCAGTGATGAGATCCATTTTCAGCAGTTTCAAAACTGCTGCTTATGCAAGACCGAGTATGTCTTTCTCCCCTTTAATTTTAAACAGATTTGGTTTGTGGCAGCACTTGTGACAACTGCATTGAATTTGGGCTACAATCAAATAGATAGCGTTTCTTAGCTTTCAGAATACATTATTTGGCTTGCAGAAAGCATTCTGTTCTTTCAGTTGGAAGGTAGGGAGACCCATGTATGTGATTTGAGCTGTTTGCATGTTTGGACCATGCACAGGACATAGTCGAATGAATGCTTTGCTACAATAAAATACAATGCTTTGGAGTATTTTCTAAATTATGACAACTGTTTGCATATAGAAGTATAAACAAAATGTATTAGGCAGAGGTCTATTACCTCTCCAAAAGTAACTTGACTTGGGAGTCAATTAGGTTCATATGAGAGCCAAACTGAAAAAAGAAACGCAAATCACTGAACTATACAAAACTATAAATAATGTTTAAGGTTGCTAGCAAATGTGTGTCCTTCCATAAGCCCATTTATGTAACCCATTAACTCTCCCTAAAATATTGGCTCCCTATCTTGTCATAAGAAAGACTAGGAATTATTAACCTCCTGAAGACAACAGCTACATATCCCCTGTGACCCTGTGCCACAAGGCCTAATTACAGCCCCAGCTCTGCAGCTGGGGAGAAATACAATTTCCTACAGTTGCTGACACTGCTGCATACACTCCTTCTGCGTAGCCTGTGCCATGAATGGATACTGTTACGTGAGCCAGTCACTTGACTGCCTTTGATCTTAAGAACCCAGGGAAACGGAAACAAAGAAAGAATAGCAAAAAGAGCAAGGGCTCTGTAATTCAGAAATCTGACTAAAACATGATGGGGCTGGGGTTTACCTTTAGTGCCTATAAACCCACTAGCTTTTCTGCCTCCTTCTTCAGAGACCTAATGTATTAACTTTCTGTCAGCCAGGGAGAGAAGAGACACCTGAGAGCTGAATTCACATCATCCCTTCCTGCTCTCCTCTGTGACTGTCCCAGGCTCCCGCAGGAGCAGATCCTTTTGCTTTAGTCAATGAGTTAACAAATTGGGTTTGTTCAATGAGAAGAAGGCAGCTGCTGCCTCTCCCACAGAAACAGCTTTCTCTGGGCAGCAGTAACAATACATTCAGCTTGCATCCACCCGTTTGAGGGGCTCTGGGGTTTCTCAGTGGCCTGAGAAGTATGTGACACAATCCATGCTATAAAGGTCAGTGTTTCTATTTCTTCTTTTCTACAGTGGAGTATTAGCCTTCCAGGAGATCCAGTGCTCCTTTCAACTAGCACATGATATGGCAGTTTCTCTGTCTCAGTGTTCAATTAAAATACCTAGCCAAAATATTTTATTTAAAGGAATTCAGTGGAAGGTACAAAGAAGATACATTTCTTTAAAAGGATTTATGAAAGCACTTACCAGAAATGTCTTACCTCCTATGTCCCCTTTAGTAAGAAAAGGTGTGTGTGATTGGAAACTCGATAATTATTTAATATCCAATTTTAAAATTATTTAAAGTTGTATATAAAAGAGGAACTCTCTATAATTCAACTTATTATTTCAGTTTGAATTGTCTTTAGAACATTTTAAATTAATTTGAGACAGTCAATGTTTTTTGACAACTACCTATTTTAAGTGTTACGTGCCAATTTCAGTACTAGAGTCTTTGGCCTTTGGTATCTTTTTGAGAGATCATTAGAGGAAAATATAGTAATATTGTCAGATTTTTTGCATCATTGGCAGATGGACTGCTGCTGAAGAACTAGTGTACCAGCCATATGCACCTGAAGAGCAGACTTTTCCATGTGATGAAAAATTTTGCACACTGAAGGTGTCTACCCAGACCTGTAATTCAACAGGATGCGAAAGGTCTAGGTTGCATTTCAGTACACAGAAATACCAAGTGAAACAAATCAATGAACCAACCCACAGAACGTGTGTTTAACCTGTTTTCTATAGCCAGAAAATTCATGATTACTAGTCTTATAAACAGCATAAATACATTTGCACCATTTTTCTAACCATGCAAGACAACTAAAGCACAGTGGGAACAAAAGTTCAGTCCCACCTTCTGTCAGACATCCAGAATGAATTCTCTGTGAATTTCAAATTCCCAAGGCTAGTAAAGGATCCTTACAACTGCTTTTCAGAAACGCTTAGCTCAGTATGTTCTTATTTTCTGACACTGTAAATAAAGTGTTAAGTAAACTGAGGAATTCTCTGCACCATCCTCAGTACAGCATCATATTAGCTCTCAAGTTCTGAAGACAGTCTGCAACTTATTAGCATGAAATACTGCCAAAACAGTTACATAGAATTAAAGGTGGCATTGAAACGTAAAGCAAACTATGAAGCAGAAAGGAACAAGATTCTTCAGGGGAGAAACAGCAGATGACGAAGAATGCACACTGTTATTAAAATGGCAAGATACCCAGTCTCATTTTGCAGATAAGCCTCAATTGTTACTGCTCCCTTCGAAACTGTTCGAACAAATGGTGCTTCTGCCAGCTTCTGTAACAGGAAAATTACGCATGTTCTGACTGGCAATCCAGAAAAACTATGCTAATGTGGTAAATTTAAAGGATAAGTGTGCTTTGTGCACTAAGTGCGTTTTTCTCAAAGCTGTTCTATTAGTAATACTTAGAAATGCTCAAGTACCTTCACCAGTGAAATACTCAAAATCACAGCAGCAGTTAGCTCAAAAAGCATTTGTTGGCTGCCCTGAAAGCAGAATCAGAGAAAAGTAAGATTTTCATCAAGCCAGGCAGTTGTTTCAACTATGAAAAATGTACACTTGATGAATTAGGTTGCCTGCAATTTAACAGCCTACAGAGAAATACCCAATAGTCAGTGCTTTCCAAAGCTTTTTAAGGCTAATTGAGTAACCTCCTCAAAGGACACACATTCCATCCTCTTTTTCAACAGAAGATTTCTGTTGAACTTACATGTAAAATACAGAAAATGCCTGAAACAAACTGAAGCATGCCACAGATGTTCACTCAGACTCTGACTTCAGTCTTTGGCAAAAGCTTCCTGCAAACACACACCTGTGTAACTGTCACCACTAGTTCAAAGGAATTAAAAAAAAAAAAAAGCAGAATATTAAGATATCTTCTTAATCTTATTAATAATTGTTTATGTGGGATTTTTTTTAAATCATTTTATGGAAAATGTTGGGTGTTCTATTTCTATCCTCCATTAGGAGCTGTTTAAACATGCAAATTAATTTTGTCATTTTGCTCCTTTCCAGCACTTTCTAAAATCTAAACATAAGTGTCTCAACAGCCTGAATGCTTCCATCAAACTTGTCAATCCCTGCTGATATGTACTGATCTTTTACCTGGCTTGACTGCTTTCATTACAGCCCGTGATGACTTCAGCACTGCCTCATAGATAGCCCTCTGGTCAGGAGTGAACTTTCCATTCGCAGGGAAGGTGCAGGTGATGTCAGAGCCGTAGCAGTAATACTCTCCTCCCATATCAAACAGGCTGAAAAGGAAACAGAGGAGGGGAAGAAATGAAAATTTAATGCCAGAGAAGAGTAGAACAGAAGATACTTCTCTTGCTGTGCACTTAAAAGCTACCTGCATTTTGGGAGTTGGCCACCACTTGAATGCTGTTCCTAAGTAAAATAATAAAACAGTCCCTTGGAATCTGCCAGCAGAAGAGTATCTGCATTACCTATGGCTTAAGTGGACACCCTTATGAGATGTGCTAGTCCTAGATGAAAACACTGAGAGATTGCATGAAGGAAGATAAGAAGTACGTGAGGAATCCATGCTCTTCAGTTCCAGGTCTCTTCTCAGAAGAAAACACACATTGTTTTTTTCTTTCCTGAGAAATGCTAGCACCACACAGAGGGTCTAACCTCAAAACTTAACAGAAAAATGTTAATTAAATTATGGCCTTTTGTATCTAAGTGTCAAAATGCATCTGATGGTTTAAATTAAAACATCCCCAGTAAAGGTTGACTGCCACTCCTCACAGTATAATCTTCCCTTTAAGACAAATTTGCCTAACAGGGATTAAAGAAACAAGGATTATGGGATAATCCAACCAGAAAAAAAAACATTTTATACAGTTTCCTGCATCAGAAGAAAAAAAAAAAAAATTAACTGCTTTCTTTTATGGGGACAAAAAAAACTAGTTTACCCCTTGAAAAGTGTATTTATTCTATACATGAATCAATGATCATCACTGATTGCTCAGCTGCCAAAAATCAATCTACAAAGAATAGCAAATGGGTCTCTACACCCTTGTGAGAACCCAGTTAGGCATCTGCAGTACTATGCTTCTTGAGACTACCTGATAAGGCACTGCACTGGTTTCAGTAGGATCACAAATCTGGAAAACAACCAAGTAACCATTTGGATCAAACAACAGGCCCCCTAGTTCATCATATATTTGATTACATGTAGGCATGTATTGTAAGACTTTGGTCTTGACACACAGCATTTGTGTAACCTCCTGATTTCTTAGGTAACAAATGAGAATTGAAATCTGCTAATTTACGTTTTCTTCCAGTCACCTCGAACGACTGTATGAGATTCTTGTCATCACAAGAAATATAATTTTCCTTTACTATGTTTGAAAACCTTGGAGTCTTCTTCCTCTTGCTTCTGCTTCACAGCAGGCTCAGTCAGACAACACAAGCAGAAGGAAGGACACTCCACAGGGACACCCTCTCTGCCACTGAGTCCTAATTACAGCAATAATTAGGAAAACTGTGCAGCGTAGCTCTGTCACCAACCAGCACAGATGACTAAGTAAAGATAAGCATAAGCTACCATAAAAAGTGCTACAGCACTTGGCTGTAAATGTTCACCACTTCCAAAATAACTGCCACTGCAAGCAATGGACAATAAGTAAACAAAGGCAATCATGATAAAGCCAAGTAATATTCCAGCAGGGTTGGGGCTTTTCTTGCTGCGCAGCATACCGAGACACATATCAATGAAATTTACTCCAAGAAATTTTAAAATCCACCCTACAATTTCCTCCAAGAATAAATCTTCACACTGAGTGCAAGCCCTGCTGAAGTCACCACCAGCTTCCCCAAACTGGGCAAGGTTCACCTACAGAGAGACTTGCAGGACTGGAACTTCAGGAACAAACCCCATAGTTTACAGATGCGGAACTGCACAAGGCTTAAAGCTACAGGAGCAAACTCCTCAGGAGAACACCACAGAAAGAACTGCAAAGCTATTTATGAACACACAGAGCTAAACTCAACACTATATACATTCACAAAAATATGAAATTTGGTATGTTAAAACCAGAAAGTTGCTAATTGAAAAAAGGTACACAATAGACAATGTCAGGCCCGGAGGGTAAGAAACCCCCCCAGGATTCGACACCAACACAGCAACCGTAAGCCAGCCTAGCCAAACCTCAAAATCAGAAACCCTATCAACACTGCTTAAGTTTTGATTTTATGGTTAGATTCACTGCTAAAAATAACTAATGATACACAAAGAAAATCTAAGGATACAGAAAACCAGTTGCAGCAACTAAGAATCACGCAAGAAGCTGCTACATTCTCTAACGTGCCAAGAAGATACAGATTTCAGACTAATTATAAATCTTTCAACCTATCCCAGATTGAATCCTTTCAAAATCACAAATCAAAGTTCATGTTGCTTTGTGGGATTCGCAGCACCTTTGTGGCCTAACTCTGTTGCATTTACAACTCTTAAGTGTCAGCTCAGTATGGTGACAGTAAAGCTGTGACCAAGAACTTCCAAACTCCCTGTCCATATCTAGTGGAAGTTGCTACATTTTCTGTATTTTACCTGAAGAATAGTTATTCTGAATTTACCACAGGCAAAGCTGTGTCTTTAACCTTACAATTACCAGCATTTTCTCAAACTCATTCATCACTTGGTGGTTGTTAAATAGTTTTTTGAGTTACTGGAACACTGAGTAATGGAAAAAGAATATCACAAAGCTGATGGTACACCAAAACAAGTCTCAAACTAGGAAGCACCATTTGTTCAGGTTTCTTGGCTTCCAGACAAGAGAAGACATGAGGGAAGATGATCAAATTCCACCTTGGAGCACAATGTATCATCCAGCCTGTGTGCTTCAGTGAATAAGCATCCAAACCAAACTGTACATTTGGGAGATATTTTGGCTTGTATTGGGAATTCTCTTCCATTTAACTTCAGTTGGGAACATATCCATTAATTAAAATGTTGCCCAAGACATGGACATAGCCCAAATATTGTGGTTATCCTGAGAAAATAATGGGAGGCTGAGAAGATCCTAGTTTCATATCTTTGCTTGCCAGGCACAATAAGTGTTGAAGCACATTTAAGTCAAATAAGATTCATGTGAGCTACTATCTTCTCCAGCTGACAAACTGGAAAAAGTTTCTAAAAGCAGGTTCCTTAAAAAGAATACATTTATTTTACCCTGAAATTATATAGTAACTGCTAGTGAACTGCTAGTAAAAGAGATATTATAAATGTATTTTAGTATGTTCTCAATTGAGTGGACTAAATTACCTCCCTGATAATGAAGTCTTACAAAAGGTCTTGCACAGAAACAACTACTTAATGTTATTTGTATTGTTATCAAATGTAGCAGCAATCTAAACAAATAAAATACACAAACGAAAATAGGCCTTACAGGCGTCTTGATCTATGGATTACCTTTTTAGAACTGCCTGATCTACAGCAGTATATGCAATAATATTGTCTCTGAACTCCATTGTATCTACCTTTCAAAGTGCTATACATCTAGCAGACTGTATACGTTGACTATTACAAAACTCAACTGTGAACTCATTTTTCTATTGAATGAAGAAAAATTTCATTCCAGAACGTCCCTTTTCCCACTTCTTTTTCAGCAAGGATGTAACTGTTAATTGCCGATTTCAATGAATGCAGGGAAGATATGTCTGAGGTTTTCAGGTTTCTGAGGCATCTTGAAGGGGAAGGTGTCTGGAGAAGGAGTATCGCTGGTAAGTGAGAGATGTGTGGTTGTACGTCAAAGTTCTCACTGATTTAGGGTGAAGCTGATGAAGGCTTTTATTGCACAGCTCAAGCTCTTCTAAAACTTTCAGACAGAGAAGCTAATCTTGCTTTGCATTACTTTGTTGGGAGCAAAAGCAGCAAACACCTACCTGGCTCGCTCCTTTTCAGGGTGAAAAGTACATGATGTATACAGCAGATTTAACAGTAAGAAGACCTGAGCATCTCTAAAAATTCCGTATTACTGTTACAATTTGTTTTCTAGAATAAGTAAGAAGCTATACCACAAGTAAAAGATGCATAGCAAAAATATTCCAAAATCCTTCTTGGAAGCATGGGCATAGCTCTCCTAAGGAAGGTCTCAGTTCTGTGCATATATACAAGCTTTTCCTCCTGAACATATTGCAAAATACTGTAAACATTATTAACTAAAACTGAACAATGTGACGTATGAGAAAAATCAGATAACCCGTCAGTTGCTCTGCTGAGAGGATGACTCACTTATGTATCATTAATATATTAGCCAAGAGCATCAAAAAAAGTTGCATTCTGCATCTGCTTTAGAAGTCACCTTCAAAAATTACTAAAAGCATTTCATTCCTTTCATGTAGAAAAAGTCTGACACCACAACTTAAAATAATTTTGTACATAAACTGGCATCAAATTGAAAAGAAGCAGAAACACATGTCACATGCCACAGCCTTGCAGAAAGCATCAGCTGGACGTGCCCTTATTACAGGAGTTTCTAGGCCTTTCTACATTCAACCAAAGAGGGCTTCTGCTCCCTGTGCAGGAACTGAGGAGGGGAGTCTGGAGAAAATATTTCAAATCCTGTTGATTTTCATAGAATCACAGAATCACAGACTGGTTGTCCTGGGTTCAGCAGTAGCAGTCATTTTTCCCCTTCTTGGTAGCTGGTGCAGTGCAATGTTTTGACTTTCAGCTCGGGAACAGAGCTGATAACAAGCGATGTTTTGGTTTGGCCAAGGACTTTGTGAGCCTCATGCTCTGCCAGGGAGGAGGGGAAGCCAGGAGGAAGCAGAGACAGGACACCTGACCCAAACTGACCAAAGAAGTATTCCATACCACAGCACGTCATGCCCAGGAGGTAACTGGGAGTTAGCCGGAAGGGCTGGGAGACTGCAGGGGTGGAGGAGGTATCGGTCGGAGCTTGGTCGGGCTGGGGGGGGCGAGTTATCGGTCGGCTGGTGGTGAGATGATGTATTCTCTTCCCTTGTTATTTCCTTTATCATTATTATTATTGGTGTTAGCAATAGTGATCTGTGTTATACCTTAGTTACTAAACTGTTCTTATCTCAACCCGTGGGAGTTGCATTCTTTTCGATTCTCCTCTCCGTCCCTCCGAGAGCAGGGGGAGGGCAAGAAAAGGGGGGGAAGTGAGCGAACGAATTACCTGACTGGGTTTAAACCACGACACTGGTTAAGGCTGGAAGGACCTTAAAGCTCATCCAGTTTCAACCTCCCTGCCATGGGCAGCGGCATTAGACCAGGTTGCTCCAAGCCCTGTCCAACCTGGCCTTGAACAGCGCCAGTGACGAGGCAGCCACAGCTTCTCTGGGCAGCCTGTGCCAGTGCCTCACCAACCTCACAGGGAAGAATTTCTGCCTAATGTCTAATCTAAACCTCCACTCTACCCACTTAAATCCAGTCCCCTTGTCCTATAATTTTAAAGTGAATTCAGGCTTCTAAGTTGCTACTGTAACTGATAACGCTACATGACATGATGTGCAAAAGCTCTTTTCCCTTCTTGAGCCTCTGAAAGAATACAGACGAGTAAGATGTCACTGTGTTACTTTCACAGAACATTGGTACCACAAAATACAAATTTATAGTCACATTTTTGGCTTTCAAGCCAAAATAGTACACATTTTGATACTGATTTTAGCTTTCTTAACCTCTGACTGTGAAGCATCACAACACATTTGGTATAACACTGTAGATTTGAAAACTGTGGACTATAAAAAGCCATGTTCTTTTCTTCATAAATTCACTGTATACCATTTTTAAAAAATAAAGCATCATCTTCCTCTAATAATGTTTTACTTTTATAGGCTTGCTGACACTTTTATTGTCAAATAATTTGAAACCGCCAGGCAATGAAGCAAATTATGGCCAATATCTCAATGGGAAGCAATACTTTATTTGGGATATCTGAGAGATGTGTATGAATGCTTATGATCCAATCACAAATCCAACACAAAGACAAGCTCTCGCAGGCATTTCTCAGGAAGCCTACAGCTACTCCCACAAGCTAACACGTAAAGCTGTCACCTTCCTGCTCTATGTATCTGCTCAGACTGTACACTCAGAACTGGATCGCCTCACAATAAAACCCAATTATTCTTCTGCAGTTGTTGACGCCACAAAGCGACAACTGAGATGAAAGCCAGCTGGATTTCTTCCTGGTACAGCACACTGTGGTACAGGGTTGTACTGAGTGTCACCCATGTCCTCCCCAGCTCCTGTTCTCAGGACAAAATCTTTCCTTCCCCAGAGTGGGTCTGCAAGACCAGCATTTAGAAAACTGACATCACTGTATCTTACCGTGCACTCCTTGTACCCCAGGTTAAAGGTGAACAGGTATGAATACTGATGCACTTAGAAATGTTTATTGAGGTTTTAGGGGTTTGAGGCATTATTAACCAAGCAGCCACAGAGATGAACTGGTGTCAGTCCAGTTCTAGGACAGCAGGAATAAAGGTACACACAACCTCTTACAGCAGTCAAGTAATCTCCAGCTTGAGATTTATTCTGTGTGATCTCACGATTCTCAGCTCTGAGTTCACAGAGGGTGCTCTGAGCTTTATACTTCATGCAGCAATTAAACCTTTTAGTATTCACACTCTAACAAAATCTGACCATTTGTTTTGTTAAACACATCTAAGGCAATTTCAAGGTTAAGGGAACTAGGTATCAGCATTTCTATGAGATTCATAGTTGGAAATACACCAAATGATTTGGAAATAGGGTGGTTTAATAGTAGACACAAGAATGAATTATAGTAAAGGATATCACAAGTAAGAAAATGGAGAGTGAAGTGACACACACTTTTTCATCCACTTGCATCCTGACTAGCCAAGAGCTATCAATTAGAAAAGCAACACTAAGCAAGATAACATTGCAAACCCCAACAGAGAAGTCGAATAGCGTAAAGTCCTACTATCCTCAGGAAAGTTTTTTTAAGAGGTATCTTGCTGTATCCAGCTTCCATCTGATACGGTACAGACACAGCTTGTGCTAGCTCTGTTTTGAAGACAGTTTTGGCTTGCTGATTTAAGGTCAGCTTTTTGTTGTCAGCACCCCTGTCATCAAAGAGTAAACTCTGAAAAACGGTAGAGAATATTTTTTGTATAGGAAATAGAATTCTGGGTACTCACAAGAAAACAGTAAGTTTTTGTTCAAGCCTTCTGTTCAAAAGAAGATCCTGTAGCCCACACAGGTAATGCAATCACAGACACACAAAATGGCTGCATGACTATTTTTCATCCAGCTGCAATTCACAAAACTGTGTGGCCCCATCTTTTTTGTGCTTGCCCTCATCCATGTCTTTTTATCGCGTCTAAACTTCTCCATGCTTTCCCATCCTTGCTCTTCCGTACCCCTGTCTCACTTAAGGCTTTCCCAGACTATTAAAGATAATGGGAGGCTTGTCTCAACCTTCTCTCACAGAAGATGATAAGATATGCCATCGTGCTTTGCTCAGAGAGGAAGATGGTGGAAAAAGAAGAAAAAAGATCAAATATCTGTCTTTATATAATTTTGATGGACAGAGGATTGCATGCCTGTACGTCTACAATGCCAGCTATAGGGATTTAAGTGGCTGTAAGAAGAACATACAAAAGTTTGAGCCGGCTGGACTTAAAAAAAAAAAAAAAAAGGAGAAAGCAAATGAACAAAAGCCCCCAAAACTCCTGTTCTCCAGGTGTTTGTGCCCTGCACTGCTTAGGGTTTTTCTCACTGTAACAGACACAGAGGCACTGGCTCCCAGCAGCACAGCAGCAGCAGGATGAAGAGGTGAGCAGCAGCAGGAGGTATGCCCAGCCATCCCCACAGAGATGTTCCTCTGCTCTGCTGCTCCATTCACACTGCCCAGAAAAAAAACTTTCCTCAACCAACAACAGTGTGTGAGAGTGTCCTCTCTCACAATGATTTGAGCCAAGCAGAAGACCTTCAGATGCACTAATCTCACAGGATATGAAATCTCAGTCTCCCTGAATTCACCGAATGAGCTGCACGCAAGAGCTGGTTCAGTAAACACCCACATATCCTAGTCAGATTTTATGCGCTATTTTCACACACAGGTTAAGGATTCCCTTGCTTATAGTATTTACCTGTTGAAGAAATCTGAGACAACAGCCTGAAGCTTCTGCACTAAGTAAACCAATTTCCATGACCAAGCATAACCCCTTTTCCCCACTCATGCAGTCTGTATTAATGCCTTATTAAAAATGTTAGGTTTGCCCTAGCAAAGAGCCAAAAAAACTTTTGATTGGCTTGTTCACAGCCAAATTTACCCCTGAGCGCCATCTCCCAGTGTTTCTGCTAAGCAGAATAATACAGAAGTGCTGCATACAAGTAAAGAATTGGGAACACCAAGCCAGTATTGCTGGGTTAGGAGAAGGAGGCAGCAGCATGGATGCTTCACAAGATGCAGAAAGTAAAGTCCCAGCACTGGCTATGTAACACCTCTGCTAGTCCCATGCAGGCAATATGCCAGAGATCAGGAGTAGTCTCAGGTAAAGTTCTGACAGAAGGGTTACCTGTTTGACTTGTCTTTTTGCTGAACAGGTGATTTTTTCCTGGCTTTATTACCCTAATTATTATCCATTTTTTTAATAAGCAAGAGTAGTCTCTTTAGCAGAGACAATTCTTTGCTGAAAAGTCAATCCAAGAGAGATGGCGGCAAACCCCAACTTTTGGCGAGTTTCCATTCATTAGGAGACTCCTCATTGGAAAGGAAGTATCTGGGGCATTCACAGCTCCAGCTGACTTGCTCAAACAAGGAGCAAGGATGTCAGAGCTGCAGGGAACAGAAGGGAGCGTGCTAAGAAAAACCTGTACTGGCAGCTGAGGACTTCCCAATCAAACTGAGGGCAGTAAACCTCATTAGCTTCTCACCATCATGGGAAATAGCAGGGCAGGGTAACAGCAACACAGCTACATTTTCAAGTTACTAAAATTTTGCAGTTAACCAAAATATTCAATTTCTAGATGTCTACTGAGAAGTGAATTGTAGGAGTTTGGTACTTCTAATGTGGGCCGCCATTCCTAGGTGCTAACACTTGGACTTAAGAGCCTTAGCTTTCAGCAGCTGTTTTTGGATACTCTGCCCTATGTTTCCCAGCCTGGACAAACAACCAGATATCACAGGAGTAGGTCAAGTGTCAGACCTTACTTATTGATTATCACTGTAAATACTGTCAAGTTTTATTATGTGTGTATGTGTGCACACACACATCTATGTAAAATGACCCCCAGTTTTTTCCATTATAAAATCTGGGCTAGTGTCCAATGGTACAGGTTCATTCATGTTTTTTAAATATCCTATAGTTCTTGGGGTTGTTCAAGCAACCTCCAAATTATCAGTTCTCAAATGGAATCCACCAGACAGGGTTTCAGAGTACTCTACAGAAGATGACAACTGAATGCAAAAAGCCAGACAAAACAGCTGATAGCTTTTCCACGGACAGGTCCAAATGTTCAAACCAAGTGCACAGTAATAAAGGCAGCAACCAGTATTTCAGAAAAGAAGGCTGCCCGTTCCCTTGTCAAGCATGCTATTTTGCTAGTAAGAACATCTTTTTTTTTTCTATTCAGAAGAAACACCTACTCTTCATGGCAGCACCTCAGGTTGAAATTATAGTGCTGCAATGTACAACTGAAATCAGAAATATTCTTGCCTTAAAGACCTAAAACGGTTCAGCCTAGATGTGGAGCAGTATTACACTAGAAGGACTCCTCCTGAGGCTCCCACTTTGCAAGACTGTGCCTTCACCATTAACAAGTGGTTTTCTGAAGAGACACATGAGAAGACGCAACAGGAACTGGGAATTAATCTGGTTCAGGGGGGATACACAAAGAGTGTGGTGTAAACTCACTGTACCTTCCCTATGCACCATACAGTGGTTTAAAAGTCAAGCAGACTCCCTCTGAAATTTTATTTTGACCTATACAGTTGAGTTCCTCACACCAAGAGCAAGGAGGAAGATTTTGCTACCAAAATCAGATAAACAACATACATCAAGAGTATTTCTATCATACTTCATGTGTATCTGTGTTAACAAAGACTACCATAAAAATTGGATTACACTGAATGGCATAAATTAGCAGTATTAAACCAACAGCCATTAAAAAAGTACTAGGTTTTTACCCTGCTTGTTTTCTTTAAAGATGAACCACCCTAGTCAAATCAGTCCAACAGCAGCTAAAGCAACTTCATACTATTATTTTTTTAGACTACACTGGGAATGCTAGGCTGAAACTAAGGCAGATAAAACTCATTTACAGGTGACAATTAAAAAGATGTTTCATATATGCTATAGAAAGCATAAAATTAGGAGGCAAATCATAACACAGCACTTAAAGGAAAGCTAAAATTTGTTGCAGCAAACACACTATTAATACTTAACAACCTCTGCATTGGTTAAAAGTCTTACACATTTCTGACGCTAGGCAACCTCATAGCCTGAATTAACCAGTAACAACAGAAAATATTCAATTAGAGAAAAATTATTGCTAATTCTAGCAAATATATTTTTCTATTTTTAATCAAATTCAATTTTTCTAGATTAGCATAAAATTAATATAGTCTATTAACTACAACAAAAGGAAAAATATCTACACTTGATGAAAATAGTAAATATTAATCAAACCAGGGGAATCAAGCCAAAGGAATTATTTCAGAAATGGATAGCTGGTCAATTTTGCAATCAACCAGTAAGTAGTAGCAATGTACTTCGTATTATTATTAGAAACAAAACCATAACCAACAACAAGTTGTTTCAAAACTGCAGACTGAAAGGTTAAAGTTAACCATAATTTTTACATATTATTACTGCACTGAACTTCAAAATGCATAAAAAAATACACGAGGCCAAATGAAAATACTAGTCTCAGCCACATAAATAGTTGAGCATTTACATCTGACACATTAATATCCTGGGATCTTAAAAGCAGTGCTTTCAAAAAGTAATAAATACAATATTTTGTTCTCTAGGATAAATTGTTTTAATAGCAGACAATGAAGTACTTCGGGTGGAAAAGGGAGCATTTCTATTATCTGATGCAAAAAGATTGGTCAGTTCCTGCTTTTTAATGCAACATTGCCCCCACCTGGACAAATGAATTTCGATTTAGAGGCTGGCATTCATATCATAAAACTTGATAAAACACAGTGTAAACGCCAACAAAGTTTGGAAAAGTCACAGCAACCTTTTATTACCGTTTGTAGTATATTTTTTTTCAAGCTCACCTAAGTCTTCTAGTTTTATTGAAAGTCTCTCAGTATTTTCCTGAAATAAATGACAACCACTCAGTAGTCATAAAAAGTCCATTTACATTACACACTTATTCATTCCTGAATAAAAGACAATAGTGCATTTTCTAAAAAGAATACTGTATAATCAGATAAATATGTTGATGTAGTTTCAATGCAATATAAATACTGCACTTGCGTATTGTGTATACATATAAAAGGTAAATGCACATTGCTTATACAGAAACCA
Source organism: Pezoporus occidentalis (assembly GCF_034315485.1). Taxonomy (NCBI): domain Eukaryota; kingdom Metazoa; phylum Chordata; class Aves; order Psittaciformes; family Psittacidae; genus Pezoporus; species Pezoporus occidentalis. Next base: position 3,267,403 of record NW_026916253.1, read on the forward strand.
ACAAATTTTTGGATTGCAGAAAACCGTGCATTATACTTTTAGATCAAAGAAGTAAACTTAGCAAGGTAACTTCTCTTTCACCGAATAGAAGAATTAACCTTCATGAATAACCATGAAATCTGATCAGTTCTTGCAATAAGCAGCTTAGTTTTACAATATTCTTCACCTTGAAATGAACAACAACTCCAGGAAGCCTGAAAACTGTATTTTGTCTCTTTTGAGTAATTAAAAAATAAAATGCCCCAAACACAGCATTTTCCCTGTTTCATCCAGAACAACTTCTCACAACAACCTGTACCTGCAGTCAAAAAACGTCCCTATGATGAGCAAAGCTTCTGAAACGACAAGCATTTATAAATTAAACAGGATCTTTTAACAGCACTAGAAGTTATAATAATAAATAAAAAAACTATTAAAAGGTACATAGGAGTGCCAAATGGAAGGAAACAAACCCAAGTTCAGCACAACTTGAGTGGAATGCGTATTATACACATAAAGGCAGTGCTCCTGGAAGGTTGCTAAGCTTTTGCTCTGGGAAGTACAATCAAAACATGAGATAATGATATCCTCCTTCCAGAGAACAGAACAGGCTTTTTTAGTGCCCCCTGGTGTCAATCCTATTCTGATACCTTAGATTTCCATTAGGATATTAAGGAAAGAAATAGAAACAGTTTCTATTCCTGAGAGATAAGTAATTCTGATGAAGTCTTTCTGCAACACTGAACTGCCTTCCATATCCCCAACTCTATTATTTGATTAAGCAAATAACAATACCTGTTAACATAGCCAAGACATATTTAAAAAAATTAACATAGATGCATTACGCTAACACATTTTATGACAGATGTGTTTGACTGCGACACTAACAAAATCTTCCCTATTGCTTATGTTCTGGTACCTGCATGAAATAAAACTATCTGCAGGTAAAACTTGTTTTATTGTCATCATCAGAAGGCCATAGGAACAGCAGTGAGCTTTTGCAGCAGGAAACATCCCACTTCACTAAGGATACTGAACTCTTCCCAGTGCTTTCATTGAGATCAGTAAGCTTAAATCTGAGAGTGTTAAAAGAAACAGTCATATAAAATAAAAGACAGCACCTGATGATCTAACACACTTCCATTTGAACTTCTAAAGTAAGTTTTAGTTTATAAATAACAGTCCCACTGTGAATACAAGGGTCATGGTCTCTCTGAGGTCTGCTGCACTTCACAAGCAGTTGATGCTGTACTTCCCTTATTTATGCTTTCACCAAGCCCTCTTAATAAATTACATTCTGGACATCATTCCAGGGAGGATTAGTATCCCCTGCTAATTGCTCGTGCAGCACTGGGCCCCAGACCAGCAAGCAGAAGTACCGAAGTGCGCATTTTTGCAGGGGTGTGCAGACCAGACACAGCTCAGCCTTGGGGCCCCACTGGCAAGTATGCTCCTACCAGGGACCTGCCCATGTGTGGGGAAAGGCAACCAGGACAGCCATACATTGGCAGACCTGTCTTAATATTGCGACACAAGCGAACATCTCAAATTGTCAAAAATACTGAGTGCTTCAGCAGAATAGGCAATTATTTTCAGTATTTTGCAAAGCCAGAATGAACCAACTAACCCTCCAAAATGTCATCGAGTGCTTGAAGGTCAGTGAACTTGCCAATAGAAGTTGCTTACTAAGTGCTGAATTTTCACTGAGACACATTTGCCAAGTACCACAAAAAGATCAAGACCTGTAACTCACGACACCTGCAGAAAACCATCTCAGGTAATAGGCATATCTATCTCAGTGACATCTGAGGTCAGGCTTATTTTCTCACATTTCTATTATTTAAGTGCAAGCCTCATCACGAAGAATCAACCTTTATTTTAAGATCGCAGAAGTATTTTCTATTTGTCAGACATTGCAGGAGCCCTGCTGGTCAACTGCAATAAAGCAGTCAGTTCCAGATGTGCCTTCAGCATGCGGCACTGCCAAGAATCCACAAAGGCAGCCTGCATGAATCACTAGGCTGTAAATTGAATGCAATAAACTATCATTTTCCTAAATACCTTCTGAAAATCAAAATGTAAAGTACACACTTCAGGTTCAGCACCTCTGATGGCTCCTACAACAACCCACCAAAGCACAAAGGTGAGAAGGGACATCTGCCTTGCCCCTGGATTCCTCTGCTGCACGCTGTGTATCTTGATGGCCAGTATTCTCCTTCCCTGTGACAACCATGGTGTGGCTCCACACTGCAGCAATGGGAGGGCAGGGGCAGAAGACGGGCTCAAAGCAACTTGCTCCCTTCATTTCTTAGAAGGCAGATGCTGATTCGTTGAGACCAATGCATTTTGAAGAAGCACACCGGCTTTGACTGAACTTTTCACAGATGCTATTTCCCACAGTCAGGTCATAACTTCCAGCCAAAGTCAGAGATCAGTTTGAGAGCTGAAACAAGAGGTTTCTGTCTCCCACAAGGGCACTCTAAACACTGAACCAATCTCCCTCCCTAGTATAGACAAAGGCAAAATAACTGCAAAAGGAGAGATGAGTCCCAGGCGTTCATTTGCTCTTGATTTATGCATAGTGGGGAGTAGGATCTTTGCTTTTTGAATTTATCTGCTTTGGGTTTTGTTTTGTTGGGTTTTTTAGTTCTTGAGTAGCAACTCTGAATTTCATTCTACTCCCCACCAAACTTTGAAAGACCTTTGGTTATCCAAACTGGACTGGGGAGTGGGGTGGGGTCAGAGGATGGCTCAGAAAAAGCCTGGAAAATTTGATGTGGTTATTTTCTGATGAAGAGACTCTTGTCCACATGGCAGGAGACTGCAAACTACAACGAGCACTTTTGCTTATGACTCCACTTTTCATATTACAAAATGTAGTTACAGCCTCACTACAGAAACAGCAGATGTCTTGGCCTACAATGAGCAATGCAATATCTTGAGAAACCTCGGTCTAGGGCTCAGTTTCAATCCAAGCTGTCACAGGTTTAAGATGACAGAAGAAAATAAGTATTTTTACATTAGCCTGGACATACATCATCACTGCAGGCTGCGATTTGCAACATTCTGAGTAGAAGATTTTATTTAAAGTTAATACCGTGTGAAAGGGTCGAGTGCCTAGAATTTTGATTCATAAGGGTGGTCAGCCTACCCATTTATCTGCATGACCTTTTTGACCATGGAGACAAAAGACACTTGCTAAGGGAAAGGATTTGGTTTAGACCATATTGATCATACAATTTAAATGTTCACTGCATAGATGTTACAGTACATGACTTATCTATATAAAAAACTGACTTACTGCAATTTTACCTTTAATATCAGTATCAGTTAAGTGCATGTATCACCTGAATACCCACACTTGCCTAAAAATACTCATTTCTGTCTATGTCAATAATAATGCTTTATATGAGTTAGCTATTTTTGTTTTAATATTTAATAGACTGTAAATTACAGTGCAGGTTAGCCAGACAGTCTATATTAACAAGAAGAGTAAGAAATTTTCTTTATATTCCTTGCACCAAGATCCTTGCCTATACCTGTACAAAATGTGGATTACAATGCATTAGAGATGTAATTCTGTAGCAGTTTCTTACAGAAGCCATAAACCCTTTTCACATCGACTAATTTTCAAAAATGATCATCATAAAACCAGGCTGTTCTAAACCTGCCACAGTTTCTGAAGGAGTAGTCAGAATAACACTCTTACAAAAAAATTAAAAATGCAATAGCACAAGTATCTTTGCCTATCATCTCCTCTCAATACCACCAAATCCTTGTAACTTATATTTTGAAATTGCAAACAATGCATGCACTTGAGTGTTGCACAGAAGCAAAGCACTAGTCTTCCAAATATACTTTTTCTAATATTCAGGTGTTTTGTTATTTACTGACACTTACTGCACTGCACTGCTTTGTATATAAAAAACCTCAGAAGCCCATTTCTGCAAAGTTCGTGATTGTTATTCATACCCACCAAATAATATTAAAAAGTAAGACATGAAATTCTATGGAATAATTTAAGAAATACCAAGTACCCAGTCTTCCAATTCTATTCCATACAGGTATGGGAATTGTTAAATTAGATTTATATCAAAATACTGTCAGAAGCAGAAATAACCCTTAAAACACCTCTACCTTTTTTTTCACCAAAGTAAAGCCATTTTTTCCCTATGCTCAGGGCTTCCTAAGACTATCCAACAGAGGGCTCTCAGTAGCTATTAAAAAGCCCAGTTGAGAGCCAAATGCACAAACTCTAGCATATACACACAAATCAGCATACTGTTACTTTAATAACCTGTTCTGTATGCACATACATGTGGCACCTACACCCAATTTAGAAATTTGTAAAAGCATACATTAAAACCACCCAGGTGGTACCTTGTCAGAATTTGCATGCTGCTGAATTCAGAGTTTGCATGCTAGCTCAAGGTTTTTTAATGGTGGAAAATTAGTGTATTTTTAAGTTTTCTTTATACAAATGAAATTACATTTTCATATACTTTCTCTCGCTTGAGGAAAATACTAAGAAAACTGTGTGGAACAAAGTTTGCCTACTACATGAGTATCAGCCAGTGGGAACAGAAAGGGTGTGCTTATGCACATGGAGCATTTATTTGCAAAAGCCAATTTACATCTGACAAACTTCATCTCTTCAAGACAAAGATGTAACTGGACCATTTCAGCAGCAGGGTTAAAACTTGTTCTCTTTGTTGAGATGGTTACAAAGCAGGGTTGCAGTACAGTAGTTCTGAGATGCTTAAGTGATCAATGTACTTGGTAGATGATGCTTTTTTGACATTCAGATATCTGAGGCTAATAAAGCTGAAACATGTTTTAAAGATTTTGCCAATACAGCAGGAAATCTGAATTTGCAAGGAGTCTTGGCATATGCTGTCTGAGTTTAAGCAGGACTTCAGCCATCCACTAAACTGTCCTCAGAGATGGTAAGTAAAAGGGTCCTGTATATAACCTTCACCCTGATGTCTCCAAGCAATACTACCACCCTCACCATTTAAAGGCCTTAATTTTACATACAGTACATGATAATGTACTGTGGCATGTCTTCTCTCAGTAACATATGATGAGATTTCCTGTGGGAACACACATTTTTTTTTAAATGTAATCTAATGCTACAGCCAATATAGTACCATGTTGGTGTGCAATGCCTGATCAAAAAATCCTCACAGCACATTATCCGCTCAAACACAATGTGATCATAAGTCAAAGCTACTGTCCTGCAATAAATTAATGTTAGTATTTGATGGGTTTAGTGAACTATTCACCATAGATGGAGTTAATACATAAACTACTATATAAAAAGCATTCAAAACATCTTTACAGTGTTAAAAAGAAATTACCTATCTGCAGTTCTGGAGATTCATTCTGCAGCACCTGCAGATATACCCAGAACACTGGCCAACAAGGCATATTTTTACACTTTAAGATTCAATTTGTTTTCCATAATAGCTTTGGAGCTTATCTATAATGGTACTAATTTGCTTTCCTCCATACATTTACATTCAACTGAAAATACATACCTGCACTCTTTAAGCATGTCCTATGAAAGTACTCTAATACATATCTTGCACCAAATGTCAGTAACTAACTCCTCCAAAGCTAGTTCTGCATTTTCATAAATGCGGGTTTTTTGACCAAAGTCTTTGGAGATGAAGTACAAAATGCATATTCTGCTACACTACACAATTAGGTTTGTCTCTCCATCAACAGCAATGTATTTGGTGTTTTCATTCACCCTGCTTTAATCTGCAGTGACACTGCAAAGCATGTGGACAGCTAAGTAGAGAAAAATTTATGGTATTTGCAACTGCATTATGGCAATGCTAAACTCTAAGCAAAACCTTTTTTGGCATAATACAGGACAAGAAGCACCCTGTCCTAACTTGACTGGGCTGACTTCAATTTCCACATACATTCAAGAGTCTACTTTCAGGCTGGGGAGTCTGCATGGACACAAGCATTTGGAAGATCTAATTTGTACTGCAATTTGATGCAATTCTTGAAAAACAGCCAACACTCTCTTGACCCTCTACCCCACCATGACAGTTGAGGTTCCAGAGGGTACTCAGACGCCAACTTTTGCAACTCTGTATACTTAGAATACAGCCATTTCTCAAACTAAATTCTAAGTGCCTTTCACACAGCAGTCTTTGGAAACAATCTCTTTTCTATTTCAACTGGAGATGAAGGTATACAGGACCTTCGGAAAAAGCCAGACAACTCTAGCATGCAAAATGCTATTTTAAAGATTTAGACTTTCAGCATTACACAGACATCATTCTACTAATTAACTCCAAGAGTACATACAATGCGTGTATGGGAACAGCAGTAGTGTAACAAAAATATCAAATGAACTCTAACGTTTTACTTACCACAAGTCTCCATCTTCAATAGTCTTATCATTTGGGGCTCCTGCATGGCCGTAGTGCAAAACAGATGAGTTCTCCCCACTGATAAGCAAAAAGAAAATTCAAGACATTTAATGGGAGAAGAAACATTAACAAACACTGCATGAGAAGAAACACTGTAAACATGTGACACTGTAAATATCACTGTATTCATGTATTAAAGCGTGAAATTTTGCAGTGTGTGAGAACTGCCAGAGGTCCTGCCCTGGCACAGGCTGTAATAACATATCCTGCAGCTCGCTCAGCAGAAATGCGTATGGAGAGGGCATTTTGCTACTCTGGCTGCAAGATATGACCTTTCTGCAGAAGGAACTTGGCACAGTTCATAGAAATATTTCCCACATCCATGACAGTGTTAAGGAAGCAATTATGCATGAGTAATTATTGAACTTACACCCATTTATTACCTTCTGGATTTTTTTTAGATTACTAAGTGATATGTTTCCCTAATTTGAGGTTAAATATACTGAGGCATAAAAAATTAACTTCCACTGGAGTAAATCTGACATGCCTGAAGGCAGTCACTGGGACTGGAAAAATTCAGCTGTCCAAATAAACAGTTCCAGTTCACCTCTGGCACTCCTACATGTGACCTCTGCTGGAGTGGATACACTGCAAACGGCACAGAGAACATTCGCAACATACAGAGCTGGCAGCAGTAACAGGCACTCTATTCTTACCTCTTATTAAAAAACATATTACAAAGAAAAACTGAAACATTTCAGACTAAACTGCTGATTCACAGAAAAACATCTACAGCAAAGGATGGACCCCTGCTCTGTGCTTCTGAAGCTCCATGGTCTATTCAGTGACTTGTATTTGGCCTTGACATCCTCTCCTGTTTACTGATATTCTCCCAGGCCCATCAAACATTAAAAGACTGATAAAGACCTATTTTTCTTTTCTATTCTCCTCACAAAGATGCCCTCTTTTTCTCTTCAGAAAGCTAGCAGGATTATATCACATCCAAAAACGCACGTGTTGATATAGGGCTACTGCGGCATCTCTCTGACCTCCCAGTTGACTTGCCAGTCTCTATTCTATTTTTCATCAAAACCCTATTGGTCATCCTGCTCAAATTTGATTCTTTCAAGTTGTAATAGTGGAACAGTCTTATGTGAAAGGAATCTGAGGCTCAATTTCAATGAATCTTTTGTTATATCTGCAGTAAATGTGCCATCTGACATATTAGACTTTATATTCTCATATTAAGACTTCTGATACATGCAATTACAAAAACAGTAAACATGCACTGTATCGAAAAAGAGATTACAGTCAAGATACATTAAGTACTTGTGACCAATTAGATATTTAACAGATCACTGGTCATTCAGATATAATAACTCCATAAGCAATGATGATGGGGCAGAAAGCAGAGGCTGCTTTAAGTTTCTGATGGCTGGATCATGTTAGTATTTTGGAATCAGTAAGTTTTTATTGTTAAGTATTTTTTAGCATACAAGAATCACTATGTTACAAGGAAGTGAAGGACAATGTTTCATGGGAATGATTCTATGATACAAAGGGTATTTCTTAAAATTATACTCCAAAGGGAAAAATTAAGTTGTTAAATCAAGAATTTAAAACCCCCAACAGAATTAAGGCTGCAACAAATTTGTTTTGTGATGCTGGTCCAATGGCTTATGCACAGTTTTGCAACTGGATACTAGCTCGCTGCTTTTGACTTCTTGGATTCCTGACTCGGTAACCTAGAGTCTTGTGCAGGTAACTAAAAACAGCACCATAAAGCTTGCACCCAAGAAGACAGGATGTGAGCTTCCTTCTGAGATGTTGTGTCTCCTGCACAGTGCTGGGATAGCTCCTTCTGGCCACAATCTCAGTTCTCCACAGTTAGGACACTTTCAAACTTAGTTTGCTCTGTCTGAAAAAAGAGATGTGTAATAGGGTGATGGACTGCAATCAAAAGAAAATAACCTCCTGTGCCAAGCAATATGTACAGCAGGCACCATGCTTACAGCCTCAACTGTCTCCTTTAATGTGAAGGGCACCTATCTGAGCTGGACTATCAGCATGACAAGAGGAGGCAGCATCATTTCCTGTCTGAAGAACTGTTTTCCAGCTGGAGGGCTATAATTTTGGGTGGACTGGCACTTCAAAGCAACTATAATGAGTTTGGTGCTATGCATGACACCATCTGTGAGCCCACACGCTTGGTATTTAAGTTAAAATATAAAAATTATTAAAAAAAAAAAAAGCCAATACCTGTTAAAGCACACACATGCTCACACAGCAGTGTGTCAGGATTTTAGCTGCTGATACTATTCCTTCTCTTCCTTTAAAAATGGCGATAAAGCAGGAGAAGCAAATAGCACATGCATATATTTATGATCAAATTTAAAAAAAAATCATGAAGCTTAAGGGCATGACTCCATGCTAACGTATTTGCAGATAGCTTGTTTACTTATATGCTGGCACCCTCGGTGCCATATACCATACTAGCTGCATAAAGAATTCATATATTCAAATATGAGCACCTCACAAATGCTTTTAACAACAGACATTACAAATACAAAGATGGGGTACTTCTTTTGCACATTTTAACGTAAAGGTTTTAGTTTACAAAATATTTCTGTAAGGTTCGGCACCAACTGTTACAGAAGATGCATGAAAAATCTGTTTTTCAGCACCGTTAGTGAAGCGTTAACAGCACACAATCTTTCTTGGCATTTGAGACTCTTTATCTGTCACGCACATCTTGGCTCTGTCGAGGAAACGGGATCATACCACAGAGAGCACAGTTGGTGCTGAAGACCAGACAGACACACCATATGCATTTCATCTTTTCTGGCTGTTTGAAGTGACTGGGGTGAAGAGGTTTGGGTTTCACTTGGGACTGGCTCTGGGCAGGTCCCCTGGGCTGAACACCCATTAGCAACTGAAGCCCAGCAGACCTGCCCTGGAAAACTCTCTCAGCTGTTTTTTACCCAAAAGAAATTCAGTGTGTGCACTCCAGGACTGGTTCCTGGCTCTGAGCAAAGCCCTACAGCTGGGCATGAGTGGGAGACCTTGCCTCAGAAATGCACTCCTGACCCAAATTAAAACACTGATGTGGACACACCTCCGGCCTGTTCCTGCCAAGAGGTACAAGTCCAAACTTCCTCACAGGAAGCGTCTTTATCACCATCCTGAGATGCAGGCAGGAAAGATGCTTTAGGAGCAATGTTACAGAAGTGATGTGTACCCACAAGGCAAATGTTACACCTAGCCAGAAACTGTTCCTAATGATTCAGTTAAACTTTAAAGGTGGCTTCAAAACAATTTATACAAAACCCCCAGCCACAGGCAAAGCAAATGAGCCTTCCTGTAGAAGCTATTTCCTTTCTTCCCAAAGAGCAACAGTTGAAATGTCTGGCATCAGCACACCACAGTCAGGGTTTAAAATTATGCACTGTGGGGAGGCATGGATCACTGGCAGCTCCACTGCCTTCCTGGAGGTCAGCACCTCTGAAAACCACCACACGTTGGGTGTCCAATGTCTGCCTTCAGGCAGCCATCCTGAAAAATTCTTCAAGAGACTTCTGTGTTTTTATTCCTTTAATAATTTGTCTCTAACTGGTGCCAAAGATGTGTTTGTTACAGAAAGAACTGCGTAAAGTGGTGAAAAATCTGTAAATTAACACCACTGAGAGTGCAAACAGTAGGAAAAGATTCATATGGTAGGAAAGGAAAAAAAAAAATCCCCAAAATACATTTTAGACCAGAAAATACCTCAAAACAAAGTATTAGGAAAAAGACAAAGAGGAAGAATGCAGGTAATATTTTAAGAACAGGAGTAAGCTAAGCATCAGTCATTACAAAGAGTGCAGCCACTAACTTTACATTAAGAACATCTAAAGAAAAAACAATAGACCATTAAATAAAACAGCAATCTATTTCCATCATGATTTAAATAATAAAATCAATCCAGAGGAAAGCACTAACAGCCTTCTCTCCAATTTTCCATCTGAGAGATGAAATCTTTGAAAGTTGCACTGAAAAGAAAGAAAAACAGACTAAATAAGTACCCTAATCTTATCCAAAAAGCTTTACATATGGCAGTCCTCAGATAGAGGAGAGCATTTTACTGCACTACGCTATCCTTAATCACTGGAATCATCTGCTGAGAGCTGTCATCTGCCTGGAGACATCTGTCAAGATGATCTGAACCTAAGTCTAAGATTCCCCAGTATCAAATTGCAGCTGATCATGGCTTCTGCACTGGTTGCACAGATACTGATGCTTCCATCTCCACCTGAATCCAGCTGGAAACTCTGTGCCTGGTTAGCAGTGGGTACCATCCATTGCAGGGTCACCAGGATGCACTGTGCATGTAATTCAACCTTTGCTTTCCTCTTTGTAAAAATGGTTACTTGATACACCAAGACACTGCAATGAAGAATTTGTTAGCATTTGATAACCACTCAGAAGCTAACACTTTGTTAATTGGTGCTAAATATATCCAAGTACATTTATAAAATACTATCATTCTCGTTTAATTGCACTTACGTGGCATCTGTTTGCGCTTCAAACCACTGACAAGTTGACAACTGTTTGAAAGTATCACTAACTACAGGACTAACCTTGCTATGTAATGACTTGTAATACTAATATATATGTCCTATTATTCTCAACTGATTGGAGAGTGAATACATGCAAGTGAATCCATAAAGCATATTTGGTCACACAAAATATTCATTTACCATCTCGTGAAGAGTACTCAACACTGGACAGGAACAGCTGCAAAAGATGCACTCAACATGTGCAAAGTGATTTATTTCTATACCAAAATACAGTATTGACTACTCCTGATTTCCAGCTTAGTGAGCATCTTTTCTAAAATCTAAATAACAGACATGTTTTTTATTTAGAAGCATGATTCTTTTCTACAGAAATTATTATCAGGCCTGTAATCTAACAAGGAAAGATCCTGTCAAAATATCACAACTTTAAGTGTCAGGAAAACAACAAAACTCAGCATGAATAGAAGAAAATGTAACTATACAAAAATCCTAATTGCAATAGCTATCTTTAATTATCACATAGGTAAGTGTAATATTTACTGTGCATGACATTTTCATGATAAAAAAATGCCTATTATTTTTGTTGTTATGTTAATTGAATTCATCAAATAGATCTACATACATTCATTTTATTATGACCAAGCTTAAAACTGTTACTATTATTCACTCTTACTTCATTGCTCATAGTCAGACTATAGCAATTTACAGACAAAGGCCTTTGTATTCTATCTCCTTATAATTTTTTTTTTTTTAAATCAAGTTTGTCTGCACTTTTAATTGTAGTGGTAGCATACAATGCCAGCTCCCAACTGCAACAGTGAGTCACAATATTGTTAGGCTCTTGCATTTCAAGGGCAGTCCTTCTCCATGTATTAAATCCTCCAGCAGTTCTGAGGCAGCTCAAACACCACCCACACACCCTGCTAAGCCCCTCCAGCGTGGTGGGGCCAGACACCCATGAAGTTCCTGTGTTCACCCGCTTCTGAACTACTGTTGGGGCTTTCGTCCTCCTGGGTTACTAGAGTTATGTAACCAAGTCCTGGATTTTTCAATCCTGTGAAGAGTTTAGTCTGTCCCCATAGGGTCACAAGGATCCACCGTACCATTATAAGCATACAGTAGATGGTTCCATAGGTTTGTCAAAACCACTGATGGCTAGCATCCAAAGCAGACCCTGCAGCACGCGTTCTAATTTACTACAAGTGAATATGAAATCTGTATGCCTGTGAAAAACCATATACAGAGACAACTTGATTGTACCATCACAGCCTGTGACAATACCACAGAGATGGAGTCTCATTTCAATGGGATGTTAATTCTCAAGTTATATGACGGTACTTAAAACAGGAAACTTTTCAGACAATTTAGATGCACAATTTGCCATAAAACTGCTCATGCTCCTACTGCAATTTTGCATACAAATTGGAAAATTGCATTTACGAATAAGCAATTGAGTAAACAGCAGAAAGAAGCAAAGATGCTAATTGTCCTTATTACCTCCAAAGCAATATAACACTACTGTCATTAATGTAAAATTTATTTTTTTGTAAAAGTATGTGATTTCAGTGTAGGACAAATGTTTGTGAGTAGCAGCAGATTTACAAGTGGAACATAGATACTGATATACATGCCTCATCTGTCACACATCTCTAATTAGATTAATGCCACTGACTAAATAAGATTAATATCTGAACAAAGCACACAGCTGTTCTTCAACATGTATGCAATGCTATTCTCCAAAGCTCTGTAAATTAAAAATGTGCATTTCTACAACTGCAGGGAAAACTTTTATAATACCTTAACAAATACAATACCTCCAACACTAGCTGCTCAGCAAGAAAATTACACAGCAAAGAATTTAAAAATTCCAAAAAGATTAGTTTAATCACATGCTCACCTGTAAGGCAAAGAATTTTGAGAAATATATTAAATACTTAAGGTATATTTCAAAGGGAGTACTTTTGAGCAACAGAGAACAGCTCTAAAGCCCTTCTCCATAATACTATTTAATAGAAAAGGCAATTGCAGCACAGACATGAGCATAACCATGATCTTGGCAATAGTAGCAGTCATTGTGCAATCTCTTGAGTATGGCAGATCTGTAACCACGTTATTTCTTTAAGACACCTTTCTTTGGCTTTTCCAGAGGAAACAGTTCAAAACTCACTGTGGTGGCACTTGCAAACACATCATGGGCCTCAAAGGAACAATATTACAAATATCCAGTGTAAAACTGACCATAAAGACTACAATTCAGTGTAAACCATCCACTTACCTGCCACAGATGCAAGTGTAGGAAGTGTGGCGCATGCCACCCCGTGCATAGCAGTAGTGCTGGAATAGGCTGCAAAGAAAGAAAGGTGGTAATTAATAATATATTCAAAAACCCCATAGGACAGGGATCAAAACTAAGTCTTTTTTGAGTACAGCTGTGTTGGTCCAAATCCCTGGCTCCCCGATGAGGCTCTCTGCCTATTTCTGCTCATCTGAAGACTCAGATTCACTCACATCCGCAGCTCAGCAGTCCTGCAGAGCATCATGCAATTTTCACACAACCCATTAAGCAACTCTGCAGCAGAGAAGAGCAGGTCAAGTGCAGCTTGGTAACTTCAAATGGAAAATTGCTTTCCTTAACAACACAACATAGCATTGTTGGTAAAAGGTAGCTCATCTGGCCACAGAGTGAAAGGAAGGGTAACAGGTAAATGCTGAAGCTGGCCAAACTCTCTGAAATGAGGTGGAGAAAACCACTGCAGCATTTTCAGGTATAAAATCACATCCATGATCCTTATTTCCAACCCTCCTGCCTTCAGTCTACAGTGTGAAAATTCAGCAAAAGTGAAGTCCAACCAACCCTTAACAAGGGAAGGAGTGCACCAGACAGGGAAAAGCTCTTCTTCAAAATTAATTCAACAGAAGCTTTCTCATTTTTACCACCTCACTGATACCTACTGCTGAAAGCTGAAATAAAATATCCCTGAAGCCTGAACTACATCTGACTATGCTGTACACCCTCTTCTCCAGACAAGCCAGCAGAGCTCTCCCATTAAGTCAAGCCAGGCACTCTCTGCTAGCACCATGGTCCACCCTGGAATGGATGGTCTCATGTTTTTTTGTCTGTAGCACAACAGACTCAGAGAAAACATAAAACTATTCAATTTCAGATTGTGGTACCTTAATACCTCTGTGATCTCCCCTGCCAAAACATGGTATTGTGGTTTAAGCCCAGCCGGTAACTCAGAACCACGCAGCTGCTCGCTCACTCACCCCCTTCTTCCTCCCCTGCTCCTGGAGGGACAGGGAGGAGAACTGAAAGAACGCAACTCCCATGGGTTGAGATAAGAACAGTCCAGTAACTAAGGTATAACACAAAACCACTGCTGCTACCACCAGTAATAATAATGGTAATGGAAATAACAAGGGGAGAGAATACAAAACCTCACCACTTGTCAACCAATACCCAGCCTGACCCAAGCAGTGATCTAGCCCTTCCAGGTAACTGCTCCCAGTTTCTATACTGGGCATGACGTGCTGTGGTATGGAATACCCCTTTGGCTAGTTTGGGTCAGGTGTCCTGTCTCTGCTTCCTCCCGACTCCCCCTCCTCCCTGAGAGAGCATGAGACTCAGAAAGTCCTTGATCAGAGTAAACATTACTGAGCAACAACTAAAACCATCAGTGTTATCAGTGCTGTTTCCAGGCTGAAAGTCAAAACCACAGCACTGCATCAGCTACCAAGAAGGAGAAAAATGGCTGCTAGTGCTGAACCTAGGACACATGGGGAAAAAAATTACTGCACACTCAATCCCAACAGTAAGAAAGTAATGTGATAACATTACTGAGCCCCATGCTCTCCAACAGTAGTCCTCTTGCACTGCCATCCTGCTGGAGGAGCTGTTTGGCTTTAAAAGCATTAAACCATTTTTATCTTCACTGTCAAAGTCCCCTTCATATGAGGGCAGATGTGCCCAAAGAACAATTAATACCGGATTAGGTGCTTTAAGAGCTGAGCACATATCATGGATCCTTTTATTCTTTTTGAAATATGCTCTAATTACAATCCAATTCCCTTTAATACTGAATGAATTTTGAAAACTCATTACTTGTAATACTGAAATAATTTCATTAACAGAGTGATAATGGTGCTATTCAGAAGAATAGAGATGTTGTGATTTTGTCCTTCTACAGCAGCGATCCACAGAACACAATTCAAATACTTTGAAGGATATTAAAAACATTACATGCTTGTAAATCCAAACCAGATTTTAAAATTATACAAAATGACAGTATTTAAAGAGAGACAAAACAAAACATACAAATTAATCACAAAAGGAAAAAAGAAAATATAAATTTAGAGGCTTACTGGGGAGACTCAGTTTTCAAGATCTCTTTTCTGCTCAAAATGCTGTGGTTTTACAAGGTAATTCTGTATTGGCCCAAAACCAAGTAATGGCAAAAAGCAGGTCAAACAGCAGAAGAGCCAAAGAGTTTGCTCCTTTGATCCTGTGACCTATGAAACCTTTGACCCCCTTGACATCTGACCTATGACAAAAAAGTGATCTTTGATCCCTTTGACCTATTACCATTTGACTCCACAACCTCATGACCTTTGACCTCTGCCCCATGGCACTGGTGTACCTGCAAGTCAGGTGTTAACTTTTAAACGCATACAATGCTGTTGGAGCTGACACGGGCTCTGCATTGCTTTTGAAACTAACTTTTTTTGTACCACAGAGGAAATCCTGGGTTTGCTACCTATACTTTTTGCAAAACAATCATGAGCTTCTTTAATTGATTGAAAACATGGAGATCGTTGGTAATTTTAAAAACCTCACTGCTTTTTTCCAATAACTTAAAAAAAGTATCAGCCACCAACAATTCAAGTTATCCTCACCACTCTAATAGAGTCTTGACTATCTCAAGTATGGACTTGAGAGAGAAGAAAACTCTGCTTTCTTCATCATTGGAAGCAACAGAAAAAGTACATACTTGCTATTTTTGGAATCTTGTGGAGAATTGCGCACTTTTAAACAAAACTCCAGAATGCTTAAAAAAACCTCAATTTCAAAACAGCCTGAAAAGCCATTAAAGTAAAACCTGCTACGGATAAACTTTCTGACAAATTATAAGAACCACTCTGACAATGTTTGCATGTTATAAAATCACAGAATCATAGAATAGTTAGGGTTGGAAAGGACCTTAAGATCATCAAGTTCCAGCCCTTCTGCCATGGGCAGGGACACCTCACACTAAACCATATCACTCAAGGCTCTGTCCAAATTGGCCTTGAACACCACCAGGGATGGAGCATTCACAACTTCCCTGGGCAACCTATTCCAGTGCCTCACCACCCTAACAGGAAAGAATTTCCTCCTTATATCCAATCTAAACTTCCCCTCTTTAAGTTTTAACCCGTTACCCCTTGTCCTATCACTACAGTCCCTAATGAAGAGTCCATCCGGAGCATCCCTATAGGCCCCCTTCAGATACTGGAAGGTCTCCACGCAGCCTTCTCTTCTCCAGGCTGAACAGCCCCAACTTTCCCATCCTGTCTTTATATGGGAGGTGCTCCAGTCCCATCCTCGTGGCCTCCTCTGGACTTGTTCCAACAGTTCCATGCCCTTTTTATGTTGAGGACACCAGAACTGCACAGAGTACTCCAGGTGAGGTCTCACAAGAGGAGAGTAGAGGGGCAGGATCACCTCCTTCGACCTGCTGGTCACGATGTTTTATGATCATCTTTGGTCTTCCTATTGTTATCTAATGCACAGTACAACTACAATCAGCTCTGTACTACAAACGTTAACTGAACTGAATGAAGTAGTCTAGTGTCAACAGTTTTCCTAACTTAAGTGGATTTAAGGAATAAGGGCACTTAAAAGCAGGGGGGACAGAAACTATCTGTAATGATTTCCATCACACTTTTTGCTTATTTTCAGATCTTCCTCAGGACTAGACTACAACATATCCATACACACTTACCAGAGTGCGATTTTTATTTCCCAAAAGAGGTAAACAAGCAACCTCTAATTTGAATTCCATCAGTTCTTCCTGAGTTGTAACAAATATTTATGAGAAAACCACATTTTGTATTTCTCAGCTATTCACTTCCAAAACTGAGACACTTTTAGATCAAAAAGGTTCAATTTCCATATAAAATCTAATTCAGTATTTTGGCTTGCATCTTACAAAACAGGTAAAAACTGTAATTACAGAAAATATAGCAAGTTTGGAGAAAGAAAGATAGAGAAGGAATGAAACATTGCAAGAACATCTGACAGAAATTAAGAACTTATGCCAAGTTCCTCTAACACTGACATTCCTCAGTGGCAACTTCTTCCTCTAACCAAGTCCCGCATCCATAGTAACTAAAGCAAAGTGCTGCAGAACAAGGTGTGCACATTGCTTTGCGAAGGAGGAACAATTACTCATTCCAAGATTTCCAATGAAGGAGGACCAAAACCACCAAATAACCCTGTTTGTTATTCCAGATATTAGAGCCATGTCAAGAACACCTGCTGGATACTAGTAGCTCAGGATCTAGATTTTTAGACTGTGTTATCAGAGATCTGCTGTCATAGAATCATAGAATAGTTAGGGCTGGAAAGGACCTTAAGGTCATCTAGTTCCAACACCCCTGCCATGGGCAGGGACACCTCACACTAAATCATATCACCCAAGGCCTCGTCCAACCTGGTCTTGAGCACGTCTTGCCAGTACATAAGAGTCAGGGACACTCATGGGTCAATATCTCATTAAGGTGATCATATTTAAAAACTGATAACTTAAAATACATTTATATTAAAAAATCCACACTGGATAACTGTTTTCAGGATATTTCAGATCCATAATAATATCCTCAGTGTACCTTTGAGAAAGTTGCCTCCTAATAAAAAGAAACTCTTACACACTTCAAAACCAGTAATTCTTTGAACACAGCCCTTGAGATTTGCCTTGAAATGCAAGCAGGTGGTTTTGAACTATAAACTGCAAGCCACAGCAGCTTAAGGTAGTTCTGTATAGAACTTGGAGAATTTTCTGTAGGTTTGGTGTCTTGGGTTTTTTTTTTGCCAAGTTGTTTGTTTTGTTTTGAGGGAGTACAGTTGAAAGATGTAGGGGAATATCTATTAGTTATCTGTGCACTGAATTACTTTTGAATTACACCTAGAATGTGCCGTTATGTTTTTGTACAGTGTAAGTATCAAGCATAGCCATGAGACAGGTTGAACCCAGTGCTTTTATAAAGAATTCACAGAAGGCCAAATTTTCTAAAGATGATCTCTCTATATCAGGATGGAAAGCCACTGTTTTGATCATTTAGTCACCTAAATGTCTTGACATGAGAAAGCTATAAAGCCCAAGTAACCCAAAATTTTTAAGCCACAGTAAATGTAATTTGTACGTGATATCTAAAGTATTTATATTTATGTCGTGGTTTAAACCCTAGCCAGACAGCTTGTTCACTCACTGCCAGTGAGTGGTACCGGGCTGAGAGCAACTGAGGCCCACACCACCCCCCCCCCCCCGGGGGCTCTCCCCTTCTCCCGGAGGGATGGGGAGGAGGATCAGAAGAGTGCAACTCCCACGGGTTGAGACAAGAACAGTCCAGCAACCAATGTACAACACAAATCACCACCGCTACCACCAACGACAACAATGATAAGAGAAAATAACATGGGAAGAGAATACGATACCACTGGCCAAGAAACGAATCCAACCCAGAAGCCCATGTCCTTCTGGGTAACTCCCAGTTACCCCCCACCTCGGGCATGACGTGCTGTGGTATGGAATACCTCTTTGGCTAGCCTGGGTCAGGCGCCCCGTCTCTGCTTCCTCACAGCTTCCCCTCCTCCCTGGCAGAGCATGAGCCTCGCAAAGTCCTTGGTCAGGGTAAACATCACTTAGCAACAACCAAAAACATCGGTATCACCAGCACTGTTCCCAGGCTGGAAGTCAAAACACAGCACTGCACCAGCTACCAAGGAGAAAAATGACTGCTACTGCTGAACCGAGGACAACTTAGTATCAAACCATGCTGGGAGAACCGTGCACATAGGAAAGAAGAGGTGTCAGTAACAGCCTATAATAAGAGCAGTGTTTCGTTTAATTCCGCACCAGACACTGTGAGGTTTTTAAATACAGAGCATTTTTCTTTGTTAACCAATTTACTGTGGTAATGTAATCTATTTTCCATGGACAACTTGATGCTTTAAGGCTTAGTTTATCTAATCCTAGTCCATTTAGTTCACAACCAACACTGCAGTATTGCAAAACATGTCTGAGGTTGTTTCAACACAAAAAAAAGTCAGTACTTCATTGCAAAAGATTAAAGAAGGGGGGTGGAGAAGAGCAGGAGAAATAATCCAGTTTACTATTAATGAACAAATGGTGGATTACAAACATGCATCACAGGAAAATTGGAACTATGAACAAATGAGCAAAGGATTCTTCTACACCTTGGAGACAATGTAATTAGAGATTTATGAAAGCAATGTTATTATTTAAGTGGTTTACATGACCAGAAATTGTTTAGAAAAGAATTTATTGCTCCAAGAACAACAGGAAACAAAACGACTTCTGCACAATGAGTTCTTAAACCCGTGTACACTGCTTGTAATGAAAATGTTGCAATTCAAACCATCAGCTGGGTTATTTTGCACAATCATGGAGTAGGTCTGTTGAAGCTTACTATCAAGCAGAGACACTGAATGCAGCTATACTTTGAAGCACCTCTATTTAAAATTCTCCTAATTTGTAACATGCACAACAGAAAAATGTGTTATTTTTTCTAAAAAAATGTTGATCCTTCTAAATTCCAACATTGAAATTCTGTTCTCTTGTGTGTGTGCCTGCATGTTTTCTTAGTAACTAAGTTCTTTTTATTTATATGAAGTAAACTCTAGATAATAATAGGTCCATAGAAGATAAAAATGTTATTTTGAGTACAGCAGGGATAGAAGAACTGTAACTTTAGTAGCAGGTATGACACATGAAACTGGTAGTACATTAATGTAGTTACCTGTAGAACATCTATTATGAATAAAGAAAAGCTGTGTAGAAGCAGCATAGAAGTGAGTGGTCTCGCTTTTGTGAGACTGGTTGGTATTTCTAAACGTGCTAGTTCTCTGTACTAAAATGGATGTATCCAGAGCTCTGGGCAGGAACAGATGGCAAGATTACCCCCAAATACAGACACATTTTAAGAATGCAAAATGACACAGATCAGAAGGAATGCCATTCCTTCAGGAGGCAGTGTACCAAAGCAAACCCTTTCACCAACCACTAATGCTACCTGGAAACCAGTCACCCATTAAACAGAAAGTCCATAAATAATACAGAACTCAGCACTGTCACATATGTCATATATGATTTGCAATGACTGAAGGTAACTGATAATCTTAGCTCAAGAAGAGAGTTTAGGTGAGGGGTAATTAGCATTTTAATTGTATAATTGGGAATTATAAATTATCTGTCTTACATAAAGAATAACCAAAGAGATTATATGACATCAGCTGATACTTCATCTTTTTTGCTGAACTACATGGATTGGTCAACTTAGAGAACCTGGAGTTGCTTTTTTCTCTTACACACACACACACACACACACACACACATATATTTCCTTTTTGTTGATTAATTTGTCCTTTTATTGCCACAGTTAACCATTCCATGTGAAACAAACTTTCCACCATCATTTTTCAAACCCCAAATTTTTTAATAATTTTTTGGTACAGGAAAAACATGACTCTACAGTACTGCAGCAGTTTAAGAATGCCTGTGGAATTACCTCCTTTTCTCCCTCCCAGACAGATTGATGTTAAGTTTTCTCTAACAGCTCTGTTCGAGTTTAAATCCATTTTTTTCCCCAGCCTGCGGAAAGGGCAAGAGTTTTAGCAGATGCAGTTTAAAGAACTGTATATACCCACTCTCACTTGATGTGCCATTCATCTAATTCTAGGCTGGTGCGACATCTCTCTACCTTACTCTGAGAATTCATTTCACAGAAGTTCAGCTAACGCATTTCATTACCAACATTCAAGTGCAAACAACGATTCTGTAAGTCTATAACCTCGTATTTACTGCTGCTGATTTTCCAGAAGCTTGGCAAGACAACTGAACAGGCATCCTAGATATAGGACAGCTGCCAGAGTGCTCTCTAAATACACCTTTCCAATAAGCCAATCTTTAAATTAACATTCCAGAAGCCTTCTAAGAAAGTCCTCAAGTATGGATGTCAAATCATTATTTTCCTGAAACTCCTTTAACTCTGTTCATCTATCATTTGTCAGAATTGACTCATTTATGTAAAAAATGGTCAATTTATGGATTCAAATATTATGACTATGGAACTATTGAAATCCTTTATTGTTTCATAGCAATTAAGCTCATTAAGATATTCATAGTACAATATGCCTCTTCAAGATCTGCTAAGTTTGCCAAGGGGCTGTTACAAAGAATACAAACAAGGGCTACCCAAAGGCCTGCATCAGAGATCCAGGGAGTCAAAGAACCATCATCAAGTAACTGACAGAAAAAGCATAAACAGTACACGAGATTGCCATCACTTAGACTGCAGCTATGATTAGATCATTAATCATTGCAATTAGCAATGGAATTGAATTGATTTGCATAACCATCCCTGCAGCTGAAAGGCAGCAGACCCTGAGTGCAGCTCTGGAGTCTGTAGCAGCAGCAAGTACAGCAGTCAGTCTCCAGCAGGGTGCATGTGGTTTAAGGTGGGAACTTGTCCTTCTTCTGCACTGTGCTACCATTACCTTCTTCATGCTCCTGGCCTGCCTGTCAGTCTGTAACCCCAGATCTGTATTTAGGTAGTTAATGCAGCAGCACGATCTCCTTGTGCGCTGGTCCCATACAGTCAAGTGGTAGCTGTAAAACCTTGAATCCAGGATTTATTTTCATCTACTTTTTACAGCAGAAGGATTTTTAAATGACTTTTCAATCTTCACCAAACATGTGAATGCAAAAACATTCCCACTGCCACACTAGAAAGCAACGACCATTAAGAGGGGTCTCAATTTTATTTCTTCACCAATTCTGAAGTCCATTTGCGTCACGTCCATTACTAACAAGGCAGAACCAAGTTCTGTGCTGGCCAAAATTTCATACTTAATCTAATATTACAGAGAGAGCTGGCATGAATTTTTCTTAGATTCATTGCTCCAACTCCAATAATTCTAGATCTCAACTGGTGTATTTTAAATTAATTTTTTTTGTAGTTTAAACCTATTTATCAACAGCTAATTAATGAGGTCTAAATCCTTTGATGACAGAATGATTAAACTGCATTTTAACTAATCCATCCTTAATTAAAATGCTGCCAGCAAACCATTTCTAGATGTGTAAAAAGGACACATTTATAGATGCTCACTCTTTAACTATTATGTAAAGCCAATAATTAGAAGAACTCATGATTTCAATTATATTTTAATTACTGTTACATATAAAACATGCTTTAATGGATGTAATGCAATACATTTTCTTTCTTTACAACCCACTAATCATTCCTATTGGGGTGACAACCAAATAAAAGGAAGTTTAATATATGCACTAGTACGGGAATCTTGTTTTAGCTTTGAGCCAATTCTCTCTCGATTTCTTCTTTGCAGCAGAAAGGTACTTAATTATCTCCAAACCTAAAACATAAATGAATCCCTATAAATCCCTGTTAAAACTCTAAAGGGAGATTAGCAGTAACTGACCGTAATAAAGAGAAATGCTTTATCCTTATTATTATACTTGCATGTCTTCAAGTTTTTCCAACTGAAAATACAAGGCTAATAAAAATCCTGATAGAGTTAAGAAAAAATACAAGGTGACACCTGTACCAGTTTTCCTACTTCTCTCCTTTAATCTTAGGAAACAACATGAGCCAAGAGATGCTTTAGTTATTACAGTAGCCATCAATTTTCATTATGAAATTATGGAAGTTTAACTGTTGTTTACTATGGCTAAGTCAGTTCTTAATGCAAGTATGGAACAAATTATTTCTTTCTGAATCACAAAAAATACCTATAGTTGGTTATGAACACTCAATATCCTGCAGAAATCCAACCTTTAAAACTGCATGTTACTACTTTTCTGAGACAACCTAAAATGTGATAAATTAGTTATTAAACATGTTTCTAAACTCTGCATATTTCAAGCAGTTGTCCAACACGATAAGCTCAGTCTTAGGGTTTTGCTGCTTTCAGTGATCTGAATTTGATACAAAGAAACTAATAAGCTTATAGGAGAAACCTGATTAATTTACTGATTAAACTGTACTTTACAAATATTCAAAAAGGTGTATTGCGTTATTTCCACTGACTCATATACATGAAATACAATTTTCATAAGCTGGTACCTCTTATTTGTATATATTAGTGAAATTCCTGATATTTTGGCTTATTTCAAGTTTTCTCTAAAAATATGTAGCATTTAACACACACTAATAGTTAAGATGCTCTCACATCACAGGTGCCTATGATGAAGTCACTGAACGCACAGATACTGAAATGGCAATGTTCAAGGCCAGGCTGGACAGAGCCTTGGGTGACATGGTTCAGGGTGAGGTGTCCCTGCCCATGGCAGGCAGGTTGGAACCTGATGATCTTAAGGTCCTTTCCAATCCTAACTATTCAATGATTCTATGATTCTATGAAATATCCCCACAAGACTAAAGTTGCTGCACAGTTCAATTTACATAAATCCTCTGCTCTAATTTCCCTTTCTGTCTATTCCCGGATATAGGCAAGCTCTTGGGGGCAGGAAATTTATTTTCCCACCTTATAAAGTACACATTACTCATTTATATTTTGATTAAATAACAACAGCTTATTATAAGAAATAGAGGAACTGTATCTCATCGAGAGAGCATATACAGAAAGGTCATTTTGAATATTTAAATATTCATACTTAACAGACGGCAAGAACAAATGCTGATGCTGCAATTTGCTTTATCAAAGCTTACTGAGAACACTCCTTACTTTTTAAAAGATTACCTGGAATAATTAAAAAAAATAATAATTAAAAAAACCCAAATGTCTTATATTCATTACACATAGCACCCAATTGCTGTTCTACCATGTCAGGAGTCTCACAGTGCCAACATAAGTGACAAGCAGACGAATGAGACTATGTCCTTACATCACCTGTCCTTCCCAGCAGGTTACTGCTTTTACCGTCTCAGTGCCTGTAAGTATGAGGCCAAGGACAAACACATTTAAGGACTGCATGCACAGTAATTTTAAGTAAGAAAAAATGTTTGAGAGGACAAAACATGTTAGCTGTTAGAAGTGCTGCGGAAGAACAGTAATAAGGCGGATATAAGAAATAACATTATGATAGAAGCTAAACAGATATATATTAACAGCTTGTCTTACTTTCAGTTTAATTTACTTATTTATTTAAATGCTAACTATAGTAACTGCCTTTGTTTTACAGTAGCACTTTGGCCAGTAAATGCTGTGATTTCTTTCTCTGTTTACAAAGATTTTCTACTAAAGCAAGGACACAGCACAGAAATGCCAGCTGCCTACCTGCTTTCATGCTGAGAGAACATAGTGCCACCAGAGCAATATGGAAATGGAGAGTTGACTAACATTTTCTCAAGGGGGATACTTTTTTGGAGGAGGTCACGCTTACTTCCCATGAGGCAGAGCCCTGCAACCATGCCTGTATCTCCCACATGCTTTCTGGAATAATGCAGTGCATTACTGCTTCCACAGCAATGAAATGCAGCTAAGTACAGAAAGCCTGGTTAAGTATTTTGGAATCATTTAGTTAACTTCAGAATACTATCTAAACTTTTCTCAAAATTGCATTTTCCCTGCCACAGAAGCCCAGAGTGTGATGGTATGTTTGGCTGGGTCTGCTTCCATATACTGTATTGTCAAAAGAATGGAAGTTTTCCTGGCTTGTGCAGATAAATGACAGAGAAGAGATGTCCTTCTCTAATCTTTCTGACCATGTTTCAAGGGTCCTGGTCATATAAAATGAGTGAATGGCTGCCCAGAGGACTACACCATTTACCACAAATTACTGCTTTATGGAAGAATCAATTTTATAGTCTCCTGAATTTCAAACACTTGCCTCTTCAATCCAGTGGAATTACTCTTTTGAGAGCCAACCCTGAGATAGATGAGCCCAAGGATCTACTCTCGGGGCTATGAACTATCTGTTATAAAAGTCTAGAGAGGGCTTATAAGTCTTTGAAAAAGACTCTGAGCAAAGAAAACATGTATCAACACTTTAACACTATATGGCTAAAAGTGTCCACAGATTAATCTGTTGAGCCTCCAACAATCTTCTGTCCCAACAGACCAGAAAGCTAAATTCAAGCCAATCCAATACAACATAACCAGAAAGCATATTCAAGAGACAGAAGAAGCTACATTCCGCTGCATGCTGCCCTGGAAACTCCAACATGAGTGGATTTCTGCTCATGCAGGGCGAATTTTGCAAACTGAACTCATGAGAGCAAAGCTTTATAAACATACTAACTTCAACTCCTAAGAACCCAATATGCAACTTTCAAAACAAATACCATTGCAAGACATGGGGAACAAAATGAAATGTGTTCAGCAGAGATGATTACAACAGCTCTGGAGCTCTTGCAGTCTCAAGAAGAAATCCGTAACACTTACCGCAGTTCCCTTAGTCCATGCGGCAGAGTACATACCATCATTCAGGTGAAAGTGAAGGGAAAATACACCCTCAACAGAACTTTCAACAATCCAAGCTGTCATGCAAGGCCTGACAAATCCACTTTCCTGCTCATAAGTGACACATAGAAAATTGCCCAGCTCAGTGCTCATCAGTTTCTCCAGATCTGCTGCTCTTGTTAGAAAGAATTAAAACCATACAGATTGTAAAGATGACATCAAACAAGTATAAATGAGCCTAAAATTCCACTGCATGCCCAGAACTCCGAGGATGTTTTGGTTACTCCACTCCTGGCATTGCTCAGTCTCCACTAGCAGCAAATAAAACAAGAATTCCAGTAGTGCACCAGCAGTATATAATCTTTAGATCTGTCAAAAAATTAAAGAAGTTTTGTCATGATGCTGCATGTATACACAGTGCTTGAAACTGCTCATGTCAATATGTAAAACTACATAACAAAGCCACATCTGTCAGGAGGCAGTCACGCTCTTACACAAAAGTCACATCATCTTTTCTCTCTATATGAAAGAATTGTTACCCACCAAACACAGCTCCTTCTACCTGTAGGAAGATGATAGCAACCAGGAAAACATACAGAGGCAGGACTTGCAGGACAACAGCTCCCAGACTAACTCCACAAGGTGTTCTGCACTTCCTCCTGATGCAGATGAACAAGCAATCACATCCCCAAAGACAATGGGAAAAGATGTACATAGTCCCACTGTCTTAAAGCATGTCCCAAAGTCTAATGCCACATCCAAGCACCAGTGGATCAATTCATAGAAATTCTCAACACTTATTTCTTGCCTTGAAAATCTGGGAATGTGAGTAGCTCCAACAGACAGTCCAGGATGCATGCTGAGAGAATCTAATGAGAATGAGAGAATCTGGGGGATGAGAGAATTCTGTGGGGAATATAAAAAGCGTTTTAAATACTTCTTGATTTAGCTGGCAATTACCTTTTCAGTAGCCTATTAGACCTTTCATCTCCCTCTGGAGGTGATTACACACAGAACAGGTAAACGTCTTTTGCTGGATTCAGTTAACTTACAAGATATAAACAGAAATACAGGCTTTATTTGCCATTTCTCACTGACAAAGCATGTATCAGATGAGATCAGTGCTGAAACCCCATAAACAGCCTACAGGAGCAGCCACTCCCACCATAGATTTGTCAGATCTCTGCAAACAGAAGGCAAAAAGATCAGGCTCATGCCCCAAGCACCAGACAGAGGACCAAGACCAGGACACGCTCTTGAAGACCATGGCATATCAGGGAGCAGTTGAGGGCCAATGACTTCTATGAATTCAGGGTAAAGTTTAGGAAACATCAACCACTGGTTTGCTCAGACACGTGTTTTTACACTTAACTTGCCTGAGTCCTTACTTAGAAGAGTCTCTACCAAAATATGCTGGTTTTCCATTTAACTGTAGATTTTGCAAACAGGTAAAATTCACCATTTCCCTTGTTTACGGTTTATATTTTACCTATATATTTCAGTTTCTACTATTCAAGTTTGTCAGGCTTCACCACACAGCTACTAAACATGTGGGTTTTTTTTTTTTAAGCATCCAAGTAGCCCCCATGTACCTGTACATACTTTAAAAGATTGCCTGTATTTCCCAAAATTACTGTTCTTGGGTAATTGAATATGTAGGCACTCATTTCTCAAGGAGAAAGTATTCCCTGCCATCACTCTCAAAATGGACCTGACATTAGAAGACATTAATTATGACTTTCTACTCAGACATCAGACACAGAATTACGATAGGTTTTTTAAAAAACATTACTTTGGGCTATATTCATTCCTCCTGAGGTATTTAAACCTTTGTTCTGATGCATATATAAATATCTCATTAGCTGTTTTTGAGTTTCCCTACACAGAAGGTATGTTCAGTTGTTTGCAAATTCTCATGTCTAAATTATTTCCAGATCACAAATCTAGTATTCTCCAGCTTTCATGTCAATTCTTTCGTCTTACAATTATGACCTCTATCTTGGCTATATCAAAAAAATCTTACATTATCAAGTTCAGCTGATCAAACGATCCAGATCTTACTGCTCAACCTTCCCGCCGTCTTGCTGATCTACCAACTCCCAAAGGTCTAGAACTATATGATTTATTGGGATCTAAAAATTACTTACAGAATCACAGAATAGTTAGGGTTGGAAAGGACCTTAAGATCATCAAGTTCCAACCCCCCTGCCATGGGCAGGGACACTTCACACTAAACCATGTCACCCAAGCCTCTGTCCAACCTGGCCTGGAACACTGCCAGGGATGGAGCATTCACCACTTCCCTGGGCAGCCCATTCCAGTGCCTCACCACACCCACTGTGAAGAGCTGCTTCCTTATATCCAATCTAAACTTCCCCTCTTTAAGTTTTAACCCATTACCCCTTGTCCTGTCACTACAGTCCCTAATGAAGAGTTCCTCCCCAGCATCCCTATAGGCCCCCTTCAGATACTGGAAGGCTGCTATGAGGTCTCCACGCAGCCTTCTCTTCTCCAGGCTCAAACAGCCCCAACTTTCTCAGCCTGTCTTCATACAGGAGGTACTCCAATCCCCTGATCATCCTCGTGGCCTCCTCTGGACTTGTTCCAACAGTTCCGTGTCCTTTTTATGTTGAGGACACCAGAACTGCACACAATACTCCAAGTGAGGTCTCATGAGAGCAGAGTAGAGGGGCAGGATCACCTCCTTTGACCTGCTGGTCACGCTCCTTTTGATGCAGCCCAGGATACGGTTGGCTTTCTGGGCTGCAAGCACACACTGAAGCTGGCTTGTGTTAAGTTTCTCACCGATAAGCACCCCCAAGTCCTTCTCCTTAGGGCTGCTCTGAATCTCTTCCGTAGCTGTGCCTGGGATTGCTCCAACCCAGGTGTAGGACCTTGCACTTGTCATGGTTACGAGAAACCAAACACCATCAGGTTTAATATCAACTCTTTTGTAACCCACTTGTGAAAAAAGAACAAGCACTAGAAGACGACTCATTCCTGACACCTACTTCTGTCAGTTAGCCAAGTTTTAATCCATTTAATGTGTACCTTATTAATACTGTATGTAACTAATGAGAATGTTGTGTGATAATAAGTCACATACAATACTGAAGGCTAAGTATATTACAGCCACAGAGATAACTTTATCAACTAACTGTAATCTAAAGTAAGAAATTAAATCCAGGTTTCTTTAATAAGATGTCCTTCACAATACCACATTAACTTTTCTTAATTAAATACTTGTCCTCCACTACTGGAACCTCATATTAACACTGTCACAGTTTACAAATAAGCTTTCCTCAGCAGGAATTCAACTTGATGTGCCCCATAATCCCAGTCTTCACCTACTGGTGGTTCTCCTTACTCCTGCCCCAAGTCTAAACCAGAGCCAGATGATTTGCTAAAATTTAAGCCACATTTTAGATCTTCTATATTGCATACACATATTGATATTAAAATAGTTAGGAAACAGTAACAACAAAAAAAGGTCATCCACTTTCTTGTGAAACAAAGACCATTTTCTCATGAAATGTTGCAGTTTCTCACTTCTAATGCAAATCCACTGAAAACCAAACGGAACTGTTAAATGAGATCGGTCTACATCATGGATTAATTTAATGAAGTTAATAATTAGATGATTTTTATATTCAAGAACATAAATGCGATATACTAAAGCAATTGATAGCTTTAACGCTAATTTTAATTCTTCATTTTTCAAGTATATTTTAAACTCTATTTTTTAGAGGACTGTTTACTTAAATACATACATCAGTTGGCTTACAATTCCACCAAACAAATTACTTTTTCCCTTCATTTCTGAGTTCAGTTACTTTTATTTGTCCCCAAGTATTCAGCAGTAACCAGTTACATCAATAAAAAAATGTCAATTTTCATCTGCCTCATGAGAGGCAACAGCTCCAGATAGATTTTCAGTCAGAAGACAGGGTGACTAGAACAGCTATTATTAACACCCATTAGACAGAGTGGCAGGACCAGAAGACAGCTCCCTAGATTAAGGCCGGATTAAGTGGATACTGTACGCAGACAAACCTCCAAGCGCTGTAAATAACTTCAAAACTCGACATTGTGGTTGAACTCTCTCTGCTGTCAGAATTGGTTAGGTGACATCACATGAGATGGTTTACAGCAAAGTGACAAGCACTTTGTTAAACAGCAAAATGTATATGGCTTATAATAAATTAAAATTACTTAATACAGGTAACTTGAGCAGAGGTCTACAAGAAGGAATGAGGTAAAGGAGATTGTTTGACATAGAGCTAATCAGAAAATCACTATAGAAAAAGAGTACTAAATCACTGATTCGTACTTATCTGAAAAGATACAGTTGTCTTTAAAAATCCAGACTTTAAAAGCTTAAATTCTACTGAAAAGGCACTACAGAAGTGGGACTACAGCACTTTTCAAAACTGAAACCAAGGTCTTTCCTTATGTTAGCAGCAGCTCCATTGATAATCTAAGCTGAAAGGAACCCAATGCATTTTTCACTCTCTAGCCTTACTTTCAATCCCTGTTAGCTTGGATAACAAAAACAGATGAATCCATTTCACTTGCACCTTCTTGTACACCAGGTGAGCTTGCGAGCACTCAGCACAGTCCAAGCCTGCCTCTGCGAGAGCACAGATCCTCTAGGCTTCTTTAGGCAAGTGAATGTAATTATTACTATCAGTCTTCATTAGAAAAAATGGAAAAAGAGTCTTAAGGATAACATTTAACAACTGTGGTGACTGTGGGAAGAACACAGATTTTTTTTATTTCTCTTTTTGAATTTATGGTAATTGCAACTGAAAACAGACATCTTTGTTAAAGCGCACACATTATGGAAATAAACTGCAGTTCTCCAAACTATTTCCTTTACTTTCCTACAAAATAATAATGCTATACAAGCTCTTAAATTGCTACAAGTCATCTCTTCCAAGTGTACTATCATTCAAATTTTCATCCTCTTGATCACAAAATGTACAAAGTTCACCCACAGCTAAAAAAAAAGTGTCATTTTTTAATTTATACTGCTACTTTTAGAGCGCATTTTATCATGTTTCTCTTGAGTGAGTTTTCTGCATACTCTTGTAAAACTCCTTTACAAATGCTCCAAGCTTCTGGGGGAGAATAAAGAAAGTTTCACCTATTTATTCCAGCTGCTTTCAGTAATCGCAACAATTACCACACTAGGGTGATCTGCAATTTAGAGGCTACCCAGGCTCATGTTCCTACTCTATCATTCACCAGCAGCTTCATTTTGTTCTCCTTACATTCACTAACGGCGTTAAGAATCTTTTAAAAACAAGTCTACTGCTCGTTTAATTAGTAATTTCCTGAGTTGTTTCTGTTGGTTTTATTTCAACTCTTAATGACTAACAATAACAAAACACTTGTAACAAAAGCAAATCTGATTAGCTTAACAGAAAACTGGAATTCAACTTTCATATACCAAAAGAGCATGACTGCAGGAGCTCTATCCTGTGTTTGAAAGGGAAGTGGGCCTTACAGGTGGCTTTTGGGGCATATTTGAGTACTATCACAGAGGAGCAAGAGATGCAGTTGAAGATGGCTGTTGTAGGTATCAGACAAGGAATCAGAGCTTCTGCTCTGTCTCCACAGAGAAGAGAAATAACGAAAGGAAAGACATAAGATGGACAAGAGACTTGTATAGCATCTCCTGGCAGAGGTCAGTACAGAAACACGTTTTTAACTTCTGGGCCAGACCTTAGCCCCTAGATACACTGATTCTTGTCCCAGCTGGTCGAGTTGGCAGTGTCTCAGCTGACAATCTTCTTGACTTCTGTTATTAAATGACCATTTATTATCATTCTAGTTTTCTATTCTGTTCTCATAGGAAAACTGTTGTGCAAGGCAAGTTCCCCAACCCCCATTAATGAATTACCTGTATTAACAGTATTAAAAAGCAAATATTTTCACACCACAGGATGTATAGGCTGTGCATTGTCACACTGGCATGCTTAGCAGTTCTTTTTGCAGTTGTACCCTTACAACAGAAAACTTTAGCCTCAGAGAAAATCATATATTTAGGCAAATATATAACTTGTTTGCTAAGGATGCTCACGTGCAACAATTTTTTTCTGGCTTCTCTACTTCACAGATCATTCTTTTGCCAAAATCCTTTCCCCATTATTTTTCCTAGGTAATTTATTTATCAAACTCCTTTCACCCTTATTTTCTGAATTATCCTCTTTGCTCCACTACTGCCTATTACACTCTGTCTACAACATTTCTGTGCAAAATATCCCACAAGAGTGGGAACAATACTGTGAGACACCTCTCCTTGTTTTAGTATATTGCATGTGCCTGAAGAGAGGCTGAAGAAGACTGAAAAGATACAAACGAAGAGGGAGGGAAGAAGAAGAAATAAAAAAGGAGAAGGAAAGAAAAGTAAAAACTAAAATTAAAAATAGTAAATACCAGTTATCAGGCTGGTTATTCTGAAACAACATGCTTCCACATATATTTCAGAAATGGCTGCCAGACAAGTATTCTTAAGCAATTTCAAAGAAACAACATATGAAAACAGAGATGTTAAAAATTAAGCTGGAAATTTGAACTGATGCTGTTATGTCTGGAAAGCAAGAGAAGCCATAGTTTCAAGCCATGATTCTTCATTGATACATGTGTATGGGAGATTCATCAAGGTTCTGCTCTCTGCTTCAAACTATGGGTCAACTGGAAAAACAGCTGTGGTTTGTACAGAATTTCCTGGTTATCTCTTCTCATACAGAAAAGAAGCAGCAAGTAGCATACATGTGAAAAGTCGTATTTTGAATTTTGAGCAATGTACATTAGTGTGCAATAGGATTTAACATGTATTTTTAGAGGAATATCCTGCAAGAGATTTTGAAGTATTTATTCAATGAAATGCCATTCCTATTAACAATCCTATTCTTCGGAAAATCACATTGAACCATTCTTTCACAGCAAGAGATAGCATGAGAGTTACAAGACCAACTGTTTTTGCTGACATTTTTCATTAAATTTTTTTTTTTTTTTTTTACACGTGCCCCTCCCCAGTTCTTAACAGCTTTTTATTATTATAATTATTATTCTTTAAAATGTTCTTCAGCACAGATTGAAAGCTTTTGTTGCTTTCTCCTTCCTAGTAGCTGGTGCAATGCTGTGTTTTCAACTTCAGTCTGAGAACAACACTGATAACACACTAATGATTTAGCTGTTGCTCAGTAATGTTTACTCCAACCAAGGACTTTCTGAGTATCATGCTCTGCCAGGGAGGACGGGCACAAGAAGCTGGGAGGAAGCAGAGACAGGACACCAGACCCAAACTAGCCAAAGGGGTATTCCATACCACAGCACGTCATGCCCAGTATATAAACTAAGGGGAGTTACCCGGAAGGGCCAGATGGCAGCTCAGGTCGGGCTGGGTATCGCTAGGCAGGTGGTGAGCAACTGTTTTGTGTGTCCTTTGTATTTACTGTGTTGGGGGTTGTTTTTTTTGTTTGTGGGGTTTTGTTTAGTTAGTTTTGGTTTGGTTTTGTTTGGCTTTTGGGTTTATTTTTCTCCTTTAATTTTGTATTCTCTCCCCTTGTTATTAACCTTATCACTAGTATTACTGGTGGCAGCATTAGTGGTTTGTGTTATACAATAGTTACTGGACTGTTCTTATCTCAGCCTGTGGGATTTACATTCTTTTGATTCTCCTCCAATCCCTCTGGTAGTGGGAAGGAGGGAAGAAAAACGGGGAGTGAGCAAGTGGCTGTATGGTTCTGAGTTATAGGCTGGGCTTAAACCACGTCAACACTCCAACCAGTGCTACCATACAGGGTTTATATCTCAGAGAGGAATACTTCGAGGGAGTTTAACAGATACTTCATTACAACAGTACAAATCAGCAAGACTAGTGGCTTTAAAAAAGTATTTTTGGTAGCAGTATGCTGTGTGAACATTACTTTTATCAAAGCCATGTTGCAACTCACTCCACAAATAAATTGCAACCTCATAAAATTGTCAAAATTGTATCCCTTAGGAACAACAAAAGTTTGATTCACATGCGCTTTCTGCATTGTAAAATATTTCAGATTTTGTTTCTCCTATGTAAAGCGTAATAGGCTACATAATATGATTTATACTTTGGGGATCCAAAGTATAACAGTACATCTATTAACTATGTAAAAGACAGCACACCAAATATTTCACAGTTTACACTCCAAGTTTCAAATATTCCTGATACTGAAATAACAAATGGCCGCAGGCAAGAAAACACTGAGGGGGGGAAGAGAGAGAAAGAAAACCAAAACCACCACAACAAAACAATTGTCTGCTGACTATTGGCAGCCTAAATCATTGCAGAGTAAAGCAGAAGCCAGACTGGGGAAACATTAAGAGCTGAGAGACCAGAAAATATTAGCTTCTTACTGAGGTAGCAGCTTTCTAGTATTGGGGTGGGGAAACATTTTCATTCATTCCTATCCCACCATTAACACTGAAATTAATACTACTAGTGGACTGAGAAAAAAATATTTTATTATGCCTAAAGCATATTTGATTAATTGAAAATATGAAGATGAAATAATGCTAGATAGATTGTTGCTATGAATGAAAACCTTAGTTTGCAAATTACTGGTTTTGGAAATGAAGATCACTTACGCAACTTAGCAGTCACTTTTCAAAAAAATCCCTCAAATCCATGTTAAAAGAAGTCACACAACATAAGAGTTAAACTTGCACTTCTGAACAATTCATTTTTCAGATGATGAAGACAGTTTTCTGGATTTTAATAGTAGATAAATTGTTCTGAGTAGTGGAAACAACTGCTATAATAAACACATTGAAACTTTAAGATCAGCTCTTCATTATGTCCAAGATTTACTAATGTACCAGAAAAAGCCTGTGCATGTGAACAGTAAACCCCTGGGTCCTCAAACAGTAGTATTGTCCCCCTGGCTATAAAAGTGACAAGCTACATCCACAGTTGCCGTACACCCAAGCTCTGAAACAGATTAGATTTAAAAT
The DNA here is from genome assembly GCF_034315485.1 of Pezoporus occidentalis. NCBI lineage: Eukaryota > Metazoa > Chordata > Aves > Psittaciformes > Psittacidae > Pezoporus > Pezoporus occidentalis. Next base: position 3,301,992 of record NW_026916253.1, read on the forward strand.
TGAGCAACGCACTGAGGCAGCTATTAGTCTTTCAACTCGTCAACTTCAAACAAATTAACAATCGAGCAGTCCCAACCAAACAGTGACTTGACAATTAAAACTGCATTTCTAAATCCAAATTAATTCCAGAGTAACATTCCTGAGTAAATTTTCTGAACTGTAGTAATTTACTTTAGTAAAAAAATACTGCTGCATGCGATTCTCAAAGATTCTGCAAGATATCACATCCACTTCACCATCCAGCTCTTTAATGAAAGACACATACTGAAGATGAAAGAAAAAGAGATCAGAGCAGGAATTTGATATACAAGGGCTGGAAGTTACATCACACATGCACCTCTTGTCAAATTCCTCCAACTACACCTCTTTACACATAACCTATAGCTAAGATGAAACTGAATATTCTCCAAGAAGCAGCATGATATGAACCATATCTCAGCTTGAAGCTACAAAGGAATTGGCCAATAGTTGAGATTTTTACACACTATCAGCCATTTTCAGCACACACTTCTGGAATGAAAGAAGACAAGTAAGCAGACAGTAACAACTGATGGTATGGCCCTTCCCATTGCCTTAGAGGCTTTTTTTTTTTCTCTTGAAAGCTTTATGGATTGATTGGTCAGCCATGCCGTAAATCAAAAGAAAGACACTACTCATTACCTAATTAGCATTTCCTGGGCTCTTACAGTGAAGCTGTTTCTCTGCTGTTTGATCTCAAGGCCACCGGCAATGTCTACAAGCAAACTACCTATCATGGCAGCTGATACACGTTTTCCCGGATCCCTTTTCACCACCCAAATGAATTTCCACCTGCTTCCAGTTCTAAAAAAAAATTACGATGATAAATGATTCATAGATTCAAAACACAGGATGGAAAAGAGAAAAGCATATGTAAAACCAGTAAGGAGTGACTCAGAGTTGAAGAAAATGGAGCTCATGGTCTATTGGTATAGACCAGCATGCCCAGGTGTCATTGCCTGTACAATGAAATATAAAGTAAACAATGCTTGCTCGCTCCCCCTCAAAAAAAGAAAAAAAGAAAAAAAAAAAAAAAGAAGAAGATTTAAAACTACTGTTGCCACTCTAACAGCTATCTTCCAACTGGGAAATCTACATAAAAAGATATACACTTCTTGGTCATCCCTATCAGCTTCTGAATTACTCCTGCTTTATGAAAGATGGCATGGAAAGTTTTATTGTATGGGGGTTTTAACCTATGAAATACCAGGAAAGATCAAGCCACCTCTTTCCAGTGCTGCTGGAGGGCACTGCTCAAACAATCCACTACCTTTTTTCCACTCCTTCAGCAGGCAACAGCACTCAATCCTTCACTCAGGCTTTTCTAGATAAAAGCAAACACTTTAAGCCAAGTTTTCATCTCTGCCAGCTTTGAGAGGCCCTGTGCCTCTTGTTCTAGTACCAACAGTGCATATTATTACAACTGGCATGTCTCCACCAGCAACCTAGCTTCACTCCATCCAGATGTTGAGTATCAATGTGAGGCCACCACCAGACTGTCAAGATGAAGATGGTGCAGAGCGCTTCAGAGCACAGAAGCAGGACCTCATACATGAACTTCGTCTCACTGGTCCCTACACGCCAGCCCCACCAACCATGGCCAAGCAACCTGGTGTGATGCTGTAAAAGGCAACCTTTGTCTCACATTCAAAAGTAAAATATTTGAACAGTCTCTGCCTACACATACTTACACCCACTGATTTTTTCCAAGCTGTCTTGAAAGAAAGCAAGCAGCAGTTAAGGGGTTAAGGGAATAACCCGACTCTTTCTCTCTGCATCACCTCATCAAACAGGAGGGGAAAGTGAAGCAAGATAAAATGCGTAGACTGGACCTTGAAGAAATGAATACACCTGGCAAACAGCAAATTTACATAAAAATTACATAGAAGGATCATGCCCTCAGATGTAGATACAGACAGGGTGCCTGTAGAGATGAAAGTGGGATAATGTGCAGCAGATTACAGAACTCCATGTAAGATCTGGCCATTTACCTGAGTTCTGTAACATGGTACATAATCTCAGGGCAGTGCATTTTCACATAGTATTTTGCAATAGACTTTTAATGTTTATCACCGTACTCTGGAATAAAGTTCTGAACTGCTGAAAGGCCTCACAAAATCTTTTATAATTACTTCTTCATACAATCATGCTAACTGAAGTATAAGTGAACCAAATCTTAACATAACTTTCCTCAAAAAAAAAAAAATTATCAAATTTCACTGGAATTCTACACAACAGCTAAAATATATTACTTGTGTCTACCCATACAAATGGACCTGCATCATTCAGCATGAGCCCAACAGAAAAAACTTACTCATTTTTACTTGCACGGTCCTCTTTTGCTTTCTCAAACAGTGACTCTTCTCTTAATGTTGACTGAGACTATTTTGAGTATCATCAATATTTTAAATATAGAAAAGGACTGAACAATGTGATAAATACAAATCACTAGATGAAAAAAAAAAATATATAAATTAAATAGAAAGGAAGGTGACTCTTCCTGTCCTGGGGTTGGTAGATTTGGGATCTGTTTGTCTTTATGCCTCTCTGCAGCGTTCGGTGAAAGGTGCTTCTGCCCATCTTAGACTTCAACTTCAGAGACAGGTAGCATAACGTCCCTCTTTGCATGTCACAACTACTTTCACTTTGCAAAAGCCTTTGGACATATAATGCAAGTTCTATCCATTTTCTCACAGTTTTATCACAGTTAATGAGCAACCTGTACTCAGCACCAAAAAAGATACATGCGAAAATAGAGAAGGATGGGGGGCAGGGAATCTGCCAGATTTGGATCTCTTATTTTAAGTAATAGAAAAATATTATTTTAATTTCTGCTAGGAATGATGGACATGCTTTGATTGCTAAGACTTAAACACACACCAGAATTAAGGAAGTGAAAATGAACACGTTGCACCTCTTCAAAAGGCAGCTGATTCCCCTGAAGGCAAGCATCAGCTCCTGCTACCCACTGCTTTCCACAGACCCATGGCTGGAAGATGAACATACTGCTCTTGTTCACCAAAACACTTCACTCATGTGCACACTGAATATCAGATGCTAACCCGTGTTCCTAAGCAACCCACACTTACTCGACATTCTCCCCCTTCTGCCACCAGTAGACAAGAGGTTTTAATCATCAATTCACACTGCACCCAATGTGTGAGAATTTAGTCATGAGCAGCTTAGGCACGGCACTGCATTAAGCAGCACCAGGCAGTTTCAGCCCCTGTTTGGTCTTCACCAATGCACACAGGCTATAAGTAAAAGGCAGCACTGTTACCTTTGAGTTGCTTATGAAGACAAGATTTTACAAAAATCCTGGCTTAAATATAAATGCTTGCAAATACAAGCTAAAAATTTATATTCTTGCCAGCAGGTATGGAAACATTCTTTTAGAGATATTGAGGGTTAATTTTTTTTTTCTGATATTTATAATTTTCCATACTGGAAAAAAAAATCTCTGCAAAGAATAATTGCTCCCACAGGGACCAATCCATGGGTCACAGTTTTTTGCACTTGATGACAACAGAGCCTTGAATGAGATTTTCTATAAAACCTAGACTTCAGCTTGCAGCATAATCACAATGTTTGCCCTAGCTCTAGAAGCTGAACTAAAGCACTACTTCTACAGTGTAATTATTCTACATATGTTCCAAAAACCCATGGGAAATTTTATTATTCAGAAGAATAAATAGGGTAAAAATAAATGGTTTTTAATTTTAGCCAATTTTTACACTCCTTATGAATTTTCATTTTTCTTGTGCAAGTTAAAGTCTATGGGAGAGAGGATTTGCCTTGAAGAAATAATTAAACTTTCATCTTCAGTTATGCTTCTTAGCAAATACACAGCCACCCACATAGCACATAAAAAACAAGCACTATTCAGTGACACAGAATGCCAACATAATCACCAATGCTTCAGAATCTTTCAGTTTCAAATTGGGCATTTGAAGTTTGAACTTCTGTTCAACACCACAGAGTAAGCAGAACTGCTAAGGGCATAGGTTAGAAGGAGGCTGGGGTCCCAATATGGAGCTTAATTTGCCCTCAGTACTTTTCTGAATACTTGAACTAACTATTCATGGAGCATAATGTAGTAATTTGTCATACAGGATACGTAAACCTACTACCTTAAGGGTAAAGTTCGTAACACTCAATTTATGATGACAAAGTCTGAACCAGATTCAGACAGCTGCAGAAGACAGAATTTTTTGGGAAGGGAAGCTGAGGAAGCAGGACTCCATCTGGCTCAGGAAGATGTAGGCACATTTTTTAACCAAGTCTACCTATCACACCTTCTCTCCTGAGAAGTCTTCATCATTCCTTTCTTAATGCAGGGCCCAAACAAATGACCACAACAGGTACTCTGTAGGCAGGTCACAAAATCTGCAAGTCCCCAAACTCATTCGCAAACAAGCTGCACCCTGTTCAGAGGGTCCTGCTGACACAGCACATACCAATTCTGCAGCTCCTGCTTCTTTTTCCCAGAGCTGAGGCTGGTGTTTAGCACCTGACCTGGCTGAAGAGCAGGGCAGAAAGACCAAACACCAACAGTGCAAATCAGAGGCTAATGCAGACTGATGGGCTGAAATACAAGAATGGCTGCATTTTCAATGCTGCTTCTAAACTGCACTAGGGACCTAGAGAGCAGCCGTTTAGCAGTCTTCCTAAAGATGCCAAATCTAGCTCCAAGGCCTATCACAGGTGTTAAAATCACTACACTTACTCCAAGTGCTAGAATCAATATGAAAATTAAGCACAACGCAATACAGAGAACTACCAGGAAGAACTTACAACATCCATTCAGGAACTCTTCCAAACAGGGATCTCCTTGCCCCACCGGCCCCAAATAACTAATAAGCTCACCTGACCCAAACTAATTCTAGACCTTCTAGGAAGATCTTATGGACACAAGCCTCTCTGATTTGCAGCTGCAATAGAAACAGCATTGGCTTAGACTCTCCTGAATTAAATGGTTTATTGTTATATGATACCAACTTCCTTTACACAAAGACAGGATTTCTGATGAAAGCCAGATGATTCCTCCCTCAACACAAACATCTCTGAAATCTCCCCAAATATTGCAGAACCAGGAAGACAACTGCTGAATGGTGTTGCCATTTCCAACCCAAATAACACAGTAGTCACAGACATGCTGTTGTTTTTCTCCAAACACACAATAAAGAAAAAAAAGTAACTTGGGATAGTTGACCCAAACCTAATGTATTACACCCAGTGTCAAACCTTCCATTACAGAGCAAATCTAGAGATTTTACAGGCATGATGCTATTAATAAATCATATCTAACATCTAAACTTCACCCAATCCTAATATCTGCAATGTTTAGCTACACTTTGCACCCAAACAACTTCACCCAATTTTTACAAATCATCTGCTCATCAGAGACATTAGAATGCCTGCCCACCTCTGGCATTCAGTGCTGGGCAAGGGGACATAGTAGGTCCATTTGGAAATAAGAAGGGGCAAAACTCCAGTCCAATACACCTGACAGATATGACAATTTACAAGAGGATTGTACTAAGTGGTAAGTGATGGCAACTGATAGGTGATGGCAACTGCAGCTTACACTACCAGATTAACTTGTGGAGCCTTCAAATACCATGTATTTTACTGGTTCTTTAAAATATGCAGGTTTCAGTAAGTGAATCAGAAGACACAGATTCAGTTGTCAGCAAAGGTCTTTGTATCCCTCACTTCCTAAGACTGCCTCAAGGCTCAACTTTATTTTAGCAGAAACATCACCTCTAGTGTCTTAATATGATTCAGGTTCCTCCCAGTTCTAAGTTTCACTTCATTTTCCATCACTTCTGCCTGGCAATTCAGCTCTATTCTGCCCTGCTATAACAAGTCAGTTACACAGGCCTCTTCCAGCACTGCTCAGACAGCAGATATCCAGTAGTTAGGCATGAAGTCTTCAGTGCTAAGCAAACACCAGTACTCTTGCATCTCTCACTACAGACAGCCACCTGCTGCTTTGTCCTTTCCTACTTTCATTGACTTCCCATGCATTTATTTTTTTCAATTGTTTGTAATCTCAGACCTTAGTAAGCATTATGTGACTTAAGCCTGCCATCTCTGAACAACACTTAAAACCCCACAACCACACCTAGGTCAAAAAAATTACAACACTTGAGAGCAACACAACATTCTGCAAATAAGACCAAGCTCATGTGCATAGAGAATAAAAATAGAAGAAACTATCACATACCATCCTGTAACTGTAATCCTGACCTTGTGTTTTGCAGTACTGCTAATAATGGGTGCACTAAAAAAACCCTAATACCTTCCAAAATAGCACACTTTTTTGAACAATTCTTCCCCTAGAGAGGTGATGCAACAACAGAAAGCCAAACAAAAATCAAACAAACTAAAAGAGAACCACCAGGATAGATGCTAGAAATGCTGCGTAATAAGCTGGGAGGCAGCACTTGCACACTGCAGTGATAAGGATGGCCTAAGAACCAATTTGGAAAAAAAATTATGCAAGTGGCATGCTGACAGGAAGGAAAAGAATCTGCTCATTTTCTTTTCATCTGTGTAAAATAGTTCTGATTTGCAGATGGACACTTTGCAACACCATATTATTAATGGATAGTCTTGGTATCCTACCCATTTCCTTCAAGTTGGGCTTCCAGCCTCTGAGCATGACCACGTAGCAGCTGTGGTTATCCAAAGATGAGGGCCAAAGAACACAAAATTGTGATCTCTCTGTTTCAACAGTAATGAGAAAGAATTATTGAACTAAAGCTCACAATTCAGATAAAGCCTTGCATATAGTAAAATCTTTACATTTGACTTGTCTGAACAAGCATGAACAAAATCCACAGCAAATAATAATCAGTTCTGCCTGCTGTGTTTTACAATGAGTTCCATTTCACGTATCTTCCATCTTGGCTTGTCATTAGTAATGCTAATTAGTTCACTATCTCAATGCCACACTAGATTCAGTAAACCCTGACATCATTGCTAATTTGCGAAGAAGGCCTGTTCTTTCCTTAATATAAATAATAGTAATAGCCACTCTATGAAACACCCACAGAAATTAACATTGCTTGTAATTTTCCATCAGATTCAAAATTAAATAAAAATAGTGACTACTTTTTGATTTCCAAAATGATAATAAAATGGTAATTATGAATTATCATAGCACTAACTAGATTAATAACCCTGTAAGGACATACAGTAAAGACAGTATCTGAAATTAGGTTACATCTTGCTACACAAGCAAGCCAAGTTTTGTATGCATGCATGTTGCATACATCCTTCCACAGCTCGCTCTCTGAAGGGAACCATTTTTTAATACCAACATGGTAATTGTTCTTTGGTACCTGTGGGCTGATAGAAGGTTTTATTTTAAAGCTCTCACACAGTCCGATTCCACAATTTTTTAGAGGCAGATAAAACCCAATTATGTGGAACTTCAATCACAAGTCACAGAAGAGCCCTGTGCAATTAAACAGCACTCTCCTACACAAAGAGCTAATTAAAGTGACATCAAGGAGGCAAACCAAGCTGTCCTCTACTGAAAGAGAGAATGTATGAGCTTGCCTCAGGACCTCCGGCAGGGAGGGAACGCTGCTAAGGTTAAGGTTACTGTGAAAATACTGTTTCAGATTTGCTCCCTCCCAGCAGTTAATGGAGTCCACCAGCAACCACCATGACCGCTGAGACCAGCAGTTCAGGGTCTCGGAGGTTCTGGTCCTCCAATGCTCCCCTCCCCAGGAGACTTCTGCACCCCACGTTTCTCCTCTCAGCTGTGGAGAGCAGCTGGAAATGGGTGACTGGAAATGGATATGTGTTTGCCAGGGCTGGGACTGCTGGAACCTCATTTACCACAGGGGAGCTCTTCCCCTAAAGCAGATGAGGTGCTGAGACAGGAGGCTCCATGTGCAGGAAGCAATCCTCACCCCCACTTCTGCTAAGTCGAGTGCAGCATGCACGTATGCATTTGCGCCTCTGTGTGCTACAGAAGAGGAACAATGCTCAGGGGTTTTCTAAACCAATTCTTAAATTCAGATTTATTTTAAGACTATTTACAACCTTAATTCAGCTGGATGAGGAAATCAGCAGCGACAGGCTAATTTAAAATATCAAAGGACCAGCTGTACCTGAGGGAAGGTAGGCAGGAGGGGAAGGCTGCAGGAACCGTCCCTCTGAATCCAGTTGCTCTTCTCAGCAAAAATATTGTATCTGACCCTCTGGGCACTGGACACCTGAGATAAAGCAGCTTGCTCAGCCTAAGCAGTTAGCAGCTACCTGATCTGTGCTGTCAGAGCTGCACAGAGCTGCCCGCCTGCCCTGGGCTGCTGCAGGTCATTTCATGCTACTGTTTTTAGGAGGTTCTGTGTGACTGCCACGGAAACCATAAATAGAGGCTAAACGAAATTTATCGTTCAACCTCAATTAAAGCTCCACCAACATTAACTACAGACTCAGGATGACACATGAAATCATCACTACACTGCTGATTCTTAAACTTTATAGCCAATGATCTCAAATGTGCAATCCCTCACCTGAAAAGGGAGTGCTGTCAACCTGGAAGAGTTCCCCTGGTCAGTGTCCCGACCTGAGGGCACAGTCCCCAACGCAGACCACTGCTCTGAGGAGGAACTGCTCAAAACAGCTGCCCACACAGCTCCATTATACCACATTCAGATCTGAGCTGTGTCCAAATATGGTTCCACTGGCTCAGAACCCCACATCCTGACCCCCACATCCTCCAAGCGCCACCAGGAGGACGGGACAAGAGCTGCACATGCGGGAGCTCGCCCAGGCTGTGGGGTGTACCGGCCGCAGGGACCCCGAGCTGCCCTCTCCCACCATGTGTTCCCCAGGCTTAGGTATGAAATCACTGGCTCAGCTACTCAGTGTCAGAGCAAGCCCATAATTGGGCCACGAAGATGATCAGCAGCAGCTCTGCTTTGGAGCCAGGCTGAGAGCTGAGTTTGTACAGCCTGGAGACGAGAAGGCTCCAGGAAGAACTTAGAGCAGCTTCCAGTGCCTAAAGAGGCCTGCGAGAAAGCTGGAGCAGGACTTTTGACAACAGCCTGTCGTGAATGGGGAATGGCTTTAACCTGAAAGAGGGGAGATTTACATTAGAAATAAGCTCTTCCCTGTGAGGGTGCTGAGGCGCTGGCACAAGGTGCCCAGAGAAGCTGTAGCTGCCCCATTCCTGGCAGTGTTCAAGGCCAGGTTGGACAGGGCTTGGACCAACCTGGTCTAGTGGAAGGTGTCCCTGCCTGTGGCAGGGGTTTGGAACTGGATGAGCTTTAAGTGCCCTTCCAACTCAAACCAGTCTGTGATCCTGTGATTCTGCACTGGCCTCAGTACAATCTCTGTCAAACAGAAGCTCCTGGGCTGCTGTGCAGTGCAGACATTTTGCTAAAAAACAGAAATTGCTGCTGATCTATTTTTTCCTTTGACTCTTCTACTAAAACCAGATATAAAGGCAAATTAATACTGGATACAGGATTGTCTTAGTACTAAAATACTGCCCAACAGCAGTCAGAGACATACACCAGTCTTAACACAGAGGCATGAAGAAACAAAGGAAGAATGAGTGGATTTTTGTTTTAAACACACAGGGAAAGGCCTCCTTCCTCCTCTCTTTCAGATGTTTTTCATGTATTTCAAAGTTTTAAACCCAGCCTATTGATAGCTGTAACATACAGTTAAAAACCCATCACCTCTACTTGTTAGGCAGCTTTGGGAAACAAGCAGTCAAGCCATTTTCAGGCTACGCAACACTACCACCCACCTGAAAAATAAAATTAAAGGAAAATCTCATTTCAGTAACTGAGCATCCTGACATGATTCATGGAGTGCTCATCTCTTGTTTAATGAAAATAAATCCTATACAGAAATACTAGTGAGGGTCATGGCACAATTCAATACCATTCCCATGTCAAAAAGCAACTGTGAAGAGTTCGCCCATGTATTTTTGTCTGCAATGGGCATTCTTGTTTACTACCCACACACACACTTATGTAAAGTACTTAAAAAGGCTACAGTTAAGCTGAAATGCTAAAAGCAAAAACTGAATCACAAAAAAATAAAAAAAGTAGAGATTATTTCCTGCAAAAGTCAGTGTCTTTCTCAAGAACATTGAAAGAGCAAAATCTACCAGGAGATAGTAAGTGGCAAATACTGATCAGCTAAAATAATCAGCATTGCATGAAAGGGAAATAAAAAAAAAAAGAATCTGGCTGTTTTCTCTTTCCTAGTGGAATAACATATGCATTTTATTTTCAGTTTGTTCCAGTGGAGCTGAGGAGAGACAGATAAACGAAAGATGAGAGCCATAATCCATGAGACAACTCTCAGACTTCCACAGATAGTGAAATTTAACATTGACAGATACGACAGGAACTCATCTCACAGTCTAAGCTCTGCTTTAGAATCAGGGACAGCACTAAAAAGAATAGGGATAAAGAACTCGTACCAGCCTCAGCTGGTAAGAGAGGCAAGGTGTAAAAATAGCCTGCAAGCATTGCAAACCAAGAAGAAAAAACCTATGTAGCTGCCTTCTTCCCATTTCATTCTTCACTTTGTTGCAGTTACAGCAGGGTGGAGTTTGAGTTTAGTATTAACTACTACAAAATCCCTACAATTATTTTATGGTTGTAAAGACCTAAAATATCCACTACACTACATAGAGATGGGGCACAAGTTCTTGACCTGGCTGGCATATGCTCTGAATAAACTCCAACTCCCCCCCTCTACAACCACATCTGGAGAACAAGATAGCATGAACACATACTGCCCTCCACCACTTGCACCAACATTAGCACTAAAACATTTAAAGTCACAAGAAATGCAGGCAAATCTCAGAGAGAGGAAAGCAGACATGCAAGCCAATAATAAAACCAGCAATACTTAAGCAGTGCCCAAGAGTCTCAGAGCTCCTTCTGCGCAGATATGGCCAGATCCTTCTTGCTTTGCTGCTTTATTGATGGAAACAACATGCAAAGTTTTGTTACCCACCTCTGACACCTTTACACCAGCTAATTGCTCCTTTGGTTTAAAAAAGCCAGTCTACAGCATCCAAGTTTTTGGATCCTAGATACTAGAATCAGTTATGTGCATGGTAACACTATGGTGCTCTTGTGTTAGTAGTCACAGAGGGTTCAGAGATATAATAGAGGGATAATACAGAGAAATAATAGAGGGAGATCTTGGAAAAGAGGAGTGTTTAGGCCTGGCTTAGTGCTGCTCAGCTTCGTCAAGGCAATGATGACTATGTTATCATATAATGAATTCAGGACTGTGCACACACTCTATCACTGAGCCTTCAGTGCTATAAAGAACAGGGTAAAACCTCACAAAAATGGGCAATGCATATAATAGCTACAAGTCCAATACTCTTAATGTAGGAAGTTGCTCTTCTGTTGCCACAGCATACACTTTCGTGTCATTCCCCAAGTAAATCAACAATTCCAGATAGACATCCCGATCTTAAAATTGTTTTCTTCAATAAAAAATGGAACAAATGAGAGAATGCACAATAGATTCAAAACTTCATTTTATAAATACTAAGAAGCGGTCTATAAGCTGATAACACTCATCTAGAGATGGTATACCCAGCACTTTAGAGCATCCTGAAACAGATGACTGTAGGTCCTAATTAGGACTTTCAGTGTGTATATATATATGTAGCTATATATACACACAAAATATTTTTGTTTATATATATATATGCACACTTAAAACAACTTAGCTAAAATCAGATTTTTTTCACATCCTTGTGCTGAAGAGATTTCCTTTATAATTTTGTTGCATTCCAACAATATATTAACTACAGAGCAGTTTCATAATTAAAAGCCTTTAATTAAAGAAGATTAATTAAACATGAGATAAGCACAAATACCAAACTGCTTCAGAGAAAATCCAGAATTTGACCTACCAAAATAACTTCATATGCAATTACACATGCTGTGAATTACTGTTTGTAGATAATTGCCTTGGCTGTCTCCTTAAAGTCAACCAACCACATATTAAAGTTAAATAACATCAAACTAAAAAAAGAACTCAGGGCTGACTGGACTTGCAGTTAAATGTGTTCATTTTTTATATATCTTAGCATTAAAACATTACTGGTTCAAAAGAATTTACCAGTGGACCTTAATCTTAAAGAACACTTCTAGCACATTTCTGAAGCTAGCTTTCAACCCTCAAAATAAATGATACTATCTTATCTAGAGATATCTCCATAGTTTACTTAATTTCTTTCAAATTACTTCTCAGAGAATAATCTCAATCCTAGAAATATAACTAGCTTTATGCATTGCTGACTCTTAGATACATTTCCTGGAGTACTTTTAACATATTCTTGCTGTATGTTACAGAAGTAAAATGAGTCATTTTTTTCTAGGAATGCTGCTTAACCAAATGAACAAAGAAAAGGCAACGCTTAGGTCCTACATGTAGTAATGGAAAATTTTAATTGCTTTGGAGATCTGTGGCATTATTCTTCCTAGCAGATAGGGTCAGCCTAGCTTTGTACCCAACTACACATGCTATACTCCACAATGTCAAAGAATGAAGTGAAGCAATATGAAAGGGGGGTTTATTGGCCACATTTCCAGAGGCATCTGTACTCATTTAAAAAATTCACAATTTCACAGCTGTAAGTGGGAACTGCAAATGCACCTGGGGAAAGGACCACACAATTCAGAAAGCTTCCACAAAGGGAGCAGAAGCCCTAGAAACATCAGAAAATTAAAAACTTCATTAACTTTTAATTGATCTTTTAAATACAAGTGTGAATACTTCAGATAATTCTCTACAGACTAAGAACTCTGATTCTCTGCACCCTTAGATTTCAGCTGTACCAAAGCTGTCACACAGTTGACCAAAAAAACCCCCCATAAAACAAACAGAACACCTCAACCAAGCCTCCCAATTCCCCCAAACAACAAAAATCAACAAACCAAACTCTTACTATTTCAAAGAAAACTGATTTTTTTTGGATGCTACCTATTTTCAGGTCTTTGAAAGTTCCCTTCTTAGATGAGCTTGATCTGCATACAGAGTAGAGATTTCCTAGATTGCTTTCTAACTTCATTTATATGCATTTCTTGCCAGAAAGGTGTGGAAATTACAGGTTTACATTTTTAGGACCCGTTTCCCCTAACCAACAAGGGAACAGGAAGCAGAGCAGGGATGGATTCCACTAGCAACAGAAACTAAAGTTCTAATTATAGTCTCCAAGGCAGACGCTACAGAAGTAGTCTGCCAAGACCTCTTTCATTAATGAAATAACCTCAAACTCTTTCAGGAAGTGCAATCTATCAGGACATATGGAAGAACAGAAGGCAATTTTAAATAGGTCTAATAGACAGTTGCCTAATTATTTTTTTTTAATTGAAAGACACAAATAAATCTTTTCAAAAGATTGCCGTGTATGGAAGAAGATAGGCAGGGAAGAATGAAAGTCCTGAAGAGAAAATAGTTAGACAAAGACTTCCAAAAGAGCATATATGTATATATATATGTGTGTATATATATATGTACTTGCTGCATGACATTAAACCAAACTGCCAGAATCATGATATTTAAAAGCACCTGAGAACAAACTCTGCTATATGGAATTTTTTTATTACTATCACCTTCCAGAACCAAAAATTCACTATCAGCACATATAGCATGGGCATTGTGTAAAATGAACGCAAACACAAGGTTCACTAATAAAGGTAACAGGGGAATGCATACCACAATTTTTCCCCCTATTACCTGGCAGTATATGAAGCTGCAGTTTGAAGCTCATTCAAATTATGGGCATGAGCCGACAGAGTCTGTAGAAATTTAAACTGCTTAAATGCAACACTGTTTTTTCCATATTACATATGTTGTAAGGGGCATCATTTCTTTTTTTGAGCTACCTTGAAATACCGATGACAAGTACTGAGACCATTTTATTTTCCCCTCACTGGGTGCTGAACTAGCCTGCTTTCTAACGCTTGAAAAATTACTATCAAGAAACAACAGTAACTGAGAAATGGCTGCTGTTTTCTATTTCTTCATTAGGCAAACACTTTGCAAATTGAAAATACAGTACGCAAGCTAAAAACAAATGGCCTTGGTGATCAAAACTGTGCTTTATATGATAAGCTGCTGCTGATCTAGTGTAAATATTTACTTAAAAGAGGAGGCAATGTTTTCCTTGTATCTAGACACATCACTTAACATATCAGTTAAGAGCAGCCAGTCCTTCCTATATATGCATGTACAGCAAGTTTTCTTCAACACAAGAGATACAAGCTCCATTCTTATTGACTTAACAGCTCTAGTTAACATCCACTGCACTCGCGAGATGAGCTCCTTGTACAGGCTAAGTACAGGTAATGCTGACTTGTAATTGCAGGCAAAATGTAACTGAACACAGCCTTTTATAAGGTTCTTAAACACTCATATATGCAGTCTTCTAAGCAACGGGGCATTGTTTACCCATAAGGGCAATGTTTATCCATAAACTCCATTTTATTGGATGGCTTCAAACAATAACATTTATTTTGTAAAGCTTCTGTAAATTGCTAAAACTTAAAAAGAGAATTTTGCTACAATAAACCAGCACCAGAAAATAATCAACCATCATCAAATACGTTTGAAACGAAGTATCACCTCAAAATAATAAGATGATTGCAACTGTCTTCAAACAGTAATGAGCTCTCATTCTCAACTGAATCAATGCTACTACTTTGCCTCAGCTATTGCTCCTACCCCTACTACAGAGAGATTTTCTTCTTTTTATTACAAGTACCAAAAGAACTCTTACCTCTCCATCTCGTATTCTTTCATACCTGCTTTTACTGCCTTCATTACCTGTAAGATACATATTAACATGGGACATTCATAACAGGAGGGAATATCGTATTTATAAATTTATTACTTATGACTGAGTTATCTCCAGAGGAACCTATATTACAAAAATATAATCTGTACCGAATTTAAATTTACATCAGTAGCCACATTTTAAAACCACATTAGAAATCAAACTCATTTTAATTTTTATAAATGCCTGTAGTCTCCAGCAAAAAAGCAAGTTCAATTACCAAACTACTATATCCTAATGAAGTGCAGCTCCTTGAAATACCAATGCTTAATTCTTAAAGCCCTGGGGAACTTGCCAGCAAAGTTCTTTTGTTTTACTTTTATGGAACGCCAGCAAAACGAAACTGTGAACTGGAATAAACTACAATAGGAGATACTCTTTCATACTTCGCAATCTGAATCAACAGAAAACTACTAGAGTTAACACTATTTCACAACCCTGATTTTTGTTCTTGGATTTGCTGAAAATGTGCACCAGTTTTATTCCTTTGCCTGTTTCTGTATTAAAAAAAAGTTCTAGGCAGCTACTTTATGAAGAAATTCTCTCAGACATGACAGGATTATTCCAGGATGATGAAGGACCAACCAGAAAGAATGCAAATAACTATTCTTAGACTTCACAATTTTAACTTTATATTCCCTTTAAAATATTTTTATACTTCATAGTTCAGAAATCTGAGAAGCAGAAGCAAAGACAACAGTTGAGTCAGTAACCTCATCAGTTACTTCTTCTTAAGCTCCCTCTGGTCAGTCAGAACTCATGCATCACAATATGGAGTACAGGATTAACACCCAAGTTAATTTTGTCATCAACACCAGTAGAGCAATATGACTCCGCTGGCATAGTGCTACATCCAACCTGGGTAGCCTTGCTGAGAGCATGGATTTGTCTTTGACACTCTGCCGTGTCAACACAACAGCATTGTGAAGCACTACACTGTTGGACATACCTACTTCTGAGGAACAACCTATGGAGCACTATCAAACACTGACAATCATTACAGACTGAACTGTAAGGATCTGGAGAGAGTAACCTATGAAGTTAAACTTTTCAGTGCTGCACACGCTGACATGGGCCAGAAGAATAATCTTCTTGATCTCTTGGTTGGACAAATCTATTGGCTGGACAGAGCTTCAGGCAACATGGTCTAGTGTGAGCCATCTCTGCCCATGGCAGGGGGGTGGAACTAGACATTTTTAAGGTCCTTTCCAAACCTAATTATTCTATGATTCTGTGATTCTTCTTTCTCCATCACTATATTGATATTTGTCCATAGAGGAGAGATACATTGCAAGAAGGTCACCTTCTGCTGAGGCTCCAGCTTTTATCCAAAACCACACTTCATTTCTCAGATATCACAAACGTACTAGTGAGTTCAAGGACAATGTAAGGTATATTACTGGGCTGTAACAGGAGGGATATTATCCTCTTATTTCTATCCAGCTTTTCCATTATTTTATTACTAAGTAATTCAGGGTTGCTGGGAACATTTCTGAGTACCACTGCTACAGGAAGAGCAAAAATTATTATCAGTAAAAGATCCATTACCTCTTTATGAGCTTCACTGGAGATTTTATTGGTGTAGCGCAGAACTTCCAACTCCATGTCTGTCTTAATCACACGACTTAAAGAAAAGTAGAACAGATATCAGGTTAGGTTGCAACTTCACAGCTCAAGGATTATGAAATAAAAACCCCTGAAAATAAAATGCATCACCTATGATAAAATTAGATCAAGTATACCTCAGGAGCGAAGAGCTTTTACAGTATTCATGGCAGCTAAGTTTTGTTGTCATTGATTCAGCATTAGCAAAACAATCTTACAAAGGGAAGTCACAAGCATTTCAAACATCAGAGGGCATTATTTTAATGCTAATAAACAAGTGGTTCAACCAACATTTTTCAACTCATTCTACATTACATTAGGAACAAAAGCAATGTATTTTTGATTTTGCCAAGGCTCAAACACCACTTCAAAAGGAACATTTCTACAAGCATACTTGATTTATTTTTTAAACAAAACTTGAAACTAGTTTACATAATGAAATTCCCAGAGCTCCAGAATTTCTATTTAGCACAACCTCAACTCCCACCTAGTTGCAATACCTCAAAAAAGGGAGAGGAGAGAGGGGGGAGAAGGGTGGTGGTAATGAAAAAATGCTATTTCTGTTTGGTATTAAAAAACAACAAAACAAGAAATTCAGAAACTGCAGCAGCAGTAATTACAGACACAATGTCCATTCTTTTTCATATGCTTCTGGGGGAAAAAAAACAAGCCAACCCCCTAAAAATTCCATCTTGTTCTTCAGGCCTTATGAGATACTGAATTTGTGTCTATTTATGAGCCTTGATATTCTGTTCTGAACTCATCTCAAAAATTTAACATTCTCTTATCTACTTGTATCACTTTCTACCATGTATTTCAAATAAAAGCAGCTGTTTAGTGTGGCATGAACAGGGAAGCATAGCTCCATACCATCTATTAAAAATCACCTACCCTCTCCACTGCTACACATACTGATTTCCTAATATTTCTCATGCTCATCTCAAAGGCAGCCGTGAAGTACGTACTTAGCTGTTTACAAAGAACAAAACTACATCTATCGAATTGCATGAAAATATTTAAATTGTATTCTCCATCTCCACTCCAGAGCTTGCAGTAGTTACAAACTACCATAACTGTTATACTTTGAAAAAGCCACCAAGACACCCCTTTGTCATTGTAACACGCTCCTACTCACACTGCTGCAGAAAACTATTTACTGTATTTCTGCTCCTGTAGTTTGTCTTAATGAATCCAGAAACAGGCTTCTCAGCCATCAGTGCCTCTGATGTGTGATAAGAACTTTTCCCA
The DNA here is from genome assembly GCF_034315485.1 of Pezoporus occidentalis. Taxonomy (NCBI): domain Eukaryota; kingdom Metazoa; phylum Chordata; class Aves; order Psittaciformes; family Psittacidae; genus Pezoporus; species Pezoporus occidentalis. The sequence continues at coordinate 3,319,714 of NW_026916253.1, forward strand.
CAGACAGGGAACACATTACTATGCGGCACAGCCAATCCCCTGCAAACACAACTTCCCTGGCAAGAGTAAAAGTACCTTTGTAAAAATACTAGTATCAATCAAAACGCTCTTACAAACAGAAATACCGTAGAGGGGAATGGATTGACATTCTTAGTCAATTGGAATATGACACAAACCAATCATTATGCATATTGAGAAGTACAAGGTTTTAAAATGAACACCGAGATGAAAAAATTGCACTGGGATGGTATAATCTGCTCACCAGGGGTGAGCAAACAGACTTTTGCTTCTGCCTTTCAGCCAAGACATAAAGAATAGCACCTCAAATCTATTCATGTTAGAATGAGGTAGCAAAGGCTTATATATATTTATTTAATCCTGTTCTTCGGAAGATTGCATGTACAGGCAGGATAATTTAATACTCGTTTGATGTGCCTTTATATTACTTTCAATATATGGTACATATCCCTGATCTGCAAGTGCCTCAAAAATAGATTGTTTCAAAATTCAGTTGTCTGATCTCTTAACTGGGATCTGCTAGTAATACACAACAGCAAGTGCAAACAGTATTAGAATTTATTTTACTGGGCTAGGTTGTAAGGCTTCAGGGTCAAGGTATTTTAGATCATACCTTTTCGGTATCTTTTTGCATTTACAAATTCAGGCTCAGGCTCAGACTTTTTATGCAATGCACCACCTTCATTTATACAAGGTCAAGCACTAAAACATTTTACAGAAAATGTTTACTCATTCTGAGACCAATAAAACCCCCTACCCAACCATTAACATGGAAGAGAGGGAGGATGTATAATCAGGCAGGGAACACGATCAACTTCACACTCCACTGGATACCGAAAGGAAAACGTCACTGGGCTCCCATGTTGCCTGCCCTGATGCTGCTGACGGAATTAGCAACAGCAGACTTGAGTAGCAGAAGGGCATGCATTTCACCACCATCTCACTGCACAAAAAGCAACATTCTCCCAAGCCAGGTTCAAAGCATTGCTAGTCAAAGCACTCTGGTTAGCACTGCAGAGCAATCTTGAGGGTGACGAGTGGCCCACAGTTCTCATGATGTTTTTCCCCCACTTCCAAGATAAGGCTAGGAAGAAAGTCTCACCTTTGTTCATGAGTGACCTTCAATGTTCTATTACAAATGGCTCTTGGAGCAGTTACTCTCAATGCATTCATTAATAGTTTGATGGGAACACACCATCTACAGGCTCCAGCTACTGAAACTGTGAAAATGTACAGATTCAGCATGTAATGCGGTTCTTGGATTAACAGGCAAGCCACTCAGTGCGATCTTCTAGTTAAATTAGAAGCACAAGCCTCCTGCTGTCAGGACTGACCTGTAACTTTTAACTTCCCTCCCCCTGCATTTTACTAGTGTAAAATTATTCCTTCTTTCTCATTCTATTCTTTTGCATACCTTTGTGATTTTATTTGCACTTGTCCATATGAGCAGGTGGTCTTTTCATGCATGTCAGTCATCCAACAAAAGAGAGGCATTTCAATACAAAGTACAATTTCAGTTCTGAAATTAAGTTTGGGCATTTTAAGCGGCTGGATACCAAATTTCATGTGCAATCTATTTTCCACTGATCAAGTGGTCAAAAGCATACAGATTCAAGACAATTATGAGGTTGAAATTTGTGTAACTCAACTCTATTGCCCTAAACCAGTGCTTTCCTTAAAGATAATTCAACTGTTTGCTTCACTATGGTACACTCAGTCTTGATCATACTGCCAGAAGTACCTGTTCACAGTTACCAGCTCAGTGTTTATCAGATGTCTTCTTTTGTTGCTTTTCGTACATGTGTGCAACCTTAATGGCTGCTTTTTGTGCCATGCATGGAAAATATCTGGGTACATCCATTTTTCCTTACCCTTCTGGAAACATTATGCTTACAGACCACCTAGTAAATACAGATGCTACCCATGCAGACAGACTCCACAGTCCTGCCTTGTCTTCACCCCTTTTCACCCCTGCTGTTACCTTTCCACATTTTATTTATAGACATTTCTCTACCATAGTTGATATATTTATGCTCTTCAGCAAGTTTTAACTTGCTAACTGAATTAGTATTGAAGCCAGTAAACATAGTAATGCACACATGCAAAGGATAAGCATTGCAGTACAATTCTGAAAGCCAGCTGCATGAACACCGAAGTTCATCTTAAAACAGTTCAAAAAGATATTAGGGTTTACAACACAGATAAGAAAATCCTCTAAAACCACAAAGCGCATACACCCAACCTTAAGACATTAAGATACAGATTACTTTCCCAGAAGAAACAATATAGCTTTCTATCAAAGTAATGCAAAATACAGAATACACGAAATCTTCCACACAGAGCTACTGAATACCATTTTCATTGGAGTTATAGCAAAATAAAGTATATGCAAGCAGAAAACAATGTATGTTATCTTCTAACACTACAAGTATGGTAAACAGACACTGGTATCCTAAAGCAACAAAAGGGCATTTTTCTAAGTGCTTGTGTAAAAATACTTCCTTCTGACTACTAGGAAGATAATCCGTGTAAGTTTTGACTTTGTCTTCTGTTAGATGACATTTTCTTTTCAAAATGCTGAAATCAATACTTAGAGTACACATTCAGTATCAGATCTGAAACAGAGATGCTGAAATTTACAATTTAAGTGTTTAAATGTGTTTGTAGACACATTCACCCAACTGAAAAAAAAACAAAAGTGAAAACACCCTGCTGCAGTCTTGTCTAAAGTCAGATCCTTTTGGTTTGTATTTAAGTTTGATAGCAAGTGAGAAAATGTTGAGATCTTGAAAAAGGATGAGTAAGCAAGGGAGGCAACAGATCCTTAATCACAAACACTTTGCCCCTTGCCAGTACTGAACCATTTTCCCTGTATTTTATGAGAAGACTACAATACTAGAATAGCCTTCTGTAGTTTACAGTTCTCCCTGGCTGGTTCAGAAAGCTCAGCCATTTCACTTCTTGCTGGCAGCTTTGACAGCATGGTATAGATCGGAGTTTTACTGACAAGTACTGTGGTAAACCAGAGTAGTTCAGAGCTTGTTGAATTTGAAATTATATTCATTCAGGCAAGCACATGCTTTAAATGAAGCAATTTTCTACTCTAGAATATAACCTCCAAAAATTAATCTTCCTAAAAGTAAAATATTCTTAATTCTAAAAATATTATTGCTTTCTAAAGAAAGTTTCCTGGTCAATAACTTTACATTCCAAGGAAATTTTCTACTTTAGGAAGTTTTAATACGCATAGCCTGTCATTCACAAAGTGATTTCACCAGACACTTAAATCCTAACAACCGTCCACAACATACTTCTGACTTAAAATGAAATCCACCAAACTCAATAAAACCTTTTAAAACACTTTTGAATGCACATATGAACTTTGGCTCCACTTAGAATTCCCATTCCTTGAAAGCAAAGTGGAGAGAAGGTACACACCGAGTATTTCTCCCCTGTGAGATCACAGGGAGAACAAAATCAGAATTCCAGCCTGGCACTTGCAATTCACAGAAAAGATTCTCTTCACACCAAGATGAACAGCTCCAAGTGCTGCCTTTCTACAGCGTCAATGCTCCATCTGTCTTAGGACAGATGCATGGACCTCATGTTTCTCCAACTCTGAGTTTCCTGAAGAAGATTTAACACCCGCATTAACGCAAAACACAGAGCAAAAAAGCTTATCAGGTGGCACCTTGGTAAGGTAGATGGAACTAGAATAAAAACTGACTTGGGAATCAGCTTGTGGCCCTAATCCAAAGGCTTCTGCAGCTAAAACTGTCACCTCTCTCCCCGCAGTGCTGTTGTACCTACAGATCAAAGTCTGGAAGTTAGACCAGGCCCTCTTCAGGTCACCTTTCTTGCCCCTTGTCGTTTCCTGCTAACAAGAGTACAAAAAGGCAAACAAACAAGAGGAGCAGGAAAATGACACTGTCAGGTTAAAGATGAAGATGTAGCTCTCTCCTCTGCTTCTCAAACAGCTTGTCAGGTCACTAGGAGAATCCTCCTCTGGCTGCTGGGCACATGATGAGAACTGAAAGTTCCCAATGCCTTAAAAAAACTCACACCATGCCCTACACCAAACCAACAAACTACAGCTCAAGAGCACCCACCTCTGCAAGAAAATAAGACTTTATGAAGAGCTTCTAACCTGACTTATCCTTTCGGTTAGTTTTGTATACCACTGTAGCATGGCATCAGGGGTCTCAGAGCGTGTGTGAAAATTTCTAGATCTTCCCTATCAATATCTGTAATGACAGGAACTTGACTAATTAAACACTAATGATAATAAAAAGCCCAACAAAACCAAACCAAACCAAACCCGGTTTTGCCATGCTCCTCCTTTACCTAATTGTGTTTAATCTGTGCATCTGAAAAGCACATGCCTACACAGCAATTTCCAATCTTGTATTCTGTCTACATTACTCAGCACTTTGCACCTCAAAGGCTCTTGACTCTTAAATTCAGAAATCACTTCTATATGATAAATTCAGAAATCAATTCTGTACGATAACTTCTTTGTTTTGGAAAAGGAAGGTCAAAATTCTCGACGGACAGAACAGGCGTGATTTAAAAATTGGCACCCTGAGATTTCTGTGTTACAAAGCAGCACTGACTTTCCCCCTTCCACTCATCAACAGGATTTGCAAGCAATGAGTCCCACTACTACACATCTCCAGGCCCACCAATGACTCTATAACGCAACTACGTTTAAGCAAAGTTTCCCCTCTTCCCACCTTCCTTTTACAACATTTTTGTGCCATGCCAAGCAATGACAAATAGCTGTAATAACAGAAATGTGACCTACTAAAAATTATACATATTCTGAAATCACATTGATGTTCAAAACATCTCCACAGTTTTCCAACTGGCAATTAGACATAAAGGAAGAGAGCAGACTGTTCTCAGCATATGTGCTAATAATAAACATTAAAAAGAATAATATGTAGTGACACATATTGCAATAAGCTACAACAGTGGTAGTCAAAGTGTATACTCTCATGTTTGTATTTTAAGATTTTTTTATCTGTCTTAACTAAGGATTTGCTTCCTCATTTCTAGATTAATATACTGAAAAAGCTTAGATAAAAACCTAATTCATTAACAAAAATCCACTGTGTTGTTTCTTCAGTTAATTTCCTAAATGGAAAACTAGAAAGCCCTAGTTACAGAGCAATCCCGAGGACAAAGTCAACAATGCTGACCAGAACAGGAAAACTAGTGAAATGCAGTAGCTTTGTAAGCTACTACTATGCTTTGCCACACTCTCTAATTTTGTCTATTCTAGATAGGCTACAGCAGAATTCCCCTAGAAATATAAAGTATAGCTACATTAATAATAATTCAACAGAATTAATGCTTTTATAATAAACTCTAGAGAAGTAATAACACCTTATTAAATATGACCTGTTCAGACAGTTTTGATCGACCTTTGATTTTTGGTTCTAGAATATGAATTATGAATTATCCTCATTCTTTTCTTATTCATACAAATTCATATTTACACGAATGTGACTTAACTCCTAACACATCCTATAAAAATCTATATCCAGACACAATGCTTAAAGAATGATAAATAAATTCTTCACTTTTCAGTGTTTTTACCTGTTTTTACTTCCGTGCATTATTTCCACCCTACAGGGCGAAATCAACTTAAAAGTAAAACCTAGTAAAGTAGGATGCTTCAGCTGAGGAACTGCTCTCTGAAGCAACAGAATCATAGAATAGTTAGTGTAGGAAAGGACCTTAAGATCATCCAGTTCCAACCCCCCTGCCATGGGCAGGGACACCTCGCGCTAAAACATGTCACCCAAGGCTTTGTCCAACCTGGCCTTGAACACCGCCAGGGAGGAAGCATTCACCACTTCTTTGGGCAACCCATTCCAGTGCCTCATCACTTTTCAGTAAAGAACTTCTTCCTTTTGTCTAACCTGAACTTCCCCTGTTTCAGTTTGAAACAGTTATCCCTTGCCCTAACATAAGTATGTTCAACAATACTTAAAGAGAAAGATTTTATGCTACTCACCATTCTGCAATTTCAGGATGAAGGATTTTGTTGTTCACATTAAATCTATACAAAAAAAAGCATCACACAAATATTAAAAAAAAGCCACACAACAGCAGAGACTACATTTTTTTTTTTAACTGTATCTTCTCTGGGGACATGAAAACTTGCGAAAACAAATAATGCGTTGCAATTAATTATAGATCAGTTCAGATCCCAGTAAGCAGAATGCACACATTTGTCTTCACTGTGCAAGTGTTTAATTTTGAAATACATGAGACTAAACCACATATGTAATTTTAAGAATGTGGAGAAACCAGAAGAACAGTATGTTCAGGACACATTCCTTGAACTTCTTTTGACAAAGATAAAATGTTATCACTTCACTGCTATGAGTGTGGGTTGAACCAGATCGACCTCCAGAGGACCCTTCCGAAGTGTTCTGTGATTTTAACTTTGCCCCTTAAAAACCCGTCAGTGAAATTAAACACAGTGAACTGTTAATTTCATCCTTCATTTTATCCTTTCCCATTTTTCTGTGCACAGAATGCGGTATGTGATAAGCTTGCTTGGAGGACTATGAAAATAATCTCTCCTTGTCTTTTTTTACCTAGAGAAGAGCCAAAGCAAAAGTTTTCATTTCATTGTGGCCTCAAACACTTAACTATTTTTCTGTTTACTTTCTGCATTAGCAATTCATGTATTGCTGGAACTAGTTTGAGGCTCTCTAAACAATAACATTACAGTGGCCAACAGAGTAAGAAGCTGAGTAATTAAGAGGAACATAAATAGATTTCCAAGCATTGTTCAAGGGATCTTTTTTTGCTTACAATTTAAATGCCCAAGGGGTGTTCTGCACCAAAGATATTTTTGTCTGACTGCTGGCTCCTCAGTTATGGCATTTAAGAGAATTAAGATGCTCCAAGGCTCCTAACAGATCTTTAGAAGAATGTTATAAGGCAATAATTCATTTTCCCAAATTTTTGAAGGAAAAATTAAACTATTTCAGGTTATTAACCTTTCTTCACACCTCAGAAGGGACCAACAAAAGCACAGATCCAATTAAAAAAAATTTATTTAGAAGTCACTCCTAATTGTACCAGGGTCTTCCTGCATACTCAGATAGCAGGAAAAAAAACAACAACCCTGTGTTTCTCTTTTTCAAAAACACATGCTCATAAACTCATAAAATCCTAACAAGGTAAAGGTTAATAGCTTTGTGTCACTACTCCAGGGTATAAAACAACAACTTATCTCAACATTCAACAAGGACAAGCTGTATGGTACTCAGTATTATGGGTATTAATTAGAAACCACTGGAAAAGCAACACAATACAAAAAGCCACAAGTCACACAACAATGCATCATTATAGAATAAAATTAGTCACTTGGAAACAAGAAAGTCTCATAAAACCAGGGGAAAAAACATTTTTTCAATTTAATCACCACCATCCCAACAACTATTACCTACGTACAATAATGCAGAAATAATTCTGGGATGGAAGCGCCCATTAAACACAAATTTATACAGAAGAAAATATAACAATGATAGACTGTAATCAATCTATACAAATCCTAAAAAAAAAACCAAAAGCCTGAGCTCCTTGTTTGGCCGGAAAACATATCAACTGACACCACGATAGAAAAACAAGACACAGAAGAATTAAGCTGGAGCTGCAACGACGCAAGGACATTCAATAATTGTCATCAGTATGTCAGACAGAAAACAGATCAATGAAGGCAAGCGTATGGAGACACTGCAGCACTGCAGAAAGCTCCAACAGCAGCTCCATGCAAATATGAGAAGTATAAACTATGGTTATTAGGAAGCAACAGAAGAAAATAAAGGGCAGGGAAGAGCAAGTAAAGAAGGCAGCTGACTCAGGCTCTGAAAATTCATGTCCCTCAAGAACCTGACACACTCATTTTAACCACAAGCACAAACAGATGAAACCAAAAGCAAGTCAAATGAACAAACACAAACCTCACAACAGAAGACTGTCTCTCATCTGAGCATTAAATAAATACAAACAAAAAGGAAAAACCTATACACCAGTGTAGACTTGTAATAGGTCGAACAATGCTCTTATACAAAGGAAATTTCAGTCGAGATGTACCATATCTGCTGCAGTCCCTGGATTTTTCCTCTCCTGGCCTTAAATGCTCTTCTTGAGCTGTCTTTGTGCTGCCAGAAATGCAAGTTTTAGTTAATGGCTGGAACCCTCTACTATGTGGCAGCTCCTTAAAATTACAGATGCTGTCAATTATGGAAGTGAATTAAACACACAGAAAGGGGGCAGGATTTGAACAAGAGTGTGTAGGGTAGGGGTAAAGAGGCAGGAGGTTATCAGTCACACACGCAGTTTTATCTCTCACCTGAAAGACAGACTTTCTGATATGATGGCAAGTATAAAACAAGACTTTAGATCTCTGGGACACAGCATCAATTCAGACTTAGAAGAGAACCTCATCTATTTTATGCAGCTTTTTCAGATAAGCCAACAATTAAGGACTGAGTTGTCTCAACCTTGCTTAGCTCGTGATAGCTGTGGGTCCTGTCCGAGTGGCCACAGGGCAACCTGTTTATTACTGCCAGACTTCTAAAACTGACTCAAATTATGCTTCATTTCGGTTACCAACAAGGCAGCTAAACAAAATACACCCTTAAAGTTACTGGTTAAATATCAAGCTCAAGGGGAAGAGCTTGTCATCACCAACACAAGTACACAATGGTGTTTAATTCACACAATTTGTGCACAAAGTCCTGTATAAAATCACCCTACCATGTCCTTCTAGCAGAGTTTTCATCCTGCTAGACAATCATCAACTTACTTTTCAAAAACATGTACTGCCCTAGGGTTAAGGGGATCATGGGGAGCAATCCAATTCTACATTTTTCCGCAATGTGCAAATAGACAACACTTAGATGATGAGACGTGGTCTTGGGGAAGAAAACAAATTGACATTTTGCTACAGCTGCAACCTGTAACGTATTAATGCTCCCATCTAATCAGCACAGAACTAAGAAATGCTACACTGAAAAGCATGTCCAAATTGATTTCATACTCAGTTGTCCTTTTAGCTGCAAGACAATTTCATTAGTTAAAAAAAAAAGTTACAAATCTACACCTCCTGTATAATAAAAGTGCACAAAGAGACCCTATTTTATCAGTTTTATGAATATACTTTGTGTGTACACCCTGAGAAAATTCTAAACATACTCATACACAATATTAGAATTTTCTACTCTTCTCAACATGAGTCTTTCTCCTAACAATGGACCTCACTACACAATAGGGAAGAGGGTTTTTAGATGGTTTTCACTGTCAGACTCAAGAAGTACAATTCTGAGGGAAAGGAATTCACTGAAAAATTGTAAGCATTTAGGTACAATTGCTTACATTATCCATCATTTCCATCAATTGATTCTGAGGATGAAAAACAAACAAATAAAACCAGAACAAAACCAAGCAACACAGCAAGCAAAGACTTATTCAACAGCAGTTTAAAGTATATGACATATTTACAAGTGCTACATAACTGGCACAAGACTGGATTTAGAAAATTCCTGCTCATTTTCCAGTCTGAAAAATGGGTCCATGAATTAGAAAAACCAAAAACCCACCACCGACAGAACTAGCCTTTATTAGCAAACAGAAGTACTTGTCTAGAAAAAAATGCATTGGCACTACTTTAGAAATCTGCCTTCTACATTTTTAGCCACCTGAAGCAAATGGCAGGAAGTCACTTCTGTGGATTTATAACAGCTGCAAACAAAGCTGACCTGAGGGGAGCTACCAGGAACAGCATTAGCAACGGTCCAGCTATCCCGTTGGAAGTCCCTGTCCCAGGCTGCTCCCTTCACGAAACAACGGGATTACCCACTGCTGAGCAGGACAACTTCCCAAGCACCACCATTCTCCATTTTTACAGACAGCAGCAACATACAAGCTTTTTTCTGTACAAGATACTTTGCTGGCAGAGGGTAGATTTACATTAAACATTAGGGATAAGTTCTTCCCAGTGAGGATGCTGAGGAGCTGGCACAGGTTGCCCAGAGCTGTACTGCCCAATCCCTGGCAGTGTTCAAGGCCGGGCTGGACGGGGCTTGGAGCAACCTGGTCTAGTGTAAGGTGTCCCTCCCCATGGCAGGGGGTTGGAACTGTATGAGCTTGAAGGTCCCTTCCAACCCAAACCAGTCTGGGATTCTATATGAAAGAACTATACATAAACTGATGGAAAATATGATGAATTTCAGCATTATGGGCTTTATAATCAGCCTAAAATCAAGTTTGAACGCTGCTACCAGCGCAAAAATAACTCAGGGTTAATCTTCAGGGTGATCAAAGAAATAACCCATTACCACAGTAGTCATTTTGTCTCAAATGGCTACTTATTACAGTGGAAAAATTAATCAAATAGTTTAGGTAATTATGTTCCAGAAGAAGTTCAAGAGGTTTAAAAAGCAAGGCAAGGAATCAAAATCATTAGAGGAAGAAAAAGGCAACTTGTGACAGGAGCAGATGAACAGCCTGCAAAGGGAGCAAGATCCAGCTTTTTCTAGAAATGATACATTATTTCTCCTATTATCCATCACAAACAGAACAACCCAAACAGAAAAACACACCAGGGCAAGTCAGTCTAGGAGAAAATAGACAAATGGGAGCAGGCGAAACAGAAAAGGGCCCTAGCAAGCAAATACATCTTGGCCAGGTAGCCAGAAAGTGGAAACAAACAAAAACCACAGGAATAAGATAACAGCATCATAGCTAGGGCAGAGGACAGAGAGAGCTGACAACTCACAGGCACAGACAGATGGGAGGGAGTGCAGTTTGAAGGAGTCCATTGCTTGATACAAACTCCATGGGTTTAGCCCTCTCAGAAGAAACGAGTACATCCAAAATACACAGAAACAGGCCAGGTTGGATGGGGCTTTGAACAACCTGGTCCAGTGGAAGGCAGGGGGGTGAAACTGCCTTTAAGGCCGCTTCCAACCCAACCCATTATGTGATTCTATGAAATATAAAGGAAATATTTGACATATGAGAGGTGGAGAACCAGGAAAGCAGGAATGCTGAAATTGGTTTGAGTCTGCTTCGAAAACATACAAAATGAACTGGTTTATATACGCAGTTACAAAAATCTGTGGAGAGCAGAGTTTAAAAGGGAGCTCTCCCCCTCCCTTATGCCCTCAATGAGCGATGTTCACTCTCCGCATGCTGCCGCTGGCATGCAGGCCAAGCACGCTCTAACCAGAGACATGACAGCCCCGGAGAAGACAGAAGCAGGAGTCAGGGAGATCCAGGGAAGGCTGGAGTGACAAGTGGTTTGAGGGCACAGTATCTGTCAGAAGAGGGGACTGGATCTTCAGCACATTCAACAACAAAATCAATGCTTGCTCTTCCACACCGAGAGCGTAGGAAGGGAACACACCAATCAGATCTGTCAAAAGCAGCAAGATGAACAACCTGGTGCCAAGGGGTGGAGAGGGATAAGCATTAACCCAGGTCTCAAAAGAGACTAACTAAACTACTAAACAGCTGGAAATCGCCTGTAAAGAAGGGAGAAACCCTTCTCCTGGAGCACAGTGACAGCATGTTTACCACAAACTGTGAACCCACAATAAAATATCATTAATCCCTTTAAGATTTGCAGGAGACATGCTATTAAAATCTCAGATCAAGTGCTAAATGGAGTGGCTTCCTAACTTAATGTTGACTTGTAATAGCATGTGTTACTAATTAAACTCTAGTATTTAGTGAAATTCAGGTGAAAAAGGAGCTTTTTGGTATTTCAAACAGATCTTTGTACATCATTCCCATAAAGAATTAGTGCTGGAGATAATAACTGTTTATATTTCATGTGGAGATGTTTCAGATAAAACCAGAAGTATCGCTCCACACAGATTTTGGAGTTCACCTGCACCTGGAGAGTGTAAGATAAACGAGTATGCACTTGGTCAAAGCAACAGAACATCATACTGCTGTATGTTCATTTAAAACTGCTTGCTTTATTTTGGAATAGTTTATATTTAACTCACCGAGCAGCAGAAGATGCCTAAAAGTCTGAAACCTTGGTCCCCAATATCCCTGACAGACTCATTATGTTTCCATTTAGGTTGTAGAGAACAGTAGGGGAGAACAAAGTAATTATGGAATCAGATTCCAGATTTCAGTTCACCTGACAGGGAGAAAAGATGATCCCAGCAGAAAGCACACTCTTGGACTATACAAACCAGTGCTCAGACTTGCAGCAAATACTGTGCATTACAATCTTCACTGCAGAATTAATATGCTCTCAACAGAGGCAAATGGAGAAAAATGTAGCAGGGTGACTGGGAGTCAAGTATTAAAAAAAAAAAAGACCACCTACTCAACATCTCAGAATAAGTGGGGTTTTTGAACAGGCTTTTTAATGGGGGGAGTGTTTCTTGCCATACACTTGAGCAAAAAATTGAAAATTATCTCATTTGGGGATATTAGAACAGAATTTCATTCAAAATTGAGGCCATCATCTTCACATCCCAGAGCAGGCTGTGATGCACTGTTATTTACTGCCTTTTCAAAACACTGCAAGCAGGAAAACATTTTTACTCCACTCGCAGCCAAACTCCATATAAAGACAACATCAAGGGACACTAAAGGATCACATCTAGGCAGAAAAGTGATCTTTAATTTTTCACCTGTAATGCGACATCTTTTCAGAAGATTGTGCTTACCAGAATCACTAATACCTACCTTAATAATGTACAAGGAAGTCAGTAAGAGAAAGAAGCTCCTCCTAAAGACTAATTTTCCTGAAATCTGAAACCCAAACATTCCAATCCCAGTTGTGGAAATAGAGGCAAAGGGATGGGTTTTTTCTGGATTTAGATACTTAAAGCAAAAACAAACGAAGAGAAACATTGGACAAAGTCAGATATAAAAAAGATTTAAGAAAAAAATACAACACAAAACCAAGCCAAAATCCACTGTATTTCAAGTCATTAGAAACCTGTGAAACATTTTATTCCCAAAGAAGTATTAATATATTTCATCTGCCATTCAACATCCTGTGACTAGGCAAAACATCATTTAACATGAAGTACAAAATGATTTAACATAACCGTGCAACAACTAATGGATAAAAAAGTCTTGTCACTTACTGGCTGATTCCTTCAAAAGAAGCTTCCTTGGTGACATTTCCACTATCAGTATTAACACCATGCTGGGAGGGAAAAGATGAAAAGGACCATGATTCTGAGCTGAACACAAGCATTTAAAACAACAGTATGGGCAGAACCTGACTGCAGTGAGTCTTTAGGAAAAATTATATGTAAGTTTACTTGAATGACTATAATTGAAACCCCAGACTTTCATAGGATACCAACACAGAACTTAGGTTAGGATGTGCTGCTTAGGAGTACGGCAGGCTTTGATTTCTAATTCCCTTACGTCTTGAGAGGGAGTTAGGAGACCTGTATAGTAACAGTGGGCAAGAGAATAACAAATGGACAAATTTTTTTCTAAAGTAATTTCGTTTAAAAATAAATTATTACGCCCTGCCTTGGCAATGCTTATTATTTAAATTTGCATGCTGTTCACCTACAGCTTTCCATTCAAACAAGTAGCATAAGCAAGAGTACTTTGGCTGCTACACAGCAGACGAACACTGTGCCTGGGAAACCCTGTGGAGCAGCATTACAGCTCCATATCTGGAAAGAGACCACAGGAAAGAGGACCAAGTGTCCATTCAGGCAGAAAAAGAAGAGCTCTTCCCTTCTCTGCACACTTCTTCAGTGGGAGGAATTTGGAAGAATCACAGTTCCTTCCTCTCAGCCAAAAATCAGGTTAAAATTCTTCACACAACAGGATGCTCATGAAGTGACAGCTACTAAAGAACTTGATGTGCAGAAATGCACATGAAGAAGTACAAGGTGATCAAATATTCCCTTTCCCACTCATTTCTCTTAAAGAACATGAAAGAAAATGATAAGGTCATCTTTTATATGCCTATGTATACAAATGTAAGTGGAAGAAAGACTGAAAACTTTTTAGGGCCTCTGCTCGTAATGGATGAAGAAATCAGATCTCATGCTATGTGACTGCTTTAAGGAGGGATTTTTTGCCTGGTCATTGATAAATCCAGGAGGTGCCACTGCACTTGCTGTAAGGGAAAGCTCAGTCAGCAAATTATTTCATACAGTTTACAAAACATCTGTCAAGGAAAGCAGCTGGGAGAGAGGTGATGGGGAAGAAGAAACTTGCAGGCTTTAAACCCACTCATTCATCCTCCTACCAGAGAAACAAGCAAGCACCACTCAAAATACTTGGCAGGCATTTGGTATCACCCCCTCCTTCCAGCAGTTGCTCTTACCAACTTCATGCAGGAAAAGCATACCCTGTATCCTTATGGGAATCCCACAGAAAGGCCCTAACATGCTCATGACATGACCAGAACAGCATAAAACATAAAAGGAGTTTGCAGTCATTGTACACAGGCTGGAGGATAGCATCGGCGATGATAGATAGGCTTGTCATGTTTTACCAGAAAACAAATAAAGCTTTTGGCAGCAAGAATATAGACTGGAAGGCCCAAGGTTACAAATTTCGAGATCGTGAAGGAGCCAGAAGTCTAGATGACTATACACAGGTGGCCTCAAATTTGGCAAAGATGGGGAGGAAGACATTTTGAATAACAGTTCGAAGAAGTGCTGAATAATCTGATCTCCTCATTCAAAAACATGAACAGTTATTATTCAGAATATGACTCACCAAAGTAAGAAGCACAGAAGGGTTCTTCGAAGCCAAAACACTGGATATCTAAAAAGAAATTTTATATTGCTATTAATTTATTTTTTTTCTTCCTCAGAATCACGCTGATAACACTTTCATGAACATGTGCTGTATACAAAGTAAACAAGCTGCAAAGACAAAAACGCTCCTCTGGTATCTTTCAGATATTGAAGTATTACCTGAGAAATGCAACATGTCAGCAGATCACAAAACATTTAGACAGAAATGCAGTGCCTAAATTGATGGTGTCCTTTGAACACATAAATACCAACTAGAACTTAAAATTAAGTCTACTGTCATCACTCAGACAACAGAGGAAATATGAGCCAAAAAGCTGTAAAGTCACACAGAAATAGTAAGAAACAAGGTACTATATCCTCAATGTAGTAGTACCTATAAAACACACATGCATTAATATTAGTATGCTACAATGTGCTAAATACTTAGTAATAAGTATTTACTGTTACTCTCACTGGTCACCTTTTGCTAATACTTCTATCAGGCTCCTTCAGTATCTTTCAAACATTTACAAACTAAGAACAAGATCACTGGGCTTGTAGAGAAGTAGGCTCTCAGAGCAGCTGCAGAAAGGTGGACACTGAATTACACATTTCTTCAGGCAATGAACAGATGACATCATTCCATGGTGCACAGTCCATGAAATTTTAAAACAGCTTAATAGCATACTAATAATATTAACGAAAGAAA
The DNA here is from genome assembly GCF_034315485.1 of Pezoporus occidentalis. Taxonomy (NCBI): domain Eukaryota; kingdom Metazoa; phylum Chordata; class Aves; order Psittaciformes; family Psittacidae; genus Pezoporus; species Pezoporus occidentalis. Next base: position 3,335,215 of record NW_026916253.1, read on the forward strand.
ACATGTGGCAGTGAGGTTCAAAAATACCAATTCTACTTTTTTCTTTTCCTCCCCATGAAGTATCAGGATCACACACTTACACAAGTTGGTCATTTGTTGACATAAAACTCTCCTGTAAATAAGGCCCCCAGCGTCCTAATGGTAGAAACCCAACTCCTTAGCAAACTGGGCAAAAGTTATAGGAAGCTGAACAGCTTCTGAATTCAATACATGCAGTTCAGGTGGAAAGCAGCCTTTATGCTCGGACAGTTTACTGGTCCCCACAGAGGTTTTTAAGCAGTAAGCAAGTAGATAACAGAACTGCAGTATAGGCATCAGTTGACAAAAAGTGACCCAAAACAACCAAGGTGATCCAAAATAAAAGTGATTTTTAAAAATAAATCATGTATTTTCCACTTGCAATTTTCAGCGTCTGACAGATAAGCATTGGAGCACCTGCGTTGTACATGACACACACGTCAAAAAGCAATGTCTCCACAGCTTCCTTCACCCCAGGCTACTGAAATACGGGATCAAACTTCACTTCATAGCTGGACTCATTATGAAAATGAAGTGAAACATCCTTGCAGCTGACGAAAGCAGAATTTTTGGTCTGGTGTGTCAGAGTTAGTGCTCTGCAGGGACAGAAGTATCAGAGTCTTCCTTTTCAACCTGCTCTCTATGAAAATCACCCACAGAGTTTAGCAGGAAAACTGTCCTCACCCTGCTGTGCTTTCCTACCAAAGAAAAGACAACTGGACAGGTGGGTAAGTATACAAACATCTGCTCAGAAATGAAATGAGAAACCTACCTAAGCAGGTCACACTTGTATTTTAAAAAATGAACATATTTGCTTATTCAAATATTAGACTGATTCAACATAAACTAAGAGTAAGGCAGACAGCCTTTCTTCACAGCTCTTTGGAGTCATAAAATAAATGTCAGCTCCTAAGTCAGAGCTAGGACATGCAATGTCGCTGACAGCAATCTTGTCAAATCTCTAAGGCATTGCAAAAAATGTATTTAACAACATGTTTCTGTTGGGTAAATTTGCAGACTGACAGGTCTCACAATGCAAAAAACATGAGACCATTTTTTGATTAAGACTTTAGTGTTCAGCTCAAAACGGCAGTCTTTAAAGAAAAGGAAAAATAATAAATGACAAGTGCTTTAATAGAATGAAGGACCATTTCCAGTAACTCAGAGGGGGGAAAGTCCCACCAAATCAGGAGATATCCAGTAAACAGAGTACTAAAGCAATCATTGCCATGTATTGATTTTCTATTCACAGAAAAATATTCAGACACACAGAGAACTCACCTCATTCACGTAGTGGACTTCATCCACAGCGTATTTTTTCTTGAAGAATTCAGGGGGATGAATCCTTTGGAAAACAACAAAAAAGAAATGTTTGGGATTAGCTTTATTGTTTGTTGTAGTTTAACTGTTACATTTAATAAGGCCACAGACAAAGAAATAATATCCTCTACTATCACAACAGAATCAGATATGAGGAATGTTTTAATAATATTATCCTTGACCCCATTTCTCAAAATAGGAGATTACACAGGAAGTTGCCACGGCTACAAAAATCAGTGTGCTTTAATCCAGTCCATGGATACTTAGATTTCATGGTCTCCTCTGGAATTAAAGGGCTTTTTTTCCCCCCATTCATTCTACACAAGCCAATTTTTTTAAAGATTTTTGCTATTTATACACAACTTTCCAACTCACCAGACACTGGAAGGATGTGGGATAGTAAAAGAGTGGTGTTATATTCAAAGAATGAATGAAACACTAATTTTGTACCTGATTTTCTCTGATTACAATCCTTACCCATCCCCTGCAACTGAAACAAACGCATTCAACGTAATTGTGAAATTGTAATCTCAAGAGAAAAAAATTAAAAAAACCCACTCAGCTTATATCATTCCACAGAGTAACAAAAACAGAAGAAAAATGTGGCTGGAAGAGCTGGAATTTGGAGGATCCCCTGCATTTTGCTTTCTGAGTCACAGCAGGAGAGCAAAAGATGTGTATGCAGGACCAAACCTTCAGTTTTTTAAACTACAAGAACCCAAGACCAACTGGAGAAAGAATAAACTAAGCTGGAGAGTGAAGAAAATTTCTAACCCTTGCAGTGAGGAAGAGTAGAAGTCGTGAGACAATGAGCTCAGCATCTTTAGAAGGCTCCACAACAAAGACCTGTGCCATTGCTGCCTGCAGTACCTGGTGGCCAGAGGTCTGATTTACATCATTTTTTCAATCTTGTGCACCCATTTTTTATTTTACATTCCTTTATACTCCAAACAGCACTGGGCTGAGGCATGAACAACAACATGGAAGCACTTATGGTGCTCTCAAGTAGTAAATTACAGATTTTTTTTTTTTAGAATTTATTTATCTGTGAAAGTACTACTCAAAAGTAACACAAGAATACCTCATAGTATGTTCCCTTTTGCAACGCTCCTTTTGTGGACTCTTCCCATCAGTGTTGGAGATTTCAAAGCAATTATCATTTATCTTCTCTCCCTGGCTGATTTCACATATAATTTAAAAAAAATCACTATATCCTCTTATCTTTCTATACCTTGTATTTTATAGTTCCCTTATGTCCAACTTTTGCATAATCTGTTTCTCCTACAGGCATCGTTTCCTCTCCTTCATTCCTCATACACTGAAGTGCTTTAATATTCCAGAAATATTACAAACAGATTTAGCATTTTCCATTTTTGTTCCCTTTTACAGTTTCAGCTAATTCATCTGGTATCAGAAGAATCCCCACTGTAAAACCAGCTAATTTATGGGCAAGAGTAATTTATGGTAACGTACGCTCTTTAGAGCAATACCTCCAAAACACCATTTACAATTAACTGCATTGTTTGAATTGAGGAACTGCTTCTTGTAAATATTTCTTAGAAGTATGCACAAAAATGTGCTGGATTTTATTCACTTCATTTAATGCAGTTGAAGTAGGAGTAGTTCTCATTTTCCAAAAGGCCAATAAGAAAACTTTTTTTCACAAGCTATTTTTCAACTTTTTGTTTTGGTTAGTTGCTTTCCTACCATTGTGTGGTCTACAGCACACTGATGATGATTTAATTCTCTGGTTAGGGTTTAATATTAATCCATTATTAATTCCACTCTGGATGTAATCCCTCCAACACCTCTTATGTATACAATCACTCTTTTGAGGAACAAAAGTAGCTCATCATCCTTTCAAGGCTGTGGATTTTTTCTCTACTTTGAGAGAAAGAAAATAGCAGTTTCCCACAATCCTCCGTCCTCTCTCTCTGTTGTTAAACTAGGTCATCTTCCAGGTACTTTTGACTCTTCCAGACCCAGTGACAAGCCATCACATTTCCCAGATGTACACCTCCTTCCTGGTCTTGTTCTTCCTACCTTGCTCAGAAGTCAGCAAGACTTTTAGTACGAAGTACAGCACAAGACTTCTCAGCTCCTCTCTGAAGCACTGAGAGCTCTGCCTCGCTTCTTCAGGCACTCTGCACCTCTGACTATACAGTAAAATCAGTTCACATACACTTCCAACAAACTACTATCCCCTACCCATCCCACAGGAGCCACAATACTGCAGTGCTGAAGCTACCCCTCCCACTGGGAAGATTTCTGCAGAGATCTACTCTATTGCAGAACAATACAGGTAAACAGAAAAAGTGCGCATAGAAGCCTACACTAGACTGGAAAAATTCTGTGCTGCACAGACCAAAAAGTAGCGTAGAGGCAAAACAGAAGCTCAGGGAGAAAGAGGAGAAAAGATGATTCTCATTGACACTTTTCCATATTCTCTCCAGCCTCTTACTTTTTTTTCCTCAGTTTAGCAGGGATCTATGAGAGGTTATTATGTGCCAACACCATAGGTACTGTAAAAAAGTCCCAGTGCAGAGTTCCTTAGCAGATACAGGGCTCAGTATTCATTTTCACTTAATTTAGATGTAAAAGAGGCTGAGGTCTAGCACTGACCATCACTGCCACAAGAATGGTACCTTTCACACTCACTGGCATCATGAAAATTATATTCAGTTATACTAATTTCAAGTACATCTGATACTTCACAGAGATGAGTGCTTCTCCCTACAAATGACAGGTAGGATAAGTTAATTGGTTACAATTTTTTGTAATTTTGGCTTTGTCTTTTGTAATGCTGCTATGGGCTGCCAGTTTCAAAATTCTGATTAATCACTGCAGAGACTACACACAAAAAAAAAAACAGTGCAAGTCATAAATTAATTAGAAGGATTACCCAAGTGGAAGATATGATCCCAGATATTGCTGCATCATGTTATTCCTTACCTATCAAAAAAAAAAAAACCAAAACCACTTTTGTAAACAGATGTGAACAGAAACAATGGCATCATTTTCGCAGGTTTTGGGGTGGACGTGTAAAAACTTTAGATTCCCTGGCAACATGTATTAGCAAAAACCTAAAGAGATAATGCACTGCCATCCTAAAAAGCTCAATATCCTTCCCCTGTAATTTTATATTCCCGTCAAGCAAATAGCAGGGTTTGTTAGAAATGTCAACAGTATTATGCCCAAGTATATATGCTCAAGAGGCTAGGCAAAAATCTGGCACCTCATAGTTTATGGCCATTAGAAAGAAGACAGGAGAGTCCAGAACTTCTATTTATTTACAATACAGTCCTCATTTTTTCCACCAAAGGATCCCTTAAACAAGAGAGTGTCTCTAGTTCACCACTTAAAACACATCACAATTTCCAGTCCAATGAAAAAGTTTGAAGTTATTTTGGGTTAAACATTAAAGCTGTTAATATTCTGCTGATGCCTCCTACATAACTCTTTCCTCTTCCATTTTCTTTTAAGCAATCTAGTTCACCTACTTCGTTTCTTACTCTCAAGATCTTCACAGCAACTGGGAAACACTGAAGACAGTGTAAAGATGTGAGGCTACATTTTAAAGAGAAGATCTGAATTCTGATGTGCAGTCTCATTTTAACAGCTAAGGTTTTATTAAAGCACCAAATATTGAAGATCCAACTTTCAATCATAGCAAGTGACAACTTTATTATAAACAAAATTCTACTGAGGTAGCACTGGGAAAAAGAGGAGGAGGAGCTGGAGCAGTACTTCTACTACAAAAATACAGTATGAAACATTAAGGCAGACAGTAAAATAAGACACCAAGTTAGCTGCACCTCATTTCTCTTACATACCAATCAAACAGGAAAACCACCAGTGCAGTATTAAAAACTAGTAACCAGGAGCCCCAGTTAGTCGATCAGCTTACTGAAATCTTCCAAGTTTATTCTGAAATTTTCCATTTGGTTTCACTAAATTTACAATGGTATATGATGGCATTTTTAAAAAACAAGATGCTTCACCAAAACATAACCTCATCACATCAGCAACAATTTTGACAGACCACAGTATTACGACTGGCTCCACTTAAGGGTCAATCCTTCTAACATGAATGTAATACTGACTCCTTTGTTTATCCATCGGTAAAATGAACAGCTCTGATAGCCTACCTGTAAGTACACAAAGAAAACCCTATTTTTAAGCTTTTATATAGTTAGACAACCTCAGTTTCTTTCCAATATTTTATTAACCATGTTGTGTTTCCACTTGAAACCCAATAAAAACTTGGTTTCATAGTCTAAAACCATTTAAAACCTGTTGTTCATTACATTGCACAAGAATTCGTAACAGCAAACCTTAAGAGATTTGTACAAATTTGACATTGCCGTAAGAATTCCATTAAGCAACATTTCTTTGTATTCTAAAGCACTCTGGAGCAATAGCCTCATAATACCAACACGATAAAAGAGTGTTCTAGTTTTCAGAACTGCATTCAGAAGAGAAGTACAAATGAAATGGATCTAAATCACAAGTGCCAAAGAAATGCCAACTGCTAATATATTTGCAACCTAATTGGTGATATACATTCACAGGTATATGTTGCTTTCATTTGCATCTAAACGTTCTTCCAGACAACCTTTAATATATGTAATAACTTATTCCTACCGGTCACTTTGTACTTGCATTTCTAAATGCTTCTAGGACAGATATTCCGTTTTTAGCTTTTACAGTAGATCAGCTTTAAAATGAAATTCAGTTTTCCTGAAGTAGTCCAATTTAGCTTTTCTTCAGCATTTCAGTTGGAGTTTGTCATTCAAGATTACTTGTTTTACTGCATAGCCTAGAATGTAAAACTATTCCTGTTGGAAGAAAATATTCTTAATGGTATGTTCATTACAAAAATTTGAGAAATTCTAGTTAGGACTTATTTCAAAACATATAAAAGAAAGCAATAGGTGTATCCTAACATAAGCTCTGATGCGAGGTAACCATTCTCCAGCCAAAGGAAATACTAAGTTAATAACACAGCACAGACATTAGAACAGGCACTATGATCACAAACGCTATCAGTGAATAGACATTAGGGACAAATAATGAGGATCACCTGCAATTCCTAAGCACTGAATCTGACTTTAGCCAAAAAACAACAGTATTAACTTTTTTTTTTTAAGTATTAGTAGGAACCTCTAAATGAAAGTCAACACCATTTTGATGATCTCTTATTCGCATGTCAGGGAGGAAGACAGCAAGTACTGACACAAAGCAAGACATGCCATACTAAAAACTATATCCTGCAATTAAAATACAGATGCACAAGTCTTGTCCACTAACTATCTTTCAGATCCACAGCTCCTGACAGTTACCAGAAAGTGATGTTCTTAGGAGCAGTAACTATAGACAAGAATTAACAAAGCTGGAACAAACAGGCAAATATCAAAGACACAAACCATGAGAAAATCTAAAGCAAAAAGGTTTCTAAACAATAATGTTCAGGGTACAGTGCTTTCTTAAAAGGTCCTAAGAGTATTATTGCCTAAAGTGCATGAGAAACTGTTCAAGATCATAGCACAAAATCAAAGAGGTAGATTCTTCATGCAGCAAGACAGAACACCAAAACCTAGCAAACTACACATTAAAGCTTCCTCCTTTACATGGATGTAGCCATATTGCTTCCTCCGTTCCACCCTTTCGCATTCAGAGGAACAGACATAAAACACCACTTTATGGCAAATTCACTTTGTTTTGAGCAAATAGTCTCTACTAAGCAAAGTAAATGCCTACATTAGCCTGCACATAGGGCCTGAACTTGGCACAGCAGCATGCCTGTATTTCCAGACAGCAAATCCCTGCGTGAATTACATCGCATTTATCTTCACTTGCATGAGGGGAAACACATGTATAAGGATTAAACTGAACAAACATAGTCAACAGCAACTGAAGTTCTACACAGTCAACAAGTCATTTCTCAGGACTTGCTTAAAACAGTGAAAGTTTCAGTGAGACTGCATACAAACAATAAGAACCCTGGCAAAAATTAAAGCATAAGAATAGAAATAAAACAGCAAAGCACAAAGAGCTGAAGAAAGAAAAGGGGATACTAAAGCTGTTTTTTAACACTGTCAGAGATTCACCAATAAACTCCCTCCTCATTACAATGCATCAAGTTAACATATGGCAAAGCATTAACCAAATAAGACAGTGTCAAGAACTGGTAGGAAGAACACCACAGGGGGCTTTAAAAGATACCCACAGATGTTCCTGACTTTGTCCAAAAAAATGCAATCCCCTATACACCCAAAAGGAATTTCACTATCTCAAATAAGAAGATTAAGAGGCATCAAGCTAGAGTTAAAACAAAAAAATTCTAATGGTATCACAGGCAGTCTCCAGCAATGTTTTGACTACCTTAACACCATTCTCTTTCCACATTTGCACAGATTCCTGGTTTATCCTTTGAAGGACAGAAATACCTGCATACACAGAAATTCAGACTCCCTGATCCTTTTATCAGTCCAGAGCAAGACGGATTTTGAGAAAATAACAGAATTTAAAAGAAACCGAAGATTAAGACTCAAGCTGATATGACTTGAAGAGGTAACCAGGGCTGTAACTGAAGCCATATTTAGCAGAGGGATGAAACAGTAGAGTCCACATGCATGATGCTGGACACAGGATGCTGGGTGCATGATACCAGACTTCCCAGTGCCTCTACACACAGGCTATACAGAAGCAGAATAACGATGAACAACATACAGACTACCGGACTTACGAAAACAGAAATAATGTATTGAGGAGACTGGCATGGTTCTTGCGAATAAAAGACAAGCTCTGAACTACCATTTCAACTACTTCAAATATTCAGTCTCACTCCTCCTGCTCAGCTATTCCCACTGCAGGCATTCCCAAAAGATGAAAAGTTCTTTAGGCTTTCTATAAATTCTACCTCAAGAGGCAATGCCTCAATTAGACATTTAAGAGATACTACCAAGAGCTACCTAAAATCACAGAACACTTGCTATTGGTAACCTTTGCTTTATTTCTCTTTGCAAATAACACTTTTTCTTGGAGGTAAGGGCTCTATAAAGCTACAGAAAAAAAAAAAAAATGTAACAAAGGAAATGTTTATACACTGAAATCCCTGAAAAATTTCTTGTAGTGTAAGACTGCTGACAAATGCTCATTAGAAAACTCTCTTCCCCAAAAAAAAGGGCACAAGATGAATTATAATGATTAAAAGTGTAAGTATAATTTCTAGGTCACTATATAACATTCAAACTTTGGTCTCAATTCATGCTTCCTAACTGAAAAAGTTACATACTGAATCTGTCAATAGCAGATGTTCTGCTTTTACTTTGAAAAAATTCTTATACTGGGGGAAAACAAGCAATATTTTATGTCCCACACATAAAAGTACTACAGCAAGCTCTGGAATGTGTGCGACATGTCCCACACCTTCCATATTAATTGGTAACAGCATCAAAGAAAGCTATACTGTTGTTTACAGCACCATTACGATGACCTGTACAGCTTTAAGAAGGGGATGATAATAACCCCATCCTACAACTTGTAAAGAAAACTAAACAATAAATTAACTTGCCACAACAACGCATTGGGCAGAAAGAAAAGGCATGACCTACCCATGCAAACAGTGCTGGACCCACCATGGCACTTTGCTCTGTAACACAAGAAGTATTCGGCATGCCCCAGGACTTGGGTTGAGGCCATGCTCTGACACCCAGAGCTCCAGCAGGTACACAGGCAAATAGATGCACAGCAAGTAAAACACAATCTGCCCAGTTTTCACTCACATTTAGCTTTCAAGAAGCATTAATATTGATTGCACTTTTCCCTATCCTATTTTAACCAAACAACTGTTTTTTTTTTCCCTCTTCGTATGTTTCTGAACTGAAAAAGCACCCAGAGAGTCCTTCCTGAACATACAGACAGCCCAGGCCGCAGGGAATGAAAAACCTAAAGAAAATGGTTAATATCAAGAGCTGAAAACATGGAATTCTAGAAGTGCAAGAGAGGCACACTGTAGGTATTTCACTTGGGAGTTTTCTCACTAAAGTGCCTTCACAAATCCAGGCTGACAAGCTGAGAGCTCTGCACTCAAGCTGGGCAGTTGCACAGCAGAAGGCAGTGTGGAGATGCAGAGCTTTGTTGGAGCACTGCTGGAAAATCGCTGTGGGCATTTCTTTTGCTGCAGCCTACCTTCCTAACAACAGCAGCTGAGTCCTTGGAGGAAAATCATGTGGCACACCTGATCAAAAGAAAACTTGGATTCTCTGGTAAATCAAAATGTTATTGGGAGTTTATAGCACTGAAGTTGATGTTCCTGCTAGCACATTAAACAAAGTATAAAATAAGAAATGCCTGGTGGGGGTTATCACCATTCCCTGTCATACCACAGGAATCAGACATGCGCAGGCAAGACTTAAACTTTCTCATGCTGTGGTTTGAAGCCACATCAAGATGTTAAAAAACCTCTAATGCAGCACTGTCAAGCAGATTTACTTAGTGCTGGTTTCATTTCTCAGTACACCCAAATCAAAAAGAAGAGGAAACAGAAGCACTTTCATACCTAGCAAACCACCAACTTGTGCATCCAGTTAAAGGTGCGTGCTGGCAGAGACTGCAAATCAATGGACTGGTATAAATTACTATTATTGTTTAAAACATTCTCAACAAGAAATACAAGGAAACCTAAGCACCTGGAAAGCAAAGATTTATAAAAATAATTGCTAAAAGTAAAACTCGTAGAAACAATACACATTCATCCTGGAGCAGCAAAGCTCATGCACAGTTAGAATACTGAGACAATGACTAAACTAGGACAAATGACTAATCATTTGAGAAGTCGGAGCATTCAAGCAGCACCGTTTAGAGAAAACCAACCATGTGTACAGTGGCAAGAGCAATCCAGACACTAATTATTCTGTAAAAGTAATTTTTACCCATAGAGAAATTAGGTAATAAATCAATGGGAGACAGAAATGGAAATCACTGTACTACAGAGAACTGGAATCATGGAAAATAAGCAGCACAGACAACTAGACAAGTAAGTCTAGTCAATCAAAAGCAACCAGCTTTATTGTAGAGTTTCAAAAGGACTGGATGAAGGGTGAAGTAACCGATGTACTATCTGAATAATAGTAAAACATTTGATAAAAATCTCTCTCAAGACTGTTACTTTCCAAAATCAACTGAAATTTGCCTGGACAGGAACACTACAATGTGACCTGAAACCCAATTACTAGTCATAATAAAAAAGTGAAAAGCCTGAAGCAGAAAATAAAAATAAATAAAGAGATAAAAAGATGAGCTTTTCAAGGGCTGGGAAACCCTCCAACCACCACACTGAAAAGTGCTGTATCCATTTAGACTGATGTTCTCAGAAGTTAAAGTGATAAACAGCAATGGACTGAAGTCTTGACTAGTGGGGTACTGCAAAGACTGCAATTAGTTCTGATGCTATTCACAACCAGAAACAGGACATGAATATGTTCATGAGATCCACAGATGGCATTTGCCGGTAGCAACAAACTTTGCAGATAAATTGCAATTGCCAGTTGGTACATGTGGTTTAACTCCAGCCAGCAACTAAGCACCATGCTGCCACTCACTCACACCCCTCTACCCTGAACCCCAGTGGGATGGGGAGAAGAATCAGAACAAAGGCAAAGCCCATGGGCTGAGATAAGAACAGATTAATAATTGAAATAAAGTAAAAAATAACAATAATGATAATAATAATAATAGAAAATAAAAAGAGAGGTATAAAACTCAAGAGAGACAAGAGATGCACAACACAACTGCTCACCACTCACTCAGCCAATCACAGATCAGTGACTTTTGGACAACTCCCCCACTTTCTATACTAGGCATGACTTCCTGTGGTATGGATTATCCCTTTGGCTAGTTCAGGTCAGGTGTCCTGGTCATGCCTTTCATCACTGCAAAGCCTGGGACACAGAAAAGTCCTTGATTTAGCTTAAACACTATGGAGCAACACCTAAAACATAAGTGTGTTATCAACGTAATTCTCAGACTAAAGCCAAAACACAGCACTGCACTAGAAATGACAGACATGGAAAAAGAAAACATCAAATGTGTTTCATTTTAGAGAAAAAATGATGAGAAAAAATACAAGGGGATGGCATGACGTATCAGTTCAGATGGTAAAACCAAAGACTATCTGAATACACAGGTCCATGCTATGGAGAAGAGGAACTGTATGCACCACATCAACAAAACTCATTTAGAAATATCACATACTTCTGCAACTTTTCCAAAGGCAGTGAAACTTCTCAGCTTTGCTGAAGTCAGTCAAGTTTAATCACCAAAAACCAAAGGTTAATTTTGGTTGTAACCTACTTATAAAATTATGACAATGCTTAAGAAGCTCCCTCATCAGGTCATTGAGAAAACATTAACATTTGCAAAGGATTTCACTGCGCTTTATTACAGCTCCAAAGTGCCACACCAAGGTTCAACTTTGCAAATACAGATAGTTTCCAATCAAGTAAGTGGAAAAAAAACATTACTTACAGTGGATGCAATGCTAGATTAATGTTGTTATACTTACTAATCAGCCATCAGGGCTTCAAAGAAAACACAGGAAATTGCACATAAATATTGCTCTGTCCCATTTAATATGTATTTCTAAAGTTAAAGCATGAAAGCGTTAAATATTTTTGTTTTCCATCAAAACCACTCTTTATGTGGCAAGGCAATTAAGTTATTTTGGCATCCGCTCCACACAAAGCAGCTGCTGTACAGTATGTTTTACTTTATAAAATATCTTTAATCAGCACACTGACTAGTTCTGCCATTTAGAATTAAGGAGATAAATGGCAGGTGCAGCATTAATTAGTGAAATTGAAGTCTCTGTGTAAGACATGTACTCATACCAACTTAGTGCTTCCGAGGAATAGAAATGATTGCTAACAGCTTTGCACCACAAAATTGACTAGGTAAGAACATGCCAAAAAAAAGAGAGGCATTTACAGTTACGTTTCTGAAGCTTTACAATCTTGTATTACCAGATTCATTTCCCAAACTCTTCCTCCAGGAGCAGGAATAGAAAAATACTTCAGGAGGCCAAGAGTAAGCCATCCTGTGAGAGTCTTTGTTTCTGCCTTACAATCAACAGGAGCAGGGAGCAGAGGTAAAGATTAAGAGATAGGCAAAGTTAGCTGAAAAGATTTTCCCAACCAGCAACTAAGAAATGGGCTAGACCAACATTTGCAGAAATGCCCACACTCACAATTTAAAAACAGAGAGACTGTTTTTGCAATCCCCTCCCAACACTTAGGTAGGACTCAAAGTCCTACAATTACCCTCCTAACAATTCTGCGATTGCCATCATAAAAGCTTGTGGGGTTTTCTGAGAATGTCCACAGTCTTTGACTAAAATTAAATCTCTCCTTCCTTTTAAAATTGCAGAGGATATTTTGGCTTTAAGGATTTCTGAAAGGTAGCCTTCCAGCTATTTACAAATCTTTAGAGGACCCACATTCAGCAAGAAGTCAGACAAGATAAATAATACTTCTGAAGATGTGATAGTCATCTTCAACACCAATAGTACGTAGTGCTGGGTCCCTGCAGGCTCTTTGCATACCACAGCCAAGGGTGGTGAGTTCATCTGGTTCAGCAGAACCTCAGTTCATAAAAACAAGTGCAGTTAGTGAGACTAAAATAATTACAGTGTACATGGTGTGTGTTATTTGTAAACTAATAGTCTACTCATCTCCAAGCAAGCATTCTCAGACACTTCACTGCTTTTGGCCAAACTAAAACTACAATTTGAATGAAGCCAAGAAGCCCCACTTTTACCTTACTTCAAGGCAAAAAAATTAACTCTTCTGACTGTCACATTCCTAAGCTACTTTTTGAAAACAACTCAAAATAAGTGTCCTTCAAAAGTGGAAACACATCAAACAATACATTTAGTAATACAGTAGCAGTAACATAGCAGCAAAAAGCCTTCTGCATTAATTTTAAGAAAATTATGCATTTCTGCCTATAGTCACATAGCAGATTCCCACATCTGTCTTGAATAGAAAGCAATATAAACACTAAGCAAAGCAACTGCACCCTGTGCTATGAACTAGAAGACCAGCTGTAGACCTCTGCAAAATACCAACCTCACAAATACTGTACAAGGAATTGAATTGATTTGTGCTTCATTGATGCTAAATGAATGTTTCTTCAGCGGGCAGGCGGTGCCTTCCACACGCATAGAAACAAGCACTTCCAATGCAAAATATAGTAGATGAACAGCAGCTGAAGGAAGCAAACTTATTTGTGTTTTTCTTTCAGTGCTAATTTTGACTTAAAACTGAGTCTTCCGGGAAGGAACACAATCCCTAGCTGTGCACAGTACCTCCTGCCAACCAACTTATGAAGCAGAACCGGTATTGACTCACAAATGAGTTGTTCATCCATCCTCCTTCTGACAAGCAGAAAAAGTACATGACCATGGCTGACAGAAAACAAAGATTCAAACAGAGAAACTCAGAAGGGTAAGGAGGAGAATTTAGAAAACAAGGATGCTGTGATAAAGACAATTTGTTATACTCTGTAAGAAGACACAACAACAATAAACTCTTAGCCAGAGTTGCAAGTCTTTAAACGGACCACTAACGAGTGCTGCACAAACAAATCAAAAAAGCTACCATTTCTAAACAACACAACATTTTTTTTTTGAAAATGCAAAATAAGACGGTGGAATTCCAGTAATATTTTTACACTTTTTCAGATTAGGCACAATCAGTGTAGGTTTGAAAGAACTAGTTTAAACAGAGGAGAACTTGGGAGGAAAAAGCTTTGCCTATAAATGGGAACAAGCACCATTAGAGAACAGACTTTAGAGAGTACATGTTGGGATTAAACAGAACCTACCCTCCCAGACAGGTGCAGCTCTCAGCTGAAATATTTCAGACAGCGGTATTCACATTTTTATGCTATCACACACAATTTCAGTTCCCAGGCAGGTCTAAGACTGTGATAGTCATATAAACTCTCTGAGAAGACAGCAGCCATGCCCTACCATATGGTCTGGAACAGTTCAGCATATGGGATTGGTTGTGATTGTTTTCTTTTTCCCAAAATTAGCATAAAAATATAAGTGATAGCTTCAATTAGAAGCGAGGCAACCTGAGCTCAAAATATTAAATTAGAAGTAATCCAATGTTCTGAGACAATGTAGACAATAAAAAAAAAATTATACTTTGTTACAGGGCATAAATACAATTAAGACTGAGACAAGAAATGAACACACAAATAAACCAATTCTTCCACTTTTATGGCACTGAACAATATTTACTACCAATGTGGATAGAGAGACAGTTATGGCATACTCACAAAAAAGTATTAAAATCACATTCACTAGTCTGTCAGTTCACATATAAAAAAAGTATTGAAGAGGCTAAACTACCTTCTGCCATTCAAAAAGTCTCATTAGCTAAAGTAACTGCAAACTAGTAAAGCAACTTGAAAAGCCTGCTTTTCTATTTAACTTGTTTGGTCTTAACACGAGACTTGTACTTTTTGTTAAGGTCCAGCTTCCTTTGATGGATAGCATGAGATGCATGAGTTCCAATTCTAAAGGTATTCTCTACTAAATGATAGTGGATCATTTGACACCATATGATCAATACCAATTGATCATGTTTTGTACCACTGCATTGTGTATCACTACAATTCACACTAAATGATTTGGTGGAATCTGATTAAAATGAGATTGCATTCCAGCTCTACGGTTACATTATATGAAGTATCCAGACATATCGGAACACAGTTAAAAGGTATGTCTTACTTTCCCATCCAAACGGCATAGCTTTCAGGGAGTTGTGGAATAAAAAGCATGGATCTTCCAGTATCAACATCTACTGTTCCAAAGCAGCCTGCTTCAGTTACTCCAAAAGTCCAGTGAAAGTAAGATTCCTAAGTTAACACAAAATATATTCTTAGAAGAAAACCCTTCTACCAGCTCTAAAAATAGACTACAGTACATACTAATTTGTACTTCCACATATCTGAGAGATCTCTCTGGCTTTTGAAGAGGGGAAAGTGGTTTAGCTCCAAAACTTTTCACAGTGAAATAACAATCACAATATTACAATAATACAAATCCTTTGGTTGGCAACTAGAAAGGATCTGAGATTAATAAGCTACTATAAGAAATGAAAAGGCCAACTCAGTGCAATAAACATACAGCACACCATAAAATACATTCTTTCAATGTAGAATTAGGACCAGGAAAAAACACCACATGCAACAAGGCAAAAGCAGACTGCACAGTCATTGAGTTGTGATGTCAAGTGCTGAAGTGAAGACCCCACCTCCCCAGAGAACAGGAACCTGCACTAGAAACAATTTTTAAGAACAAGCAAGCAAACAACCAAACACTAACAATACAGAGATTAATTTTGGTAAGGACAGACATATGCTATGATACTCTGAAAGATGCATCTCCTCTAAAAACAGACCAGTAACTACATTAAGATATATGCTATCTAGATTAAAATTTGTTGGGTTTGTTTCCTCATAACATACAACAGCTCACTGAAATTCACAAAACAAAGTAGTGTAGCAGCCATGCAAAGTATGTGGTATGCATAATTAGGGTTCTGCTACACCAGCTTCCCCAATGACTATGAATGCATTTGGCATGACATTAACAAGTTATTGAGTCCTGTTTGTGACAGAACACATGGGTACTTAAGGAGTCATCTAATTTGAGAAGACACATGCTGTAAATTCTAAGATACATCCAGTTTTGTGGAATATACTATTTATAAAAACTTGAAATATGCTTTTCTATGAATTAATTCAGTTTAGCTTCACTGTAACATGTTTCACTACAGAAAGAAAGTTATTTTTTTGGCTCACAGACAAGACTAAAAAAACCTAAGAAATATACCATTGCTGTCTTTAACATGACATTAAACACTGATAGGCAGTAGGGCCTTGAACAGGTTTGAGCCTACATATTAAAGCACTGAAAGATAGAGTAACTGGAAATTGAAGAGGCAATGTAATAAAGAAGCCAATTTCTTTAAGTGAAGCAAGGCAAAGTGCATGACAGATAAAAGGAAAATAATTAAAAATTGTTTAAAAATTCATGCAGTTGAAGAAAGTTTCTTAATTTGGAGTTCAGATTCAGCTCTTACCTGACGAAACACGATACCAGTATCAGTACAGTATCTCTGGGTTTCTTCTCCACCCTGTAGCAGAACAATTGAATTCTTCTCAACATCCTTATTCAGTCTCAGGCGATCACACAGTCGTCTTCTATTCAAGGCAAAGAGCGCAACAGGCACTTTCAGTGTCTCATTCCCCAGCCAAAAAGACGGTCTAGAAAAGATTTAACAGACAAATAATGGAAGACAAAGTCAGTGGTTAGCACAATTCAGACTCGGTGTCTGTTACTTCAGACTAGAACAGAAAGGAAGTTCAGTTCAACTCTAGAAACAAGATGCTAATCGCTCAAGGGGAAGAGATGCTGCACAGGAGCATCACTCAAGCAACAATCAAACAATGCTCATACCAGTACCAAAGGAAAATGAGAGCAACAGAAGACAGGGCTGGCTGAAGCTGTGGCCCACAGCATGTCACTCGTTACATCCCTGTAGGTAAAACAATGCAAAAAGCAGATGCAGAAAGCAACAGCCTGGGTCGGCTGAGTGAAGGCAGAACAGGAGAGAAGAAAATGAGTACTGAGTTACTGAAAACAGAAGGGAACGATTACATTAAGCTGGGCAAACTTCAGCAAGTCCTTTCGGGAAATGTTCAGTAGCTGAAACAGGGACTGGAGATAAAAGATGATGGATAGCAGATGCAGGACAACAGCATTTCCCATACTTGCACAGTGTCTGCAAACTTCTTGTCTATACACGTGTTCATTCTCGCATGCATACAAGCAGCTTCAGCAAGTGACTGAACTCATACAAACATGGCGCAAGGAGCAGGTCCTGGGTACCAGTGACCTCCTACATCACCACCTGCCCCTAAGGCAGCCTGGAAAGTACTCAATAGAGCTTCAACTGTTTAAAAGTAGAGAGCTGTCTTTTAAATTAAACTGGTAATTTAAGGTGTTTACGGTACTACAAGACTATATTGCTGATTTGTTCACATTTCTTATAGGTCCATACCTGCACTTTTTGGAGCTTTACCTGTAGAAGCATAATAGCTTGTTGTAGGATTTTTCTTTTTCTATTTTTTTAATCAGATGGGGAGAGAACATTCCCCTTTTTTAATGTTTAATATAGCAAAGCCATGCTATACTATTGATGAATAGTGTTTTATCAATAAAATCCTATGATTTAATTTCAGTTTGTCCCTCCACCTCAGCTTCTGTCAGCTTATTGAACACTAACTCGGTGGATGGTTATTTTCTATCCAATATGCTTCTAGAGAAGACAGAAAGGTGCAGTACTATGTTAAGATGGCAAGAAATCAACTACCAAGAGACTTAACCTTAGAGAAGCAAAGTTCCACATCTTAGTTATTACATAGTTTACATAGGCAATCTGAAAAGTAACCTTTGATTTACAGCTGCATTAAAGTAATCTCTTGAAAGACTTTATCAGCATCAGAAATTAAAACCCTATCATTTCTTGCTGCAGAGACAGCACAAAAAGCTAATAAAATATTTTATTTTACTTGTTTATATCTACTTGATATAACAGCGTAAGTAATTTTAGAAGCTGGAAGATTGCTCTTGCTAATCCAATTTTCAAACTATCTGCCTAGGAGTTCAGCTGATGGTGCACAAAACCCCAGTGTGTTTATTTTTATTACTTCATACACACACCTGATAACTCAGCACCATGGCAGGTGATCATTACAAGGGCTGCAGACTACCTATTGCAGCACATCAGCATAGTGTGGAAGTTCAGCAAAAGCTTTCATTTTGGAGTACCTGTGCCTATAGGAAGAGTGAAGCAAGTTCTTACTATCCTAACAAAAGCTGCTGGATGTTTTCAATCAGATAGCAAACCTTAAAATAAGTATGGGCAAGGCTTTTTGGGTGCAAAGCTTTGGGTGGTTTAGCAACCCAGCAATGCACGAGAGGCTGAAAACACAAGCAAGATCCCCCCCCCCCCCCCCCCACGAAGTAACTCCATGCAGGGGCCTAGAAATCACATGCTCACCTTATTACAAGTATAAAAGGGAAGAGAGAACATCTTCAGATACCCTTATGCCATAGGTTGCTCTCAGATCTTTGTATCTGCTGATAAAAAAAAACCAAACCCAAAAAAGGCAAAGGTTGTAGCACAACCTGTCTTATATTTTGCTTTAAAGGAAGCAAAAAAAGGTCATTTTCATTGTAATTTTACCTGCTTCACAAGTTTGGGTTTTTTTTTGCTGTTACTCTGATCTCCCTTCTTCTCCAGGACTATTCCTACACCCTGGAGCTCATAGGAAGCTGCTACAAAGGCACATTCTTATCCCCATTATGTTTACTATTAATGTTTTCATTGCACTTAAAACCTTTTGACAACCAAAATGAGACTCAAGAAGAAATAACAATGTCAAGCAGCAATTCCTACTAATAGTCCCACTGCTCCAGTTACTGCCTTTTACTGGGATCTCAACACTGGAGCTGAAATGCATCCCAGTGCAAAATGACAGTTCTGCACATTTTATCTAAGCCCATGGCAAAACTGTGCTCTTCCTTAAATACAAAAGAGACTACTTTCCCTGCCTGAATTTGATGCCACAGTCTCATCAACAGCAGAATTTGGGCCCATATAGCTGGTTTAGACTTGCAGGTTTTTCACAGGTATGGCCTCGGCCTCTATTTTAAGGCTACTGTAACAGTCACAGGAGTTGAACATGCTGGAGCCCACAGCAAGGGCTGCAGGACACAGGAGGGTTGAGTGTTGCTGCAAATACCACTCAGCTCTTCAGGTTCTCCACTGAGCACTCATATTAATTCATGCCTTGCACAGTACAAGCTTGCCAGGCAACAGACCTAGTTTCACAACTGCGATTCTGCAGAGAAAACCAGCTAGGTTTCAGAAAGGATCCAACTCAGAGCTGTTTGCTTCCCCCACAGCCATTGTTCACTCTTTCCTCCTGCAAGCCACTGAGACACCAAACTAACAGCACCCTCACAGATGGACTAGCAGCACAGCAAGACACCCACAGTGCTGCATTGCCTGCAGAGACTGGGTCACTCCACACACATGATCCCAGCACAAGCTTTCCACAACTTCTGCTCTTTTCAGAGACTATCACTGACAGGAATTTTAAGTCTTACAAAAAAAAAAAAAAAAAGTACAGCTTTCTATTGCAAATAATGATTTAGGAAGAAAAACTCTCCTACTCAACATCACAAGAAACGTCTTCACGCACAGGACTGTCTGTGTAACCATCACTCTGCCACAATCATGGCTCTAAGAAATACATGGCAGGTCAGTAGGTTATGACTGGCCTGGTCTTTTTTCCACATTCCTTCCAGCTCTATTACAAAACCCTGTGGCTATGCGATACTGTCTATGCCACAATTATTATTTAGCACTTTTTCAGTTTCAAATAAAAGAAGTCACTGCTATGCCACCTGTAGTAAATTGAGTGGGTATATGTATGTAAGTGCTTCACGTGTATATCACCCCTGCAAATACAAATGCAATTACAGTGTAACCAGCATAAGACTGTTATTTACCACCTAGCAATACCACCACAGAGTTCTTTCTAGGGAGGGAATGACGACCTTTCGATGCTGATCCATGATCTCTAATCACTCAGTTTATACTGAGACACAAGACACACAAATACAGAATTTGATTAGTACAATACATTGGATGGTCCTTCAAGGTCTGTTTCTTCTATTTGTGAAAGGTCTCTGATGTGTCCAGCCATAAACTGAAATCAAAACTCTCATGTGGAATTTGATAACGAAGCATATTTAATGCAAACATGCACCACTGCTTTGTGGTGCATGTCTCTTTGAAGCTATGCAAATAAGCATTCATCAGTGTCAGAAATGGCTACTCGCAAAAGGACAGGACAACTGAAGTTCAGCTTCCTCATTTTCTCTAGTCTGGTATGAGAATTCAGCCACTGCTCAGTCTGGTAAAGGCATGGTATGAGAATTCAGCCACTGCTCAGTCTGGTAAAGGCCTCCTACATTAGCTGAGAGTTTCCCTGCTCTCTGTCATACACAATCTTTATGATCACTTAGGGCCAAGCCCACACAAGAGAACTTTCATTATACTGGAAGTGAATTGTAGCGAGGAACATTAAACTAGATCTGCTTCTTTAAAGGCTATTTTTCTGTTGCCTGGATCTGTTAATTTTCAATGCTTATTTCATAAGTTTTATATTTTCAGAGAGCTTACACTTTGCTACTGTATGATCCATCTAACATTTTGGATTTGCTTTGATAAGCCACCAGAACACACCGATAACCAAAAATCCTACTTTATTTCTGGAGTTTTCCCACCATTTTTCAGCTAACCTTTTGTAGTCATAGGGTTTTATTTTCAGAAGAAAATTCATGGACTACCACTGCTGTTCCACTGAGGTCATGCAGAGAAGAACCATATTTCAATGAGGATGATAAACCACTGAAACTAGTTTTCAAGAAGTCATAATTTGTTTTGTTGACTGGGCCTTATTCATCGGTTTTGAACAACTGAGTTGTCAACATCAGCCTGAAGATTAGCCAATATTTAATGCTACTTCCACATCAAATATATGAAGTGCAGAAGGCCTATGCTAACATTCGCACAAGCAGACAAATGACACAAGGGAAACAACTACTGCTTTTTAAAGCATAAACTGGATGTCTTCTTCATGGCAAACACAGTGCTCCTTGTAAAAAAGTTAACTTGGAGTCCCAGCCCCATTTGATGTCCCACCTCCCCAGCCCAAACTTGCTCTCAGCAGGGCCAGAGGATGCAGGAGCATCTCTGCACAGGGGCTCAGCACTGGGAAACCCAGGGCAGGAGAGAGGACCTCAAAGGGACGCAACCTCCATCCACAGATTAAAGTCGGAACCACGTCACAGTGTGACCTGTTGGGCCCACCTGTGAAAAGTCCCCCCTCATTCCGATTAATTTTTAATACCACCTTCTTAAATCACTCAAAAAATAGCCGAGTTTAGCTACGAACGTGGTAAAGACTCCGCGTTAAGTAATCCACACCCATTTTTCTGCATGACTTCCCCAACCTAACCCAGTTTAGAGGATAACCCGCGGTTCGGGGTATGCCTTGCCAAACCGCTCCGGCGGCCAGGTTGCCCGCGGGACCCTGAACCGCTCTCTCGCCGTCCCGCTCAAAAGCTGGGTCCTCTTCAGGAGCCCCTGCTCCAGCGCAGACATCCGGCCTACTCCGCAGGCTGCACCGGCACCCCCGACCCACCCGGGCCCCTCAGAGAGACCCGCCGGCCTCGCACAGCCAGGCCGCTGCGCAGCGCCCGCGGCTGGGAGCCGGGAGCAGCGGGCCGGGGCGCAGAGCCCGTGAAGAGCGAGGGAAGCCGGCAGCACCGGCCCAGGAGCGCTGCTTACCCGGCCGCCGCCATGTTGCCTCCCGGGACTTCGCCTGTCACGTGATGGCGGGGCCGCCTCAGCGGGAACGAGGGGTGGGGCGAGGGCAGTGGCGGGCGCTGGTCACGTCAGGGCGGCGGGCAGGGTCCGGGGTGTGAGCGCTGCGTGCTGAGGGGTGGTGTGCATCGGCACGGTGCGCCGCCGTGCAGGTGTGTTTGTGACCATCACCTCGGGTGTTGGCTTCTGGTACGAGACACAGCCCTGAAGGCCAGAATGTGTGTAATGTACATACAGTCTTAAACAGGGATTGGTACATTCTACAACGGGGCTCCTTGAAATAGTTGATTAAAATATCCGTTTATCATGCCGTGCTGCAATAATCCCTGTAAGAGATGCTTTTCTCTTGCATTTTGAAATGGAGAAGGTGTTTAACAGCAGCCTCCTTTCACAGCGTACTGCACCCAGCACCAGTCCTCACGGTCGCCCACTGTTGAATTCTGTGCTTACTCACTCACACAGATCTGTTAAGAAGCTGAGTTGTTCTTGCCTAAAAATTATAAGGTACCTGAATAAACCAGCAATTCCTAGGCCAGGGTTCATGTGGCCAGTAACCACCATGCAGCAGCAAGAGAAAATATCCAGAAGCATGGAATACTGGATAAAGAATCACAGGGTGGTTTGGGTTAGAAGGGACCTTAAAGCTCATCCAGTTCCAACCCCCTACCACAGCCATGTTCACGTTCCACTAGGCCAGGTTGGTCCAAGCCCCGTCCAACCTGGCCTTGAACACTGCCAGGAATGGGGCAGCCACAGCTTCTCTGGGCACCTTGTGCCAGCGCCTCAGCACCCTCACAAGGAAGATTTAAAAAAAAAACAACAAACAAAACAAACACCCCAAACAACCTAATATAAACCCATTTCCCCTTGTCCTGTCACTACATGTCCTTGTAAAAAGTCCCTCTCCAGATTACTTGCAGGCCCCAATGCAAGGGAATAAGAGAGGGGAGCTCTGAGCTGTGACCTGAAGCACTGTTTCGCTGCGCAGTGCCTCAATAAAACAGTGATAACTACTGCTGAGCTGTGAGCTAATTGCAGGTACCTAAGTGCTCCCTTCCTGGAACAAAAGCCCCAGTCGTTGCTCTACTGCTGGTGAACAATGCCACTTATTTATTGTTCTGGCACTCTTTTCAAAAGAAAGTACTGTGATACCACAGAATATTTGCTAATGCACCTGGAGGGTCTACTTCTACTACAAGTGCTTGGGAAAAGAGAGGATTGCAGAGGAGGGAGAAGAGGTGGCAGAAGGAGAATCATAAAATGGAGCTTCAAGTTTGTCATAACAAACTAGTGCACTGGTGTCAAGAAACGAGCATGATTAAAACCATTTCTTGATTGGCCAAATCATCCACTAGAAGTTGGGAGAAAACTGCAGCTACTCGTGCACAGCTGGCTGTGAAGTGGTGTATGAAGGCTGCAATCACAGGGAAAGTCTGACATCAGGAAGTCTGCAGAGGAGTGTGTAAATTAGGAAAACTAGAACAGGCAAGTAGTCATCCTCTAGCTCTTTATGTTTTTATGCCCAAGGGTCACAGACCTTTACTACAAAATATATAAAGAAAGAATCAGAAGCTTCTTTCATGGACTGCCCATTTGACAAGGAACAATCATAGAATCATAGAATAGTTAAGGTTGGAAAGGACCTTAAGATCATCAAGTTCCAACCCCCCTGCCATGGGCAGAGACACCACACACTGAACATGATCACCTAAGACTCTGTCCAACCTGGCCTTGATACAATACTTAATTTTGGCTCCAGATTAATGGACAAAGCCCTGTTTTAGACACTATCATCAATAAGCTGTTGAATTTCAAGGAAATTAGTTTATGCAGAATGAAGAAGTTTTTTAATATAAACTGGAGCAAAATACCACTTTCAGTACCCTAGTGGTGCTCTGTTCTGGTTAGACTTCTGCAGAATTAGGAGGAGGAGGCAGGGAAGTTAATTTTGCCTTTCCTTCTGTCAGGAGTAGAGAAAAGACTAGATCCTTGAAGGCACTCTTCCAAATACTGCATTAGTGGCTTCAGGCATTCATTTTTCCCAGTTCCTCTTTGCCTACCCATACGCTTGCTCTTCTTAGAGAAAAGGTCTCCTGCACTGTAGTATCTGCTCTTTAAAATGGTAGTTCTGGGTTTCTTTGTCCTGTTTCATTTCCTTATTTCTTCCCCTTGGTGATTTTACTCACCTTTTAAAACCAATTGCTGGGATTTAGAAGAGTTACCTGCATTGTATTAAACCTCAGCAGAAAATAAGACTCTGTTCCTTAGGAAGAAAAACAAAACAAAACAGAAAACCACAGCAAACATGTTTGTATTTGGTTTTTTTTGTTTGTTTTTTTAACTAAAACACTCTCTTCTCCTGTCTTACGATCTGAAAGAATGAAACTTCTGCACTGTGCACAAATTAAACTCATTTGCAAGGTGGCTATACTGGCAGACAGTTGAAACGCAAGCCACAGGAAGGACACTGGCAGCCAGACTGGAAGCAAGACCAGCTTTATTGCACACATAGATAATTCTGATTCTCTCTGCATCGTATTTGGCTCTGCAACTGAGATAACACAGGGGTAGACCTTAATATCTGGGAGACTGTTTAACACATTTCTCTCTAAAACAAGGTTTGTCTGACCACTTATCTCCCAGTAAGATTTCTCCCCATGCTCAAGAGCATCCTCTCTCATGTTGAAGGCTTGGTTTTGCACTTTTGTGTCTTCAAAATCCCCACTGTAGCAGTCAGGGGGTACAAGAGACATAATACTGCAATGTGTGACTGGAGAATATGGCACCACAATAAGAAATCCTGAGCTGCTAGGATTATGCCATGAAGTGGGGAACAGGGTCTAATGCTGAGCAACTAAGGTCACCATCGGCCCTACTTAGTAAATCCTGAGCTGGATATATGATTTCACCATAAGTTTCAGCTGATTTCCTAAATATCTAGAAAGCCTCTATATTATACGTGCCATCACAAAACCAGAAATAACAGGAAATGCTGATTTATCAGCACAGAAATGTTTCTAAGTTCAGCTTGATCTGATTTTCTGCTGATTATTCCCCCAGATTTTTGGAAGATGAAACATTGCTGGCTTGAGATGCTCTGTGACCCTCTTCACTTGGATGGAATAGCATTGGCTAGGCAAAGAACAACAGAGTTCATAGGTATATGGGTGAAAGTATTTTATACATTGCAGGATCACCTGTTAGTTCAAACTAAATTGTTTTTTTCCCAAAATTACTATACATGGATCCCTAGCATTTCATCACTAAAAGATACATATGCTGCCTTTGTCTGATTAATAGCTATGAGTCTTTAAATTGGAATTAAGATTACAATGTCCCTTCAAAGTACTGGATTGAACAAAAGCATCTGCCTTTGGCATTTTCATCATGAAACAATTCTGAGTAAATTTTCCCTCAAGCACTAAATGTATACTGCTGTATTGATCTTTGGGATCTTGAAACAAAAGTGTGATTTTCCCAAAGCTTCTGTGAACTAAGTTATTATAAAAGACAAGAAAGGTAAAGCATTACATTGCCTCATTACTCTCTCCATTGACATTCACTTTAGAGTAAGAAAACCTCGTACATTCACAATGTCCAAATCAAGCATCAGACAGTCTAAGGTAGCTACTCACTGATCTTCACAAAACTTTATAATTTTATTTTTTGAGTGGTTTGTGTTTTGGGGGGCTTTTTGTTGTTTTGTTTGGTGTTTTGGGGGTTTGTTTTAGGTTTCTGTCAGTATAGACTGACATTGTTTCATTTGAAGCAATCTGCCCATCTGCATTTATAAGTTGCTGCCACAGGAACTATTATCTCATAAAGATATATTAAAACAGCACTATAAAACTGCTTGTAAGACTCCATTCTAGTGGGGGTTTTGGCTTGTTAGTTTTTTGAAGATTAGTGGTCAATGTTATGATCTCAGTAACGTTTCTCTAATATCTGTGGCAGCTTGAAAGAATCAATTTTTTGTATATTGCAACATATTGTTTTGTTTCAATAACAGCCAACTTCTCAAAGACTTTCAGTCTGTTTGCTCATATATTGGTTTTTTGCTAACCCATGGCCATGAAGGCACAGTTTACACCTGTCTGCATGTCCTTTGCACAGTGCCCAGCACCATGACTCCTTTTTGTTTCTCTAAGACGTGTGTGCCCTTGTACTGTGTAATACCTGCACATATGAACATACAACCAGTTGTGCAATGGGAAAGCATCGCTTCCCATGCAAGTTCCCCATGCTACCACAAATTTACCTGAACCCTTGCAATACATTGTACAGTTACAATACAGAACATGTTCACAAATCTTAATTTTTTGTTCATTACTGTTCATGTAATATATTCTTTACCCCATGCATAACAAATCCCCCAACAAGCTTGTAATATGTTTATATAAATATTTTCTCAAAAGATTGATGCCTTCAGGATTTTGAAGATTATGATTTGTATCGTCACACTGATTTAAAGTCAGATTTCCCACTTATTTTTTCTAAGAAAATCCTCTTTTATTATTTACTGTTTAGATGGAGAGTATTTTCCACTCTGAGATCTTGCATTAAAATTTTAAGCCACTGGTGTCTCAAGATCTGCATTTCATTGATAATGAAGAAATTGCTTTCTCTTACACAGACATTATCTGAAATGAGTTCTTACAGGCTTTGCATGGGCAAAATTTCCTTTTTTTCTGCTTGAAATAGCCCTACCCTGCTTGCAAGGAAAGAAAGACCAGCTTCTTCCTATGCTGCCTTCTAATGATAGAAACTATCACTTCTTCAGCTTTTCCTTTCTTATACTGTTCCATTATGTGGCTACAGTTGGTCTGAGAGGATCGAGTGACAGCAAGGTTGCCATGGAGCCATGTCTGCCACGGCGGTGAACTTGATGGTGTGACTGTTCCTGGCCAAAAGTCATAAGAAGGGGCTCCCAGGGTCAGCCTTCAGTGCCAGCCACAGAAGACGAGATACACAACTTCCTGTCCATGCACAGCACTCACCTAATCTCCACTACATCCAACTGGAAATTTAACCCAGCTGGCTCCTGGCTTCAATTTAAAGCCAAAGTAATAAGCAACTGCCATCAGATTATCTAATCAAAACTTATATTCTGTGACTGCAGCACTGTTTCAGTTAGTCAGACCAGGTAAACTACCTAGTGTCCAAAGCCCACTCCCATGAGCAAGATCTAAGCTGGGAGCTTAGGAAGTAACAGAGGGCTTTGTGCAGCAACCTGCAAGAGGACAGAGACGATAAATACCAAGAGCTTGTGAATCAGGGAATTCAGTTGTCTTTTGAACTGTAAAGAAATGGCTGGTTTACACAAATGCTCTCTCCCCAAAAGACAAAATACAGCCTTTGTCACAGGCAGTGGAAACTGTGCCAGCAGTACAAAGTGCACTATGGATATAATATGCCCCTTCGCCTTTTAATGAATCAACTGACTAACATTTTAAAAATGGGTCATATTTATAGGCATTTTTCAAAGACTACCAGTTTGATAAGAGTGGGACTCTGTTTATTGCAGAGACACTCAGCCCTTGTTTCCAGAGCATGTACCTGTTCATCCTTTGCCCAGCTGCCTCATGCTGGCAGCCTCCCTGCAGCAGTTACACTGGGCACAGGTATCTACAAAGTGACTTGGAGGCATGCATAAAAATTGGGCTGAATGAAATTCGACTTGGGCAACACAAATAATATCCACAGTCACCATCCTCTGCTGCCTATTCAAATACTAACATTGGCTTTAACTTCACAGTCGCAAATGTAGATGTGGTTTCTAAGAAGTGGTTATTTTACATCTCAAACTGTTTTGCTAATCTACCCTTTGGTTCTGTAAAAGTTGAAACTTGTGAGGACAGCTTCACTTGGTTTCTATCACCATTAGCAGTGTTAATGCAATTTGTGCAAAGGAGGTTCAGAAAGGAAGTTCAAAATAATGTGTGTGGTTTAGAAGCTCAAATAATGTGTGTGGTTTAATTGTGTGTGCATGTGTGGTATTTTTAAGCATCCTGTGCTGCAGGTGGCATCTGTCTGCATCCTAGAAAATAAAAAGGCTCATACAATTTCACTAACACAGTGCTACAGCTGTGCCATTTTTTCTGCCTTAAGCCCTGACAGTCATCTTTGTTTGCTTGCATGCAGGGGCTGTGTTTGAACTGCTGCCTGGTTTGCATGCAGGCGGGAGAGGTGACTTCTTTGGTTTGTTTTCATTTTCAGAAGATGTGGTAACTTCATTGTTGCTACTGCTGCTGACAGCAACAACTCTTCTAATCCAGGCTGGTATCATAAGATGGCCAGAGATGAAGAATTCAGCTTCAGAAAATAACATGGGCTCTTACTGAGTTCCAGAACTGGGAAGATGCTGAGCAGAAGCCAAGAAGGTGCAGGCATCACGCTGGGATGCTGTCAGCTTGTAGCAGTCAGCCTGCTCTCCTCCAGCCCCAGCTTCCTTCTCAATGAAAATACTTAGGGGTTTATATGGAACATAAGGAGTCATAAAGCAGGTATAAACCAGAAAAATTCCAGGATTAAACATGACACAGCAGTGCTCTTTTATGACCTGACTGTATGCTGATTTACTTCCTACTAAGTGCATGTT
Source organism: Pezoporus occidentalis (assembly GCF_034315485.1). NCBI lineage: Eukaryota > Metazoa > Chordata > Aves > Psittaciformes > Psittacidae > Pezoporus > Pezoporus occidentalis. The sequence continues at coordinate 3,363,691 of NW_026916253.1, forward strand.
TCAACTTTGCAGCACCCCTTTTGTGACAGCACCCTTTTCACTGTATGGAGTGGTAGACAGACAGCCAATAACATTTGCTGCTTTCCCAAGACTGACAGGAGGCAATTTTCATTTGTTTCCAGAGATACAAATAAAAGAGAAGGAGAAACCTCTTCAGCCTCAGCCTTCTTTCCAAAATCACGTTTTAGGGCATTTTGGTTCCAGCCACCAGCTCATCAGCAGCTCAGGGCTGTACACAGCTCCCTCACTGAGTGAGGTTTTCCCAGTTTCACTTTTCTGCATAAGTATGGAAAAGCAAATCTCTGAGTCACACCACAAAGCAGGCCCGATGACAGGCTGACTAATGGTGCTTTGACAACATCCAATAGATTTTACACAGATTAAGGTCTCGTCAGAAATTTGTCAGCAGTAGTTTAGGAAACACTTACTGAAGATTTGCAGAGTTAACAACTCGGTGGGTGCTTGCTGTTTGGCTATCTACAAAAACAAACAGCTGGCACAGCTGGAATAAGTTGTTCCTAATTTAGACTCTGGGCATGTCTGTGCTCCAGGCACAGCAACGACTGTGCTGGGACATACTGGAACCCCAGTTATTTTTAAAGCGCCTAGCTTGATACTGGAGGAAGCCATCTACAGCAGCACAGAGCTCACCATGGATTCATTTACACATCTTTCTGACTCCAATACTAGGGCCAACAAGATTAGCTAAGCCCTTTTAAAATCAGAAAAAAGGAGATATAAAGGACTTTTAGCAACAGTCTGATTCAAAGAGAAAACTCTCAGTTGCTCACATTAGGAGCAGTGACAGGCTTCACAGATGAAGACAAGCTGTAGTGGACAACAGGGAGGCAGGAAGCCAGTAAATGCAGCAGCCACTGTGGGGAAGGGTCTGGCCTTCACTGAGAATCCTTTATGACATTGCAAATGGAAAATGTCACATGGAAAAGAAGGCGACTCCTATTAATAAAGAGTCACTGGAGTAATGTGCAGTAGAAGAGGAGGAGGGATTGTGTCTGGACTTGTTTATCAGTGAAGAGCTTTATATGATGCAACAGCTCTGACTTACTGCTTCTGGAAGACTTCTGACTTCAGTGTCAAAGTTCAAGAACCCTTTCCACATCCCCAGTGCTAGCTGGCAGAACTATCCCTTTGTTTGTAATAATTCCTTGTCAACAGTGACTTGTTTTATGCATGTCACTCTTGCTCCTTAGGGACTGGTCAGACAAGCAGGACAGGCAATTGCCCAAGGCAGTCAAATGCTCACTGCGTCGTAACTTCTGGCTAAGAGGAAGGACATAGTCCCACTTACCTAATAACCTATTGACCGATCCTTAATCTTAGATTTGTTCTTTTCACTAGCTTGAGAGTCAGTAAGATTAAAAAGTGCAATAAACAAAAATGTAAAGTATGAAATGAAAATATGCAGTAAACTTCAGACTTCCACCAAGAGCCATACTGCTTGCTGAAATTGCAGTCTGTGAGAATAAGACTTGCTGAGAAAAGCAGTTCCTTGGAAGAGACTGCTGCCTTGTTCAGAATATTTAGGGCCATGGGTAAGGCACAGATCAGGGCTAGGAACTCAGAAAACCAAAATGAAGACTAGAGAGCTGTACATTAAGAAGCTTCCTAAAGCTATGCCAAGCTGAGCCGAAAGCAGACTACAGTAGAAAATGTATCCAACTATTAACTGAAGAGGAGCACAGTCCCTACAGTACACTGAAGAAAGAGCGAGGAATGTCATTCCTATGGCACAGTATAAGCCTGCCAGACTCTAATGAGACAGGCTGACTAACGGGGGAATGATATGGGAGATGTTCAGCAGGAGCAGGCCTCAACCTTGGAACTGAGCCCAAATTCTGTAGTGGAGAGTAATAATGAGAAAGGCAAGATCACAGGAGACAGCTCTAACAAAGAGGCAAAAGAGATAGGTAAAGAGATGAGAGCACTTACCAAGTACATGGTTTCTCAGTCCTTTGCTTTGGCCTTGACTTCATATTCTCATGAGTCTCTCTGCTATTGTCTCTGTAAGCCTGAACCCAGTGAGCAGGGACATCCTGTAGCTGGGCTGGTGTGGCACACTGTATACAGTACACTTGCTTAATACATTCACAGCCATTATGCATGGGTAATTTTAATTACCCACAGGCATTTCTCTTTTACATATCCCTAGCTGCAATTTTACTGAAATCATTTTCTTTTTTATTGGTCTCTTACATTGTTAGAGTGCCCATGATTTCCCCAAGGTTAGATGATGAATGACAGCACATCATACAAAGACAAAATACAGGCATTTGCCAACTATAAAACCAGATTTCTTTCATTTGATATGTTTCCTTTTCTTGTGCAACAATGATAAGCAACCTTGATGAGATGAACAGTACAAATAGAAGTTAAACAAGCTCTCTTCTGAATCCAGGACCACACAAAACCAGGTTCAGTAAAGATACTAGATTTCTGCTAACACGATGGATCTTCAGAAAATGGATTAACCATTTTAAAGACAATTTCAGACATAATCAGCTGTGTTCAATCCTGCAATTAGTTGTGTCTGGGCAGCCAGCTGAGTCCTTGAGAGGTTCCAGTGACTTCAGGAAAACCAGTGGGAATGTAGAGAGACATAACCTTAAATCTCTGTACTATCAAATGCAGGCTCAACTCATCAGCAGCTTAGGGATCTCCTTTTCCCCAGGCCTCTCCCTCAAGCCAGGCAGCACAGAGGCCCTACCAGTCACTCACAAGCAGGCAGTGTGCCTCTTTCTCTCCTACCCTTTCCTCACACCCTTCCCTCTCCATATGAGTGTTTGGTAGCAGCAGTAGCTCCTGGCCAACCCCATGCAGGAGGCAGCTTTTGTACAGACAGTATTTTCTGTTCAAACAGTCATTCCCAGCTGCTCCCAGGGAACAGAACATGAATATCATTGCTTTTCTGGCTGAAGTTATGTAATCTTAGCCAAGCTTCCATCTGACCAACAGATCTTTCTTTAAAAAGCCAGTAAAGAAGCAGCAAGCAATGTGTGGGTGTCCAGGCAGGTACCTGGTGTGGCAGTGTTGCCATACCTGCAGATGAAAGGAGCTCAGGGACGTTCCAAGAAAAGACAGAATTGATCCAAATGTGCAAACAGATGTTTCCTCTAAAACACATGCAGACTGTATGGGCAGCAGTGATTTGGACTCAAAAAAAAAGAAACTTAAATTCAGATTAGAAAAACACTGTAAAAGATAGACGATCAACACTTTTAATATGTTAAATACTTCCAAAAAATCCAAGTATCAGAATCTCAAGGTGAACATTATTAGGTTCACCAGACTGAAGATAACCATTTTGGTGGCAGAATGGAAAGATATAGGAATCCAAGTGCTCTAACACTACAGAAATACTTCAAGTCGAATACTATACATCTGGTGACCTACACAACTCTGGAAGGAGTGCAGGTAGCCAATTTTATCTTCATAGAATCACAGAATGGTTTGGGTTGGAAGGGACCTTAAAGCTCATTCAGTTCCAACGCCCCCTGCCATGGGCAGGGACACCTTCCACTAGCTCCAGATTGCTCCAAGCCCAGTCCAACCTGGCCTTGAACACTGCCAGGGATGGGGCATGGGATGGGGATCTTGCTTTCTTCACTCCTGGCTTGTTGCCCAAACAACCATGCTGAGGGCGATGAGCTGCCACTGCAGTTACTTCTAACTCCCTTTTTCAATATGTTATCCAAAACTCAATGAAGTTCACCGAAGGACTTCAACTCATCCAAGGCTTTTGGTTGAGCCTTGTAACCTAATTTCTTCTATTAACAGGATGTAAAGAAAGTGAGTCTGTTGTTAAAAACAAAACCAAACAAAAAAACCCTCAACAGAATAGATTTTCAAAGCATCAAATTTAACAAACAGGGTTTTAAAAAGAAGGTCTAAGCAGAAAGCATAAATAACATGTAACCCAGAAAGATCTTAGCAAGGAGTTACGTGCCTGAACTTTTGAACTCAGTCTTTCCCCTGTGCTGTCATAGAAATGACATGATTGATGGACTTGAAAGCTGCATTTCAAATTTTGCAGATGAGATTAAATTAGAGAAAACATCCAAACCATTTCTAATACAATGGAGGTGTTAGATTGATTACACTCTTGGATTAACAGATGGTAATTGCAGATACACAAAGATTTTTAAGTCTTCAAGCAAAAAACCTGCAGAAGAAATAGCTATTATTTGGAAAGGCACTGGAGCAATCTACCTCATAAAACAGATAAAACTTACAGTGTAATATTGTTAAGGTTTTCAGCCAATGTACATATGAAATGAAAAATAGAAAATCAGATTGCTTAAGGAATAATGGAGAGATAAAAGGAGCGACAGTTTTATTGTGTGAAGCATTGGTTAGAGATCACAGAGACTTCAATCACCTAAATGAAAAAATATTTTCACTATACCAGTAGTGAGCAGAGAAAGAATAATGTAATTAAGGGTGTACTCAGACATGCAGTGTCAAACCTCTGCTATCACTTGGAAAAGCCAACACTAAATAAGGCTGTTCCACAGAGGGAGTCGAGTCTAAGGTGTGTGACTCCCTAGGTACAGCCAGCTCAGCACAGCTCGCTCACCGAAGAGCAGTAACTCAGGTGCTTGTGCCTGTCTTGCAAGTACAGGATTGATGGCTTTGCATCTTGCAGTATTTGTACTCTTCACGAAGACCAGACATGGTATCAGGTTAGCACAAAGTATCCAAATAGTGTGCAACTCTTTTGCTAAGTGGTTTTTTTTAGACAAAAGGGAAAAGGGAATCCCCAGCATTTCAGCATTACGTGGCAAGTGAAAAGGATCCAAATGTAATAGCTATAAAATCTCATGATTGATCTAATGTTTCTGTGCTTGAAGTAGGCTTTTATATCCAAGGTTCTGCCAATCATACAAATTGCTGACAAAACCATGAAAAGCAAAACTAAGGGTATAAAAATGCAGTTTTTCTGGAGTGATCATAATATTGATAAATAGACAGGCTGGGTGATACAAATGCACAAGCCTCCCCATCCCAGGTGCAAGATTTCTGTTCTCGCCTACACATACATAACCATGGCTGATTCTCTCACCCATGTTCCTTTGATTAAAACTATTTATTGGGCATTTTCTAAACTCTTCATCAAAGCAGTGCATATGCTGTGGAGAAGGGAAGTGATCAAAGAATTTGCAACAGCTACTACCTTGTGTAGTCCTGGAACAATCACAATCAATATGGATCATAGTATGATCCAGCATTACTGTGACAGACCGATGTTGTGAAAGCTTAAAGAAAGGCAATGTTGGATCAGTTGTGAGAGCCAACAGGAAACAGATGCTACTCACCAGATTTTTTTAAATCTAAAAACTGGTGTCCCTTTTTTCACATGCAACAATGATTATGAAGTTTTAAATCTTGGCCTTGAGCATCCTGGTCTAGTGGAAGGTGCCCCTGTCTGTGGCAGGGAGCTTGGACCTAGGTGATCTTTAGAGTCCCTTCCAACCCAAACTATTCTGTGATTGTATGATCTGTTTATTTCAAAAATGCTATGTGATTTCCAAAACCTTCCCTACCCTGGTATTTGCAAAAACTGAAACTTTCATGCTATTCAACAGGGGTGCTAGAACATATACCAAGGTTTTGTGTAAAAGTAGGAGCATGCAAGCTTCAGGAGTTTGAATTCAAGCATGGCCTTTATTTGTTCACATGTGGACAAATATGGAACCTGCTGAGAGAAAGCTAACTGGAAAATACCAGCTTAAAATACAATCCTAAACTTACATGCCTCAGACAAACATCTGGAATGTAGGAGATGCGAGTTCATACCCTTTTGGGGGTGAAGAAATCCTTGTCGCCACACCAACACCATGTCATAAGAAGAAAATTGAAGTGGGTGGCATTTTGCTGGGGACATTCTGTGGTAGCAGGGTGACCCATGCAGACCTCGCCTCCTGCTCTGTGCCTTGCCTGTCTCTGCAATAAGAAATACCTGGGTTGAGACAATGCCTGAAAATCCTGCCTAAATCCCCCTCTCTCCTGAAATCACTCCAGTCTGCTAAAAATATTTTAGCAGTATCTCAGTGGGAAATGATTTCTTGTGCAGTTTTCTAAGCACGAGGATGACACACCTGCACTAAGGACTTGGGCTGTAGATGTTAATCAGGAAAACCTCCTGCCAATGTAACTGTGTCAAGACCACCAGATCATACTCTAACACCATGGATTTCTTCACAGCGGCTAATGGAGGGGTGTGCACATGTGTAGGCGCAGCATTGCTTTATTATTTCCAAGGTTCAGTTGGGAAAAAACCAAACAAAACCCACCAAAGTCTTAGATGACTGAAACTGATGTTTATTTTTTGTTTTCTGTTTAAATATAGGTTTAATACAATTTCCCCCTGTAAAACAAACTCACAATCTGGAAAATAGGAATCTTCTTATCCTCCTTTATTGCTTAAACCAGACCTTCTGGAGACAGTTCTTACTTTGCAAGAAAAAACATGTTAACACTGACAATAAGACTGAGATCAATGTTTTATTAAGAATAGACTCCTGTTACAACCTGCACAGATTATTTTAAATCATGCCTTTGTATCTAAATTACAATTTTCATTTGAATAGTATTTTTGGATAGAGAAAGGGATTTGTTCTCAGTGTCTTGAGTCCCTGTTGGAGTACCAGAAATATAGCAGGAGCTGTCAAGAAAGTCTGCATTCTTATATTAAAGCTATTACTCTGACCAGAGCTTGCATATATGCAAAGTACATATACTTGTAGCTATCTTTATTTCCATTTAGATATGGTCTATAGCAAAAGCACCTTTGTCCTTCTAGCCACTGCAGTAGCATTGAAGAAGTTTTGAAACAGGAGCAGACATAAAGGATTTAATTATTCCTACCTCAGCTGCATGTTCACACATTTCTCTCTTGAGAAAACAAGAATTCTGCACATACAGTTGTTTGCAAACTAATGTTTTAAATACATTTCTGAGTGGAAGTTAATTTGCTTGCACATTTGCAGTAAATTATAGCCAAACCTAAGCTTGGATTTTCTGAATAAAGCAGTGTGTTTGAGACGCCTATGTATGACACAATAGCAAATATTAAGTTATGTGCACTCATGCCATATCAGAGGGCAGGTCATTATGGGAGTCTGCACAGTAGGAAGCCATTTCAGATAACACTGTACTTGAAAAGTTGCATAGATTTCAGAGTGTAAAACCAATAGGTATTTACATTTTTACTTATTTATAAAAGGCATCTAGATCACATCTAATATATTAAGCATGGCTAGCTGCTCATACAGTTACAAGTATCAAGCCTGTGGTCTCCTACCACAACTGCATGGCTGGAATGGAATAGCTGAAGAAAACCTGCCCACAGATTAGCTCCTGGTTTATTTTGGGAGATGGACAAAAAACTGCGCTCTGCAAAAAAATCACTGTCCTTGCAGGGGAATCCCTTCATGTTATGTGCTGTACTGCTGCACAGATACCAAAGCAATTGGTGACAGCCAGCAAGGTCCTACACCTGGGTTGGAGCAATTCCAGGCACAGCTACAGGTTGGGCAGAGAAGAGATTCAGAGCAGCCCTGCGGAGAAGGACTTGGGGCTGTTGGTCGATGAGAAAATGAACATGAGCAGGCAGTGTGTGCTCGCAGCCCAGAAAGCCAACCGTATCCTGGGCTGCATCAAAAGCAGCGTGACCAGCAGGTCGAAGGAGGTGATCCTGCCCCTCTACTCTGCTCTTGTGAGACCTCACTTGGAGTATTGTGTGCAGTTCTGGTGTCCTCAACATAAAAAGGACATGGAACTGTTGGAACAAGTCCAGAGGAGGCCACGAGGATGATCAGGGGACTGGAGCACCTCCCGTATGAAGATAGGCTGAGAAAGTTGGGGCTGTTCAGCCTGGAGAAGAGAAGGCTGCATGGAGACCTCATAGCAGCCTTCCAGTATCTGAAGGGGCATATAAGGATGCTGGGGAGGGACTCTTCATTAGGGACTGTAGTGGCAGGACAAGCGGTAACAGGTTAAAACTTAAACAGGGGAAGTTTAGATTGGATATAAGGAGGACATTCTTTCCTGTTAGGGTGGTGAGACACTGGAATGGGTTGCCCAGGGAAGTCGCAAATGCTCCATCCCTGGCAGTGTTCAAGGCCAGGCTGGACGGAGTCTTGGGTGACATGATTTAGTGTGAGGTGTCCCTGCCCATGGCAGGGGTGTTGGCACTTGATGATCTTAAGGTCCTTTCCAGCCCTAACTGGTCTATGATTCTATAATTGGAAAGGTGCAACCTAGGCAGGCAAAAAGATCTGTGAGGTTTGAGAATGACTGCTTAAAGGGAAACTGGGGCAGTTGCATGGAGGAGTGTAAGGCCACAAATCCATCCTGAACTGCATCAGGACAGTGTTGTCACTGACAACCAACTAGAGATCTCCTACTTCCACCAGTGACACAATACTTCAGTTCAAAACACATGAAATCTGGGGAACAAGGCTGAGGGGGCTGTCTTGTCTGTGTGCAGATGACAGAGCCACACCACCCTGCTAAACAGCTTAGTGAATGCACAAAACTTGATTTGAACTGAGAAGTGCCAAAACATCACTTCAGATTTTAGGACTACAATTTTAAAAGCCTGGTTGAGAATTATATCAGAATATGGAAATTACATGCATAAACTTAGTTGCTTTGCAAAAGTGGCACATGCTTCAAAAGCCTGCTATTGACATGTTTTCTGTGCTGAATTCTCTCTTGAAGTTGGAAAAAAGAGAGCTCCCAAATACAAGTTTCTGACTTCCATTCTGCTATACATACTATATTTGTGCAGATTATCATAAATGCAAACTAACATTTTCATAAGTGAGAAAGATTGTATTAAGGTCATGGAATGGGTATTTATAGTCTTATTACTCATCAGTTCCTGGTAAATAACTATGGTATAACAACCACCAAAAATAATCACATTATGTGACCTTATCACACTTCTACTAGTTACACCATGGAAAGTGATAACAACATGCTTAAAATTTTATCCATGGAAGCTCTTAAGAGAGGCCAGAAGAAGGACAGAGGAGGATGGTAAAGTACAGATCTGAAGGCACAGCACATTCCACTGTCTCTCTGTGTGAAGATTAGTGGCCCACCATGCCCCAGTGGAATTGCTTCACAGTTGTGCTGTTCAGAGAGAAGAAAGCAAAGAAAATAAGGAAGTGCCATTTGGATTTGTATAGTGGCAAATAATATATCTCAAAAACTTCTAGGCTATGATTCTGACTTGGGTTATGATCATGTGAACAAACAGTTCTTCTGGTCTCTCATGGATTTGAGATATCTCCAAACAGACTCTCTGAGGAATGAGATGCTCACTGTGAGCAGTGAGGAGGTGTCTCCAGCTCTGCTAGTTATATTCTTCATGAGATGCTTTTCCTCCCTTCCACAGCACCCTCCACCCCCATTTTCTCTCCTTCTTTGCACATATGCATAGCAAACGACAAACTTTCTTCATCCTCCCATTACGATACCACATTGTTTTGCTACTTATGTGGAAAGATGGAGCCAAGAGGCCAAAAGTTTAGCTTCACTCCACAGCAGAGAGATGGGGAAAACAATAAATTTATGGCAAATCACGAAGTGTTATCCTGCAAACTGAAGAAGGTGCAAAGAAGAGCCATCTGGCAGTAACTCCTTCCTCCCTCTGAATCGCTGTCACATTTCAAGATCAGCCTGTGTTTTCCATCAAAAATTATGAACCCATAGGCCACAGGCTGGGAAATATCTATAGAGTAGGTGGAATGGAGGGGGAGGGGAATGCAGGAAGCTTGAATGCTTACTTGATACTTTATTTTGTCTTGAATTACTTCCAATTACTTCCAAATCTGCTGCTTCCACTTCTCCTAGGAGATGAGCTGGCAGCCAGCAGGTAGGCAGGCAGGCAGTCCATCCTTTGGCCGACACCTTGAGTGCTGGAGTTGGGAGGCAGGATCAAACCCTAAAATTTCCTGAGGGTCCTTTATTTCTCTAAAGTCATGAGACCAATGCAGTCAGTCTAGTGCAGGAGACCTCTCCTCTAGGGGAAAATCTCCCCCCCCTCCAAGCAGCAGCTATGCTGACATTTGGCTCTGTATTGCTGCATTTGAGTAAACAAGCTTCTGCAGAGAGATGGGGAGGAGAGTGAGCACAAATTCAGCTCTTTCAATGAAAAGAGAATTTCTCTGTGTGTAGGTATGTGACTGTTTAGGCCCCATTTGAACAGAGCGCATTGATAAGCATGTGTACCCATGACAACGCAGCACTTAGACCTGGATATTCTACATGGGGATGATGGGTTAGGACATCCACAATGAAAAGAATCTTATAATGAGGGATGACGGCAAATCACTTCCATCTGTGATTTAAAAGAAAACCTTGCCATTTCATTCTACATGCTTGATCTCCTTTAAGTACCTTCCCATTTGTCCTATAAATGAATAATTGTTTTATTTTGAGTATGCTGTTCTTGCAGGTGAGTGGAAAAGGCCTGTTCCCTTACCAAGAAGGAAAAATATATTTGCTGCAGTAATGTCGACAAAGCAACATTTATACCCAGCAAACCCTGGGAAAGAAAAGAAAATGGAAAAATGCTAGGTAGAGTAGCTCCACGTTTACTTTGCTGTTCTTATTCTTCTGTTAACAATCCAAAATTCTTGAATCTTTAGGGGTAAAATACTGGCTTAACTAGCAAAACAAACCTACACTGTAATCACAGTCATGACCCAATTATTTCACTCTGCTTGGCAATCATTCCGTTCCCACAGGTGAGGGCTGCAGTGTAGAGCACTTTCACTTTCTGGAGTGAAAAAAAAAAAATAAAAAATGCACAAGGACAGGATTATGCCCTTTTTTTTTTAAAATTTTGTTTTCCTATACATGCAATCTCCCTAAGAACTGTCTTGATACAAGTCCTTGGGAGGATGCAGTAAATGGAGGCATGTACTTCCATGCATTTGCTAATGAGTCACAGAGGACTTACATCATATCTTAGTTCCATATCTCTTCCATAGGACCACCATTATTTCACTATTTTCTTTCTTATTTTCTTTTTTTAAGCACAAGCCCTAAAGTCTTGATCCAATTACTGTGTTTAAATGGACTTGCTCTTATGTCAGAAGCTACATCACAACATAAAAAGACAGAACATGTCCTTTAAATGCTATGGAAATACTGCCCTAACAAAGATGCTCAAAATGCCACAGAATGTAGAATGCACTTACATCTCTCTTATTCGTGCTGAGATCTTTGAATAGTTTTCCTATTGCCATTTATTTTATTGGGGCAGCATTTACTGCAAAATATTCATGCTAATTTTCAGGCCATTGCCTCAGACCGATTTATATTACAAGTTCTTTCTTTTTTTAAGCCATTCATGCAGGCTTTTCATTAAAATAGAAGAGAATCTATAATGGATTCAATATGTAATGCAAAGATTAGCTTTGAAAATAGACTTATTTCTGCCCAAGTCATCAAATATTACACGTACATGAGTCTAGGTTTGAGAAAGCCAAGTGAAATGAGAAGCTCTGAAGATGATACTGTGGGTGCTGGGTATTAGAGAGATTTTTCCATTTGTTCAAGGTCTCCTTTCTACTTCTGTACTTGGATCTTCCTTCCCAAATCTGTATATCCTCCGTTTCTGTTTCTTGCAGTCTCTTTGCTGCCTCTGTTCCCTGAGACTCCCTGAGACTTTGGTGATCTTGTGAAAAATATGGTTATATGGCCTTCAGTACTCTTGCAGTATCAAAACTGGTAACTAGCCAAAACCTTTCATCCTATTCAGCAAAGCTTCCACTGAAGTTAACAGAGTCAATGAGTGATTTTGCCTGATTTGGCCTTAAATGCTGCTTATATTAAAATGGAAAGGAAAGCAAGGAGAGTCTGTCAGTTAGCATCCCCGTATTTCGATGCAAAATTAAGAATCAAAGTCTTTTCTCAAATTAGAGCAGACATGCATTCTTAAGAATAGGGCAGAACCTACCAGCAAAACAAACAAATGAGTTCTGAAAAGCTATTTCTAGTAATAATGAGCTGTCAGTCCATCTGGACAAGATTTTTAATTTCTCAGGGACATTTACAGGCTAATAACTAAATCAACATGGGTAACAAGAAGACCAAGGAACAGAAATCTTCAAGGCATCAGCTACAGTAAATGTAAGCAAATGGGAAGATATTCACCGAAATTATTTTTCAGCAAACAGTTTGTTATAAAGGATCTGCCCAGGGCATAAGGTAAAATTGAACACTTCAGGAGTAAACCCACCAGTGACATACACCTGTTTGGTTGTCTAGCAATGTATAGCCAAAATGAGCAAAAAAATATTCATGAAGAATCTGAGCAGTTAGTAATAACTGGCCTACAGAATTTCAAGGCTGACACTATATGCACTAGTGAGCCAGGCTAATGCCAATTAAGTGTGCAGCTCTCTGACATACTACTACAGGGGACCAAACCATTGCTCAGTTCATATTTGACAAATAATTGATCTGGCAACTTTATTTATTTGGAATAAGGTGCATAATGATTCACCTTCCTCCTTCCCATCTTTATTTTTAGCTCATAGAGCTGCATAAATGACTAGTGGATATATTCATGGAACATTTTATTGGATCGATTTTTCAAAAAGGCTTATAGACATCCAATGTTTTTTCCTTTTCATTTTATTGCTCATGTCATGCCACTACACTGAGAGTTATGGATGGCCAGGAGCACAGGAATCGGAGCCTCTGGGAGCCCCCAGCCTTCTTGGTTACAAACAACAGCAGCAAGCACCTCTTCATTAGCAGCTAGGAGAGGACTTACGACACACAAGTGGAAACCCTGACTCCATCTATCAGGATCATCCCCCTTTTGCCTTAGGAACACCCAAACCTCTGCAATAGCCTTGCAAACAAGAGAATGTATATTCGCATACTGCCCGGGTCTCAAGTATTCCAGTGACTGAAATTTTAGGATGCTTAACACTCTGCATTTATTTTTAACGCTACTCTGTGTAAAATCAGAACCATTCAAAATCTTCATGTAAAGGTGTTTCAGTAAAAGCTTTTCTGGTAAGATGAGAAGATTCCTGTTGTTTAACCCCCCACATCTCCACTGTATTTTTCCTGCTGTTCTTGCTGCTTTCAATGCTTTCTCTACTGGCTCAGTAAAGCAAAGCATGATGTTAGTAGTTGTTTAAATATATTTTGGGGAAAAATATAAACCCGCTACAAAACCCTAACTAACAGGATTGCTATAAGCCCTGAGGAGCTGCAGCATTGCCTCTGCGTGTAGGTGGCCTGAGCAAATGCACCAGAAACCTAAATAGTACTGCAGAGCTGAGGATCAAACTCTGTTCAAGTGTTCAAGCTACATCCAAATCTACATCAGTAGCTGTGCCTGCTTTTCCCAGAATGGTTTTCTGCCAACTGCATGTACCAACAGCATGTCTCTGCAGTCAAGTCTGGCCAACCCTCCAGAAGGCCCTGCTGACCAACAAGGAGAGACTGCGCTGGAAAGCTCTGTTAGCCAAAACGGGCCATTTTACAAACATTATCATTTAGCAGTACTGTTAATCCTCCTGTTCATTATGAACTAGGAGTCTGTACTGCTTGGGAAAGGCTCAAAATGATTCATTCCAACTGACATCTTTGCATGACATGCTTACATGTCACCTTTCCTCTGCAGGGAGTGAGGTGAGGACCAGATCAGAAGCTGGAACTTCAGTAACGGGCAAGTTCCCCCGAGATTCTCCTCTGAAGCCCTAGCACAGCAGGTACTACATGAAGAAGCTTGCAGGATGCAGAAAATCAAACAGCAGTACAAACCTTATCAAAGCCCAGCTCAAAATTGGTGAAGATTGTGCCATGCTCTTTTTAAAAGCCTTCTGTTCTGCATGGCGGAGATTACAGTGACGTTGGGTCAAATCCTGAAGCAGATCAAAGCTCAGAGCAACTGTTCTCACACATAGACCCTACTTCAAACAGAGAAATCAGAGAAGGAGAGCAAGTGATAAAACATACTCCAAATGCCAAAATTCATCCCCTAGCTACTGCTGAGCCAGAGGCGCAGATTAACTTGCCATGACATACAGGGAGCCACAGCATCACCAGAAAAAGCAATCCAACTTCAGTGTTTGATATTGCTTAATCAGAATGAAAGATGTTTGGCCTGTCTACCATGTGGCCCCCAATCAAAGATTCTTCACACTTTTACAGCAGGCCTACTCATCTTTCTTCGTAAAACAAATAATCTCTCAGTCTCACTGTAAACCACCAGTGACACTTAGTATTCTGATCACTCCATGCAAGTCCACCTGGTATATAGCGTTTTAAATCCAAACACTGTTATGGCTATGCATTTTCACTAGCTCCATCATACAACACAGTAGCTCTATTCACTAAGAAGTAAATCTAAATTCCAATCCTCAACTCATGAGCTTTATATAGGCATTTTATTTTTTTTTTAGACTTTTATGCATCTTGAAGCCACATCTGTCAAAACACGTTAACTAAACAATGGGATACTTAAACACCCGCTGCAATATCAAGAAGCTTTTTCTTCTTCCCATTTCACTGGTTACAAACCTTTTTGATCTTAAACAGTGACAAAGGATCATTGAAAAAGGCCCCACTGTCTGGTAATGCCTGGAAAACACTATTTATCCTAGACAGGTTATCAATGCATCATTTAGTTCAAGAGGATTATAAAAAGGGATGAAACAACCAGCTCCAGAGAGACACACCCCCCTTGGCTCATTGCTTGTGTGCCCCCACATTCCTGCAAAAAATGATCCTACCAAGATTTCTATTCTGATGCTATATGGATGGAGCTGTGCAATGCACCCTTTTGCATGGCAGTGGATGAAATCTCCAGCCCTACTTCCCCAAGCATGAGAAGTGTGATCCCAGGCCAAGAGGGACCAAGAAGCGTACAACACTTCAACAGCAAATGGAAGCAAAATACAGGGTCTACTCCGCAGACCACTAATATCACCTGGAGTTTCTATAGAGTCCTTTGTGGTTTTGCTGTTCTTTAACCTGATAAAAGCAGAAGGATAGATGTGAGCCTGGGTATGCCTAATCTGCCATGTCTAAATGGTTTCATGATAAAACGATAATAGTTTCCTGTAATCCTAGAGGCTCTCCTTACACCTACCTTACCTCATTTACCACTGCCCAGGTTTCCTAGTTGTAGGTACTGGCCATAATTCCCCATTAGCCTCTATAGCAAAAAGCAAACTTTTGTGTCACATAACTCCTTGCTGTGATTTATAAAACTATCTAACTTGTTTTCTTCCTCTCGTATCTCATGTAACTTATTTGTCTTTTGATCACAGCATCTTATCTGCCTTTTATTTGCTGTAGCCATTTATCAAGGGCTTACAATACCTATTTCTCTAACTTTGTTGATGCGGGTGCCACCACAGTCAAAACCTAGGTTTCATCACAGGCTGGCCATACCACCATGATTCCTACAGAAGAACAGAAGACAGACACCCCTGTGGAGCAGTGGCATCCCTGACCAACAATCCCATGGGGTACCTTCACACACCTCCCACCTCCACATAAGCAGCTTGTACACATACACCTCGGGTGAAACATCTCCAGTTTGCTCTGTAGGACACCAAGCACTGGGAGATGCCCACCATGCCTGTTCCCACAGAGATTAGCAAGGCAACAAGCATACACCCACCAGCAGCCATTTTCTGCAGCTGATGAGAGTTCGCTTTGATGTTTGGAGACTGACTCAGACTCTCTCCCTTAGCTTGTCCATTGTAAATGAGTTATACTGGTATTTTGCTGCATGACAGAACATTTACAAGGGTTAGATCATTCAGTACGTAGAGCCCTCTGGAGATGCGCTTAGTTTTATTACTCTATTGGCAATACTGTTGCTGCAATAGTTGCACTTATTTCCAATCAAATAACGTGCTGTTCTGCATCAGTCAGCAACAGCTTTTTGAGGCTGGTTTTGGCTCTAATTTGCTACTTAACATCAGCTTTAAAGATGTAATGAAAAGCAAAATAGTGACAAAAATGTTGTTTAACATTTAAACAAGGTAACAGAGAAAATGCTTCTTAGAACACATATATATTTATATACATGTACACATACCAGGGGGCATAGAGATGTTTCAAGGTGTGTGGTCAGTAAACCATCTTCCAGGCATTAGCTCTCCCAGACAGAAGGACTTTGTGGTGTGTGCTGAGAATGCAAAGCACAAGCTCTTTCAGAGGCTTATTCTGCGTGTGTGATACTGAAAGTTGTCTAAAACTAAAATCCATCTAGCTATGTGTTCACATTACAAGATCTCTTGAAGCTTCTCCATAGTACAGAGATGTCAGTTTTGCCATCCTGAAAAAAGCCAACAGGCACCTGCAGTCAGGCTGCCTAAGATACCCTGCACTTTGACCAGCCAAGAGATGCTCCCCCAGCTGCCTCAGGCGCCAGGAACAAATCTGGCAGTTTTGGGATATGAAAGGACCAACCTATGTGGGAATTTGCTGCCATGCCAATGGCTCGAATATCCTCCAGGATGAACTTCCCTGAGAATCTGCAGCCAGCCAGGGAAGCTAGGGACAGGGCCATCATTAGCACACATGACCTCTGGGGAATATAGAGTCCCACACAGGGTGAGATGGCTCCTAGGGCATTTTTGCTGGAAGGAAGATGAATCAGACTGAAGTGGGACACTGGAGGATGTATCCCACTGCAGTTGTGAGAGGCCAGGGGCTGAAACAAGAAGGGGCATGTCAGAACCTGTGAGTTTGTCTCCTTTAAATTCTCCAAAAAGGTTTCCTCATGCACTGGCTGAGCCCACAAAAATTGCAGTGTCAGAGAGATGTGGATGGCAGGGCAAAAGGAGAGGTCAGGCCTGAACAAGGAGAAACAAAAGGCAGTATTTTTTTCTGCAGCAGAAAAGCAGTGGGATGCTTTAGGTACCGAGTGACCTGACAGGAGAATACAATAAGCATTATTAAGTATGCAGTAAGGAGGGAGAATAATTTCTTCTTTTCAAAATCAAATTCAAGTAGAAGCAGCCTTAGCCAAAGCCACTTTATATAAATTGACACAATTCTTCCATATATCACAATGACCAGTTAGGCCAGAGGACTTTCATTGTCTTCAATTTCCTCCCAGCTGCAGTCCTTTGGCTGCAACATGCACAACAACAAACACAATATAGTGGCTCAGCATGAAGACAAGGGCTGTCTGTGATATTTACCAGTTCCCTTCTGCCTCCTAAATGGCAAAATGAGGGTCAGATTATCTAATTAGTCTGCACGGACTTAGCATAGACCTAGAACAAGGGATGGAAGAGACTTTAAGACATGCTTATTTCTGTCTGATTGCTGAGGAACTCTGGACAACCAGGAGGGAAGCTGGTAGCAACCCCCTGGTGCACCCCACCATGGGTTCTTTACAAAGTGCCTGACCCTACTAGGGCAGGCATTGAAAAATTGCAAAGTAGGCTGAAACAAGGTCAGGGAAATCACAAAACACAGTACAATTACAAAATTTGGTAAGTAACAGACTGATCAGAGGAAAATCAGGAGTGTCATACTGCTGTACAGCAGAGGTGAACCTAATGATCTCCATCAAAGGGTCAACACCATGGAGACAGTTAACAATTAAGACCTCTGATGGAAGTAACTATGTTCAGCTATGTTAAGGGAAAGGAAAAAAGCAATCCAACCCAATCTCAAAGTTACTTAAGTTAGATCTTTCTGATTGCTTCAGCCCATTAGTTCCTGAGGTAAAAGCCTCTAGGTCGTTATTCAGAACCAGTCAGGGGCATCATTAGGAGTTCACCTTCGAGAAGTCATGAAAGAGGCACAGGACAATTGGAAAATGACATTGCTCAGTAATGGCAAAAGATGGTAGTGTGAGGAATAAAAGGGCAGTCAAGAATGCTGGAACAAATAAACAAGTGATTTGTAAGGCCATGGAAGCCATGAAGGAGATAAACAGCACTGTGCCCGAATCTGTCACATAAAAATAATGTCAAAACAATATCATTTAATTTTGCAACAAGGTAGCAGACCTTGTGCAAAGAGAGAAGGATAAATATACTTCATCTAGTAAGTCTCTGACACTGTTTCACATGATATTTTTATATAAGCTATGGATACACAACGTATATTACACTACTGTAGGTGGACGTAAGAAAGACAGGGTGACTTAAGCCAGGGAGGAGTTATTGATTGTTTACTGTCAAAATAGAAGGATGCACAAACAAAGGTAATTCCTTGGGGATTTGTCCTGAGCCAGCTCTGTTCAATGCCATATTATAGTGAACTGGAAGGTAGGGTATAGAGTATTCTCAGTACATTTGCAAATGACCCCCAGCCAGAAGGGACTGCAAATGTGCAGGAGGATAGGATCAGAATTGCAAATGGTCCCAACAAGCTGGGGAACTAGTGCAAACAATAGGGTGCATTTCAATTAGAGCATGCAAAAATACTCCACTGCAGAAATACAGGATGGAGGAAAATTGATAAGTTGGATGCTTTTTAGAAAAAGAATCTAGCAATTATAGTAAATTACATGGAGTGGGAACCAAGAATGCCACAACTTTGAAAGAGACAAACATACATGAATATATAAGGGGACAGTCTGCACTTTGTGCAGGGTAACAAGGCTTTTGTTGGGAAAGTTTAGGCAAAGCGTGGGGCATTGCCCTCCAGGAGAAACCTGGACCACTTGATGTAAGAGTCTGAAGGAGAGCAGCAGGAAAGGTCAAAGTCCAGGAAATGGGCCTACATAGAAACTGTGAATGAGTATTTCTGTTTAGCCTAATGTTCTGGTGCAAAGACACAAGGAATTAAATGCTTTCTTTGTCCACAGCTGACAGAATAGGAAGCAGTGGGAACCCAGCGTCGCTGGCCCTGCACAAAGGAGGCGGCAGCAGAGCTGGTTAATACAGACACTGCAGAAGGGACCTTTTCTTAGAAGAAAAAGAAATCAAACCCTCACAGGTAATCTGAAACCGGCTTAGCATGTGCTCACACAACTACTTCAGACTTCAAACAATCAATCCTATGATGAAAAAGGCATAGCCAAGATCCACATACAATGATCAGGGAGTGTTAACCACTGAATACCTGAGTTCAAGGTGTGCCAGTCAATCAAGGGGGAAAAAATAATGCAAAACATATCCTACCTCAAGGATAAAAAAAGCTCCATGATTTGTATGTTCAGGTGATTGCAATATTATTAGATGTCATCACACTGGATATTCATAGATTGCCCTAGGCAAAGGCTTAAAGTGGTCAGAGAAGTCTCTGACTGCCCAGCAATATAATTTTATTTGTTCTTAATCAAATTTTAGGATCAGACAAGCTTGTGTAATTGCACCTAAAATGCTCCCTTGCTGGACATCTATCCCTTTCAGCCTCACCTCTTATTGTCTAACCTTGTTTCTTAGGGACTGCTTTTGCATTGGCTGCACAGACCTACTCCAAATCCTACAGAAAACAGCTTCTGAAAATTCAGGCAGTGGCAAGGAGCCACCTCAAACTCCTGCAAACCATCAAAAAGGTCAAGCTCCCACCAGCCCAGCCATCACTGTTCTGGAGCTGTATTAAACCATCTAGACACAACTGTAACAAGTCAAACTCAAGACAAACCTTGATTCCCAACCACCTTGCTTTTTGCTGCTTGTAGCTATAATGATAATATTCACCCTGAGGAACTCCCACATCTTATTCTTTCAGTAGTACATAGCACTGTAACATTAATGAATTAGCAGTAGAAGAAAACTACTCATCTGGAAGAAGGCTTCTGGAGCAACATAAAGCTGCAGGAAACCTGCCTGATTTGTCTTTTGGCAGGTTCTGCTACTAGCTTTAAATTAACACTGCAAGTTTTAGCAACTGATTCTCAGTTGAGTGAACCTGAGCGCACCTGTAATTGCATGTTGAAGTTACACAGACCTCAGTTTTCTGTCTTAGAACAAATTAGTTTTATTTTTAGGGTTTGCCTCTACTTGAATCCAAAGCTCCAGCCACAGCATTTTAATGTTAAACACACAAAGGTCAAAAACCAGGAAAATTATTGCAGCAGCCCTTATAAAGTGAAACATGCATTTTACAGAGCTCTGTTAGTAATGTTTTGTTCCGCTTCTTTGTTCTTTCACAATTCTGTGTGCAAAGAGCATTTCGACATTGTCACTGTATTCTGTCAGTGCTGACTAGGAACAGCTTCTCTAAGCTTACACAAGCGTTTTAAGACTATGACGGTTTTTTAGTATGATCTTCACTCCCCCTATGTCAACTTAGCAGTGATTGGCAAGAACTAATTGGGTTCTTTGGGTTTTCCTTACCTCTTGAGTACAATAGCAGGGAATTATTTGTTTTACCAGATTAGGGTGGTTTAAGACATGTCATAAGAGCTAAGGAAATTTTTAAATTATTAAAGTTTCTGTATTCTTAGTCATATATGATGAACAGAAGGAAACATAAACACAGGGTAAAAATTTTGTGAAAATCTAATAAATTTTAGAAGTAAAATTAATAACTCATCCAATATACTTGCTACCATTGCCAAGAATAATCTGGAAGTCAGAGTTAACGAAACTCTCACCTCAACTTATACGTGCCTCAGTCACTGTCAGAACCTCTCAAGTATATCAGATTTTCCAGTCATCTCTAGTTAAGAGTATTTTGGAGACAGAAACAGAATTTTATTCCTCCTAGTCTTGATAGCACAGAACCTGCATTTTCTCTCATCTTCTCTTTACATGTCAATGCTCTTTCACCTACCAGCTTCATGGTCCCCACTGCCTGCTAGCCTTTGTGGCACTCTTCCAGAGGGTGGCATTCACCATAAACATTCAGAACAACCTTCAGACTGTTTTTACTCCCACCAAGCAACCTACCTGATGCTAAAGAAGCAGAAAATTGGGCAGTCATTCGCAAGTAATTTGGTTAAGCTGGAGTGGGTTCAGGAAACCAAAGCAGCAGGTCCTGAGACCCTTCATATCTCCAGCATGTAGCTTCATCACCTAGAACAAATCTTCCTGTTTCTCAGGGAATCAAAGCTTTCTGAAGAGAAAAAAGCATTAGGTATGCTTTTAAATAATCTTATGG
Organism: Pezoporus occidentalis; assembly: GCF_034315485.1. Taxonomy (NCBI): domain Eukaryota; kingdom Metazoa; phylum Chordata; class Aves; order Psittaciformes; family Psittacidae; genus Pezoporus; species Pezoporus occidentalis. The sequence goes on from NW_026916253.1 coordinate 3,384,778, forward strand.
TCCATGGAGCAGCTCAGATCCCAATGTGCCGTTAAACGCGAGAGACCATAGAACAGCATACCTCAAAGCACACCACTGCCCCTACCTGAAACACCATGTTAAAGTCCTGTCATCCTCACTTCTCTGTCCCAAATCATTGGAAAGTTTCTTAAAGTATTTGAGCTCATTTTGGGAGGAATATCGCAGATGCCTTGAAAAATGGTATCATGCAAATCTAGCAATCTCTGTTAGGAAGCACCTTAACTATGCACCACTGCTCTGCATGACATAGGTCTAATTCCCATTTGAAATGCATTCAGCTTCCAGCACAAACATCAGATTCGATTACCATATGACTTTTAAGAAATGGTAAAGCTACCAACTAGCAGAAGTCTACCTGAGCTATTTCAACTGGTTTTGCTTAAAGCAATAGTGCATGTCTTCCTTCTCTATCCATTACAAACTTCATCCACCTCCTGTAAGTTACAAAGTTGAGATCTAAAAAGGCAAACCCCCCCTAAGTTTATATAGAAAACCACCTTGCCTTATAATGTGAAGATAGGAAGAAGCAAATTTCCAGTTCAGCAAGTTACCGACCCATCTGCAGTTATTGCATGTTAAAACTCTATGTGCACCAGGCAAAAAATTTGTCCCTAAACAATTTTAAATTTTTTTTCATCCTGCAAACTGCCAGAATACTAAGCAGATTTTTAGGAAATTGCTCTCAGTGGTAAAAATGCACCATCTGATCTCCAAACAGAATTATAAGCCTGAAACACAGAGGCCAGATACAGCTCTCTAATTAGGAGTAGGTAGGGATTTTCTGGCAAAACATACAGCCCAGCAGTTCTGCTCCTCTCTTTGAGGAGCAGCAAATTAGAAGGCTGTCTCCTCTACTGCCCTAAAGCCATCGGGACTGGGTGCTTAATACTCATCTACTGGTGTGTGGCTCAGTCCCAGTCTCCTCAGTGTGAACTGCTAACTAAGTGAAATCATTTTAAGTCACCACGAGGTTTGGCTAAAACAGAGGGTAGCTTTTGACTATGGCAAGTTATTTAAGAATAATAAATCATACAGATTTGCCATTTCTTCTGCAAAATGCGAGAAAGGCTATCTGCCAATCTCTCCCCTGCTCGCAGCACTATCAATATCCTACTCTCTTGACTAGACTTTGGCCAATACATCACAAACTGATGTTCGTAGTTGAAATTCATTGAAAGAGACATGTCTGTGTTGCTTCTTTGGTAGGAATGAGATTTTCTTCTGCAAACTGAGAGCTGATAAAAATTCCCTTTGTAAATATCAAGGTTGCTTGAAATTTTTCCTTCTATTTTTCTTTTATGAATGTGTCAGAGAATTTTTGCGCAGGATGTCTGAGGGGAGGGTTATAGAACAGATAATGGCAGAAATGTTGGGGTGTTTTTCCTCCTGAAGCAGTCTGCTCTTTATGGGAAAGCTGAAAACATTTTCATTTTATCTGGTTCTGAACTAAAAATATTTATTTTTTCAGCTTCTTAAGGCTTCCACAAGAAATCAAATTTTTTTTTTCCAAAAGATAATCATTTTACCAAAGCAGGCCAGTGTCTCCCAAAGGAATGAATAGCAGCCTGTTACTCACAGCTGCGCCTCTCAGCCATGCTCAGCACATTCTGCACATCAGAAAGAGAGGGAAATGTGAAGAACTATTGATCGCCACTGCTTAAATGCACTGAAATTCAGAATTTAACAAAAGCACAGTTCTGACACTAGAAACTTCTGTATGTTCCCAAGAAAAGTGCTTGGTATAAGCACAGTTTGTGGAGACTTGCTCATGGTGCCCCAAATTTAGTTATTTTCCTCAGAAACAAACCTGCCTTGGTCCTGTTGCAGGTCATAATCAGGACCATCCAAACAGGCTGTCAGTTTATGTTCAGCTTGGGAGATTTTTATCATGTCAATAAAGAATTAGATGGTGGCACTTGCATGCCAAAACAAATGCGAATGATATACAGTCAGAGTAAGCCTGAAATAATGCCTTGCTAGTAACTTAGCCATATTCTTTTAATTCTTTCTAGATCTCTGTGCTCATGGAAGTCCCAAAAGAGAAAATCTAAATAAATGAATCATAAATATAAATGTTCTTTATGTAATTGGTAAATGATGCAGCAATAAGTGAGCACTGCTTATTCCTACACAAACACAAATTAAATATGGACACTGCAGCAAAGACATGCACTTTGGTACTCCAAATTAAACACAGTTCAAAGATTAAGCATGCTTGTCTAATGGAAGGTGTCCCTGCCCATGCCTGGGAACCATATGAACTTCAAGATCTCTTCAAACCCAAACCATTCTGTGATTCTGTGATTAGAATCACAGCCCACTCCTACAATTTGCATCTCTTTCTCTCATACCAACCCTTCCCATCTAGGCACACCCACATACCAAGGGTCCCAAACTGGAATTATGGATTAGGTATTTTCAAGAAAGCAGACGAAGTACATTGTTCACATTCAAAGTAAAAAAGGAAAGGGCAAGATAATCCGTCAGCAAACTGACCTCTTATTGGGATCATACTCAGTCCCATTACTGCTGTGACAACTAGCTCAGCTGCGAGCCAAATGCCTGGAAAAGGCCAGCCAAAAATCCATCAGCAAAACCTCATTTATCACTGCTAAAGCTCAAACCAGTGCTGCCATCCAAGGCCTGCATCCGCAGAGCCAGCCAGCCCCTTTCCACAAAGGCCAGGCTCCAGAGCACAGGTCCACGCTGCAGAGTGAGCCTTCAGGGCTCGTCACAGAGCTGCTCCGGACTGGAAACAGCCGTGTTTCTATTCAAAGCAAAATCTATTAAAGCAGAAATAATAGTGCAGGCTATAGTAATTTGCAAAGTTCAGAGGTTAGCGTGCTGTCACTGAGTCACTCTGAGCCTGCTACACAGCAAGGACCTGCAATGCATTGATTTTAATATTTTACCAAATGAACTTCAGAAATTCATCAGACGGATTATTTGGTGGAGCCTATAAAGAGTAGCAAGTGGGGGTTTTGAGAACATCCTAGCCTTTTTTTTCAACTCTGTACTCTGAGGAAGCACAATGCAACCATACCTTTCTTTTAAAACATCTTTCTTAGAGACCTCAGTGCTGGTGGAGGTGCTGGATTGACAGCTCCACAGATTCATTCTGCTGTTTACCCACTGAACAGGCATAACGCAGGCAGCACAGACTTCACTGAGCCTGCCCTATCCATGTGCCTTTGGCACTTATTAAAAAATTTAACACCTTCAAATACAAAGTATGTGTTGCAAAGGGAAGCAGGCCAGAGCACCCAGTGTCTCAGCTGGCAGCAGTGACCCACTTTATTGCAGCGTTAATCCCACACGGATTGACATCCTATGGGCATTCCACACCCCAGTGTTTTCACCTGAGATCACAGGCAGTGGAGAGATGCAGATATTCTATTTCTCAGTATTGCTGGTGTGCTAATGTTAGTGTTGATGCACTGCCAAGCCCCAGGGAGGGTTTAGGATTGGTTCTTTGTTTGCATCAGACTCAGACCACAGTGAGTCCCTCTCCACAGACAAAGCTGCAGCAATGTTCCTGAGAGGCAATAGCATTTCTTCCCTATTTGCCCAGACACAGAGCACCAAGGACACAGTGGAGAAGCAGTGGGACGTGGCCTGTCAGGGCCAGGGATGTGGGTGCACAGCCATGTCCTTGCTCCTTGTCCTTTTCAGAAGAGCACTGCTGCACCACTGCCCTCCTCCCTCATCACACTGCTCAGGCCACTTCCAGACCGTATCCCAAGTCTGAGCAGGACAGAAGGGCACAAAAGCCACACAAATTCATAAGTCTGCACTCTCAGCAAGTACCCACGTCTACCCCCTTAAAACTGTGTCAGGCAATTTGCCCAAGGGACCTTGTACATAGCAAATTCTCAGATTCACACGGTTTTATTTCAGCAGAAGACTCACAGGCATTACAAAAGCAAGACAGTGACGCAGGAGTCGGCAGACAAGAGCAGGAGATGGAAGTCTGCTATTTAAATATCTTCTGTACGCTGTGTGTAAGCAGATACAAACTCAGCTTCCTCAAATTGCTTTACTAACCATATTAACCTCCGGGACTCCCCTTTGTTTCCTGAGGTGAGTGAGTAATAACTCAGGGATACAACAGTAATGGCTGAGCTCACTTTCCAGTGAGTATTGTATGCAATGACTGCTATAGCATGCCCTACATCTAAAGCTGTGGGTTTCAGAAATGATGTATTATTAGCCCTGCATCTGAAATAACCCAGTAATTACTTAATGCTTTATATTTACATGGGCTGTACATTATGTTTGCTCTGAGAGAGGGAAGGAGAGCTAAGCAGAAAAGGAGTTTGCAATAAACCTACAGTAAGCAATAAAGAGCTATAAATGGTAATCTGTCAATAGCATCAGCTTCACTGAGGGCTTGATTCAGGAAAAGAGGAGCATTCTCAGCTCCCAACAGATCTAAACCAGCCCAGATTGGATGTAGTAGCTAGCAGGATTGAGCCCTTCCTGAAGGATGAGCTATTAAATTTAAACATATATAAAATCTTATTTGAAAGATCATATTCATTATTAACAACAGGAAAGATGATCCTTCAAATAAAGCACCACTGTGCTGGAACTCTGCAGTGAGCTCTAGCTCTTCCACAGATTCTGTGCGTCATCTTGAATGACTTCCTCAAGGTCCCTGTTCACATCTTTACCCTCACAATGGGGATAATTCCTCTCCCGTACTGGGATGTACTGTCATTCTATGAGTGGGTACAGTTCTTGAGTAAAAGCAGACCCTCCAGTTCAGCTGTAAAGTAAAAAAATGATTGGTAGTAATAATTTCTGAGTATTTCTTCTTTGTTTCTATCTCAGTAATTGCTTCCTACAATACCATACATCACAGTAATATTCTATTACAGTGGATTGGATTTATACAGTGAGAGAAAGGGGCAAGAACCCATTTTATTTCATTTGTGTAGCAAATGAATAATTCTGCAGGGTTCACCATATTCCCTAAGAAGCTAAGACTAAACCAGCTACTTGCTAGGTTGTCATTTTAATGTTTGGTCTCTTCTGAGTTTGCTCACTGGGAAAAGAAGAACAAAGTCACATACACCGACTTGTGGGTGCTCATCTGTTTTATACAACAAAAAAATCTGCAGATTTTAATAGCAAAACTGTCTGCCCTGAGAAATAAACAACCAAACCCTAGTAAGTAAGCATGTACATGCACATGTGTGTGCAGCGTAATGTGAATGCAAACTCAAAGAGGCAGAGGGTAACCAAAGTTTGCAACCTACTTGTTTTCCAGGTCTTCAATTTATGTCACATTGAATGCAAAATGAAACAGCTCTTAGCTGTGCACGCTAAAGAATGCCTCTGAACTTAGCTGTAACAGGTAAAAGCTATTAGGTCAGGAATTTTTTATGCATGTGCAATGGTGGAAAAACCCACTGGAGAGAGTACTCTGCATGAGCCAGCAGCTGTGATAGAGGGTGGAAGGGTAAGTAAGACAAGGAGCACTACTCAACCTCCCACCAACTACGCACTGCCATATGGCATACGGTACTGCATAGAGAAACTTGTATAAGGATATAGGAAAACTGGGAGCTATAAAACTGTGAGGATATTATACAAGGATTACCATGTTACACGTATCACGGGCTACTTTTGACAAAAAGGAAAAAAAAAGAAGAGAGAAAGAAAGAAGAAAACCTAGCCAAAGCTAATTCCCTTAATTTACATACAGTTGTGTCTTGCAAGTAAAATACAAGATTCAGCTACTCAAAGCTTCTTGTGATTCCAAGAGAAAAGCTGCTTGAGTGGTAAAAAGGTCACACAGGGGTGAGCAGCAACCAGAGCAGAAGGAGAAGCCATGATAAAAATAAGAGTCTGGGGTAGGAGGGAGAGAAGGGCACAGATCCAAGATTATAAAACCCAGGCAGATCTTTCATTAACATGACAATTGCCTCCTCGAGGGCCTGCTGCCTGTACAAATGGTGCTGGGACAAGAAGGGCTGGTAGCTCACAGCTTCCCCGTGCCCATGGGACCAGGGTGGGCAGCACCCAAAATACACAAGCAATCAGCACGATGCCAGGGCACAGTCAACTAGCCCAAGACTGATTCCTTAGTACTGGCTCACCTATTCAGGGGTTATCTCAAAGTATAAACTTCCATGCAAAATAAGTTACAAAACAAAATCACTTTGGTCCTGGTCTTTGGGCTGCCCCACTGGTGCCCAGTGCTCCCCATGGGGATGAGCCACCAGTCAGCCCATCCTTCGTGCACTCAGGCAGTCTCTAGGTTGAAATCCAGCATGATATTATTCAGGACTTTGGTAGTACAGCATAGGAGTCACAGCCCTGGCTCCCCTGACATCAGAGATCACGATAGGAGTGACAGCTTAACTGTAAAGCAGAGCTCTCCTTTCACTCCTTTTTAGTAAGTCACACATATGACGATGACTACAGAATAGCCAGGAGAGGTGACAGGACTCCTTTCTATGGGATCATGCAAAGGACTTCCACAGCAACAGCACTGTAGGAAACCCTGTGGGAGATGCCAGCATACCAAGTTACTGAGAGAGATTTATCAAAATTATAGGAAGAAGGAACTAATTAGCAGTGAGTGGTAGGAGCAGAGGAACTTTTTTTAAAGGGAAGACCTTTTAAAAGGAAGACCTAGTTTTATACCTATGGCACCTCAGTAGCAAGCAGAAGGGAAGAGAAATATAGAAAGTATGTGGGACTGATGAGAAATTATTTGAGAATTCATACAGCAGGGCTAGGCATTTAGTTATAACCAATAAACAAGAAATGTGTTAGCTGCTCCATCCCAAGAGTCACTGCACAGAATGAAGCCTCTCCGGCTCCAGCATGTCTTTGCTGGGGCAGGGATTTTCTGCAGGCATAGAGACAAGAAAAGGAGCATTTCTAGGTGTAGCACCCTAGAGAGGGTGCCTGTATCTTTTCTCACCAAGGAGGGGCAATAGCTGCAAATACCATCCAGTGCTCGGGGAATGAAAAAGGGATCGTATTGACCTGACCAATCAGCCAAAATCAATCTGGGCCCTAATAAAATGTGTTATGGATTAACCCAATGCACAGCAAACACAAAGCAAAGAACTCACTGACATCAGTGGCCTAGTTGCACGTGACATTTCCCAGGGGCAAATGGAGGAATATCTTCTCAAAACACCTATTAGTGGGACAGTCAGCAAGAGTCTGCACACAGTTAAAGGGGAAGCAAACTGGGGCCTTCGTGGTGAGATAGCAATGGCGATACTGAAAAGCTGCCTTCCCAGTGTGCTCTGGTCCCAAGGCAAGGCTTCCTGACAGTCCATGGACAGCACTACAAAGAATTGAAGAATCTGGCTTAACAAAGAGAAAAATATTTCTTGGAAAAAAATCCTCAAGCCCACCCCACACTAAAAGCTGTGCAAGAAGATACCATTAAAATAGCTTGTGGGAAAATCTTCCAGTTGGTCAGCCCAAGCTGGGGATCTGAGTAGCCTGAAAAGTCTGTATATATTTAATTTATTATTTTCACCATGGAAACGCTCAACAAAACTGACCTTTTCAGTTTCAATAAAACTGGATTTTCCTGTAGGTCCCCGGTAAGCTGCTGCAATAATAAGTGGAAATGCTAAAACCTGGGGTTATTAAAAACAGAAGAAGGGTACAATGGCGTCCAAGCCCTGCCACCCTGGATCCAACCGAAATTGTTCTGCCGGCAGATGCATACTCTCCTTCAAGCATTTCAGAAGCATCACCCCATTCCACCTGTGTTTTTGCTGATGCAAATCTGGAGCATATGCTAACTTCCAAGAAGTTAAGCCGGGCTTTCTGGGTCCCACTCAGAGCAGGATATGACCAGTGCTTCGCTGCTGACACACTGCAGCTATGTTCATCTAGGGCATGCCATTTATGGGGTATCTATCTTTGGTACTGCTGACTATTCTGGATTATTTATCCTTCCCCATTATGCTCTTCATTTACTTGGTCATACACAGAGCACTAATACACAGTCTGCAGGCACCAACAAAGATGTCTTTCTTCTCTCTCTGAGATGCTGTTTCCCTCTGGCCAGGGCAATAATAGATAGGGGTGCAGATGGGGGAACAGAGCAGGATGGGGGAGATGGAAAAGAGCATGGGCTATAATAATTCATGGAATTATTTTTTTATTATTATTACCATTAGTAGTATTTCAAACCCCAAAGTTTCTTGTACTTTTTACCAGGGAATTTTGGCATGCCTGTCCTTCAGACTATGACCAGTCTCAAGAGCAATAGCTATAAAACATGGCTAGAAAAATATTGAGTATGTTTGTTTAGTTGTGTGCTTTGTTAAGTATCCCTCCTTTGGCAGCAGTTGAACAAAGAAATTATTTCTCCCTTGTGTTTAACTTCCTTCAGGGGGTGGGCAGCCTGTCTTTGTTCAGGAAGGTATCGTCAAGCCTGATGAAATGCAGTTATTCACATCTGAGTCAATGCTCCTGGAACCAGGTCGTTTTGAAGTATCCTGATCTATATTTCACATGTCACATTTTTAGAAAAATATAGATATGGGTAGACAAAACGTAAATGCAGCTTTTAATAACCCTCTCAGATCCCAGGCAAACCACATTATTAACAACAGCTACAACCACCTTCCAGTGTGTCACTCTCTTCCCCCACGCTGCACGCTGTATTAGCTCAAAAGGCTGTATTTTCTCTTGAGACTGGAAATGAGTTGTTAACACGCCAGGTGTATTTGATTCAGTTATTTCATGTGTCAGACAGACAACAATATCTGACTCCAAACAGGAGCCCTTGCACACAAGCAGGGTGAGGAGTTGCTGGGTGGCTGCTGATGGCACAGAGAGCCCCAGAGACACAGCCCCACTTAAGCAGGCTCACACACCGCTGCTCTCTGTGCCTCCCTTCCCCTTCCATAAGACACGTGAGACTGCATTAAATCAGGACTGCGCTTTGCTATGCTTTCAGTAAAACACTGCCTGGCTATGAATGCAGTATATTACAAGGACAAGATATGGCAATTATTGGGTATTAGCGATGACATTTCCATTTGACGTGTGCTTTGAAGCAGGCTTCCATGCTCACTACCTGCTTGCCTAGAAGAAAGGTGCAGAATCAGAACGAACCTTTTTTCTCAGCAGCTTTACTGTCCCTTTGGACTTCCCAAAATACAGATCATGCAAGTTTCTGATCTCACGTGATTTTCTTTCTTTTTCCTTTATACAGAACTTTTGGTCCTCCTCATTCCCACAGTGAAATTAATCCCTGAAGGCACAACCTCAGCTGAACCTTATTCAATATTTGTTGGCTGGGGCAGCAACAACAGAACATGCTGCTCATTAGAGAGGCCACATCTTTCAGTGGCACAACTCTGCTTTTCATGTAAAGTGACATGAAAAGAGAAATACCTTCTGCTCCCAGGTACCATGGACCAGACTGCGATGGAGCACCACTTTGTATAGATTCCTCTTGTCTCTTCCCACTGCCTCTTGATATCGAGGTCTCCCAGCCAACAAAACCAAAACCCCTTTTCCTGTTTCTCACTCTAATTTCTGGAAGCATTTTACAGCAAAATGGCTGAGGCAGTTGGCATGGGAATAGCTCTCAGCTATACGATTGCCTGAATGTCGCTATCATGTCACTGTGGTTACATAGGTGCACATGCTGCAGCAGCTCCTAGAGTGCAGCTCCATGGGATGAGATGGTCCATTCCCTGGAGAACTTAACAGTGCAGTAGTGTCATGGCACCCTTGGGGCTGCTGGGATGTCTTCAGGAAGGTCTGGGTTCAGAGAGGCCGAAATAAAAGCAGCTTTTAGAAGAGTTAACTCAAAATTTTAAATTCACCAGAATGAGTAGCTTTACGTGGCCAGCCAAGAGCCCCATCTCTGCCTGCCATGTCTGCACTTACCTTCAGCAGGTAAGCTATCAGGCTTTGCCAGTGCAGGGCAAATTACAGAGATAAGGATTTAAATGATTTCATATCCCCAAAACTTAAAGACTGTTCCTGCAAAGCTGTAGCAAAGGCAGCTGAAGAACAAAGGAAATAAAGGAAGCAAGTGAAAAGCTAATCCTGAAGTAGGCATGAGGATGAGCCTATCCAGGAGCTCTGAGGGACATTTTATTTTAGACCTTTCATCTTTTGTTTTGTTCTGTTTATTTTAGACCTTTCACCCTACCATTGCATTTGCTAAAGGCACTATGGAGGATTACATGCAATACATTTCCTCTACTGGTGACATTCAGACACCTCTCCGCCATACAGCCAGCAGAGGTGTGAGCAGGAAGCTGGATGAGAATGCATCAAGAGATTGCTCATCCTCTTGGAAAGTCCACCTGGGGCAGTGGTGTGTCATTAAACCTCACACCAGATGGAGAGACCAGGGCACTGTGCACAAATCAGGAATGTGGTTGAACTGTCATAGTTCACAGTTTAGACAGGCAACCCAAGGCATGAGGCTGGAGGCTCATGCTCTGATAAGAAACGTAAAAAAACAACCCAGGGGTCTTTAAAATAGGCATGACACCCAAGGCAAACACCATGGCAGAGAGAGGGAAGATTCCAGAGCCTGTACATCCCAGGCTGCGTGCACTCAGAGAAAGGTTTTTCGAACAACACCAGCCTCTTTCCATAGCAGAGATGTTAGCACTGAACTACCTACCAGCAATCTGGCAAGTGAGTCAGAGCTAATTTTAAGCCAAGTGCTTGTGGGATGGGGGTGGGGTAGAGGAGAAACCTCTTCACAGTTTATTCTGCAGAAATGAAAGGTCTAACATGGTTCTTCCTTCCAGCCCCGCTTGGCAAACACAGCATCTTCAGAAATAGGTTTCTTCACATACACAGCCAAACACAGTGCTGAAGCCACCCCATTGCCCCTGAGGTACACAATAGTGGGCTGGGCCCCTCTGTCCCTTAGGAAATGGGATGACTCTTGGCTTCCCAAGACAACTTTATATGAAGCTGGGCTCAAAGAAACTGTGCAAAATCAAAGTCTGCCTGGGGGAAATTAAGCAGGCCCCTTTCTGCACGTCATTAAACCCAAATTTGAAGGAAACAACCTTGTGCATTTCAGTTTCTTTCACATCACTAGTTCTTCAAATGATTTTTAATTACATATGCTCAAATAGAAAAAGAATGGCAGTAAATAGAATGCTGTAACTAAACATTTCTCCCTAACAGTTAGCAGATGAAATGCCAGCTATACCATGCAATGGCATAAAATCTAAACAGATTTCCCTCATATTTCTCCTTCAATTTGATTCAAGAAAAAGAGGACTCCTATTTGCAGCCTATCATGGATTGCTCTGAACACTGCTTGGTTTTTCCTTTGGGTTCCTTATTATTTATCTAATTTTCTAAGCACATTTCTCAAGAATCATCCATGGACATGTTAAGTTTTTATATATTTACTCCAGTTTTAACTCAATCCCAGTATTCCTATAGGAATTGAAGCAACAGAACACGGAATCCTCACCCTTGCTGATCTTAATGGTTTTGAAGTGACACAGCTCTTTGGATGCACAAAGAGAAGACTCCAGACATTTGTTCTACACTGCAACCCATCCTTCTCACCCCTCTGTGTAGTCATTAGCTCTGGTCATCTGTTACCTGCTCCCTGGGTAAGTTTACCATGCTGCATGACAGGGCAGATACAAAGAAGGTGGGGGTTTATGTGATAACATATTGTTAGCATAGACAAGGCAGAAAGGATGACCTGGGCTAAGAGGAGCCCTAGGTGAGAAAGTCTGAGTCCTTGATAAATCCAATTACAGCCACTAACACCTGCTGGTGAAAAGGCCCACACAAGGAGGGCCACCACTAGGATTACAGTGGGAGAACCTCTAGCAGTGTTTTGGCATCTTAATGCCAGCTGCCATTGGAAGTCTGAGCAGCCCCTGCTGCCACAGGCACGTTCCCTGAAACAGAGATTTCAAAAGTGCCCCAAAATAAACACTAATAGCTGCTGGGTCTATTTGCTGGCCCAATGGCCACTGCTATCCTGTGCCAGACAGCGGGGCTGTGTTCTGCTACCTTCTCTACTTTAGCTTGACTACTTCATTAAGCATGCTGAGGAAAAGACACTTCCTTTTATAAATTAGGCTATTAGCTCAGATTCACTTTCTCTCTTCACTTAATGAAAAGCAAGTTTCTACAGCATGTCAAATAAATAGCTCATAAGTACAACATAGTCAAGTTCTTTTAATGTATTTCTTGGAAAATGGAGAGTTCTCATGGTAGGCTCAGGCTCTCATTTGTATCCATCACAACCCCCAGCAAAAGGATGACCAGTATCTTTGTATACCAGTGCAAAGCACCACCTCCTTCTTGTTACCAGCTGCACCTTCTTTCAAAAGTGAGCAAGGGGGAATGGCTTTAAACTGACAGAGGGGAGATTTAGATTAGATCATAGGAAGGAGTTCTTCCCTGTGAGGGTGCTGAAGCACTGGCACAGGTTGCCCAGAGAAGCTGTGGCTGCTAGTCTGATGAGCTTTAAGGTCCTTTCCAGCCCAAGCCAGTCTATGATTCTGTGGTTCTTGCTCACTGCTCATATCCCCTTTACATTTTTTTTTCAGTTTTTCCTATTGATCCATTTTTCTCTTCTCTCTCTTCCCTTCAACTCCTTGCTCCTCTTTTTTATTCCTTACCCCATCCCACTGAAGCTTTCTGGCTAGATATATTACCTACTGTGGTGAGAGGAAGCAGAGGATGAGAATTCAGGTTGCACTATAAAGCAAAAGCAATACTATGTATGCTAGATACCTACAGAAACAGCAATACATAAACTTAGTATTCTCCCCTCTCTGTGCTAAATTCCCAAGTCCAGAAGCCTCCCATTACCAACATGATTTTAAATAAAGCTAAGGAGAGAATTAAATGGAAAATAAATTGGTCATTAATGTTCTGATTCCAGAACACTCGGCTCCTTTCACTTCAATCGCCATACCACAAACCTTTCATCAGGCTCTGGCTCTGCAGATGTTTTGCTATTTGCCTGCATGTTCCCCATTCTTCCAAAGATGATACAGACACCTTGTATTGCCAGATAAGCAACACATGTCATTCTTCCTTGCCTAAGATCAAAACGAGTATGTTAATTCATTTTCTATTGCAGGCTGCAGCACAAATAAGAAAGGGAAAGGGAAAGGGAAAGTGTTCTGCTCTCGGCATTCTGCTCAGAATCACACATCACCCCATGGGCAGACTCTGCCTTCCCCCACACACATGGTTGACCAGTCTCTTGCTTTCATGGTAAACCCTCAGATACTTCTGCATAAGGTGGGCATCAATAAATTACTACTTTGAGATTACACGATTTTATGTTCTTTAGACCAAAAGCAACTGACTCCTAAACTACCTTCTATCCACAGCCTTGTGGGATATACCCTCATCAGCTGGTGTGCTGGCAGAGCACATCAGATGACATTATTCCCAACATAACCAATACAATATCATCAGTGAAGTGAAAGTGTTTTAATTGAAAGCCATGTCAGAAAAATCAGAGTGATACTGAGAGAACAATTTTTCAGCCCTAAAGACTATGAGAATAAAAATGTAGAAAATAGTTGTTCAGAGGGTGAAGGAGAACTAGCTAGGAGATAATACTGCAAGTTTATACCTTCTGTGTATTTACTTTCTGTTTTACAGAGAATCATTTCTAAACTGGCTGTCACCCGTGTGTGAATTATTGCATCAGGCTCAGGAGGTTGTAGATACAGACAGACTAAACACACGTACGCTGCACCCATACATGCTGATACGTAACTTACTTGCACTGCTAAACGGATGCAGAGAAAGTAAAAAAGAAACATGCCTCTCACATTTAAATTAAATGTCAGAGAAGGAAACTCTTCCTGCCAATGAAAAACTAGAGAATATTCATAGAATCATAGGATCATAGAATAGTTAGGGTTGGAAAGGACCTTAAGATCATCTAGTTCCAACCCCCCTGCTGTGGGCAGGGACACCTCATGCTAATCATATCACCCAAGGCCTCATCCAACCTGGTCTTGAACACTGCCAGGGATGGAGCATTCACAACCTCCCTGGGCAACCCATTCCAGTGCCTCACCACCCTAACAGGAAAGAATTTCCTCCTTATATCCAATCTAAACTTCCCCTGTTTAAGTTTTAACCCGTTACCCCTTGTCCTATCACTACAGTCCCTAATGAAGAATCCCTCCCCAGCATCCTTATAGGCCCCCTTCAGATACCGGAAGGCTGCTCTGAGGTCTCCACGCAGCCTTCTCTTCTCCAGGCTGAGCAGCCCCAACTTCCTCAGCCTATGTTCATACAGGAGGTGCTCCAGTGCCCTGATCATCCTCGTGGCCTCCTCTGGACTTGTTCCAACAGTTCCATGTCTTTTTTATGTTGAGGACACCAGAACTGCACACAATACTCCAGGTGAGGTCTCATGAGAACAGAGTAGAGGGGCAGGATCACCTCCTTCGACATGCTGGTCACGCTGCTTTTGATGCAGCCCAGGATACAGTTGGCTTTCTGGGCTGCAAGTGCACACTGAAGCCGGCTCATGTTCACTTTCTCATTGACCAGCACCCCCAAGTCCTTCTCCTCAGGGCTGTTCTGAATCTCTTCTCTGCCCAACCTGTAGCTGTGCCTGGGATTGCTCCGACCCAGGTGTAGGACCTTGCACTTGTCATGGTTAAACCTCATGAGGTTGGCATCAGCCCACCTCACAAGCGTGTCAAGGTCCCTCTGGATGGCATTCCTTCCCTCCAGCGTACCAACCAAACCACACAGCTTGGTGTCATCGGCAAACTTGCTGAGGGCGCACTCAATCCCACTGTCCATGTCACCGACAAAGATGTTGAACAAGACCGGTCCCAACACCGATCCCTGAGGGACACCACTTGTTACTGGTCTCCAGCCGGACATTGAGCCATTGACCACAACTCTTTGTGTGCGGCCATCCAGCCAGTTCTTTATCCACTGAGTGGTCCATCCATCAAATTGATGTCTCTCTAATTTAGAGACAAGGATGTCGTGTGGGACAGTGTCAAATGCTTTACACAAGTCCAGGTAGATGACATCAACAGCTCTACCCCTGTCCATCAGTTCTGTAGCCCCATCATAAAAGGCCACCAGATTGGTCAGGCAGGATTTCCCCTTAGTGAAGCCATGCTGGCTGTCACCAAGCACCTTGTTGTTTTTCATGTGCCTTAGCATGCCTTCCAGGAGAATCTGCTCCAAGATTTTGCCAGGCACAGAGGTGAGACTGACTGGTCTGTAATTCCCTGGGTCATCCATTTTCCCCTTCTTGAAAATGGGGGTTATATTTCCCTTTCTCCAGTCGTCGGGAACTTCACCTGACTGCCATGATTTTTCAAATATGATGGACAGCGGCTTAGCAACTTCATTCGCCAGCTCCTTCAGGACCCGCGGATGGATTTCATCAGGTCCCATGCACTTGTGCATGTTCAGATTTTTAAGATGGTCTCGAACCAGATCCTCTCCTACAGCGGGCCCAAGGTCTTCATTCTCACAGTCCCTGAATCTGCCTTCCAAGACTTGGGTGGTTTGGTCAGAGCCTTTGCCAGTGAAGACCGAGGCAAAGAAATCATTCAGTACCTCAGCCTTCCCCAAATCCAGGGTAGCCAGGTAGCTCTCCCGAGAGCTTCCTGAGGGGGCCTACATTCTCCCTAGTCTGTTTTTATTTGCTAGGCACCTGTAGAATCCCTTCCTGTTATCCTTAATACCCCTAACCAAGTTAAATTCATGTGTGTTCATATACATGCGTACACACAGAAACACATGTACCTCTACATGCACTGTGGGAGAGAACGAGGGAGAATGAGACATGGAAAAACCCACTAAGATCTTCCTGCTGCCACTAAATCACAGTAGTCCTGTTAACAGGAAAAAGATCCAGTACACAAGCAAATCTCTCAAGATGCAGTCTAACACGTATCTTGTGCTTTCTATTTAGATGTACCCTTGGACTACTGAATTACAGATTTAAAACACGCAGAATCAGCATAGGAAACTATGGGGAAATGCAGAAACAGGTTCCTCCTGAATACTCAACTGAATTACTCTGAAAAGATTAATTAAAATTGAATTATGTTTTGACACAAAATCACCTGTTTTCTAGTTGTTGGTATGTCTATTACCTGGTTTCCATTAGGAGATATTATACTCTGTAATGAAATAAACTTCAAGGATACTGTGGGAGCAAACAGAAAGTTTATTGTATTCTGACAGCAGCAGCAGTGAGGTTACTATGCAAGCTGGCGTGCTTAATGAAAAAGGGTTGACATAGTATCGCTGAGCCCCTACCAGTGATCTCTGTCATTGCTTTTTAAGGTACAGAAGGACAAATACTTGAATGTTTTGTTGATTAGGAAACTGCTTGATTTGCAAAGTGACAACCTAGAATGAGGTCTTCATTCAGTCTCGCCAAAAATCTGGGGAGAGGGGAGGGAAAGGAGGGGAGTTTTTTCAACCCTAAGAACAGCTTTATAACTAGAGTAGGAATTGTTAAAAATGAAAGGCCATTCATTAGCCTTTCCAGAATATGGCTGTGTTTTTGCCATTAGTACTTGGGGAAGCCATCCAAGGGATCACCTGTATTAGGAACCAGCGTGAATGAGTTACATACAATAGTAAGAGCATTTACATTGCAATTGGCGCCTCAGGTCTGCCACTCTATAAAATACTGCTTCGTGCTTTACCATATCACACTTGGAGCCTAACAAGACATCTGACCATCCAAAATGCATGTGAAGGCAGAGTCTGGCCCTAGGTGGTATCAAGAAGAATTTCAATGCAGTGAGAATTAACAGCAGCACAAAGAGTCACTGACCACTTTCACTGTACAAGGAAAATCAGTTTGAGAGAGCCAGAGCAAACATTTTTTGTTTCTCCTCTATTTCTGCATATTCTCTGGTATTTACAAAACCAAATTAAAATCCCCAGAGCCATAAGCCTTTGCCACAGAAACTGGCACTCACATCAGAAGGATAAATGTTTGTGTGTTGGCTGCTCAGCGCACTAAAACAGGGTCCACGGAACAGGTACTAGCCACATCCTATATCTGTGCTTCCAGCTACACAGCCAGCAGCCTTGCAGTGGAAAGTTAACATGTAAACACAGGCTGCTATTTTAGGGCAATCTCACAAATGCAGCAGCTTGTATTTGCTCTTCCTTTATTTCCAGAACAGAGAGAATGCTTAAATCATTTTTCTTTTTCCTCCTGTTTTCTTTTTCTTCCTAAGTGCCTGGTCAATTAAATCTTGCTCAAACAAGTAACTCTTACTTGCCTTATTCCTATAGTGACAGTTGACAGTGTTCAGACTAAAAGATGCCAAAATCTGTTTTTCCCTACATAGTAAAATCAAAACCAAGCAGACTACTAAAGGATTATAAGAGCTGATAATGCTTTGTGAATCTGAAGGGTTACATTGCTTGGTTCAAAATAGAACTGAAATCCTGATTCTACCCTGAGCTTTTGCCTCCCCTTTTCACAACGCTTAAAGGGCATTCTTCCCCTTGTCATATGGATAGTTGTTCACACAGGAGTTCACTGATATCACCTTGGTCATCTAGTCCAGATGGCCCAAAGTGATGAAAATCCAAAGGTGTTCCAGAAAGTGACCTTGGAGATGCTTTTGTGATTCAAAATCTGGGGAAGACTGGAAGCCTCATGCTGGAAGCATCACTGCTTTAGCTCTAAAGAACACCAGTGCACCTAGGCAGCAGCTAATTTCTAAAGGACAACAGCGGACTTTCCCCAGTTGACAAGACATCTGCTACAGTATTCCGCAATCCCCAATTTACAAAGGAAATAACAGCTAGTTTGCATCATGTATGTCAATAGCCAGGATTTTTGTCTTTTTACCCTTCAGATTCTATTACCTCTAATGAGACACAATGACAATGCCTGTTCAGAAATGAAAACTGAGAGGGAATAATCAGGGGAAAATCTACAGGACAGTTTCCTTTCTTTTTTAATCTTTTTTTTTTTTTCCCCTAAATTTACCTGCCAGCTTTCCTTGGAGAAGTTGGCCAAACTAAAAATCAAAGGTCTGTGCTGCTCTCATCTGTGTGTTAAAATATATAATACCTCTGTCCAAACCACACCCAGCTCTGTGAAATAAAAATTAAATCAACAGGGTTTTGCAACACAAACCTCTCGCTTTTGCTGAGTACTATTTGAAATAAAGATGGATCATAATGTGAGTCATTTATCTCTCCTCTCTGATGCATTCACACACACGCCTACCACTGCAGGGGGATTGAGAGAAGTGACCTGAATCTCAAGCACCCTTGGGTTTGCAAGCAGAACCCAACCAACAAGGTTATGCAAAAACCAGACCTAAATCTACAGCTTCCCCTTTACCCTTTTTGTCTCCCCTCAGCATTTCAGCCAGTGAAAATACAGGAGAAACAAAGAACGATATCTTATAATGAAACTGTGTACCAAAAAGTGGTTCCAGTCATTCCCATTTCATAGGAGGGATATCCAAGCAAGCACACTAGGTGAAATCCCAATTGACCACACTACTTGTACTTATTTTAGTTGCTTATTAAAAACAGCATGACAGATGTAAAAGAAAGATAGAAGGAAAACTCAGAAACATTGGCTTTGTTCACAGGCTCAGCCCACCTCCCTGTGAAGTATGCACAAAATCAATTCTTCATATTGTATGGTAAAAAAAAAAAATAAATAAATAGAACTCGTAATAGTAACATGGAAAAGGAAAGACAGCAGCAGCAAAGGGAAAGAGAAGAGGTGGGAGGGAGGTCTGGTCAAAGGTGGTTTTGTTTTTGCAATAGGATGTGGGACAGATGGCGCAGAGGCATGCTCCCTGGTGTAAAAGAGCAGAAGACAAAAGAGGCTGCAGAGAGAGAAGGTCCATAAGGGAGCAGAAGCCAGGCCTAATGTGAGGCTAGGAAAAGTATTATATGTTACACTCTGTAGTTATTTTGGTTTGGTTGATCCTCAGAATAGTTCTTCAGAAACAGCCTTACATGCCTGCGCTGTGTTCCCTCTCTGCTGAGTCACACCACCAACTTACAAAACATATAAAATCAAGAAGAATGAATGCAAGTGCCAGGAAATCTGCCCCTGTTCTTGGAAGCCTAAAAAGAACCTTGTTTATGTTACCTATGAAAGAGCTGTGACACATTTCCTCAGTGATGGAGCGATCCCTTTAGGATCCTTTTTGCTGGCCAGCATTAAGCCTATTTCTCCCCAATTAATCTTTCCAGTATGATTCATTTCACTTACCCCCTTGGAAAAACATGCTCAGGGTCATCCCAACCACTGCACTGCAAAGTCCATCACTACACTGACAGATCAGAGTTCCATTTCTAGCCCAAACATGAACAATAAAGAGCTGCATATGAGATGCATACAGATTCTCTCCCTGAGGTTTAATCTCTCTGGAAATGACAAAGTTAATCCATCCAGGAGACCCAAGTCATTTTTAAAGAGCCCCAAGCCCCAAATGCCAAAACTGGATGGAGTGGAGACCCAAAGTTAGAACACTGCATGGTTTCACTCACCATAAATTACCAAGCCCTTCAGGTTCAGTCCTTCAGAGTGCCATCAACAATTGCTCCATCTCAACCACCATTCTTCCAGGAAGGACAAAACAGAAGCAGTAAAATACTCCAACCCCCTGTGACCTTATATGCTGTTGGGGGGTGGGTAACTCAATATGCATCTTTGTATGTCCTGAAGAAAGAATCCCTTTCAGCACCTTCCCAGTGTAATGAAGACAAAAGCCACAGCTCCTGGTTACTCCAGGTTATCGATGGAGTTTCCAAAGAGTAAAAAGGCAGTTTTTGGATTCTGAGTCTGGTAGGTCTGGCTGTTCTCACTTAGACTAAATCACATGCTTCTCAGGCTTCCTTGTCAAAATCGTATTGTTCCTTCTGGGCCTTTTGGCTATATTTTATGAAATAACTGATGTTCTCTGTCTCTAGGGGACAATTTGCTGTTGCTACCAAAGGATGAACTGTATGATCTAATACAGCTCTTCCAATTCTGTCTTTTGAGGTTTTTATAATTTTTCCAGAGATTTTCATTTTGTTCCCAAAGAATGGTTTGTGTACCCAACAAATTGTCCCATTGATATTCTTCAGCCTGGTAGATACTTCCTCTCTGTAGAAACTTTGCCACTCCCACCTTCCAGATACTACCCATGCAGAAGCATTGCTCCAGGAGCAGAGTGTATGGAATTATTTCATATCTTCTTATTTTTGGTAAACTCCCACAAAATTCACTTTTATTCTGCTTTCTTTTATCCCTAGCATTACCTACCACTGCTCTTTTCCCCGTTCCATGACCCTAGCTGACACTAGCATTCCCCAACCTGCCAAGCTCACCTTACTGGCTGTCTGCAGCATAAGCAATTCTCAAGAAATAATCTTGAGAGGAAACCCCTGTTTCCAGTCAGGCATACCCCAAAGCAGCATCGGTAAAATAATATCAGATCCTGGGACTGCTCATAGAAGAAATTTAACTCTAGTCCAAGTGTCCATGTAGTTCCACATAGTTGTTTACCGTAGTTTCACTGATCATCTGGGATGCACCTATTTCAGCTGGGCATCAAAATGAAAGGAGCCTGCAAATGAGCTTGCTTCCCAATGAGTTTACATATGGGACTCAATTCCAGGTGCATTAGCATCCCATTATGAACTGCTTTTCCAAGGAAGAATCCAAAGGGAATGAAGGATTAGAGATATGGGAGGCAGTCTGGCCTACATTTGCTTTAGACTTTCCTATCAGGCTCTTAATTTGCTGCTTTGTTGCACTCTTCTGGACGCACCATTCAGGGAGCTTTATTCACAGGGTCTGCCTTTGGGTCTCTGTGGTGCTCCAACACTGGGGGTGGGGGGAGGAGAGGAAGGTGTAAGGAAAAAAAATGAACACTTAGGTTTTTCTGGCCTGAGGATTTGTCTGATCTGAGGAAATCTGCCAGGTTGCAGATAAATACATATATACACACATATATATATACACATTCCCCTCCCCCAAAACCCTCCACTGCGTTTGCTGCTTCTGTAGGAGGTTGATTTTGAAATATCCCTTCCAAAGCTGGGATGGATGTTTCCAGTGTTGAGGTTTATTAAGTTCCTATGGCAGCTATTTCCAAGGCTGCTTTGTCATGTATTTCTTTGCAAGAGACTTTAAGAACGGCAGAGAGGCTTTGCAGATAAGGATTTGAATTGCAACCTTTAGACTAGAAGTGTAATAGGAACATCAGGGAATTAAATAAAATTATATTTTTCCTAGATGTCTGCTTAAAAAGGAAATTCAGGATTTTATGGATGCCCCAGAGACAAACTATTACATTACATTCCCCGCAGTTCTTATTTGAGTACTGTCTGTTTGAGCACCTCAAATAGCTCAGAATCATTCATAAAGAATGGGCAAGAGAGACTGTGTCCCATCAATATTTCAAGCTTGGCTATCAAATCAAGAGAAATTCATGAGTTCTGCTCCAGCTCAACATTTGCAGGTTTGATACTATTGTTTGACAGTTTAGGGGGGTTTCCCTCTTCATTCTCATTGTCTTTAATATTTTATATGTTCTCCCAGTTGATGCTATTGTAATATTTATTAATTTTCTTTCCTCTTTCTTTTTTTCTTACTTGGCTGCACTAACCAGTTTCCTCTTTTCTCTTTCAGCAGGGAGAAATTCACACTCATTTGCTATTTGTGGGGTGATGACACAGTGTGAAGAAGCAGTAATGATGACTGACTGATAGAAGACACCATATGTTCTCTTCATTTTTCTCTGTGATATTTTCTGAGATGAATAAAGACTCAATATAAGATGAACTTTCCTATAATACTTAATAATAAAAAGATTTTTTTTTCTTTTAACATAATTGTCAGAATGGGGGAAATAATCTTTTTTAAAAGCATTCAGATAGTATTACTATAAGTACCAGGCTCTAAATCACCAAGATAAATAATTTTCAGTCTTTTCCACCAGAAATATGCTACATGTGTCTAAGCACCAAATCCAAATTTATAATTAATTTCACCCCCCAAATGTTTTCCAGCCTTTCACAATGCATTTTGTAAATTGCATTTACTTATGAGAAAACAAAGGTAAACAATTCCTTTGCATTTTAAAAGAAGTAAGATTATAAATAGGATTCTGACAATTTGTAACATATGATAACCACAAATCCTGACTATAAGCACAGTGCTAGTATCACTAGATCACAACGAAAATAGTAGATTCTATGCTGGGATGTTTCCTTACACCCTGAGTGGACGAGTCTGTCCAACTAATGCAAAAGATCCCCTTCAGTAAGTATTACATTCGCTTTAATATGTTTTAATCTCAGAATAATAAGAAATCTCATTTCAAATGAACACCTGTATGAAAATCTTTTACTGTTATAGCATAGATACTTACCAGGTATATTTTCTTACATATAATTATTAAATTTTTTCCATTCTGTCCTTTTATTTCATTCTACTGTCTCAAAACCAAGGCTTTTTGATTGTTGCTCCTCCTCCTAACTTCATAATAGCCACTAACTAGCACCAGCCTACAGCCAGAGACATACATATAACTGCTCAATTTATTAGGCAGTCAGCAGCAGAAACAAAGAAGTAAACAAAAGGGATTCACGTTGCCTTCTGTTCCATTGGAGACAGAGTGGGGAAAAGATAAAAATCAATCCTCTCAAATACAAAAATAACCCCCAGAAATCCTTGTTTTGAATACTTTATTTATCAAATTTCCAAGAATGCTTTGCAAGTGATGGAGACAAAAATTGAAGAAAAACTTAACGGTGAGTCCTGCCAGGGCTCTTCTTTGAGCTTTGCTTTCAAGGTCATTCATTTAAAGCAATTTTCATAACCCAACCTGAATAAAGGATACAGAGCCAGCTCTGCTCACTCTATTCACAAAAGAGAGCACCATGCATGTAGCAGGTGCAAGTTTCCTTATGTCACACGAACAGAAGCCAGCCCTCGGAGGACAGTATTATCCTTGGTCACCTGCCATAGCAACAGACATCTAGGAATGTTTGACATTTATAATCTGTAACTCGATGCACTTTCCCCAGTTAGACTATTTATTTGTGCTGTTAAAGCATATGCACCCTGCATCAGAAAGACTATGACAGAAGATGCTCAAGTCAATCGATGATTGCAGTTTTCACGTAAGGAGCATGCGTTATTCTTCCACTGAACTTCAAGTGGCATGAATGCATCTCCCCCTGGAAAGCTGTATTGTGTGCACTTTTCTTTCCTATGACAACAGAATTACATAAAGTCTGATCTCAAAACTCTCAACCAAACATTCCATTCATCAGCAAAGACCTGGCTTACTTAAAGACTACAGAATTGGGTCCCTAATCAATACTTTAATAAATAACACCTACTTAGTGGGAACAATTGATTGCTAGGGAGCAGACTGAGTATAATGTATTTCTGTTAATCTAGTCAAAGGATAAATGTCACAGTTTATTTATAAGACACACCTGGAACTATTCAGAGGCTTGTAGGTAGGATCCATCTTGACATGCATTTAGCACTGTATGTGCACAACATCCTGTTAAGGACAGGGACATCAGCGTAATACACTGGCTTTTTCTGCTGGCGATTCCTGATGCTAAAGCTCAGCTCCACGACCCCTGGCACAAAGGGCAGCCTCTGGGACCCGCTGCTCCAGGAGCTGAGGAGTGGGCACAGAGCACTCTGGGAGATGTGGGAGGCTATGGGAATACTCTTTCATTTCATCTAACTCTAGTGTTTCTTGATTTCATCCAGTAGCCACTTCATTACACTAAGCAACAACAAGGTGTGCCGGAGAGGCCATTCTGGGAATTATAGGTTTTACTGCTTTTACTCTTACTAGACTGCTCATTGTGCTGTGGGAGAAAAGCCCCTCGGTATTTTAGAGTGGAAAATAGCCAACAGAGAGTGCAAGAGGTACCTTCTGTGCAGTTAATCCACAGTCCACATCCCAGCTCTAGCCAAAGAACCTCAGTCTCCACCGTGGCCTGACCACAGCACACAATTTATTGCTCGGGAGCATCATCACTTCAATTCTCTTCCAAGTACTAATTCCATTTCTACCTATGGGGTTTGTGTTCACAACAACCTTCTTTTTTGGGAGTAAGTGTGGGCCACCGATCTTCCCAACTAGACTCAAAATACGCATATTTCCCACGGTATTGTTAAATTGCAGACCGGAGGACATGCCCAGAAGGATGCTTGTACCCACACCGGGGATCGGGGATGTGTCTCCCTGCCCCTTTCCTCCCAGGAAACGCCCGCTCAAGGACGCAGAATCTTTCCCGGCGCCTTGCCGGGACCTTTCCTCCTTTCCCCGCAACTTCGCGTTCGGGGATCTCAATATTTGGGTCAGAGACGCCCAGGCACCCGCTCCTGATGCGGCTTCCCGGCAAGGAGCCGTCTGCGCGCCTGTGCGCACACACAGGCTCCACTCGCAGCCCCGTGCTCCGCACGGCGGTAATTTGCCCTTCAGACAATGCATAATTCAGCAGCCTTCAAGGCGGCCGGCGCCGCCGAAACGTGTCAAACTTGAGAGGCGAGCGGCATCCCGGAAAGGCGGCGGCACCGGCACCGCCCGCGCTGTCCCCGGGCCGCGGCGAGGGACGATGTGCCGAGGGCGCAGCAGCACCGGGCCGCGCTGCGCTCGCCGCCGGAGGCCTCCGCACCGCTCCCGGAGGTGCGCAGCCGGGCGCGGCGGGTGGGGACCGCGCTGAGCCGAGCGGAGCGGGGCCGGGGCGAGGCTGGGGAGGGGGGGCGGGAGGCGGGGAGGGGGGCGGCGGCCTCCCGTCTCCGGGCGGGCTGTCCCGCTTCGCTCTCTCCTCCCCGCCGAGGATCTTCGGCTCGGAGCCGTGGCTGCGTCGCGCAGAGCGGCGGCAGGCAGGCAGGCGCGGCGCGGAGGATGCGCTGAGTGCGGGAAGACAGCACGGCTGCGGTACAGGTCAGTGGCGAGTTCCCCGTCCCCGGGCAGGGCTGTGCCGCCCCGGCACCCCCGTTCCCCCGCATCCCCCGGCTGCTCCCCAACTTTTCCCCGCTCCACTTCGGGAAAGTGCCCAAACTTGCGGCGGGGCATCCCTTGTCCCGCGTTCCCCCCTGACCCCGGCGGCGCGACCCCCTCACCTCGGGGCTGCCCTCCCAGCCCGCAGCGTCGGAGAGAGCGGGCGGCGCCGCAATTAACAGCGCCGGTAATTGCTGGGGTTGCGGGGCAGGTGCCGCACCCGGGGCTGGGCTCGGTGCGGGCTGCCTCGGGGCTGTGGCTCGTCCTCCCTCCCTGGTCCGATTCCCTCGCTCGGGCACGGGGCTCCGAGAGGCGCCTCACAGGGAGCCCAACTTCAGGTGAGGGATGGAGCCGGGGATACGGGGCTGGCTTGAGTGCCTGGAAGGAAAAGAATGGGATCCAAAGCAAACTAGTTAGTGAATGCCGGCATCTCCCTAGGCTGGAAATCCAGATGACCCGAGTTCAATCTGTGTGCAAGCAGGGGCGGGTGTTAAGGCACTTTCTTATTACGGGAGTTGATCTCCAGTAATGGGGAAACGGGGTTTGTTTTAGGTGCTGTTGTACCACATTCCCTTATAAGTGCACCGCTCAGCAAGTCACACGTTCCCCTGCCCAGTGACACTGACAACTCAGACCTTGCAAAATGCCACCTTACCCTGAAGAGGATACACATTCAAAACACGGCAACCATACAGCAAAGAATAATTTTGCATAAGTGTGTTAGTACTAGTATGATACCGCTGGGCAACCAGACAGCCCAGGCACCACGCTGGCATCTGGGGTTCCCGGAGTTGGCTGGGAACAAGGTGATGCCCCGTTGTAGCTGCGTGGTTGTTTTTTTTTAAGCCTTTTGGGGGATTAGGAAAGCCCCTTATTGTAACTGTATTCTAATGTTGCTTTCTGGCTGCAGCTGACTTGTGTCGTGGGCAGATTAACACGCTTAAAAAACCCAGAGATGCTCACTTTTTTATGTTACCCTGCTTACCCTGAAATGCTCATATTTTATTGCAAGATTTAAAAGTTGCAGCTCTTCAGAGAATAGGCTGTATATACAGTACCAGTGGGGGGGGGGGGGTGGGGGTGGGGGGTAAATGGTAAACCCAGATGGCCTGAGAAGTGAAAATACAGTCGCTAAATCCATTTTGTTTATTAAAGATGGTCACCCTCTGATGAGAAAGCTACCCCCAGCTTATCCCGGGAAGATTTCCTTTTGTTAGATGCCTCGTGTCTCATCAATTCCTTTCGTGTCCTCGGGATTTTCTCTTTTCCAGGAGCAGGCCACAGCAGCTCTCTGTGTTAACAGAGGGGATAACAGTTAAGCTCTTCTTTTGAATTCATGAGCTTCCAAATTAAACTTTTGCTGACACCTGCTACCTACCCTGGTTTAGCAGAATGACAGCGTCACCCAGGCTCTGCCACCAAGTGAAGTAAATCACAAAGAGGTGCAAAATGCCCTGGTTAGATCACACAGTGATTTGGGGGAGCTCTGGGAAACCAGGGCTACTGGAAATCTAATCAAAGTCTGCTTCTAATGGAGCAAACTTTCCAACAGCAACCACAGGCAAGAATTAAATCCACAGAGAAGACAGCAGCGGAGATTAATCATCATCATCATCAATTAGCTGATGGAATCAAACAGAACCAAATGAGGGTAAACAAAAATCTGGCTCCCCCTCAGATCTAGCCCCACCTTTATTTATCCAGTGTCAAGGATCCCTCTGCTTTCCAGTGCCAAAAAATTTAGCAGGTGTCATAACATAAGGTCAAGACTTAATTATTTATATGGAGACATCAATCATCATGTGGGGATGATTTATTTATAAATCACCAGAGCTGTAAAATGAGACAGTGAATTCTGATTTTCTCCTGCTCATTGTGAAAGGGGACCAGGAAGGTCCAAGCTGTGGCTGAGTGACCTTTGGAGCCTGCAGAAGTTTCTGCTTGGCCCCACATGGAGGGCTTTCTGTGCTCTTTAAATCATGTAACCAAAATGTCACTAGGGAAATCTTATGCATATTTGCTACATCTCAGTAATGAACATTTACTGATTATGGATTATCTGGAGAATTTAGCTTTTTAAACATTATTCAAATTTTTATGTTTATGTAAGCTAATAAGACTAAGGAGATTCAGTAAGTACTCTTTGCCTTACGGTATTTGAAAAGTATGTCCGTTGGGCTTAGCTCAGCATCTTCCAGAATTGCTTTTAAAATACTAAAATAGAATTTTTCTGCCTAAAAAAAAACCCACCACCCTATCTGTGCTCAATATAATGCTCCTTCCTCACAATTAATGCCAAAAATCAATTTTCTAACATGCTTTTTATGTTTCTGCTGATCACAAACAGAATGGCACAGTAAAAGCTTTTACTGCCATCTGATTAGTCCACAGTTGTGGTAAGTGAATAGCTTGGGCTAGTCTGACTGCAAGGTTCCCGAGCTGAATGCAGTGGATACAGAGAAAAGCATGGGGTGCAAAGCACCAGGAATAATCCTGCTCTGAGTCATTCAAGGAAATCTTTATCAACCATATGAGCAGAAGCAGGATCAGACCCATAGGTTTTCTGATAGCTGGACAAAGTAACGAATATGTGCTTGGGATGTTCCTGAATCTCCTTCTCCTCCAGGTTTCTGAGGAAAGGTTAATGACAGCCAGAGTTTCTCAGAGATTTGTCATTTATTTATCTGTTCATAGAAATGGTGCTGCTGATCTTATTTACATGATTGAATTTCAGATAGGGAGGTGATGATTAAGTTAGACTGAGTCAACCTTGTCAACCAGATAAGGTCCTTTCCAACCCTAATTTTCCATAATACTGTGATCTCAAGTTCCCTCCCAACCCAAACCATTCTGTGAAACTGTGTTTTTTTTTTAAAAAAAAAAAAAACCAAAAAAAAACCCAAAAACTTAGAATATAGGAAGAGAGAGATGGAAAGGGAAGCTACAGTGAAGATGAGTACAGCTAGGATGGAAGGTTTCCTTTGATCTCCTCTCATTATCTCAATAAAACTCTGTGTAGCACAAACCCATAAGCTTTACCATTCAAAAGGACTCTTCGAAGCATGAGGAGTATCCAGGGCAGCTCGTGATCCTTCTGAACTTCATGGCAGGACTCTACCTTGGCAAGAGCAAGTCAATAAGCAATCCTGCACATCCATTATACTGTTCCCAGGGATCTTAAAAGATGACCGTTTATCACTGTATTTCAGTGATAGAAATACTAAAATAATATCTCACTGGGTTTGCAAAACCATGCAGATTATGGGTGAAAGGATGGATGAGCTGACATCTTCAAGAAACAATTAAGACATTAAGAGTGGGGGAAAATATTTTTAGACATCAACCAATCAGTGAGAAGACTGGAATTTAGAACAGGATTCAGTTATGAAATGTTCCTCAAGCACCCGCTGGATCTTACCCAGAGCATATGAAAAATGAAAGATTAATAGTATTTCTCATAGGCAAGACCAGTCAGCTACTTGTGTATTTTTATGGTATGCTGGGTACATTTATAGCAGTTAGTAATGCCAGCAAACGTTCAATATGAAGAGTAACAGATGTATCATGAAACAAGGCACTGGCAAGGCAGGTGGGAAACGATTTCCAAAATATTGCAGCAACCAGGCTGCAAGGAATGTAGTAAGATGGTAAACATAATATAATAGACCTAAGCAGCTTTAACCAAAGCCAGGGTTAAAGCCTCAGGTTGAGTCCCACTGATGCAAGACTGAGCCTGACTCACACGTTACACAGAGGAGGAAAGCCAGGACTTGCTGCATGCAAACCCCAGCAAAAGCGTCTTCCACACCACACCATCCCCTGTGCTTCAAAAGGCGAAAAGTGACAATGAAATCACCGTTGAGCGCAAACAGGAGAAAGGAGAGGAATGAAATTGCATTGGCTCAATAGCAAGAAACAAATCACAGACTTCCTTCATCAGACAGATGATGCCTAACTAGGGCACAAAGTGAACCACGAAGGAAGGTGCCAGATTTCACAAACTAGTCATGGCAAAAACGGTGAATTTCACAGCTTGAAGTGAATTCATGTTATAGGATGAAACAGCATAAAGTGATTAAGAGTTCTGACTGATAGAAGTAATAAGCATGTGAGCCTTAGTCATCACACAGCAGCTGACATTTCTCCCTGGCTTCAGCTGAGCCATAGGAGCAACACCTTCACCTGTCTGTTTCTGATGTTGAGTGAGGGCTAGTGGGGGACATCCACAAATAAGATATTTCCAAGAGTTTTCTGTCTCCAGGGGGCACAAGTATAGTAGTCTAATGGGAGTTGGAGCCACTGTTCTGAAGGCACAGTCTCCTCTCCCAGTGCCACAACTGAAATCTGGAGCTGTGGCCTCAGCGGTAGAAAGCACGCTGTGAGAAGAGGTCAGGAGACAGCATGGCCCTGTATTTACAGCATCACCCCGCTGGTGGAAGAGCAAAGTGGGAGGACAGCTGAGAGAGATTGGAACAAGGGGGTAACTTGCAGCACACTCCCTGCCATGCTGGGGACAACCTTCCAGGTCTGACAATGCCACTCCTGGAACCGTTAGGTGCTGGCATGTGCCACCTCATGGTAAACACGCCACAGCATGCATCCCTAGTAGTAAGCAACCATTAAACAGCCCATTCATTGGCTTTCTTCTGAAAGCCACCCAATTACCATTCTTTTGGGGATAAAAACCAAAGTCACAAGCCTCTCCCACAGGTGCTGTTACCCTACCTTTTCTGGCAAAACATTTCAATAGTTGTTACATTGCATTTTCAAGGAAAACTCTTAATAGGTACTGGAACACCACCCTAACTTTTGTATTCCTACTTAGACAAGGATAAAATTTCTGGAGAAATATGTCACCATTATATCTTAATTCTTTTGTTTCAATGCAAGCCCTTCTATCATAGTTCTTGAAAATCAGAGAGCAAAATGGAAGCAAAGTGAGCTAATACCAACCAGGATGAGGCCAGCCCAGAGGATTCCTCCTCTGGCAGCATAAGCCTCCTTCTAACTCACCCAGTTCAAGGCACACCGTTGGGCAGGCTCTGCCAGGCCCCGGCATCATGCCCCAGAGCAGAATGGCTCTGCAGGCTGCCAGGAAGGTTAACAAACCCTAGCACTGGCAGACGGAGCTGAAACTGCAGCAGAGTCATGAACCCTTCAGAGAGCAGAGCGTGCCAGCTTCCCTCTGTTTATTGAGGGTGTTCCAGCATAGTCGGGTCCACTGAGCGCAGCTGTATTAACATCACACAGGGAGAAGGGAAGCTGAGCAACTTGCCAGGACTGAAGCCATAGAGGAATGTAATGGGGCAGTGCCAGTTCCTTCAAATCCCACCTGGAAGTTATTAGCCATGCGCTGGAGGCAGTGGAGCACCTGCATCCCAGAATATCGAATGTGCATCACTTGCACAGAGCCCAGCTGAACCCTGGCTGGGCACTGTGTGGCCATAGCTCCAATATTCCTGACTCAGAGCAGGACAGGATTTTAAACTGTGCACCAAAGAAACACTCTAAGATGAGCTGATCACTCTTGAGCAAGGATAGGAAAATAAAGTTTGAAAAGATTCCTAAAGCATTTCTGAAGGAATGCTTTTGGACTCCTGGTAGGGAACTAGACTTTAAAAAGGCAGGATGGAGGGAGAGGCCCTCTTCTCCCAAACTGATTTCAAAACTTTGCAGATTTAAGAAACCTTTCAGTAACATTTTGCGGATCAATGCTAATTTGATGCATCGGAGCTCAGCACGGTGCCAATTCACTGTCAAACTGATATTAACTAGGCATGTTTATAGCTCAAGGTCCATTAAATATGCAGATGTGACAATTATTGCACCTCCCTTATAATACTTCATTTGATATGTGTATCACAGCATCCATAAATGGTCTTTCAGTCTTCATCAGAAAGATGCCTGTCTCACTCAGAGGAGTGAGCCCTTGCTGCGGAGGAGGGCTGAGGCTGTGCCTGTGATGAAGACAGAAGGCAGGCAATGGGACTGACTACTGCCTGCAGTGCTGCCAAGAGCAGTACGACCACGATAAAATCTCCTAGGGCCTGATCTGCCAACCCCTATTCATACAGTAACCAGCCCCATGGAAGTCAGTTAATGTAAGTAAATGAGTAATTACTCACGCTGGGAAAGGTGGCAGGATCAGTTACATAAACTTTCAGAGTGGTTTTTGAACTCGAATGCCTGCAATCTTACATCCACTTATAGCTAGGAGCTAAATAAAAGTTGCTTTGTTTTTTAACAGTTGCTCATATGAACCAAAGCCCCAGGAGATCCTGGGTTTAAAACCTGGGTCCCTTTAATATCTGCACAGAAACAGTTTAAGAAATGTTGGTTTCTTATTCTATAAAGTGTGACCCTCAAATGCAAAAATGATTCCCTTCTGAGTTGTGAGAATCAAAGCAGTAGTTAGCTGGTGACATGTATTACTTAGATGATTGACTTTATGCACCTACGTTTGAATATTTGATTTAATATGCCTTCATTTTTACATCCTGGCATAGGGATACTACTTAGCTCAAAGAAGAACAATTAATTTTTCTGTTGCTTTTAAGTTCTTTAAAGGAAGGTTATATAAATAATTATTTAATATACTTTAACAGCGTTTTTTGGTGTGGTTTTTTTTTTTTTTGCATGAGCTGCTTGATCTGCTTAAAGCACATAAATCAGTATGAGACGAATTAGAAAAATAAGTTCAGAAATCTGAAGGGTGCATCAGAAGTTAGACTAGTGCATAAGAAGGGATTAAAACTACATTGCTCTTTCATTTCAAAACAACACAGATTGTTTTGTGGACCTTTGGACATCTCATTTCTTAGGAATCACAAAATCCATTTGTGAAAAGATCTATGAAATAAAGGAAGAAATTGTAAAAGTGGTATCCAGGTCAGTAACACATGAATTTGCAGGCACATACATGGGAGATGCCATGAATCTCCTCTTTGTGTTACCGTTCAGAAGAGCAGTTATTTTCTTCATTTTTACAGATGCCAAAGGCTCAGAGAAAGGAGTACTTACAGAATGCTGCCCTTCTTTTCTTGCAGCAGAAATGTATTTGCCTGCTTTCTCACGTAAGAGAAGAGACAATCCTGTCCTATTCGGCACTGACTGAAACCTGCTCATCTGGAGGTTATCACAGCATCAGGTGTAAACCAGAACATGACCAACTATTATTTCATCCTTGCATCTCCTGCTCCAGAGCTTACACATTTCCACACCACTAGTTCTAGGGAAAGTTGCCTCCCTGCCATCTCTATGATGTTTTACAAATACTTAGATGCTTTTTCCCAGCTTTCTGCAAAAGTGTATCACACATCCAAAAAACAACTCTCCAACTGCAGAAACTGATTTATTATTTTTCTGGCTTTACAGCTATACAGATCACAGTGTTAAGTGTTTCTTGCTACTAGTACCTTCCCTCATTGCAAACCCCCTTGACAGTGTTTCAGAGAATCAGTTACAACTTACTATCAAAATGGTTCACATCTACTTAGTTATGCCTGGATGATCCATCTGGGGAAGCTGCTGTCCAATGAATTACTACTCTTGTCTGCGTTCACACAGCCATCCCCAAACTCCCCAGCATCTCTTCTCTGCTTTCTATCACCTAACTTAGTGCCAAGATGGAAGGGTGGCA
This sequence comes from Pezoporus occidentalis, assembly GCF_034315485.1. Classification (NCBI taxonomy): domain Eukaryota; kingdom Metazoa; phylum Chordata; class Aves; order Psittaciformes; family Psittacidae; genus Pezoporus; species Pezoporus occidentalis. Next base: position 3,417,421 of record NW_026916253.1, read on the forward strand.
GCTGTCTCAGCACTTAATGTCAGTATTCTTCCTTTGCAGGCAAGGGGAAGGGATTTGCTTTCAAGCTGCCCCTTTTCCCACTGAGACAGACAATGACATTATCTCACATCTTTAAATATGGGTCTTGAAGTTAATGGAGTGACAAGAAGATGCAGAGGTTTCATGTTTATGATACAGAAAATTTACATGGATTATTTATTTCTTCCCCCCCCCCCCCCCCCCCCGATATTTAAAATCTAAAGAAACTTTTTCATTCTTAAAATAGTTGCATGTAAAATATGGGAACCACTGCCCAAGGAGCCTATAACTCACATAAAGCTCTTTGAATTCTACATCTTACACAGAAGGTCTACAGCACTGATGGCAGTCTGTACATAATATCCACACATAATAAATAATCACACTTACCTGCACTGTATTGTTCTAACTACATTGCTGTTAACATCTCTTGCAGTGCTTTCAGTTCAAAATACTAAAATCAGCTTGTTGTTTAACCTATAGTTTACACTGGGAGAAGCCTGAGCTTAGATTAGTGTCAGGAGTTTATCTGAGGTCTTTGTTATAATATCAGCATGTCACTAGCACAGGAATTCATCTGGTTTTCATAAATATCTGATAGGGCTCTATCACCATCCTCATCATCATTTTAGGCTGGTTGGAAGAGGATCTCCCCACGATTGCAACCCCTTTCCGAGTTGTCATGGAAAGCCAGTTGGTGGGTGATATTTCAATCAGAGTGTTCTTATAACAAATTCCATTCAAATTCTATCTGAAAGGGAGTTAAGGTTTCATCCTGCTGCTTAGAGAATGATATGCTAAATGCAGCTTCCCACGGGCTTGGCTGCAGTCCAGCGCTTTGTAATTTATAGTTCTCCTTCCCAATTCTGGCTGTGACCTTGGGACCTAACAGTGAAGTTCCCCCGGCCGATGGCATCATTGTAAAGATGGGAGTCTTCACCCACTTCCCACCCGGCACAAGGCAGGAGCATGGCAGCAGATCACCAGCACTCCCACAGAAAGGCAGGTGGGAGCAGGGAGCCGAGGGGAGTGCTCATTTTCTCGCTTTTACTAATAGGAGCAAATCATGGAACATTGTTCTTAAATGACAGAAATTATTAGCCAACTTCAAAGCATGAAATGCATTTACAGAAGAGGTTTAAATTATGTTCGCCAAAGGCATTTTCTGTAGAGACAGCCACAAAAAAAGCTCTAATTGGAGATCTCCAAACAGCTGTTGTGCCCAATGTATTTATATTGGAAAATAACTTGAAAGATTATGTTAACATGCAATTAAAAAAAAAGTTTAACATTATTACTGATCTTACTGATAGCATCCTGAGAAACATTGATACTATTGGACTGAGAAATGTGTGTGTCCATGGCCAGAGGAGCTGACAACCCAGATTGTAACACATGCCATTTTTAACAGAAAAATTGTGTAATTGAGATAAGTTATTGCCCCTTGAAGATTACATTCATTATAGATTGTAAGAGAGATATGTCTTTAGAATGGTGTAGTTCCCTTCAGTTAAATAGCTATTCAGAAAGATGATCATTTAAGCCTATGTATGTAGCTGTGGATTGTTTTAACAGTTATTGAAGGAGGGCAACTTGGAGGAAGGTGAGTAGACCCACACAGCTCTTCTGTTCCTTTATTCTTTCCAGGTTTTTCCAAGGACATACCTTCTGGAAATACTTGTTTGCAGGTACCTATCTGAATACCTCAGGATAGGGAATACTACTAAAATAAAAAAGGGTGACATTTAAAAACCGTGATTTTAAAAGTCTTTTAGATTTTTTATTTCACCAGTAATTGTCAGGTATTTTCAGCACAGCAAATGTTACAGATATAACTTTAAAACCAAAGGAAAGCAAAACTTTTCACTGTTTCTGGTCTTCAAGGTATTCCTTGTGATAGTTTTAGTGATTGGCATTTTCCGTAAACAAGCCTTTTCTGTAACCCAGTCAAAACCCTGAATTTATACAGATCAACCTTGAAATGCTTCTTCTATGATCTGTGTTGTAGACATCAGAGAATCATTACATTAATTAGTTTTTTTGTAAATAAGAAACCAACAAACACAAGAAACTCCCTCTGCAAGATGGTGTCACTAAGATACCACTGGAAAAACATCCTTCAGCTCTCTGGATCGGTCTGAAATGTGGTGACCCTCAACTGGAGAACTTCAGCACAGATTCATTAGGCTTTTCTGCTTAACTACAACACAAGTCAAATTAAACCATTAAAATGGTACAAAATTGTTTCAGATACAGTGTTGGTACTCCAGTGCTTCTTCTGGCCTGGCATTAAAGATGCAGCAGGCTCACATTTAGCATCTTGTTTGCTTTTGCACTACGTGCTGCAGCTCTTGTTTTTCCTCAGTTGCACAGGCACTGGAGGCAGCTGCAGAGCAGTCCTGCAATGATGTCCCATGGGCACTGCATTGCAAAGAAAGCACTGGAGAGAGGCGTCTCCTGCGAAAACACATGTATTTACTGGCAAGTTAGGGGCAGTGCCCACAAGTGAGCTTTATGGAAAGGACCTTAGATGGCAGCAGCACTGTGTGTGCAGGTACCTTTGCTGTGGTTCCTTGAAGGCAAGGGCGACCAGCAGTGTTTGTGGAAGGTTTCTGTGGAAGAAGTTTTTTTGTGCTGTTCACTGAGTATTTATTCTGGCAGTAGCTCTGTAACTGTGCTGTAAACCTCCCTGGGTTCTGGTTGCTGTGTACCCAGGAGTTTGACTAGATGCCAACCAACAGCAAGCTCTGTGATAATTGTGTATCATGTCGCAGTGGGAGCCCTATGCCTGTGGGTAGCAACAGTCTTTCTGCTTCCCACCACACTTCTCCGAGTAACTGAGCCCCACTTCCAGAGTGTCCTCTGGACTGTGAACTCGCTGTCATTTATAATTAGCCCACCTCATAAAATGTGCTGGGCATGTGTTAGAAACACCTTTCCCTCCCATGTTAGAGAATTAATATCAGCTTGTCTCAGACCTGGCTGACCCCATTCCCTTTCATTTCAAGGGCAAAGTAAAGTAGCGGGGAGAGCTTGTGCAGTGGGGACCCACCACTAGACTCACAGGGTCCTGCTCGCTCATTTCCTCCAGGAGAAGCTTTCTCTTCAAAAGTTGTCTATCAGCCCTGGTAATCCTCCCATTCTTTCAATGCAGACTAGAGTTGGCTTTTGACGCGCTCTGAACAGAGGCAGAGGTTTCTTCCAACTTTCAGTGTTGCAGAGAGTTTTTGATATGAACACCAGTATTATTCGTGCAAACCTCCAGCTCCTCATCCTTAAATGACTTTGAGATTTTCTTCTATAATCCGTCATATCAGCAGCCCTCTTGGCTGGACTTGCCTTAGTAACACCTGCTTCTTCTTCCTGCAGTTCTCCTGACACCTCTGTCAGCAGGATGGAAAGCCAAACTTAGTAAGAGCGGATGACACGGAATTCATCCACATTTAGATGGGAAAGAGGGGTGCATGATGGATAAAGGAAATAGTTAAGAGAGAGCAACAAAGGAAGCAGCTGAGCTAGTTCAAAAAACCAGTTCTGCCTTGTAGTTCCACGTAGTGCTCTATGACATTACCCAGAACGTAGCCTGTGAGACCAAGAAGTACTCTTTCAATCTGATCTGGCTCTTGTGTGTCTGATTAAAGTCTCTCTCTCTTTTCCAGTGATATGCCACCTCACTGGTTGCATAAACCTGGCAGTTATGCTCCACTGGGCTCCTTCCCTGTTCAGCTATCAAACTGCCCTGTCACTTTCTTTTGCCAGGGCTTCTTTCCACCCCCCTAATATCTCACCTAAACTTTTTCTTTCTTAGCTTCAGGCCATTGCTCCCTGGCCTACAATTTTCTGAGACTGTGAATAATTCTCTCCCTTCATTTCTATTGTTACCTTGGAGGTATTTATAGACTGTGATCATGTTTCCCCTGAGCCACCTCTTTCAGTGGACTATGAATTTAGCTCTCTCAGCCTCTTCACATGTTATGTTCTCTAATCCACCTATCATTGCTGTCCTTTGTTTTAATCTTCTTCTTTTGAAGGTTGGTTACTAGAAATACACAGCATCATGGTTTTACATGGCCGTTATTTATATTGATTTACATGCACTTCCCCCAGTTAGTTGTATTTTCTTACCCAGTGGAGCTATTTTTGTTTATATTGGTTTACTTTACGAAATTCTCTCTCTCCTCTCCAGATTTAATTTTGCAAATGAAAATATACCAAATAACTCTCCATTTTGCTGCCAAGGTATCAACAGAAGGCAGTAAGGCTGAAGAAGGCAACTGACCGTGAAGACTCTTAAGATCAATTCTTGTTTGCTGCAAGCACCTTTGCCAGAGTTAGGTGCAGCGTGCTGTGCAGGGATGCTGCTCATGCAGCCTCTTTCCAGCTTGCTGCTTTTTCTAAAGTTTATAACAAATCTACAGATGACAAATCTAAAAAGCAAAAAGCCTCAGGAAAAGGCTGATTCATGTCATAGAAAAGGAGACCATGACTGGGAGTGAAACCTTTATATGGGGAAAGAATCACATCCTCCTCAGAAGGTTCAGATGAAGGGAGAAGGTTGAACCTAATTTTTTAAAATTAGGCCATACTAAGATTTCTAACAAAGTCAAAGTACTGGAAGATGGAAAAAAACTTCCCGCACCGTAGCATGTATTGCTCTGTGGATATGCCCAGGATTAGATTGCTGGGCACCTCACAATCACTCTGATGCCTGTGTAGAACCTGACACTAATGATGCCCCTTGTAAGAAAGAATAATCGATCAAACTAACCAGCTTCTTCCTTACACTTCCCCATCACTTTGTACCAGTCCTTTGGATTTACTTAATTCTTTATTGCCTGAAACAACTGTCTCTCTTTGTACTGGATTTGCAATTACAGTCTCGGTTCTGAAAAATTCTGAAGAAAAAAAATACCTGTAGTAATAATATTGTGTTTAAAATAAATGTTTCTTATTTCTACATGGGTTTATTGAAATAAAACAAATCCTCCAATAACTAACAGTAGCAGTGTGTATGAGGACTGCAGGCATAAATGATGTGACAAACTTTCTAAAATATCTTCTATCTTCATACTGTATAAATATTTATTCTTAGCAATACTGCCAATTTTTCTAGCACTTTACCTCACTCTGTTTCAGCAGAGCCATAACAGGCTTCATGCCACAATACAATGTGGACAACTAACGTATGCAAGGCTTGTTCCTGTGAAAGGAATTAAACACTCTCAGTTTTTCTGTTCAGTGGTTGAACCAAAATTAGTGGGGGAAGGAATCGCTTTAGGTATATCCAAAAGACAAGTGACTGTTTTGTTTTTATCACAGAAATCTTCAAAATTTAAAATAATCAAGACAAAGATTTTTCTTTTCTTAGAAGTATCAAAATGAAACATTTGGTTGGTTTTGTTTTTTTGTTTATAGTAATTGTTTAGTCAGTTGCTACTCTCATTTAACAAAAAAAAAACCTAAGCAAGCTTTAGCAAGAATGCAAGAAGTTATAATCTGCCTTTCAGAGAGTCAGTGTTTATAATGGACAGCAAAACACACTCTGGAAATCAGCTGCTGCTTCTGTCTTTTGGGTAATTGTTAAACTCAAAATGTTTGAAATATGCATTGTAAGATGACTTTAATTTTCCCAAAGACATTGACAGCTCCTGGATGATACCACACCAAACTTTTCTTTCTTTTTCCTTTTAATAACCACTGATCCACACAAATTTGTTAATTCCTAAATAGGAGCTCATCACTCACATTGCTTGTGATACCTCTGTCAAGGGCTGAGCGTGGTGCAGAGGATTTCCAGCTATGCAAGTTTGCCATGTAATCCCACGATATATTTGATATGATTTGGACTCTAATTTTTTGTGGCTGTTCTAAATACAACAGTGTACCAAAATAACACATCTTTCCTGCCTGTGCACTGACAGCATTCAGAAAGGAAAGGTAAAATCCTGTGATGAAACATAAGCAAAATAAATTTGGAAAGCAGTATTTGCTGTCTGTCTCCAAGAACAAGAACCTCTTCTCCATCTCCACCCTCTCTGGGCAAAAATGTCACCTAGTTCTGAATTTATTTAAATATTAACCAGCCCACTTCTTCATGCAATAGGAATACGAAGGTCTTTGTCACCCTTCAGTGGGTGACAGGGATGGCTTAGCTTGGGCAAGACAAAGCAGAAGCACAGACTGGGACCCCAATGCAAGCCCTTCACTGAAACCCAGGGAGCAGGCTGTGCCCTTTGCTTATTGAGCAGAAGGAGCTGCCTTGTGGAAGGCAGGGAGTGCAGGAGGCCAGGAAGGGTCCGAGGAGCACATGGTCTGTGGTAAGACACCAATCCATTAATGGGTTTTGCTTCTTCTGACCTGCTGTCGCTGAACATTACTCTCAGCATAGCCAGTCCTGTATCCCCTCCCAGACACCACGCTGACTGCAAAATATACAAAATAAAATCAGGCAAAGACAGCACATCGTGCAACTGCTAAAGGCAAGAAAAGAGGGATCTGGGCTGTCCAGAGGCTCTAGTGAGGCCACAGACACAAGGCAAAGGGAGAAAAGTGTGCAAGAGGAGGGTGTACTGAGACTTAAATGCAAGAGTGAGGAGCCAGGTTAGCTTAAAGGAGACCCATCATACATGTTCCATGCGATTCCTGGAGAATTGGAGGCTGACTGGCCATGAAAATCTCCTTTCAAGAAGGACAGGAAAACAGTTTACAACAATTCTCAGTGGTTTGATGAGTTTCCCAAAGCCTGGACCTTGGATCAGTCAAAGCATAGCAAAGCCTTTCTCTTCCCTCTCATTGCCCTAGGTGCTGTCGAGAGTCACGAATGTTATGAAAGCAAACACCTGCTGGAAATTAACTCATAAACTGTGGTATGGGAGCATACATGAAGCCCTGAAAAACCACTACTGACATTACAAATTCGTGTCTTAGAGGGTCTATGCCAAGAGGCAACTGTGGCTTCCAGCTGTTTGTACAGAACCTTCTGGGACAAAATCTTCTTTACAACTTTAGGAAGAAAAAGAGATCAGCATTTTAGTGTGACTTCTATCCTGAGTCCTATAGGGAAAAGAGATAGGGAAGAAAAGGACTCTTAGTCCATTCCCAGAGAATCCTCTAGATTAGGGGAGGAGAGTCCTTCAGCATCCCCACAGAGACCACTACTGCATTTATTCCTTTTCCAGTGACTCCCAACAATCTTCACAGGTTACCACCCCCTTAGGACAGTACTGTTTGCAGACTCATAATGCTCAGTTTTCTCGTTCCTTCCCTCAGCATCTCTTCTGAGATGTTATTTCTGGGCAGGAAGAAGGTTTACAGTTCTTTCCCCCTTTTCATCCTGTAAACTGTACCCTGATCTCATTCTCTGCTGCTATGCAAAAAAAAAAAAACAGGCACCTGAGCATGGTTTATCTTAGTAATATTCCATTTCTCTGTCAGACTTTAAGGTCACGTGGTAATTTTGGGTGAGGTATTGTCTGCAAAGACAACAAATGCAAGAACAATATTTCTCCCAGCAAAGGATAAACTGGATGACCCAAGTGATTTTCTCTGTCACTACTATCTATGTTCCTATTATGGAATAAACTACTGGACAAGGAGAAGGATTTAATGCTTTGAATATATTGATAGATACTACCAAAAAGCTCAACTTAGTTCATCTCCACACTGCCTTATAAGGGGCACTACGTGGCCAGCAAAATAGCAGCATTTCTCTTCTCTGCAGAGGTGTAGAGCATAGCATATCTCCCAGAAGGGTATCAGGATTGCAAAGATGCTTGGCTTGGATGGCTCGGTATTGAGTATCTGTCTGAACAGAAGAGGTAAATTTTTGGCTTTTCTTTCTTAATTTTTAGTCTTTCTGAGGTATATTTCAGTCTGGAATGAATTTTTAGGACTTCTGTACTGTCTATACAGCTCTAGAAATGCTAAAGCAGGGAAAAGAAGTTCAGAAGAAATGAAAAAGAGGTTACAGCATTTCCCATCCCTGAAGCCTGAGGACTACCTCATGCCTGAAGCACACTCATACATGTTCATTACCCATCTCAGGACAGGAAGAAAGTTGAGCTCCCGATGAAAGCAGAAAATTCCTTAATCGAACAGTCTATTATTAATATCCTATTCATTATAGGGCAGGGGTCTTACAGGTCAGTCTGGTGTATTACTTTTCAAACAAGAATACCATTGTCCAGCTCTTACCAAGAGCAAGCTACAAGCCCTCAGCCTTGGATACTTGCTTTTCTAGGCAACTGAACTAAAAAACCTTTCTGAGTGGGTTTTACAAAGGCAACCAAAGATAATTAAGTTTATGAATATGAAGGTGACTCGTGGATGTTTATACTGCCAAGACTGAGAAATGTTGTTAAGGGGAAAAAGATGTCCAGATTCTACAGCATCCTATTTTTTTTTTTGACGCATAACTCCAAAACTCCATAGTATCAGAGAGTGAACAGCTTTATTCTGCTGTTAGTCGCTCAGTTCTATTAAGAAATTCTTGAATATTACTTCCCTTTTTTCTGCCTCTTCTCCCTCCCCACCCCCACCCCCGCTTTTGTTAACCAACTAGAGAAATACTTCACTCAAAAATCCATTGTAGTCAGTGAGTGTCACTAGCTGACACTGGATAACACTGTCATTATGATTTAGGGTTTCACTGATTGTGCTTTATTATTTTTGTATTTTGTAGAAGGCTTTAACTCTCATTTTATGTGTTCATCAAGTTGTTTAAAGTGAAGGGGCTCTCAGTCTCCATTGCCATACTAAAAGGAAATAGAGGAGCTTGCTGTTATTACCATGCAAGCTAGACAGTCTGAACGGTGTCTTTTAGCCAGATGTAAATCCACAATTATAAGTCACCATGGAAGGGGAATGGCAATCGCTGCATTTTGATGTATTGCCACAATACTTTTCATATAAATATAGTGACCAGAATAAGGAAATTAGATTTAATTTGTATGCCTTTATGCAGTAAAGATATTTCTTCAAAGCATCGTTTTGTGCTAGAAGTCAAAAGAGTATCTCTGAATAAGAACTGCTCACAGAAGAAAGAAGAGATAGTGCCAGGGTTATGCACAGCAGAGGGATAAAAAAAATCTGCTGCGTGGCATAACTATGTAGGGCTGTATAATTTCTTCAGATTGGGATGTACAGCATGTGTAGTTGTGTTCATGTAATGCACAAAGAGTTTGCCCTGCTTCACATAGAAGGGCTATCCTGGGAGCTACAGGGCAATCAGTCTTAGTTTCTACTTTTCCATAGACTTCTGTGGTATTTTCTGCAAGTCATTTCATTGCACCTAAGTTTCTTCATCTGTAAAATAAATCTTTCAAATACAATTGGATCAGCTTCATACAGCAAATTACATCTGATGCTGAATCATGTCTTTTATCTTTCTCTCTGCTTATTTTTATTGTGAGGTCCTCAGGGCAAAGACTATCACTTGAAGTCTCATATATAATAAAAGTCTCTTTAGCAACACAGATCCCATTCTCACGGACTGGAAGCTTACTGTAGTAAAAATAAACAAATGTGTTCACCCACTGGAATTAAAATAAAGCCACCAAACCAAAGAAAATCTATACTTACGACCCTTTCTCATAAATATACTGGCCCCCAAACCAGATATACTGTTTAGGTACGTCCCAGGACAGATGTAAAGCACTGGCTACACTTCAGCCTTTGGCCAATTGGAAGTGTTAAGAAAAGCTTTCCTGCCACAGCAGAGCCACTTAGGGATAAAATAACAAAGACCAAGGGCTAGGAAACAGGGTACTAAATAGTTCAGTGGCCTTAACAAGGGACTGGAAAGGAATGTTGAAAACTGAATTTTCAGTTGTAGGAACAGGTTGGCTAGTCCAAAATTACCTAAACTGGAGAAAAACAAACTAAAGAGGGATTTTTGTGGTGATAGAGATGCATGGGAGAGTATCTGGAAAAGAATCAACAACACAAACAGGTCTGACTGTTCCTAGAGCCAGGGCTACAAGCCAGGTTTTGTGGCATGGCCACACAGCATGGAAAGGCTCATTAAGAGTGCTTTCTTAGAAAACTGAAGCTAAAATCTTGTTCTTACTGAAATGTCATCTGATACAGGTACAGAATAGAGATGCAAAATGAATAGAAATATGAAAGGGATTTGGTCTGCTGAGCAGTTTCACCATACTTCACCTGGTTAAAAATAAGAATGGCAAAGACGGATGTATTTTCTTTTTTAATGCCTAGATTTGGTAGCTTTGAGTATTAATTACAAATAGAGGAGATAATAGGCTCATTAGGCCACAGAAACACTCTTGAAAACTGTGGGAGGAGGTGCTGAATTGTTGAAGTCAGTCCCTTCCATGTAAGCATGAGCTTTTTGCTCAGACAAAACTTAGTGTCTCCCACCAGAGTCTGGTTGCAAATCCTGAGCCAAGAGTTGTGCCCTAATGGTAGGTTTGTGATACATAGCTCGTTACTTTTCATACATATTAAACTCATTCTGTTCAAAGAAGAGGTGTCTGGGGTCAGCAAATGCCTCATGATGCTCATTCCTTTTAATGACGTTAACATCTTATGTGGCAGTCGTTGCGTTTTTGCTTGCTGTGCCTACATTTTAAAGAACGTTATTTTTTTTTCCAGAAAAACATTTCAGTTCTTGCAATTAGTGCTTATTTTTGTAAATTAAGAAATGAAATGTGCCAAATTGTTCTCCTCTTTTTTCTCTCTTTGAGGGTTATTTGCAATGTAGCTTATGTTACTGTGTATCTACTGTGTGCTTTACAGGAAAATGAAATCATTACACAAAACACAAATTACTAGACCTCTTTCATAATCACAAACTCTTAATTGTCATGTAAGCACTAAGATCACTGTAATACATGCAGTAAAATGTCTCTGACTAATTTTTTTCTCCCAGGTTTAAAGGTCAATGAGAATATTTTTCTTTAATTTGACAGGCACACAAGAAATAATGCAAGACTCATTTATGGTCAGGTAATGCACAAAGAAATCTATAAATCAAGCTAAGGGGAATATTAGATCATGCTCATATCTGAACCCATCTGGCTTAGTTCACAAAAGAATCAATAAGAGGCAGAGAGCTCAGTACTACTTGTGATTTATACTCTTGCATCTAAGGGGAGAAACATTTGCAATTTTTAAGTCGCTTCATCTGAAACGAAAGGATATGAAAAAGAAGCTACAGATGGCTATTACAACATATGCATTAGGTAAGTAATCTGATGACGGATTATAGCTGCTGGAGGAAGGGATGGTTCTAGTGGTTCATTCCACTTAATGACTCAGCATATTGTTCAGTATTTGGATCTTCCTCCCCCCAAGTGTATTGATACATAGCTGTCGAGAAATACAATTAGCTGGGTTTCCGTGTGGTTGATTTTCGTAAATGAATTGCAATTGATAGTTCTCAGGCACAGTACAGCTTATTGTAATATACATAACACCTAGCTTTTCTTCACCGCCTTCTTCCAAATACTACTTCCACCAATCAACCCCGCACCAAAAACGTATCATGGACCACTATTAATCCTACCCCACACCATATTATGCACGTAAGCTTCTGATCTTTTTGTGAACATCCAGGATTTACATGAAAGCTTTCTACCTATATAGTACATCTCTCAACTAAATAAAATCTCCAGCTGGCCTTAAGTTTAGTCTCCCTAAGAGGCAGGATGAAAAGTGTCACTGTGTTGCAGTACGCTGCATGAATGCACAGGGGTGGGAGGCAGAGGAAGAGCGAGAGATTTCGCAAAGCAATTAGAGTATGAAAAACAGATATTGCAGTGATGGGTGCCTTAATAGTATCAGGGAAACTGGGCAAGTAAAACATCCATTTCAGCTACAGCGATTTGTTTTACATACAGTGCTAATATCCTTCATACAAATACTGACTGCAGCTTAATTCAAATCTAGAAAGACATTTAGACTAAAGGGAGAGCCTGACATATTTTTCTCCCAGCTAATGTGTACAAGTAGAATCAATAATTTTCCCAGTATATGTTGATAAATTATTACATCAGACATTATTGATCCAGCCAAAGAAGAAGGAGGTCAAAATAATGGAAATCAGATGATTGTGATTAAAAATGCTTGGGATATTCAGTTGGAAAAGGCTGATAACTAAAACGGTCTATGGGCTTTACACTTATTGATTTAATAACTAGAATAAGTCTTGCTGATCCAAAACAAGGTTACTTGTATAGGTATTTCAGGGAGTCTATATGTTTTCTGTATGTGTTCGAATTACATTTTAGCTCAGCACACTGAAAGCATTCATTTTAAACATCTGTTCCTTTCAGCCACAATTTTCTACTGCATTTTGCTGCTGAGAACCCTTAGACTTCATTCTGGTTGTAGGCTTAGTACTCTTTCAAGTACTTATTTACAAGGTTTTCATATGTTTTTGTCATTATTAATAATGAATATGTTCATTAGTTTACACATGCTTTATAAACACTGGGCAGGATCCAGAAGCCTCCCATGTGAGTGGTGATGTGCTGAAGCTATGCTATTGATTCTTCCTTGCATATATCCTAGCAGAGAATAATACATCAGTGTTCCACCTTTCAACCCAAAAGATCCAAAATGTTTTCCAAACCAACGAGGACAGTGTGCCTGCTAGCAAAGATTTCATCATCCACCCCTGGAAGGCACCACCTTTAAGGCACTGTATGGCAATGGTCTGGTAATGCAGAGCATTCAGAGGCTGCACAGGCAGAGAACAAAGAATGCCATTATCACTCACCACACACAGCAGAGAAAAAAGTAGATGCAATTTACGTGATGGGTCACAGCCAGCATACAAAATCCACAGCCTTCTCGCTCCTTGTCTTCATACCAATGGAGTCTCTTGTATTTTGGGAGTCCTACTTGTCTCTTTTTTTTTTCCCTTATTAGCTTTACAATCCAGGCTCTATTGCCCTACTGGGGGCTCAGTTTCCCTGTTGCAATCTCAGCCACCTACTTTCACACTTTTGTGGTTAACATGGCCTCCAGGTGCCTCTTTCCCACAGCACTCCTGCACCTTACATCCTCCAGCCAGCAATCCCCTATTTGCCCTTCCCACCTCCTCTGGGGTCGGATGACCTTTTTGCAGTACCACTCACCAACACCAGACACAGGGGTTTTGCTCTCAGTGCTGCTGTCTCTACCTTATGGCCTCAGGAAGTGAAGGACAGAGACTAGTGACAAAAGAGCTGCAACACAGACAAAACAACTTCACCCCACACCTTGCAAGGACTTAGAATGCTTTTGGTTAGGGCCGTACCTACCAGCTGGGGCTCGTAAAGGTGGAGTGGACCAGAGTCTGTTTCACCTGTTCCCTCACAGGTGCCATTTTCCCTGATACCTATAGAGGCAAGCTGGAGTGGTGCCTCTGGGAAGGGTAATTTAGCTGAGTGTATAATGCAAGTATTATTAAAATAGCCCTGAATTACAAAAGAGAAGCAGAGCTCCACTACATCTCTGGGAAGGGTGGGGGGTGGTCATGTCTCATCAGTTTCAAAAGTTCTTTTAAAATACAGTAACACAGGAAATGTGTATGTGCAGATGTGGCTCATTGAAAGTCAAAAATTCTCGTTCCATTTTCTTTCCACACTTGGGATTTTTCCAAAGTTTCTCTTGAGCATGAGAAACCAAGAATACTTTCCATAAGGTCTTCAGAAATTCCTTACTTTAGTTCTGGTGTAATGAATACCAAATGACTGTTGATTTGACAGTAGTTACAAAGCCTGGGCCACATGGGACAGCAGTACAGTGTGAAAAATGAAAACATCCATATGTACTTCTCGTTTGCTGCAAGTAGAAGGTGATCCTGAAAATGAATTCTATATTTCTTCCCAATCATCTTTCATCATGGCCAATGCCTAAAAAGCTGTGTGTTATCCCTTGCCAGGAGCACATCTAGCAGTCACAACGGCGGCATAGGCGTTACATTGCCAGGGTGACAAAAGTCATCATCTGGGTAGAAAATGATACAAGCTCCAGAGCACATGACTGGATCTGTCATACCTGTTCTGCATTATTTAAAGGTGTGATAGCTGAGCACAAGTTATATTGGCTAACTCAGTAGAGAAGCATCATAACCTTGATACTGGGTTATAGTTATGAATCTCCCTTAGACAGTACAATGCAAATGTTTCTTTCGGATAAGACCTACTATACTTGTTACCTGCTCTATAAGATGACACTTCGACCAACATTATCCCACATCACCTTTATAGGTTCTTTTGCCTGACCAGGTTGTTTCATCCTAAAACTCTCCAAAATGGGCAGCATTAGAATGAGAAAGGCTGTGAAAGAGAGCAGAAACACTAATTCCCTGTGCCTGTACATGCTGTAAGAGGAAGCAGACTCTTGAGTTACAGTAGTAACTCAAGGGGTATGGCAAAGCTTTCTAGTCCTTCTGAAACAGCCCAAACCTTACTGCTGTGAGGCCAGTCTGTAAAGTATATGATGACATAGGGTGCTTAAAAGGCCATTGCTAAACATTTCCTTCTCTTTCCAGGCACTAAATTCAGCTTTCGACATTTACATTCCATAGTAGTTTAGGATTTGAGTAAGAAGCACTTCATGTCTGGGATTACACCCAAATTCAGGGAAGTCGTTTCAGATCTCTGAGGAGGAGTCATAGCCTAAAGAAGAAATGCAGTTGTCCTGTGCGCAGTGAGATGCCGAACACTGAGCACTTACAAGGCAACAGAGAGTAATTTAGTGTCCCTCAGCTGAAATGAGATATGATTTCCCCAGTGGGGAGTCCAGTATTTGTGCTATATTCAGGTGATAGTGTTTATGTATTGCTGTTGAAATGGTGTATTATGCCCAATGCTGCTATTTTTCTGGCCAAAGAGGCTAAACTATTATTTCTTGTTCATATATTCTTTGTTTTGGTTTGACTTTTTTTCCCATGCAAAACCTCACTTCTTTAATGCTTGTTATTTAGAAACTTTGTGTTATGTAAATAAAAGCTGTGACCTTTGCCTTTCCAGGGGCTGGAGCTAGGTTAATGGAGAACAGTGCCAAGAGAAAGTAGGAGCAAGCAGGGTTAGAACACATTTTAAAATGCCATTTCTTGCTTGTAATTTATTCTTCGTACCGCTAGCGTTTCTCTGCAGAGATATTTATAAAAATAGGTGTTCCATACACTGTATATCACAGGTTTATTTAGGACTCTTGTTGAAGATTTACACTACTCAAAAGAGCAGTCATACCAGATAATTCCATTTGCAAGCTTCAACAGAATGTTCCAGGAAAAGTGCAGCTATCACTGTGGAGAATTTTAATGATGGCACAGTTTACAGACAACTTATTTGGCAAACAAGTCTGCAGCAACAGACTCTTCAGCAAGTTCTTTTGCCAGTGGTGGTTTTATCACTGTTTCTGCTGCCTGTTAAAACACACCTCACATCTACCTCCCAGCCCACTCCAGAAACTTCAGAACTGCATTTATCCTGCTAACTCTGCTCCTCATAAAAACACCTATCAGGAACTCAACTAAAAATGTTGCTGAGCAACTCACAGACCTGACTGCGGAACTCGGCCACTGCTTGTTCTCTCATAAAATTTAAGTAAATGGAAGTTTTGGCTTTGCCCTTATAATAAGGAAAATAAATAATAACTTCACTAATAATGTCATGTATGCAAGGTGACACTGGAAGAAGCTATTTTCTGGGAGATGCCTCACTAATTCACATCTTGCTAACCACAGGATTCCCTATTGCAGGATGGTGCTTTAGTAATCTGTTACCAACTGCTGGAGGGTGTGAGGAAAAGGGGAGCTGGTAACTCCCTCCCCTTACAGTTCCCACTTAACAGAGACCCTTTCTGTGCACATTTAGACCTGCAGAGACTCTCCAGAGGGACAGCCGCGATATCCTTGCTATATACTGCACATAATATGTAATAATAATAAAGTGCTATATATTGCACTTACGCAACTTAGATTCCCTTCTCTACAGGGAAATTGCTTTTCTGTGCCACAGCCTTAGTAACACCTAAGAACCTTCTCGCTTGACCACCTCTCGGTTACCAGTGCAGCAGGCTGTACCTCTACTGAAAGAGAAAGACACTAAATGTACATGCCCTTCCCTTCACGACCATTCACTGGTGTCTGGAAAAAGAAATCTGAGCTACTCATTCTCACATTGTTCCTTTTCTGTAAATACATCAGGTTTTGCTGTTGCCAGTGTGACACCCCTTCATTAGCACAAGAAAAGCTCGTCAGTGTAATCCTATGTATATTGCACTGGAAAGCTTGCAAGATACCACACTACTCCCCAGTGATTTTCTTCCTTTCTCTCGTTGCTTTTATACTGTCAGCTAGAACAAAAGGAGTTGCAGTTAATTATCTGAGTATTTGCTGAAACCACTAACCTACATCCCAGATAGTGTGAAACAGTTGCTTAACTGAAGTGCTTGGCAGATTTACACACCTTCTGGTTGTAAGTTTAAAAAAAAAAAAAATCTATTCCTGTTTTCAAATTTGCATATTCAGTTGGCTCTTATATAAAAAACCAAACATTTTACCATTTTCATTATTCTCCAGTAACTAAGCAAAAGGAGGAGGATTCAGTAGCTGGAATATTAAACTGAACCGTGGAAGGTCCAAACTCAGCCTCTTCTTGTGCACAGATTTCCCACTTCTCTAGGCAAGTTCTTCAGGTTCCTCTGCCTCAGCTTCTCATTTGTAAAATGCAAACAATAATATTGTTTTCACAACTATAGACTGTGAAAATCTCAGCTATGACAGTGACAGGGACGGTGCTGGTAACTATACGGATAAACTGTACTGCAAGAACAGAACATGGAGGGGTTTAATTTAGTGCTTTTGAGAATATATTTATCTCCATGAATATGGCTTACTTTCAGTGCCATTCTTTTGTGATGGACTGTTTCTCAGTTGAATCAGTTTTCTCAGTTCACTTCAATACCCAGCTCAAAGACATTAGGCTGGTGTAACGCAGAAGGCCGGACGAGACAGCTAGAAGTATTAACTGCTCGAGTTGTGTGGCCACCAAACAGCAAATCACAGCCCTAGAGTTTCATGGATCTTTTTTTTTTCTTTTTGCACAGTAGCACATGACCTAGCTAGAACTCAATTAATGTGTCCACAATTAATGTGATTTTGCATAGGGCTGTGACCTTGCATACAATATCTGAACAGATCGCATGCGAAGTCACAGCCACCTCACTGGCAGATACAAACTGAATGTCACCATCTATGCACCCACCATGTTGTCCTCACCCTTGATGATAATTAAATGTGATTTTTTTTCCCCCTGGGCAAAAATCAAACATCTGCAAGATGTGGAGATTTTATCATGGGTGTGGAGGAAGAGGGTTCAGATGTCTCTCTTCTTGCTGATAATTGCTTAGTTTAATGAGGAAATTTTGCAGGTTTTTTAACCACTGCTTCTGTGCCTTGTTTAATTATTTGCATATGGCATCATCACGTTAAAAAGAGTGTGCATATACAGCACTTCTTTTCATTCTTGTATTAGACATTAATGAAAGGAAGCATGAGGATAAGGTTCTGGCTAATGATGATGGAAAATTAGTATCCAAACCCCAGAGGTGTCTTGAAAGATATACCAATGATAGATAAAGGTCCAAGGAGAGGAATTCAACACAAAATATTGCCTAGGCCCTTTTGAGCTGCTTCTCCTAGAGAGAAATTTAGTTTTGTAGTTACAGGGGAGGGTGGCAAGGAGCAAATACAGAAGGATCTAAGAGACTGCAACATGCACAGCAAGCGAGGCTGATAAACACAGCACAGACTAGACAACGGATGCCAGCATGGCATATGCAGTAAAGGTTACACGCCTGGAGACCTACAGCCAAAGACAGATTCATGGCTTTTCTTTTTTTAAGTTTCAAGCTAGTGAAAAGTTGAGTGTCTGGAGAGGAACAACGGTTTATGCATTAGTCATAACATTTTGAAGGGTAGCAAATCCACAGTCAGAAGCACAAGGTAGGAGGAAAACAGTTGCTAATTCTTTTCCTCTCTCATTCTGCAAGATTTAGCCTCCAACTCCTCTCAGGCATTTCAGCCAAACAAAAAGCCAGTTCAGAGAGGATCACATTCTTCTTACACTGTGCTACTGTATGCTTCGGCATCTCATTTACGATCTTGTGTATTTCTTTTCTGATAAGACTGAGTTTTAGTGTGAAGGGAAGAGATAGTGTTGATCATTAAGACTTACTGTTTTAGTCAATGGTAAGCAAGTGTGTAACAGAAGCCACATTTAACAGTAAGGGACTTTTTTGCCCAGCTTCACCCTTTCCTGCAGCTAAATAGGGAAGAGTCGCAGAAGTGAGGGTTGGGTGATGCTGCTGAGAGGGCTTGACCATTTCACCACCTCAGACAGGTCTTCACTTTGGGGGGTTGTTTATTTTCCTGATTGATAGACTCCTACTTTTTTTTCATAGGTTTGAATCCCTCTACAGATAAATAAGTCTACAAAAATACGGCTGCTTTTTTAAGATACTTTTCAGAACAGTTTAGAAATATCTTATGTACACTCAGCTTGAAAACTCCTCCACCACACAGCTGCTGTTCTCTGCCTGTGGTTGCTGTTTGTCTGCATCGTCTACCAAGTCCCCTGGGTTATCACTTTAATGTCTTTAACATTAAAACACTTTAACAGGAAGTTCCTCATTATACATATGCAGAATAGGAAAAAAAAGGGTGAGACAAGAAGGTGAAAAAGATAATGGAGGCAGCAAACAAGCTACCGCTAGTGGTTCAAGTCCAAATAGCTTTTCTTTATGTTTCAGTAGGTCCCTAAAACACAAATACATCCTAACCATTAGCCACAGGATGCACAGATTACTTACGTTAGTCTTGATGCTCTCAATTCTTTCTGGTTTACTGATCTCTGACAATATTTTGCACACAATTATCATATTGCAATTAAAGCATTCTTATGTGGGAAAGTCTTTAGTGCTTTCTTCATGTGCTGTGTGCTGGAAGCATGTTTAAACTGAAGCTAACGGTTTGAAGAGGTCTCAGATCCTCCCTGTTTTGCAATGCAGCATTTAATAATAAAGTCATTATGCTACTGAAAAGGGATGCAAAATTTGTATGTAAAAACAGATGATAAAAAATATTAACTTTTCTTTTTTCCTTTCTCTTTTTTTTTTTTTTTCCAAAGTAATGGAGTGGGCTAGCTGGAAGCTGGGGAAGTCCAGAATGAAGTCTAAAATGGTGCACTTAACCCCTCTTTTATACCTGGTTATTTGATGGATGTAACACTGTGGTTCAGCCATTCTTAGCCTCACACAGCAAGATAGACTATGGGCAAAGCTGTAATTTTCACCATGGTGAAGGTACATAAACTCCAGTCATTGTTAGCCCTGAAGAGGGCTGCAGAGCTGAAACATTGCTATCTGGAACCACAGGAGTTCCTTTAATGGTTTCTCTAGTTTGTTAGATTAAACTTTTACAGCAACATGTGAAACCCAGAGCAGCACAGCTAAGTTTCAGTTTTAACCACAGGTTATTACTAGTGATCAGCCCACACATTGCTAATTGCAAGTGGGATAGAAATAATGTGGAGCCTGATTTGACTTTAAAAAAAATGTATTCTCCTCAAATCCTACGCTGTTTTTCCTCTGTTGGAGTGACACAACCATGAGCTGTCATCTGATGAGGCAGCAGGACATACAGTAATTACCAAAAGGCAGATTTCAGGCTCTGGGTATTTCCATCTTGCTAGGATAAGTAGAGGCATCGTTCTGGAGAGAAACTGCTAAGGAGCCAGAAGCTGCTTGAGCAAGAATTTTGACACCAGCTTAAGGCATCAGGAAACATCACCTGAGAGACACCAAGAATGCTAAAATTCGTCGCCTAAACCCAGAAAGATGAAGGGATTTCCTTGTGAGTTACCACACAGAAAAGCTAGGAGGATGATCAGGGGGCTGGAGCACCTCCTGTGTGAAGACAGTCTGAGAAAGTTGGGGCTGTTCAGCCTGGAGAAGAGAAGGCTGCGTGGAGACCTCATAGCAGCCTTCCAGTATCTGAAGGGGGCCTATAGGGATGCTGGGGAGGGACTCTTCATTACGGACTGTAGTGACAGGACAGGAGGTAACGGGTTAAAACTTAAACAGGGGAAGTTTAGATTGGATATAAGGAGGAAGTTCTTCACTATGAGGGTGGTGAGGCACTGGAATGGGTTGCCCAGGGAAGTTGTGAATGCTCCATCCCTGGCGGTGTTCAAGGCCAGGTTGAACAGAGCCTTGGGTGCCCTGGTTTAGTGTGAGGTGTCCCTGCCCATGGCAGGGGGGTTGGAACTGGATGTTCTTAAGGTCCTTTCCAACTCTAACTATTCTATGATTCTGTGATTCTGTCAGACAAAGAATGAGACATCCTGAAATTATTATTTCAGAAAACTACATGTGCTTGGAGTATAAATTACACTTGACTTGGTAAAAGGAACATACAAAGAGGGTTTTGTTTTCGGTGAACCTGTTTGTATGGTTTGTCATTCATGCGTTTATGCTTATTTTACTGTATTTACTCGAGCAGAAGGTTGGCTTCCAGTAAAAACAGAGCAAAGTAGGGCTGGTGGTGGCCGAGAGCTTTCAATCTGGGGTGTAGTTCCTTTCACTTTCTGTGGCATCGTTTTCCCCCTTTTCTGCAGTTCTGCAGTTGTGCCTGTTCAGGTGTTCATTCAGCAGGGCTGTCATTCAGGGCAAGTGGGAGCAGTGGAAGCACAGGAGCTTCTCCCGAAGAACATGAACTGTGTCCACTAGATCACTCCTAGATCACATTCCCTTCCTGGCACGCTCATTGCTTGGTGTCTCCTACCTTAACAAAGTACAGTATTTGACACACTGTTACAAAATATTTCTGTCTTTCAGAGTGCTATTTGTTTTCCTGTAAAAAAATAAATCATAATTTTGATAACAGCTTATAAAATTATTGCTTAAGTAGAAACATTTTTCCTTATCCTATCAATAAAATGCCTGGCTGAGCAATTTTGGAATCAGTCAAATGATTCACATTATTCTTTACTGTGAGGGTGGTGAGGCACTGAAATGGGTTGCCCAGGGAAGTTGTGAATGCTCCATCCCTGGTGGTGTTCAAGGCCAGGTTGGACAGAGCCTTGGGTGACACAGTTTAGTGTGAGGTGTCCCTGCCCATGGCAGGGGGGTTGGAACTGGATGATCTTAAGGTCCTTTCCAACTCTGTGATCATTATTAGCTGTACATCCTTCCAGTATAGTGGAGCCCCACCATCTGAGAGCTGACATGCTCTCTCTGGCATGCTTAATAGACACACTCTAAGGAATCGCCAGTAGCCGTTACATGGTGCCTGTGCTCAGGCAATGCAGATTTAGTCCTGTTGGCCTCAGTGTTGAGACTGGAAGGCATAAAATGTGCTGTATATCCAGAATTAATCTAGCTAAAGACTGTATAGCGACAGGGCAGGATCTGGATCAACCTAATGAAAAAATAACAGGAAGAATATCCTTCCTTCTTAAAACCAGGACTTCCCTCTGCTGAGAAGTGTTACGGTTTGCAGTTACTGCATCAAACTGATACAGCTCCATTTTCTTCCCTGGAGGCTGAAGTCCTAAAGAGTATTTTGTATCAATACTGTACGTATGATGTAACATGTATGTATTACGGAATTACAGTAATATTCACCATATTAGTTTTGGCAATATAGGACACAGAACTTAACTTTATCAAGGAAAGCACCTCTTACATCACAAAATTATGATCAAAGAACACATTTTCTGAAAGGTATCATTTTGTTAAAAAGCCATTTTGCCAAAGAAAATTGACTTGTTTTAATCAAAACTACAATGCTATTACAACATGGAGTAATAGAGATGACTATACTTTCATGGGTATCTGGGTATAAAACGGTGAAACAAGATTACCTGTGAAATGAAGGAACGCAAGGACACTTGCTGTTACCTACCCACTACTCTACCTATAGGAGGGAGAAATCACATTGGAGAGATCTGTGTCAGGGAAAGAAAAGTCACGTGTCATTCAATTTTCCTGTTTTTCTGATTTCAAGTGTTCAAAATTCTCGAATGATGCTCTCCAAAGTAATGAGGTTTAAAAAATAGTAAATGTCATAGCGCTTTCTGGATTTTATTCTACAATCAAAATAATTACAACACTATTCAAGGTTAAGTGCCTTAATATTATTAATCATTCATTACATATGATTGAACTAAGGGCCAGCAGCATTCAAGCCAGTCCTGCAGACACTTGCTAACTGTGTACTACCACTTTCCTAATATAAGTAGCATAACTTGGCTGTCTCTAGGGACTCTAGCAAAACATTAGCTTTTGTAACATGACTGGAAAGTCACCAAGCTTGGTTATTTTCAGTCTGTGTGGGTGTAAGTTCCAGAAAAAGAGCTGGTTGGGGAATTCTCCAGCAGAAGGATATTCAGTAAGAAAATGCCCTTTTCACAGAACCCAAGTTTACTATGTGGAAAAACAAAGTCTGGAATTTTTCCCTGGGAGAATCAAAATGAAGGCTCGCCTGGCTGCTGCCTGCCACACTCTCCTCAAAGCCCACTTGCGGCAAGAATTGAGTTTAACAGTTGCTTTCCAGGGAGGCTGCTGGAGGTTAACAGTCCCCAGCCCTCTGCCCTTCTGGAACGCGGACAGCTGTGAAGGGAGAGGAAGGGGATGAAGTGGGAAGAATGAGAGCCCTCTGTGTGCCTAGAAAACCCTTGGCAGTTCACAAGTTGTCCAGGTGGTTAGCAGACAAACACAATGAGAACACCACTTAAGGGCCCAATAAATTAATTTTTTCTGAAAATCTATTTCTTCAAAAACCTCACTTTGACATTTTGTCCTGATTCAATGCACCCCTTTTCCCCAAGGGAAAGGGTTTCTGTTTTCCAGACACTTCTGTCCAGGTATTGCAGGGCTCTCTGGGGACCCCCTTGCACCCACTCCTGTGTGTTGTAATGATGGCATCTGCTGGAGAGACCTTTCTGGCCATGGCTGCTGCCGCGTTGCATGAGGAAGGTCTGTCCCCAGGATGAGGCCTCCAGGGAGATGTTGGGGTATCTGATAGCTGAGATCAGAAAAGTTCAAAACCACTGTACCAACAGAGCTATGAAATGTTTGTTCCAGCCACAGCATAGAAGCATAGTTTTAATGGCACTTAAATAAATGGGCATCCTACAGCATTCTAGGCCATGAATGTATTCATCTCTTTGCTTAGTCGCAGGAAATTGCAGTGATGGATTGACTTCATTTTATAATTGCACGCGATGCATAACCAAAACAGAGGGCTCAGGCAGTGAGCTGCATTCTAACTAAATTCTCAATATTTGTTGACAACAAAAGTTCAGCTAGCATGATATAAGAACTGCATGTATAGTATGAAATATTAATTTACTATGCTTCAGTTGAGATTTTTAAGGTAGTCATATTTTCCTTGAATGCATGGGTTTATCATTATCAACCTGAACAGAACTAGCACTCTTCAAGGTTTCTTGCTGAAAAGAAATTGAGCGTGCAAATACTCTTTCATCATAATCACACTGGCAGTAGAGGGTAATTCATAAAAGAGCCAGAAATATATTGAAATTCAATATTTTTTTAGTTCAAATCAATATTAATAATTGTTTGCATTTTTAAAGTGCAATTTACAATTTAAAAATGTAAGGAGATCAACATATAGTTGCTAACACATCAAATTTTCCTATTAAACATAAAGGCACAGTGAATTTACTTAAAAATGTTTCTTATAAAGCAGGAGAAGGCATTGATCTGTGAAAACAGCTATCTATTATTTATATCTACAACATTAGAATGGCTTTTAATTATAAATGAACTAAAAGGTCAGTAACTTTTATTTTTAAGGTCTTGATTTTAAATTTGGATAGCTTAATACAAATATTTATGCACAGAAATATTTGGCTGTAGCCATATGGGCTTAGAAATTCCTTTCAGTGGTGGGAGGCCTCACAGTGGAAAGCACACAGAGGGATCAAGCACACAATGCAGCATCTACAGTCAAAACCCAATTCTTTTGGAACTTTTTACAGAACCATGGGAGTGACTTTGGAAAAGTTACAATAATTTTTCTAATTTCAGTAAGGGTCTTTGAATGCAAATGCCTCAATTTCACTAACAAAGGCAAATATTTGTGTTTGTCGTAACGTCCCCCGTGCTATCAGCCACAACTTGATGAGTGTCAACTCACAGGGACAAGACAGTAATGCCAGCCCTGAAAGCCAGCCCCTGTCATGTGAGTAACCCAGCGTGGTACAGGGCTAAACATACCAGACAGGAAAAGATTCCTGGTTTATATTATCTTTGCTGTTCAGTTACCCGAGCCTAATTCACCAGTACCAACATGCTGGTAAGTGTCTCAATAGTACAGCCAAGAGCACACTAGTGCTGGGGAGAGGAATACCAGAATATCCTTTTTCTACCCCAGAAGGATTCCTCTGTGTCACAAATACATTGGCAATAGCTCAGTCTCCTAAAGGTGGAACATCATTATGCCTGTCCACATTACATTAAAAAAAAAAAAAAAAAAGAGGAACGCACAGAAGATTGAGGCTGTGTCCACCTTCCCCTCACTGAATGCAGAAGCTGAGAAAGGATGGAGTTACAAAATGAGTCTGATGTCAAATGCACCGAGTCAATAGAGTATATCCATTCCTACAGAGTATCAATGTAACAACAGGAACATTCCCAGTGACATTTAATGATCTCCGATATTTACAGCACACAAGTATGCCTAGCAGCTAGTTGCCTTATCTGTTCTTATTACAAATCTGACAAAAAGTTTTTAAAAATAATTGAATAACAGCAAACCCAATAGTAATATTCTCCCACTGTACCAGCATTACAGAACTGATTTTAAACATAGTTCATGCCCATTCTGGGTTCTTGTTATAGCTCAATATTGAAAACCACCTTCTGTTTAATAGGCTGAGTAGCTGCTCTGAAATCCATGTGTTTCCTCTGACTACTCTGAAATTTTGAGTGCCTGATATCCTGGTGCACAGTAGCATACAGAGAAGAACTGGAAGTGGGTTGCATGTAGGCATCTCAGTTCCTTATACACACACTGGTGTTTCCACTCCCCTGTGTAAATGGGCACCGATTGTCCTTTGCCAGACCACCTTGCACCTCCTTTCTCACGCAGTCCTGCAGTTACAGCAACCACCACCTAATGAAATAGCCACATTTCTGAACACAGACTGTGTGGCTCTGCTAGCAGATATGCACTCGTGCCTTTCAAAGTATGTATGTGCTGAAGCTGCAGGTGGTATTGCACCCCTTCCCCAAAGCTGACCTCTCGAAAAACCAAAACTTTCGGAAGTCAAGGAGCACAATGGTGTGGCAAATGCTCATCACCATATGTAAGCAATGCTTCAGTATAATACTGATAAACTTACCCTCATGCTGCCTTCAAATAGGCATCATCTACCCCACATGCATCTTCTCCAGAAAGTCCTGACCATGCCACAGCTCTATGCCTCTGCAACTCCACCAGCTTCCACAGGTACTTTCCCTCAGTCACCATTACATAGAACCATTTCACTCCTGTTTAAGTGATGGCAAAGCCCTCAGATACTTCTTTTTCCCAATACACACCTAGGAGATGTCTCAGCTTGCAGATCTTCCCTTTAGTCCTGTGTGGTATGGGAAATGAAGGGGCTCAGTCCCTGCCACAGACCTGCCAGCCCATGTAACAACTATGTCTGTGCACACACAGCCAACTAATGCTTCAGTACGTAGTGCAGCTTTCCTTTATACATTGCAGTAACATGATAGCTGAAGTAAAAATAAAAACTCCGTTTCTTTTTGTTATAAATTACACTTCAAAATCAAACACAAGCATTTGTTTTGATTTCCTTTGCAATATATCCTAGGTTAAAATTTTCATCTGGTAAGAATATGTAAGAGGCATTTCAGAGAAAAAAAAATATTTTTCCAACTAGATCTACTTACAGAATATTTCCTTTCAATTAGCTGCTGTGCTTCAACCGCCCAAATCAAGAAATAATTTAGCTCTGACATACGAGCAGTCTAAATGAAAAAGGACCTTGACTCAACATCTTTCATTAGGGAGAAAACATTTGTAAAATTTCAGTAAGAACAAATTAGTCATCATGGCTCTGAGGATTAAGACGTGAAAACAGATGTACACCATTACAAAAGTTGTTCAAGTCAATAAAGGAACCCTCTCCACTGCCCCAGCAAAATGTTCCATTGCAAAGTTATGAGAGCTATTTTCTTCTTTCTGAAGCAACCACAGTAGCACCACAATGAACTAGACAAAGTGTGAGCAGGAATTTGTTTTCTTTCTGCTTTTGCAGAAACTTTGCTGTGTTTTGTTAAGTGCTAAATTAAAACCACCCTCACCTGTGACAAAGCTTTTAATTCCTAGCTTACAGGGACTACTTCACAGTTTTCCTGTTTCTTTTGCTTGATTACAACTCCCAAAGAATCTCCTCCTCAGATACTTCTATTTTTTAGAAAAAGGAAATAACACTGGAGAATCAGGAATCTCCACACCATGTTACATGAACTGTGTTAGATATGGCACAAAGTTAAACCATCAAGTTGGAGGACAGGGCACTACACACATACATACATAAAGCCACTTAAAATTCTTGTTACAAGAACTGTTCAAAATCTCATGATGTCAAGAAGTTTGGAATGTGAATAAAACTGTAACACAATGGATAGGAGCATATTGTTTTTATATATATATATATACATATATATAAAACAGCTCATAGAATCTCTTAAGTTCTATCATCTTTTTTTCCTTGCCACAGCACCTCTAAAACTGCAGAGAAAACAATAATTTATAAAAACAAACTCCAGTGTACATTTGTTTTACACTGACATAAAGGAAGGGACATATCTGGAGTGATGACTTGTTTGGTACTTATGCAAGTCCGGCTTATTCTAGGTGCATCATATCTTTTGAAAGAAGGTGTTTTCTTCTGGAATGGACAGATGATTCAATGGAAGAGACAAATGAAGCACCTTATGGACAACTGAAGAAGAGTATTTCAGGGATGGGCAGCCACCGCTGTCATATGACGGTGCAATGATCTAAAATTCCCTTTGAAAATGTGATAGTTACTTTAAACAGAAGAGAGATTGAGGCAAGCAGAGAGAGGGGGAAGCACTTCAAATCAGGGTCTAACTAGAACCAAGTGGGCACCTGAAAAACTAGGAACTTTTCTGCTGTATTTTACAAGAGTTCATTGCTTTCAGCACAGTTTCCTATACCAAATACTGTAGGCAGGACAATATCCCTATAAATCCTGCTGCCAGGTAGCGACTGGGAGGGCAAGGCTGCCTGTGTGCAAGATCTGCCATGCAAATTGTGTGCCTCCACTCTGGTGTGGAAGAAAGCTGGACAATTTCATTTCTGACACTGACTATTTACACTGTCACAGCACAGCTCCTGTGAGATGTTAATTTGAAACAAAGCAAAGCAAACTTTTTTCATTCCAATTGCAAACCATTTTAAATACTATATTATAGCTTAGGAAAAGTATCATAACCCCTTTAGGACCTTGGAGAGGTGTGTCTATTAACTTGCTAAGGACCTGCTGCAGTACTGAGGAGATTAGTAACACATGACTCTACAATTTGCACCCAGAAGGACAGGAAAGAAATCTTCTCAACTTTGAAAGGATTATTTTGGTTGTTTACTGAGTGCTGTCCTTTTTGGTCTTAAACTGTAGATAAAAGTGGAAACCAGAAGTGCCTGTTTCCTATTGCAATGTGTGATGGAAATTAGAGAAGCAGCTTTAGCATCTTTGCCAGGGGGTTTGAAATGGGAAAAAGGGGTCATGCGTTATCACTGTGATTTCAGCCACATAAAACAATGTCATAGCTTTTTGCAGTTATGCCAAAATTCAGATTTTGGCACATTATGTGGGTTAATATACCTTTTAGCAGGATTGAAGGCCAAAACTGGCATATGTAGCAGAGTAGAACTGGACCCACTGACGCTTGACAAAACAAGTTTCCATCAGAATTAAAGAAAGCCTCTAACCCCCTTTTGCCCACTCTTTGTGGTATATGGATTCATATGCATGTGAACAGAAGAGGGTCCTTTAATTCTCAGGATTCTCTTCATGTTGAGAAATCCCTATCTTGCATAATCGGAGGAGATGCTGAAAGCTAAGATGCATAATGACATCAATGACTGGAGAAAAGAATAGTAAGGCAGTAAGTTCTGCCTAATTTCCTACAACACTGATGGTGTGTGCTGGGTGGCTTTCAACATGGATGGTCAGCTCTGCATGTTCCTTCAGGATCGCTGGGACAGAGAAGAGTCTAATTCAGCTGTGGGGAGGAAGAGATGCCAGCTCATTGGGCAGGTCAGTGGGTCCGATTCCCCTCAGTGCCAACTCCTGCCTTGATCAGAAGAAACTTTAACTTCACCGGTGACTTCATCAAAGCAGGTTTCATTCTTTTCCCTGTATGAAGGAAAAATGTGAATCCAGATCTTTCCAGGAAAGAATTTTAGGGAGAATTTAGGGGCAGGGCATTTTGAACAGATCCAACTTAAATTTCTTATTTTATTCTGCTTCAAAATACCTTTTTTATTACATAGAGAAGAACACAATTATATATGAAGTTGCAATAAGCCAGACAAAATGTTTTGATTTGAAATACCAGCTGGAAACAAATTTGTCCTTTCCAAATCTCAGGGAAAATCAAAGATTTTTTTCTATTGATACATGAGCAAGAATTACAGTGTCAGAAAATTCAGCACCCAAAGATAACTGTTTGGGGAATGGAAGCAGCCACAGGATTAATAGTTCCCTACTTCTTTTTATACTAAAGAAGCTAGAGGATTTGGGACATAATACTTGAGATTCATTTGCATTTCCTATTTCCAAGAAAAAGTGCTGACAGATACAGAATAATATAACTTTTAATATCTCCACCTCTACTACAGTGCCTGCCTTTGTAAAAACTGCCATGAAAAGTCAAGTTTACTGGTGAATATGAGTAATGTTTATAAATCCTTTTTTCTTCTGTAAATGTCATGACAAGCCTGATCTAGGCAGACAGTGGACACTTGAGTAATGGGAAATTGGTGCCATGTGTGTGAAGGCTTTTTGTCTCTGCATGTGCTTTGAAGCAAGGAAATGCATGGTTGGCTCAGCTGCAGAGATGAGCAGCAGTCGTTGTTCACCCAACTCATAGAAACACAGCTAATGCATCTAGAAGTGAGCGTTTCAGTAACAACAGCAAATCTTATGTTCATGTAGTAAGAGTATTCCCTTTTCTTTCTATTCAGCTAATTGCCCACTGTCACTGTCTCAGTCTCTTGACTACATTACACAATCTAAGTAAAATTACCTTAATAACGCGTAAAGTGCTCCATTACAGCACCCTTTCAGAACACACAAAACAAAACCCAGAAGACAGCAAAAAACCCATCACAGCTCCCAGCTGCCAACAGCTCCCAGTTAAACTTCCCCAGATCAGCTACAGCAGTCCTGAAATTTAACAGAGTGTTTTATTTCTATCAGGTAATGGTTGACTTACACTTCTGCATTTATAACCATCTCTCTCTGAACTGGCAGTACTACCAGTAAATGAGTGCCGTTAACTGGGGTCACTTTATTGAACATAAAAGGCACTGCTGAGGCTGTGCCTGCATAGGGGCCATGTTTCTTCATACAAAGAGCCTGGGCACTGCTACAGTGGACCCATACTTCTCCAGACAGCTCCACACCACCATGGAGACAGCTCAGTTTGCCTCTCAAGAATGGTATAACCACAGCAGCAGGAGCCCCTACCCAAGCTCATCTCTGCTGCTTAGGACCTGGTTATTCAACAGCACACAGAGCACATCAATCCCTGCTTTCAAAAAGCAAAGATATTCAAAGGAAAGCAGCAGAACGCTGCTAAACAGTGGGCTTTGACCCTGCTCTAAACCAGCAGCCTGCTATTAACTAAAGGAGTATCAACTAAAGCTCACACAGCATGCAAAATGAAGTTTACTGTGCATGTGGTGGGCATTTACATTCATTCATAGGTGATTTGTAATTGTCCAATTTAGCAATCAGTAGATGTTTGCAAAGAACTTGGGTGTTTTGTTGACTTGCTTATGTATATGGTAATGTAAACCTGACGCTGGCATTAGTTTGCATTCCTTGATTCACTGGGAGCTGCATTTGCACCTTGCAGTGAAATCCCAGGGAAGGGAGAGTGTAAAGGTGCCCTGCAGTGGGCATGAGTCTTACAGTGTCTCTGGCCTACCTCCGCCCTTCACTTCCCCTGGTCCTACATAGGAAAAGAGCCCCTTCTGTTTTCATCTTGGCGCAGCTCCTTTCATCTTCAGGCCAATTTAGCTGGGCTAGTCACTGACTATCTGGGGTGTGAAAGCACAGCAGCACACAGTTGGACAGGGAGTTTGGGTTCTGCCGGGTCTCCATGAGCAGCCAACAGAGAGAAACAAGGGGCTATAGCTATCGTGTGTGCCCTGTCCCTACTGCTCTCCATGAGTCACCAGGCTCTTAGAAAGCAATTGTTGGTAGTGCTGTGAAAGCTGCATACTCTGACATCATGCCAGTCTCAGATATGCTACCCACGTAAAAAGAAGGTAACCTCAACTAAAGATTGACAGACCTTTTCTTGGGGGCAAGTTATCCTACAGCTTTGCTCTGCAAGGCTTTTTACTTTACTTTGAAGCATCAACATAGCTCCTGTAAGGGAAATACTGAGTTCTAGATGGACCAAAGGCAATCCTCTGAGTTCTCACATAAGAATTACACCATGCCCTTAGATTACTATCTTATCAATGCCATTCTTTACACAGGCTTGTGAGCAGACAAGAGACAGAATGTCACATCTGCAGAACTCACGAATGAACAGCCATGTGCTATCAAACAGCTTGCTGACCCACCTCAGATGAGGAATCAGACAACAGAAATGTTGGTAGAAAACAGTCTCTTTGTCCTTCTTGGACTGATCCATTATCATAACATCAAATTGCTCACAGAAAAACTGTTCAGCCCTTAGGCTTCCAGACAGTTACTGCAAAAACATAGGCTTGCAAAGCACTGCTTCCAGTGTCAGTCTTGTCAAAAGATTTAAATAAATCCTTCCCATCGTATTGGTTTGCAGTGCACTTCAGTACTGCTTAGGAGCAGGGGGAATCAGCCCTGCTTCTGTGTCTGGAAGTAAAAGGTTTGGTGCCTGGAAATTTTGCTATAATACTAAAATATTTTCCACAGACATATTTGGATGATTTTTCCTAAAACTATACATGTTTTTCCTTAAAGGGCTTGCTTTAATGATGCAACACCTGTTCTCCTACCTGATGCTAGTACTTCCTAACCTCACAATTCATAGGAGTACTGTGGTGATTAATGAATGTCTTTGAACTGGAAAGTGCTATCTGAGTGCTAATTATTATCCACATACACACTTACTTCTGCTGCTTTCAAGGGCAGAGCATACACATACCATGGTAATAAGAAAGCTTAGAAAAACATATATATTGATACATAGGAGTTTCATTCACCAGAGAAATTAATAAAGGAAGATTAAATTAAAAGTTAAATGTTTCAATTCATTATTGCACATTTTAGTGAACATTACTCCATCTGTTTAATAAGTTCAGGACAGCCAAAAATGGGAGCTTAGGTTGGAAGGTGCTCGCAAGCTTATCTTCTTGTGCTCTCAATAATACTAATAAGAATTATAAAGATATGTTATTGCTGGTTGTGAGGAACACAGTTAAAGTGTGTGACTGCAAATCCAAAGTGTAAGTTGAAGGCTCAGAAGTTGTTAAAATCCTGCCTCCCAGATGCTGGGGATCAATCAAAAGCTCCCACATACAGCATCCCACTCTCTCCCATGCCTGAGGAAGCATTGCCTGAAGAAACTGTTATCTGATGCTCCACTAAGGTTTTTTTGTAGGTTTTTTATCTCATCCATCTCCAAAATGATGTGATTTGAGTGTAAATGATATTTTCAAATGTTTCCTTAATGAGGATATTTGTTCACATTTATCAGCCAGTGCTAACTGCTTTCAGAGTTTCTCTGCTCCTGCAACTCAACAACCAGCCTGGGAGGGCTTAGGAAGCACATGCTCAGCATGTATAAACCAACCATTCCCATTCACCAGCTTTCCTCTCATAGGACACGTTAATTAAAGTCAACTGATTGAAAAAATAATTACAGGAGAATAGAGAGTGGAAAAGCCTAGACCCTAATTTAAAGATCTCTGAAGTTTGTGTTTTGTTGAGAGGTAATAATTTTGTTGAGAGTAAAGAGGTTCTCTTTTCTTTTTCCTTCTTGGACTCCCTCTATATTCACTGCTTGCAAAGACATGTAATGGTAACAGGCCATAAGCAGCGGTCTTTCTTTACTGTTATAAAGCATATATTCTTTCAATACATGCTTTCTTCTAGCTTTTGTTACTTCTGTGTCTTCAGATGCCCTGAAGACACTGTAGTATCTAACCTAAACAGTTATGTGAACCTGTCTGTAGGATGTGGAATAATGCAAACATTTTAACTGTTTAAAACTGCTACTGTAGCATTTCTCACACTAATTAAAAGCTGGCTAGGGATCTTCTGTCTTGATGCTGCCTCTACTTCAAACAAGAACACTTCAACAAATCAAAACCAGGGAAAACAGTTTAGCATCTTAAGCTAATAACAGTTGTTTTAGAAACCCTTATTTGCTCAAGGGTATAATTCATTCAAAAAATGACCTTAAAATTCCACGTTAAGGAATATAAACCCCTTGTTCTTTGCAAGTGGATGTTTTCAAGCTGCTCTTTCTCAAATTATGATGGTGAGTTTCTTGCAATCTCTCTGTTCCACCAGCTGCAAGGGCATTCCCAGCAGAGAAGGGAGCACTACCGAAGCCAGCCTCAGGGCTGAGAGACCCTTCCACTCTCTGCTGCACCACAGCCTTTATTGTACAACCTTGGGCAAGACACTCCCAGTAAACTCGGGTAGTGGCATCCTCCTCCCATGGACATGCAGAGACCATAAATTCATTACAAAAAGGGAGAAGTTTCTATTAGGTAATTAAATACAGCTCTTAGAAAGCTCTAACTGGATGGTTTCACAAAATGATTGTGTGATTTTGGTGTTGTATCAGCCTTGCCACAGGTGGATTTGATTGAAAGTACCCATTTATCTATACCACTAAGTAGCACAAATTCCATACTGAAACAGAGAGAGGGGTTCATGTTCCCTAATTGTTTGCTTATAAGAGCAGTGGTTTGAACCGCAACACAGCTGCTTTGAAGGCTAATCCTCCTTCCCTAATCTGCCTCCCCTAAGGCTTTAGAGTTAGTATTTGATCTTTAAGTATATATATTAAATATATGTGCAAAATATACACATGCACACAACAGGCACAGATGGACCTGCACAAGGACCAATAAGGACTTGGCTTTGTTAGTGCTGGAAAACACTAGTAACATTTTCATTTAGCTTTACTTTTAAAGGGTGGGAGATATTTAAGGCAAAAAGAAAAAAAAAAGAGAAGGAAAAAAAAAACCAACAAAAAGCAAACACCAACCCAAACCCACACAGTTAATGTCTGCCATAATTTTAACAGAAAATAAAGCTGAATTCACCTATATATAGGGAGAACGTACTGCTCTGCATTCATTTAAGATACAAGCATCCACCAGTGCTCCTGGCCTGGAGGTCAGGCTGCTTTACACATTAAATAACCATAGCTGCCATTAGATAACCTCACCAATAAGAGGCACAGAAATTACTTCATCAGGACTGCACAATGCGTATTCTTCTTTGTTGCATTTTAGAATTTTGGAATGCCAGTTCACTGCAGAAAATTAAACACCTGCTATGGAAACCATGAAAAGCAAACACGTTCTCCCCGACACCAAATATTCCAGACACATTGAGAACAAATCTTTAAAGACTTTTTCTGGTATAACTACTTTGAATTATCATTTTTCCACAATGCACCCTCCCTGAAAACTAGTGTTACACAGTCTCTCTGTCCTTAAAACCTCCTTTGTAAAGAAACACCACCTTCAGAATCCTTCCTTCAGATGAGGTTGCATTTACAATTGGAAGATGAGAAAATTGAAGTGATTGCCACCCCTGTGACTTCTGCTGATCTCCAGCCTGAACTTTTGTGTTCAAAGATTTGCTGGTAAGAAATCCAGTTACATTTTCAGTAACCAGTTCCACTGCCTGTGCTCTAATGCACTTTACTTCATGTTACTAAAAAACACAGGACCAGCATTAACTCTGTGACAAAAACATTTATTTTAACTGATAAAGCCATGTGGCACACTAATGGTATTCTTCTCTGGTTCCCTTCTTTCGTTTTTTCACTTCCTGGTATCTTACCAGAATGGACATTGGTTCCAGTGGGACTATTCATGTGCTTAAAGGGAAGTATTTGCCTTATGGCTGTGCTCAGCAAGAGGTTTAGAATGACCTACTACTGACCCACTTGGGACTGGCTGCTGCCGTTTCACTGGAGCTGCACATAATGGAAAGTGTTAGATTGAATAGTAAGAATTCACTGAACCAAGCCCAGAAACGTGCTGGTTGTTCCCAGGAGAGGAAAGGCAGCCCTGCCCATCACCTGCACAGACGGTCCACTTGCTGCCCACTTTCTGTTTTCTTGTGCGTTCTGCAAGCCAGGAAAGGAGGTCCAAGCACTGTGACCAGTACTTCCCTTGGAAATCAGTACATCTGCAGAGCTTTTTCAACAGGCATCATGGGGACCTGTAGGGTACCAGTTCTGTGTGACTCTTTTTACCAAGGGTGAAGCAGGAAGCTGCCCGCTGTTCATCCTTCTCCTCAAGTTTGACATGCAAGTGCAGCAACTGTGATCATTTCACCCACATTAGATCACTTTATGCTTTCATATTGTTTAACCAGTGAAAAATAGAAAGCGACACATGCTTCACTTGAAGCAAGCAAATGGTAGTGTGATTATTAAGAGGGGGTTTTGTGCAAATTGCAGCCATGGCATGACCATTTCTCCTGAACTGTGCTCTTTAATGATATTCTACATTGCCTTTTCAAGATGTTAAAAACAGTGACATACAATTAAAGACAAACTGATGGGGCAGAAACTGACTGGATGATTGCAATTAACTGTACCAAAGAAATTCTAGAGAAATCAGTTATTTGGTCTAAAAAAGGACTTAAATCTACTAACCTGCATTGAAAAATATAAATGATCTGCATGTTAAGTTTTAGGTTGCTTTTTTACCTCTTGTAGATGTATTACATCAAACTTCCAGCTGAGAGGATGAGACTATGAGTGAAAAGCGTCCTGGAGATTGTGTGCAGTTCTTTTCCCGGGTCAGAACTGGATTGATCTGAGAACAGTAATTATGAGGCTGACATGTATGTTCTCCTTCATCTTGCTGTTTGGAGCAGCTGGACTTGTTGTCTTCATTCACCTGCAGGATCCAGAAGAAATAGTTCATCAGCAGACACCAGGTTAGCATTCGTCTTTCTATCTGACTCACCCACTCCTTCATGTTCAACATTTTGTACTTATACCCTTAACATGTTTTACATATTTCACAGAGGTTGCCTCAACAAAGGTATGTAATTTTTTAATGACGAGTATTTTGAAATCAATTTTAAAAAAAACAAAGAAAAAAAAAAGGAAAAAAAAGGAATTTGCTTAAAAAATTGTCCCAAGAACCAATTAACTGA
This sequence comes from Pezoporus occidentalis, assembly GCF_034315485.1. Lineage (NCBI taxonomy): Eukaryota > Metazoa > Chordata > Aves > Psittaciformes > Psittacidae > Pezoporus > Pezoporus occidentalis. The sequence continues at coordinate 3,453,102 of NW_026916253.1, forward strand.
TTATGCAGGGATCTTTGCCAAGGTGCACAGGGTCCAGCTGGACGGAGTCAATTTTCTGCTGAAGTTGAGACGAACTTCTGCTGCCAGCTATGCCACTAGAAATATGAAATTGGGAAATACTGCCAAAAGTTCAGTTCCTGCAGACATGTTTTGGAATCTACCTTTGCCTGTATAGGGTATTCAATGTGACAGGGAGATGCAAAATAAGAGATGCATAAATGACTCATGCAAGAAACATACAATATTTTGGGATTCATTCTTTTAATGTGCTTAACTTCCATTAAAATTTTCATAACTTTAATCCAGATGCACACCATCTTCGTGTGCTACTCACTTTAAATTGTGAAGAGCCACAAAGACTACATCAATGTAAGAACTGAACTTGTGGTTTCCGTTTAAAGGAGAGGCACACAAGAAGTATGAGAAAGCACAAGATCTCTTGATTTACTTAGTCACTATCTCTTTGGCTAAGGCTGTAACAAAGGCTGGTTGGGAGCCTAGACAAATGCCAGCACAGTTACTCCAGCTCATAATAATGCCCCTGTGTGCCAAGGTCTGGTCACTGTTTGCTTTTATATACACTGAAATTCTCTTTTGACTACGTAAGTGCTTTATAAAAGTCCTGTTCAATAGATACCTTCATTGTACAGTGAACACAACTGTGTAGATTTTAAAGTATTACTAATATTTTTAATAGAGCTGAACCCTAAGAGGGAAAACTCTTACATAATTACATTAAGGCTAATTTCTGTGTCCAGGTTTATTAAGTACTTGTTTCCATGTCACTAAACAATCTGTACATTAATATGTTTATTATTTAGTCCAACTGCACACCAATTTTTAAAGCAGCCACTCAGCTGAAACTGTAGAAATAATGAATCATCATCATTGTGCAAAGCAGAGAATTAACCAGTCACTTCAGTGCTTTTGCAATTGATTTTTCTATACTTACATATATTTGACTGAAATTGGACAGTAGGTAGGGGGTGAGGGGAAAGACATATGGACAGTAAACACAGGTAGTACTCTAATGCAACTAAGAATGTGTAACTTTACATTGGAAAGTTAATTCTTTGCTTCTGAAAGGGAAGGAATTTCTAGTGGTGTTTCCAAATCAGTACATTTTTTCTCCTTTTTTTTCATTGTTGGTCCCTCATCCTGACCTGTCGTACCTCTTGAACACCAACTGCTGATTGTAGTACACTGTTGAGTGATTTTTGAGAGCGATATAACTGCAGAAACGGATGGCCAAGAACATTTAAATAAGAGTGAGTTTGAACAGTGCTCCTGCCTCCAGCAGGTAAACTTTAACGGACTTGATTGCCGTGAGCAGGGTTCTGCATAGATAAAACACGAACATCCCAACAACGCTATTATTGCCAAAGGTGTATAATCAATTGATCAATTCTCACATTCAATTACTATTTATGTTAATAGGAACCAGAACTGCACCCCTGAGTAAAAGGTGCTCAATACAATTACTCTTATTTCTGTCTGGCTGATTTTTGTGTGTGTTAAGTGCTTTGAACTTCCAGTGGTCTCAGATACTACTCATAACCACTGCTTCTGAAAATCATGCCAGTTATCACTACAACCTATTAGGTGGTTTAAAGGACACAGGAAAAGAAATATTCATTTCATTAACTACAGTGGTAGACATATTTCATTTACAGACAGTCTCCTGTGAAAATCTGTCAATCACAAGTGACATTTTTGGCATGCTGAGAAGGATCCTTCCCCTTAAAAGGGCCTGTTTTTAATGGAGATCGGATATTGCTATAATTTGCTTGTCTGATTGCTCCCTAAATAGAATTGAACAAATGCATGTGTGATTAAGCTACATAGGACAACAGATTCTGCATGGCAAAGTTCTATTGGATTAGCCTTTGCTTTTGTATCTCCTGTGCATTCACTATATAGTAAAACATATTTGCCAGATGCTGGAATCTCATCAGGAAGACTACAGAAAAGTCAGAAACATTTATTTTCCACAGAAAAGCAGAGTAGGGGAATTTTGCATTGTCCAAAAGGACATTTTTCATTGTTAGTGTGTTCAGTCATTTTTAATTTAAGATAGTACAATTTATGAAACAAGATTAATAAAAATACTTTGGTGCTTTAGTTTTATCTGTCTGTTCCAGAAATTGTTCTTGATTGTTTTAGTCCTAGCAAGCATGATGGTGAGACCTTGATGTACTACTTAAACCAGTATAAAATCCACAGCCATAAAACTTTAAGTAATGCTTACATTACTTTCACTGAGCAAAGTACTCCTGACAGTAGCTGTTTGTGTTGATTTGTTACTATTCATTTATTCTTTCCCTGTGCTTCACATTTCTACCTAATTGTGATGCTGTACTGAGAAAGCAATATCAAAGTAATTTTCCACAACATTAGTTACAATTTTCTTCTGATCTTTCAAGTGAAAAAATCCCATCCTGTTGGCTTCTGTGAGCATATAAACCTTGATTACATTTATCTGTTGGAAACGAATGCTTACAAAGTATATGTGCCCAGGATAGTGGGTGTAGAGCCTTTTTTGCTGATTGACAAACATGCTGTCTGTGTAGTTTTATTTATATAATGCACATCACTCTGAGCAGATATATTTAAGACAGACAGCCATTTAGGGCTGGCGAAACAGATTTCCTAAGCCAATATATTAAATTCAGTAGGTATTCCTGTGGTCATTAAAGAGACAATAACTTCAGTTACGACAGTCATTTTCTCAGCATCTATGAAGAGTGGTATTACTGTGGAGAGTGCAGGATAAAGCAGGGGTGTGGGGTGAGAAGCAGTATGAATTATAGTCATACACCATACAGAAATGCAATGATCTTGTAATAATTCTCCCTGTAAAATATATATATATATACCCCTGCAAATCAGTTGGGGCAATTCCAAGCACAACGAGAGGCTGGGCAGACTGGATTGAGAGCAGCCCTGAGGAGAAGGTCTTGGGAGTATTGCTTGATGAGAAGCTCATCACAACCTAGCATGCATCCAGCTGTGGAGCTTCTAACACAAGTAGGGATAGGACAAGGAGTCATAGCTTTAAACTGAAAGAGGGTAGATTTAGGTTAGGTATTAGGAAGAAGTTCTTCCTGTGAGGGTAGTGAGGCACTGGCACTGGTTGCCTAGAGAAGATGTGGCTGCCCCATCCCTGGTAGTGCTCAAGGTCAGGTTGGACAGGGCTTGGAGCAGCCTGGTCTACTGGAAGGTGTCCCTGCCCATGGCTGGGGGTTCAAATTAGATGAGCTTTAAGGTCCCTTCCCTTCAGTTTGTGAGTCCACGATACAAAATTTGGCTTCTGCAGTAAAAGCATTGGGATTCTGCTATATGGTTACTAAATTCACAAACCTGCAAGAGTTTTCAGTTAGAACTTTTAAGATGAATATGTATGGGCACACACTCCTCTGGGAGCTCGTAAAAAGTGTAAAATACATCTCAAAGGATGCATGTTGTGAGAGCTACAAAAGGGTGAAAACAGGGAGTAGAATGGAAATGGCTTTGCAGTCTGACTATATGAGAATTTGAAAGTCAAGTACGACTATAACCAAGTCTGAAACTCATCTGACTGAGATTCTGCAGTGATTGCTGTCCTTACCTCATCTACCAGTTTCTAACATAATACTGTCATCTTCTCTATTTTCTGCTTTACTCAGGGTGTGATAGGGAGGAGAGGGTGAAAGGGAAGATGACGGTCTGAAGGGCACCATGCAAATGCTATTGCAAACATGATGCCACAAAGGAGCCACAGCATAGAAATCTTACTGTATTTTGCAGTAGTTTTAGAACAAATACCAATATTATAGCTATACTGAAATTTTCTTATTTACTTATTCAGAGCACATACACCTTGTTATTCACAAATTACAGTCCTAAGCACATCTCCACGCTCCCTATACATTTCCATAATACTATCCTAGCACACAATGCACTGGTTGTTTGTCACACTGGAAACTTTTTATAACTACAATTGAAAATGAACTAGCATTGATATATAATTTCAGAAGGAATTTTCTCACAATTTGCAACTTACTGCTTTTTATAAACTGGACACTGTTTAATCTGCTTTTCAACTGACAGCATCAGCAGAAATCATGAACAAAAGAAGCTGGTGACTGTAGCTGAGGCAAGCAAGGTCACTGATACTCTTTTCAAGAAGAAGTGGCACACTGTTCTGTGCGTAAGGTCAGCTTCCATCAACTCAAGAGTGAATGAACCTTCTGCTCTCATTCTCTTGAGCCTTCTTTAGCTGAACTTCCCCCAGCAAAAAATTCCCTGTGTGCAGACTCAGTTCCCAAGAGTCTGCAGTTACTGGGACGAAAAGAAAGAGATCTATTTCCTAGTCTGCAGTGGCAAGGCACTTACATGAGGGAAATGCAGTCTTACAATATATCCATTTTGTTGGTTAAAATGGTTGTTGTTTAGTCTGACTGTGACTGTGAACCTGGTTATTTTTCCATGAAAGAAGTGCTGGCAATGACTTAATCAGTCTGTTGCTATAGGGGGATCAAATGCGGTCCAGGTGGTTACAAAAGAAACCCTACCCCACACTGTCAGTGCAGACCTCTTCAGAAGTAATTTCTAGTGCTGAAAGCAATCACGTATAAGCTGTTTTATCACTAGTAATGTATAGAGATTGTCTCCTACAATGCTTTTCCTCTGCTTTCATGACTATGCTGTATCTTTGGCAGTCTTACGAAAAACACAGCATTTATTTATGACACGCTATTGGACAGTGACACTTTTTTTTTCACAGTTTCTGTTAACATGCTTTAGCCTAAAGCCCATTAAAGCAAATACAGCTCCTAAGCTATAACACTGCAGGCCACTATTTATAAGACCCAGTATTTCCTGTTGACCATCAGCAAGTTCTTCACAAGAGTCAGAACACTTCGGTGTTAGACTTTGCAATTGGGATCCAAAGCCTCTGCAGTTTCTTCCTCTCCTGCCATACAACTTATAGATTGTGCTGTATTGTGTTATATGAGGCAAATCACCTGCCAAATATCTCCATTTCCTATTCTAAAGGAGCTTCTCTGCAGGGGCTTCAAGATACCTAAGGACTGCTAGATCCTACTACAAAAAGGCAAGATGAAACCATATTAACTGTGACATTATCACAAAATCCAGTGCATTGCTAGCAGCAGTTATAATCCTACTGCAGTGGTGTACACATACATCAGATGACTGAACCAGATCCACTGCCCATTTATTTGATGGCATAAAGTCCATGTCACCTAATCCCAAATGTATTTATCAGCATAAAACTGGAGTGATGCAGTGCTAAACCACTCGCATAGTGCAGCTTCCACTCCCATAGGTTTCCCTATCCTCTCTTATTCTGTGAGCACTTCTTCTCAGGTGCTGACTGGTTAAAAAAGAAAAAAAAAAGGTTTGATATTTCTTTTAAAGCCTGCTTTAAAAAACTGTCAGAGGTTGACACTTCTTTGTTGTGTCTGGCAAAATAAAAAGTGACCTGCCATCTCAGAGCTGCATTCATTTATGGTGCTTGGCAACATATCACAGGCAAAACTCAACCGCACTGTGATATGTCAGCAGTCCCAGAGTGGCAGCTTTATGAAAGTATATTCCTAGGCAACAAGCCTGGATGCTTCTCAGATTCCCCTGGAATTTTGCAGAGGAATTACAGAAGCGTGCAAAAGTTGACCAGCAGACTTTCATTTCACCTCAAAATGTTTATTCTAAATGTAAGACTATATTGAGCTTTTCACAGAAAATGTGTATTAGATAGCTTTCTTTCATATGTCAGCTATCATTCAGTTTGCTTGATTTTTAAAATTTGATACCACACTGAGGAACTGAGGTAAGTTTAAAATACCTGCTAGATTTTCTAAAGTTTATGCCATTTTAGACGTGTTTTATTATATATGTTTCCATTTCTCAAAGTTATTAACGTTCCCCTAAAAGCTTAACCAAAACTTCCTCTCTCTAGCAGTATCATCCTTTTTCATTTAGTAAACATTAATTTTCCTTTCATGATTCTAGTGGAGCTTGAAATTAAAGGTGGCTTTCTTCTCTATTATGGCTTGCTTTGTGTATCAGCATCATAACTGCCATTTTACTGCTTTAGTACCAGTCAAGAGAGCATAAAAAGCAAATAACTGATCTTGTATAGGCCCTACACAAGAGCAACTTCATGTGGACGTGTTTATAATTTTCTCCAAATTAATTAGCTATTTTTGAAAATAAGGACTGGTTTTGAATCTGTCACCACTTGACATATGCAGGGTCATTAACTGATTTTAACCTTGCTACGTACAGGCCCTATCCTACAAGATGCTATCTCATAGCATCAGTGCAGAAAAGCACTTCAGTATCAACTAAGTGGCACAACCGTTAGTTCTGCTCTGATGCCTGAAGTGATCTGCTGCCTGAGGGTCAGAGTATTCCTCACCTTGCACAATTAAGTCCCATCTTTGGGTCTCAGCCACTTCAGAAGACCTATGTGGTGATTAAGGGGAAAAATGCTCCAGCCAGGCTCTTCCTCATTGCCACTTCTGGACATAAGGGCAATTCAGACATGCTCTTTCCCTCCTTTTTTTCAGAGTCACTATCCACTGACTGTCTACACCTACAGAAATGGAGCCTTTCAGGGCTCCTGTCCTTGCTTTTTTGGTTCAAAACCACATGTTTTCTCATAAATCTCTTTGCAGGGGCTAGATGTCTGATGTTTTGCACTTTGTAGCACATTTGCCAAGAGATCAGTGTTTTCTGACTTTGGGTACTCCTAAATGGTGGAAGTGAAATGTGCTGTGCCACCGAGTATGTATGATCATATGCAAAGGAAGTTACAAGGTCTGGGAGGCAATCAGGGGACACCCAGTCCCTTTCTGGAGCAGTGGGAACTGAACAGCCTCAGGAGGGAAAAAAAGTAGGTTGTGAATGAAACTACTCACCCCTCAAAGGAGGTGCCTACGGTCCAGTGCCCTGTTCCTTCTCTGTTCTAATTCACTTACCTTTCTCCTTCCGTTTGGCATGATGATTTGTAGTGCTGAGCTCTTTGTAATGATGGCACAGATAATGACTGGGACAAACAAAAGTGTATTTGGCTTTAGAATTACTTTAGGCTTGAATTCACAGGAGTCTTTGGATGGCCTGCACCTGCTGCAGTCAAAATGTCTGACACGGAAGCAGATGAGATGATACACGAATACTTATTACTGTGGCCAGGAGGACAGAAAGCACAAGCCTAAATAGAGGAAACTGGTCATTTGCCCAAGTGGCTATTTGAAAGGGGTGTGAGGGGAGACTCCTTTTCTCAAGGTTCAGGTAGTGTACAGCGGCCAAGATCCTACATACCTGTTTCCAGTTTGTTGCATTTTTTTCTTTACTCGTTTGACTTGACATTATTTGTTAATAAAGTTCTGCACAACTTAATACCCGTAAGTCAAACCACAGAAGAAATTATAGACAGCAATCACTGCTGCTGTATGTGAACTGAATGCAGCTTTAATTGGGTCCTCCTAATTGTGCATGCAGCTGCTAGGAACAACATGGTGATGCTTATCTCATACAAGAAAACAAACTCCTCTCACTGCTCCATTGTAGCCAGTGTACTTCAATGAAAAGGTGTGTATCCAAATAGGCACAAAAGTAAACACAGACACCTGCAGGCAGATACCATGTATTTTATGCCACAGCAAAGCAATTCTGTACTCATTGAGACTTTAATGTAATTCACTGTAATTGCTTAAAACACAACCTAAAGACTGTGGTGAGAACTTAAGCAGGGCTGGGATGCCATTCACGTGCCCAATACAAACATCGGCACCTCAGCCACTAAGTTCATTTAGATACTGTGAACAGCCAAGTCTAATTGTGGAAACCAAACTGGGTTTTCATAAGCTGTTAAATTGAAACCTGCCCCTCCATCCATTTACTCAAGAGATGTTACTACCTGTAAAGAGGAGGCATCCTTAATTCACTACTTAATTAAAATTCCAATTATTCTGCATTTATGAGCTGCTCATTCTTATGCTATTGAAGGGAATTAAGTTACTCAAGAATGTACAAAGTCAAGTATTAACACCTACATATTGATGATGTATTCAGTGCTGCATGTTAAACCAGCTATGTCACTGCCTGTTCCACTACCACATTTCACCAACGCCTGCAGAATGCATCTAGCTAATCATTATAACAGCATTTGGAAAGAAAAGCATGTAAATGGGAGAGAAACAAAAAGGGAGAAAAAAAATGTGTGCAGCACAGAAAGAATGGTAGGAAAGGAAGTCTGAGAAACAAAAGTTGAGATAACTTCCTTTTTTGTTCTTCACATTTGGAATTATTTAATGAAAGGAGCTTTGAGGGTTTTTTGGTAGAAAAACATCCAGAGAGACTATATACTTTAAACATTTTTTTTAAAGGAAAATAAAAGCATTGTATTAAACCAAAAATATTTAATTAAATTAGAATGTAACAGAAAATTTACTGCAGTTTTATAAACCATGTTAATAAACAATGGGCCCACAATCAGTATGACTGAAGTTCCCAGAGGTGCTAAAATGGATACAAGGGAAGTAGTAAGGAAAATGAATATTTACTACAGTAAATTTACAGTAGTTAACAAACTTAGAAAGAACACCTTGAATTTTTAAGGACACTAAATATTCTTAATGAACAATAATGATCTAATTATATTTTACTTCCAAATACAAATCTTTGCGACATAACACGTTCTTAATGTCTACACATTTGCACACTATATTTTTCCTCTTGCTTGTTTCCAGATATCAAATTATATATTCAGTATATTCTGATTGTTCTCTGCCTTTTCCTCTAAAGGCACTGGCTTCACTTCTTAATTGAGACCCAGTGGAGATAAGTTCACCACAACATAATTTAATGAACGATGGAAGAGTTACCTTTTACTGCATGAAGTATCAAGCTGCATGACAGAGAGGGAGTATCTCCTAGGTGACGTTTCAGTAGATAATAATTAACTGAGACATCTCCTAAAATAATACCACCCCACACAAATGCAGTCCTTCCCCCCCCAAAAGTGGACAACACATAAAGCAAATTAATTAGCCAAGGACACAGTTCCTAAAAGGAGTTCAGTGACACAGTTTTTTCCTCCATGAAATCACAGATTGGGTATTTGAGACCTACAGTACAGACGAGTGTGTTTTACTCCTTTCCCCCCTTCAACTTCAAAGGCTGAATTGGACTTGATTTACCCTTCACATTAATCTTGAATATGCCATCACCAGAGTGATGATGATTCTCCTTTTTGCTCTGAATGGTTCCAAGCAGCCAGCAGCGGTACTCTCACCACACACAGCTGTCAGCTCAGCACCTCCTGACACCTTCACTTCAGGCCTCTGGGGAGACACTTCCATAGCATCAGCCTCAATGTATTTTTTGTTTTATTTACTTATATTTTTGGGTAGGGGAAAACACTCTGTCTTTTAAATGTCTCACACAACACAGCGTGGGGAGCAGGACTGAGCAGCTTACAGTCCCCATTGCAAGGACATGGCTGACAGCACACTGCCATTCTTCCTCACTCCCTCATCCAAGCATTCTGCTTCCAGCCCTGTCCCTACCTTAAATAGCAAAGGCATCCTTCTGTTCCTTGATCTTTGTATATTTTTGTTGCAATTTAATGTTACCTAGATTTCAAAGTCCTGAAATTAGGGAGCGTGAGTCAAACGCTGGCTCCGACTGAGTTCAGTGGGTGTGTAGATTTATAGGCATTTCTACAGCATTCAGCCACTTTGATCACAGCCCTCCATACCACCACAGTCAGTCAGTCATTTGATTATAATGAAAGATGTTTCATAAAGAACTGCTGACACAGCATTTCAAAAATTCTGAATATTTGCATATTCATTGTTTCTGAGATTCTGTTCTTTTACTATTTCTTTACAACCACTGATGCTGTAAAAACATTCAAGTGAAGGGCGAATTGTTAATTCCAAGGGATAACCTATTTGCTATGAGAGAAGCTTTAATTAGCAAGACAAACCATCTTCTTGTAGTCATTTAGAGGAATCAGAGGCAAGCACAGCAACACAGGTCTTGGTTGCTGTCTCAGCGGAGAAGGTGCCCAGAGTTAACAGTTTACCTTGGGAAAAGGCAATTCTGTTTCATGGCTTGGACTTTGCTCCCTAAATGAAGCACTCATTAAATCTCTTGCATGCAATGACTGAATCTTCTTAGCCTAGTTGCATGAAGCTGTCCGTCTCTACTTTTTTCATCTGGCAAGCTGAAACATTCTGTAGTGGGAATTTCACAAGACCAACATTTCTTGAATGCATAGCTGTGTTTGGGTCCTTGTGTCCATTGATGAGTTATGTCTCAGATGCAGGGCACCTGCAGGGGAAATGGGAACCCAGGTGCAGGCAGCCAAGAGTGTTTTTTAGACTCAGAATGGGACAATCCATAAGTCTGATAATGTTCCTGTCACAAGGAGAATAAAATTGGTATAGACTAATAAATACAGACTTCACAAAGTGAACTCACTGCTTAACAGCAAACTGTCTGCAACAGGTTTAATAATTGTGCAATTCTCTGAGCAAGATCGGGTCCTAAAGATGATAGGGTTTTATCCCTCAGCATAGAAGTTGTAATAAAAGACAACTGGAAGTCTCTCCATCCTCACAGTGGGCCACTGTTGTGTCAGTGTCAAATATAACTTGACAAGACGGCTGATACCAGCAGGATTCTCAGAGATGGCGAAGGTAATACAAGATGTTTCACCAAATAAAATCTATCATGTAGGTTATTTATATTAAGGGGCAAAAAAACCTCCTATTTTTATTCTCTGCATTTCCTGGACTTAATACATTGCAGTGTGTCTTTTAAAAACGGATGCTCGAGAGCTACAGAAACATTTTGCAGTTAGCATGCTACCCATTGAGGCCGTAACATGACTGCCGAGTGCAAATTCCAAATAGCTCATGTCACTGGCTGTCCCTGATAAATCACAGTTTAAAACAAATACCGCTCAAGCTTATCTTCTGGTAGTAGATCAATACCCTGGGGCAGTGCCATCTGATAACACTCTGCATAGTCCAAGGGAAGCTTTCTCACTGTTCCCACTGGACAGCCAGCCAAGCCCTTTATTCTTCAAATAATTAATTTGAGAAGTGTAGTTTCAACCAAAACCAATCTTTCTAAATGAATGTATTTGAAATGTAAATTTTGCAAAGTCTCATTTCTTGGAGGGGAGGGAGAGAAGGGGGAGGTGGCCCTGCAGGGAAACAATAACAGTTAAAACACATCCCAAACAACAGGAATGAAACATTCTGGATTAATCAAAGTGATCCACACTGAAAAATAAGCATCATTGCAGCAGAAATTTCCCAACTATTTTTAGTTTAGCTGTCAGTTCAGAATCTTGACACAGTCTGCTTAAGTGGCATTTCAAAGGAGATCTAATATTTATAAAGTAAACCATCACCCTCTTCTAGACATGGCATTAAATAAAACTTGCTCTCCCACTGTGAGCAGGAGGCCTTGTCTTTGCTTTCTACGATGCATGAGCAATAAATGGGTTTTTTGGGGACCTACCTGATATGAAGTGTGAGATATAAAAAATGTGTCTTAATTTTAGTTAGAGAATTCTATTAAGGTAAAGGTATAATCCATTCCTCAAGCATTCTAGTTTTAAACAAAGTAATTACTGCGGAAGAATGGTTTTGTTTTGTTATTTCATAAAATATGTAAACCAAAAACACACCTCCAATCCCACCATCCATAAAGTGTGTTGCAGATACCCCAAAAACACCACCACCACTGAAAAACTTTCTCACTGGTGCCTGTTTTCAAAAGCAAATCCCTGCATACACACATACATACGAAAACTAATGAACTCCAACATACAACTTCAAAATGTTTATCCAAAGCTTTATAGAGAAGCTAATAGTTTAAGTGCTACACAGATTTATTGAACTGAAGAGTGTATGAACATTATATGCTAATGAAATCTTCATTTAATAAGATACATATCCATTCAAATTCTCTGTACCTTTCATCAACACAGCATACTGGGAAAATGAAGTACCAAGACTGCAGTTTAAGCTGATATAAAATCAAATGATCCATGTTAACAAGACAATTACATAACTGTTGGAAACTAAAAAAAATAAAAAAAAAATCAGAAGTTCACCAGATAGAAACTGGTTTTGAATGATGTGAGAGCTCGGTTGTCAGAGCAAATTGAAAGTTGCTACTGTGATTAGAATAATATCAGTGGTAAATTAGATTTCAATTTTATTATGAGAAAAGTCTAGCTCAGGTGCTTCAAAAAAGAAGGCAAAATTGCAAATTACAAGCAGTTTACGTTGGCCTCTTTCAAATGACTGGAGAATGCATTACAGGGAGATTAGCATTTGGAAAGGTTATTTGAAGGTAGTAGAATAAGAATTGTTAACAGCTACTCTTCTGCTGGACACAGCAAACAAAATGATGCACATTTTGTGCCATGAGGCGCATATGTCACATAAAGGTTTGGTAGATACTATTTTCCACAACAAAACATTGCCATGCAAAGGGTACAAACCATGGGAATTAACTCTTACACTTAAAATTCAACAGCTTTTAGCTAGTAATATCGTATACCTACAGTCTGAAGATGCAGTATAGGGATTTCTCCACAGCAAAATTTTATTCTAGAGGCAATACATAAACAGTCTTATACAGCTCCCTCACAGGCACGTTTGTCAACTTATGCAAAAACAGCCAGGAACTAGGATGCTTGGGAACACTGTGGAGTTGATCTGAGTACAGCTCACAGCTCTGGCAGCCCTGCTTCTGTCTCTCCACAACCACTTCAGAGCAGTAGCTGTCAATAAGTCAGTGTGGTCTGTGGACCCCTGAGAGTCCATGGATTGCTTTTCAGTTAACTCAGAGGTCCAAAAAAAAGTTAAGAGAAGTAAGATTACATCTAGCAAACCTCAATATAAAGAGGTCCGTACGTCCACAGAGTAATTTCAGATGCTCACAGGCTTGACAAAGGTTGAAACTACTGCTTTAAGGGTATAAGTACCAGAAATGTACATAAAGTTATGCGTCTGGTTTGAATTACAAAAAAGAAACGATATCTCCAAGAGGAAGTCGTAGTAAAACACAGTCCTTCCTGGGTGTGTAAGTAATAGGAGTGCTCCACGCTAGATACAAATAAGCACACAGCTGAAAAGTTGCATTACCTCAGTAGGCAAGCACAGAAGCAGGTTTAGCAGTAAATGTGCCTGCACTTAATGGTCTTTTTTGCAGCCTTACACTGTCTATCCAGGAGTGTGCAGGGCTCTGCACAATTCCATGAGAGCCAGACACAAGAGCAACACATTAGATACTCTCCGGCTGTTCGTGGCAACCACATTTAACCCTTCTTCCAAATGTACATCTTTCAGATCTCTTACTCTAACATTTACTTATATATCTGAAACAACAGAAAGGGAAAGCTTTATCTAGGAAAATAACCAAAATAACCAAAACTTCAGAATGATCAGTTTGGTTTAAACTTCAGCTTCCCCGGAAGTAATGCACATAGACTCTGCTACAGCTGCTGGCAACCTCATCCTTTAAGCTGTGATTCAGTTCAGCAACTGTCCATCTGTCCAGGCATAAGCACTCATGGAACTGAGTGTGACTGGACAGGAACAGTATCTAAAAATTCCACAGGCAAGATAGAGTCTTCCCACTTCAACACTTAAAAGTGATCAGTCTCAGCAGGTTCCAAAATCACCTCTTCTTTCAACCTTTCGGTGCATTGGGCACACGGATCTTTCTCGGATTGCTTTACCCTCTCATACACATAAATAACTGTATTTGCTCAATGACTGTGTTAGCTCCTAGTGCAGGTGAAGATTCAGGTATGTAGGTGCTTCAAAAATAACTTTGGAAAACCTAATTCAAAGGCCACTGAAGTCACCAAGAAGTTTTCCACTGACTTGTTTTGGATTATATCCCAAGTACTTATGAGTTCCTTCAGCCCTTGTGCTTCAGTAGAGTTGAACTCAGCTTACTAAAGATGATACACTGCTTTCTTTCTTATTACTGGTTGAAATTCATATTCACAGTGCAGCACTTTGAGTCAGAGGTTTTCCCCAGATGCTTCTGATGCTTATCCTCCTTTGTTAAAGAGAATGCTACTTCATATAACAAAGCTGGTAGCCTCTATTCAGAATCTACCCTGCTGCAAAGAATGATGTTGTCAGACAGACGGATCTTTCTCCAATAGCTTTTGCAGCAGTTTTGTTATAAAGATGTTAAAGATAACATTGAAGAGAAAAGGAACAGATTTAGAGTCTTGGGACAACAAAATAGAAAGCATAACATAGAATCATAATACTGATACTTGTAATTGGAAGAGCTACTGAGAAAGCATACCCTGGGCTTTGGGGAAGAATAAGGAAAACGAGTAATGTAGGCTGTTAAAAGAACAAATAGTTTTTGTGAAAAGGGATAAACATTTTTGAAGGACTGCTAATTGTTTTTCTTCATTGTTGTAACTGAGATTTAATTGTGGTAACAGGAAAAGGCATCAGCCCAAGACAGCACACTCAAGACAGGAGTGATGCCCCCAGCTCACAATGAAGTTAATCCAGGCAGCTACTAAGTACAATAAAAGTCCAGGAATAGCATGTATATCATGACAACAGAGATTCACAGCAGTTATTCTAGCTCTGTGAAATAGAAATGATAATGAACAGATTTTAAAATGCATTGATATCGAGAGTACTTAGAAACATTACACTAAAATAACATTACAATTTGGCCTTTAAGGCCAAATTCTGCTTGCATAGTCAAGGCTTGTATGTAGACTGTTAGGTGGCATTTTCTAATGCAACAACAAAATCGCGATCTCCCACCATTAACAAAATTTTGAAGAGTAGAAAGTTACATAAAGGAAAGCTAGTTAAATATAGAAGGCACAAAGTACAAGATCTATTACACAAACTACACATATCCAGACAGTTTATCCAAGAGTGGAAGGGATTATTCTTCATTGAAATCATTCTACGCTCTAACTAAAGTACAGGTTGCACTTAACTCATTTTGGTTAGATGTCCTATTTCTTGTAGTTAGCTCTTTTCCTATGAGAAAGACAGACAAAAATAAAAAACCCAAACGACAACAAAAAAAAAACAAAAACCCAAACAAACAAGAAACCCCAAGACTAGCTACTGTCAAATAAAACCTGGTTTTATTCATTCCAGAGTAATTGCCACACTCTTCAGTGTGCACCAATCTGCAATACCTAGAGAAGGGCTCTTGGAGCACAGTGATGGTCTGTTTCATGGCTGAATGCATTACAGAGTACAACCGGGCTCTCTGGCATGCACTTCTGCAGTGTTTCTCTCTATCTGGTACACCTAATGAGCAAGTTTAAAAGGATCAAATCACCAAGTGGATAATGTACCTAGTGGGCTTTCTCCAAGTATGTTTTTCCTTGCTTTCTACCTTTGAAAACAAGTTAAAAATGCAACAGAGAGGAAAACTGCTCGTGACTTCAGACCTTGCTGGCTTTCCTATATCACCACAGCTTGTAAAAAGCCACTCTGAACAGCACAGCAAAGTAGTTATGCCAATTAGAAGGGCTGGAATAATAATTTTGAAGTAGCAGATGTCTGACATGTCATTCCTAATTGAAGTCTTCTAGCACAATTTCTGTATTTTTTAGTTTGTTTTGGTTTTTTTTTTTTTTGCACAAAGTACTGTAGCCTCCAGAAGCTTTGTATAATTAAACACCTATCATAGTGAGCACAATGTAGCAGAGTTGAGGATTAGGTGATCTTACTCCTGTAATAGGATTTGTCAGCTAATTGTTACTGAAATGACAGCAGCATCTCTTAATAGGAGCACAAAAATTGTCATGGTGGTTCAGATCAGGAGCCTATCTACCCATTAAAATACCCTGTCTTCAGCAATGGACAGTATTGATATTACTTAAATGAAAATTCAAGGTAGACTGCTATGGAATAAACTACTATCTGGTAAAGTTTCTTCAATATTCTCATTAGTGAAAAATAGGTTATGCTCTAACCCAGGAGCACTCATATTTCTTACAAAGCTCCTTTCACTTTGGCTAAGATGCCCAATCTTTTTCATTTCCTTTCATAAGATTTTCTTTCTGTGACTCCTGAACAGTCTCATAATTCAGAAGACAGACAGTGTGCTGCCTCCCCTTGCTCTTTAGTTGAATTTGTTTGTGGCATCACAGTCATACCCAGACCAGCTCACGGTGACTGCAAGGTTAGAACTCCAGGAAGCACAAAACCCAGAAATAGACGGGTTCAAAGAGAATAGAAATGTGTGACATGGTGGTGCAAAAATTGAGATGTTTAGAGAAGACTTTCCAACAGCCTGTTGCTGAAATCATCCAGTTCAAGAAATTTTGGAATACACAAGAGAGCAGCAATGGCAGTGGAAACTGCAACTTAATTCAGTGGTAACTCATACTGACTTTAGAAGAACAAGCTGAAATCTTTAGGTAGGGCTGTCAAGAAAGATGTGAGAGCTACAGCAGCTTCCATGGGCAGCCTCTCAGTAGCAAGGGATCCAGAAGGAACAAAGAACCACCTTTGCTGCATCAGCATGGTCCTGCCCTGTCAGCCTATATGTATAATGTTCAAGGAAAGAGGATACTGAAGAGGGAGAGGAATAGAGCTGGGTGATGTGAGAAAAGCAGCTCTCTACTATTTCTCTCAATGAGGCTCCAAATACTGTTGCCCATGGGCAAGGTCACAGAGGAGTCAGCTTCTGACTTCACATGTAAGCCACAATCATTGAATCATTTGGGATTGTTTTGTTTTACTCAAAAACCCAAACAAATGTTCAGAAAACTTACACCGTGACTTTGGCATTATTGTTTCTACTGCAAGAATAAAACAAAAACAAGCTCTGAGAGCAGTACACTGCACTATCAGATAATTATATCGCAATAGACTCAAGCTCTTTCAAATAACTAGTTAGTCAAACATCTGCTGCAAATTAATATTGGGCCAAACTTGTCTCTTGGGTAATTCGATGGACTTCAGTACAATTAGGCAAGGAATGATCTGTTCCAACACATTTACTGTCTATGGATAATTTGCTCTGGTTTAGAGCTCCTTCCTTGCATTGCTTTAGCTTGAAATCCTCTTGCAGTGCAGTTGCTATTTGCTAGCTTGTGCTGATGCATCCACTTTTTCTGGCTTAACTCAAGAAAATTCAAAATGCACACACTGCCAAGGAAATGAATTCATTCAATAAGCCCTGCGATGTCAACTCTTAGTAATTCTGTAATGCTGGAATAAACAAAGTCAGAAATTATACTTGGCTTTCTAGCCCAAATAAAACCTTATAAACCTGTAAGGACTCATAAATTTCACTGTACAAAAACTGATACAAAGGTAACACTTAACTTGGAAAATTGAAATTGCATTTTAATTCAGATCCAAATTGTAACAAATGAAGCTAGTATGTATTGACTGCATTAACAATTCATAAATGCACAGAAATAGCTAAACAGACTTTATGATGTTGCCATGTCTTTGAGGCATTGATTAAAGCCTGTAGATGCCAGTCTGTCACTCTAGCAGCTATTCAGTATGTGCAGTGTTTGCCCATCAATGTCTTTTGTCATTGGTTTGACTGTTCTGCTCCTGCCCAGGTTGGCAGCTATTTCAAAAAATGAACTGTCACCATGGGATAATCAATTAATGAAGCATGAATTGCTTGACTGGGTCTTCTAATGAATGCTAACATGTAAACACTTGTCAGACCACAGGGTCTGTGTGGTTATATTCGTGTCTGTGAAGCTGACTGGCAGCAAAGCCATAAGCAAAGACTAACTTTACTGTGTTAATAATGCACACTGCTTACAAGTGCTTCTTTAAAATAGATTAGCTACAGCCAGAATGATTTTGTTGATTTTAAGATCTTTTTCCCTTCTACGGAAATTGAGTGAAACTTTGCAGGAAGAAGCTGGTACCCTACAGGAGTGAAGCGAGTATACACCATCTTACACTCTGGTGTGGAAGGTTAATGTATTTTCATAAGCCATTACCTCTTCTCACACACCTAAGTAACTTATATCCAAACCCTATAGTTACAGTACTGCTTAGCAACACCTAGAAAATTCTATTACTATTTCAGTGATAAGCCTCTTTCTTAGGGTTTACATTTGTCAAATTAATAATAAAACTGCAACAGTTCTCTGTGAAGATGTACATTTTAATTATTTTATAAATACACTGGCTTAAATCATTGTGGCTGTTATTAGCTGAAGAGTGGAGGTAAATATTTCAGTAAGCGGTATTAATTGTCTCTAAGACATATGGGATTCTGAGGCACACTAAAATATTTGTTCCCCAAACTTATTCTTGAACCTTTACATAAATAGTTTTATTATCTAAACTGGTAAACAGAAAGTGGTAAAGACTTTTTTAGACAAAAAAAAAAAAGCATTTTCTTTCTAAGGTAACTGGATTTCCACAACAAAACACTAGATTTTGACCCTCAAAAGTTTTGTTTCTTTTTTTTTTTTTCCAACTGAAACCTCCAATAAACCCCACAAAAGACAAAATTCAGTATGTTATTTTTCTACATGTAAGCACAATAGTTTCACATATAAATACACATCTTTTTGGAGCACTTCCCTTCATGAATAATGAGCAAAACTACATTTTCCTAAACCAGAACACTTATTTAGATGAAGAATTATGGAATTCAGAGTCCAGCTTTAATCAGGCTAGTTGTAAATTCAGAGCTTCTAATCATGTATTTCCAATTAAGAGCTTCACTGTGCCAGTTCATAAGCAGAACTCCCTTCTGGTTAACATGGGGATGTGTGCTGGAGACAGGCTGAATGACACAGCCAAGCAGCAGTAAGACTTGCATACAGAAAGATTTTACAATATGTCCCTTTTTAAATTCAAAATCACGATTTATGGACACGAACTATCTTTGAAATATTTTTTGTAAATACTACCTCTGCTCTGAGCACATTTTTGAAAATGCATGAAGCTAATTTAAACATGCAAAATGTGATTCTCTGTGCCACATGTCACTGTGTGCGCGTCTGCAGGAAAGGGCACCCATTAGGTACAGGAACACACAGGATGGATTCCCTTCTTGTACTGGCACACATGATTTAAACATATGGAAATGTATGCGACCCACAGCATGCATATTAATCTGGAAGATCTGACATTTATAAACTTGGATTAAAATGCTTCTCGTGATTACAGATTCATGTTTCTGGATGACTTTACCAGGAGCGTCTTGGGAACCCTATGGGACTGTTTCACAAGGCACCAGAAGGGTAGAAGCATGCCTAGTACACTTAGATTTCTCTGTGAGTAAATGACACACAGCAATCATTCTAGGAAAATGCCATTTTGATTATAATGATTCTTAATATAGCAAATTCCATTTATGAAAATGGCATGCAAGTACTGTGGAATAATGTGCTTAGGGCTCTTTCAGGTACTTAGGACTCCAGTAACAATGCATGGGGATAAAAGCAAGGTTGCTTATAGTGACGGACATGCACAACCTAACTTAATAATTCTGAAGAACTCTAACTGTAGGCATGGCTATAGAGGCAAGTTTACATATCTACACGTTTGATAATTTTGAGAGGAAATGTATAGGTAGCCTACACAATTTAAAAAATAAATTTAAAATCATAAAAATCTTTGTTTCTAACTTGCAATCCTATGATTGTCAGTGACCAAACGTTTGAATGTACTTTTGGGAAAATGATGTATTTTGCAATAACAGATCTGAGGTCAAGACTGGACTTCAGTTTAGGAAGTTAATCCCACTGAGATCCATGCATCTGCTTCTCTGCCAGACATCACTGTTCCCACATTTTGGCTGGCCAAAACAATTTCATGAATTTTCATTTTCAGTGCAGTCAGACAGTTGCTTACAGAACTGTTACAAATTAAAAATAACTTTTTTTCACTGGGTTAGAACAAATCCAACTCTTTTTCTCCAGCTGCTTCACCCTCCTAGATCTATCATTCTTTCACCAAGGTTAGCTGCTTGAACCAGCCTAGTTCCCGGTTGAAAAGAATCATCATGCAACAAACCTAAGGCAGTGGCAATCTGGACACAGCCCAGCCATGCCTAGGAATTAGTCTAAACTTGCCTTAATTTAAGCCACCAATAAAGGTGCTTTGAACTGAGAATACTGATTTAACATGAAAATGCCTGATGCAATCAAACAAAAACAAATGGATAAAGCGTAGCAGCATCTTAAAATGCCACGGTCTCTACTACTTATTATCTGGCAACTCAATTCCCAGAGTTGTTAAGAGATAAAACACTGCAGTGAGTACATGGGTTATTCTGTTCTGAAATGAAGCTGTATGTTCTTTTATGCCCCCCAAATCACACAGAGTAATTAATCTAATACAAACAGGACAGAATGAAAATGGCATTGAGACAGTACATATCACACTATATAAATGCTCTTAAAAGTGTAAGCTGGGCACTGAAAATACTTTCCAAGTTCTTTTAAGGCTTGTTACCCTATTTCATTTTTTTTTTTTGCTACATTATTGTAGTAGAATATTTACTTACAAACACATTATTTCATTCATTGCAAACACCTAAATTCAGTTTCCAGAAAGAGATCAAACTTATAAACCTTGGGCTTTATCAACTTTCAGGTTTCCAGAGCTTGCAGTTAGATCAGCCAACGTGCAGCTATTTTGTTTTAATCAAAACTGATTTTTTAATATTATTGCCACTTCTTTTGATTTTCTGGAGCTGCATGAGTGATAGGGCAGAGCAGCATGTTTCACTCATTCCTTAAATTACAGTTTGTTATGTAAGTGCTTCTTCTGAATATCCATGAAATTAAAATGTATGTGAAGTACTACTTATTTTCTCAAGAAAAAGAAATGCCATTGGAGAAGTGGAAAGCTGGAAAATCCCACCCAGGCTGCACAAAATGCTGCCTATCTGTGCCTTCCTGAGTGTGTTCTTCAGGATAAAATGAAATAGAGAAAAGAGGCATTCAAGCATTACAAAGATGTATCAGTTAACACAGCTATCAAGTTTAGTTTGTTTAATGTCATGGAATCTGATTCGCTTTTATGTGTTTCCACTATAATTTATAGCTTGGGAAAGTCCCATGCAAATTGCTATAAAGTACAGAGGGGTGTTAATATAACTAAAGGCTCAAATAATGTGTTGGGTTTTTTTTCCCCATAGAACAGACTGGGATCTTCAGACATTATATACAGGTTTTATTTAATGTGTTGGGGTTTTTTTCCCCATAGAACAGACTGGGATCTTCAGACATTATATACAGGTTTTATTTAATGTGTTGGGTTTTTTTTCCCCATAGAACAGACTGGGATCTTCAGACATTATATACAGGTTTTATTTAATGTGTTGGGTTTTTTTTCCCCATAGAACAGACTGGGATCTTCAGACATTATATACAGGTTTTATTTAATGTGTTGGGGTTTTTTTCCCCATAGAACAGACTGGGATCTTCAGACATTATATACAGGTTTTATTTAAGAAACAGACATTTTTGCTACTTCCCTGGATTTAACAAAATCAGTAGAAGGTATACACGTAAAGGACTGAAAAGCCATTCCCTAAATTGATGAAGTCTGGGATCTCCCCATATGGGATTCTCAATCCTTATAAATTCCATGATGGCATTGCTGGGTTTATAATAACTGTTCTACAGTATTGTTCAGGTTCTGTTCCCAAGCCCAATAAAGTCTGCAATATCTGTAGAGCTGCAAAATAATTTTAAAACAGAAAGGCAAATTATAGCAAGTACATTAACTGAGTGACTTCAGTGGAACCACACTGCTGTACATCAGCACATAATTTAATCCACTGCCTCTCTCAGATCGTCTAACCAGACATCACCGTGCATGATTTCCTGTCCTATTGAGGTTTCACTCATTTCCAAGTGGCCCATAGCATGTGCAGATGTATTCAGCAAACCCAGTTTAGCCCTAGGTTTTAATGAAAGATGGCCAGATTAAATGTGCCTGAAAACTACCTTGCACTGATACTTGAGAGTACCATCTATTTTCAGCAGCACTCACTTTCAGTCACAGAAGAGCAATGAGGTTTCTGACACATGGTCTGTTGCTGTCATAACATTTTTTCTTAACCTTTTGCCAAAAGCAGCTGGGGCTGGGAGCTCCGCAGTACCTACCACTGTGCCTGCTGCGTTAGACAAGCCATTCCAACATCCCCCTTTAAGCACCCACCCAAAAGGAGCTGCCTGGGAGGTTACTGCCTGTCAGCCTCCTACATTTTGTTTTCTAACAAAGACTTGACTCTGAGGAGTCTGTGAGATGTATTTCATATGGTTTCAAATCCATTTCCATACCTTCTAAAGTGCTTTATCTACAGCACACCTATCATTACCTAACACCAGATTGCAGGGATTTTTTTTGGAAAGACTTTGCCTGAAGCACTGATTTTGCAAGTCATACATGCTAAACCTTAACCACGTGCCTATTCCCGTGGAAATCAGTGAGACAATGAGAATATTTGCTTTACACTTAATACACTACAGAGTGATAGACCAGGGACAGAAAAGGATCTCTATGTAAACAGACTACGGATTGTGAGAAACAAAAGCAGAGAAACATTACCCACACTTCTCCCTTGCACTGTTATTGCAAAAGTTTATTCTCTCTTGTGGTGTTGGTGTGTATTTCAGTTTCTACTCTTCTAAAGCTCTTTTTAATTCAGTGTTTTCATTTTAAAATGCTGGCTGAAGATATAAAGAACCCATAGCATCAACATTTGGAAGGCTATGGGAACCCACAGTACCAATTTACAAGATTTTTTATTCTTTTGTATTTATTTGGTTAATCTTTACATAGTAGAGGTTTTTTTTCTATAGTCATCTCTCATATTTTTCTGTTAATATGAGGGCAGAACACTTACTTCATGAAAAATAAAACAAAAACTACTCACATA
This sequence comes from Pezoporus occidentalis, assembly GCF_034315485.1. Lineage (NCBI taxonomy): Eukaryota > Metazoa > Chordata > Aves > Psittaciformes > Psittacidae > Pezoporus > Pezoporus occidentalis. The sequence goes on from NW_026916253.1 coordinate 3,476,040, forward strand.
ATCACCTGATTGCAGGAAAAAATATCATAATGTTTAAAATATGACATCTGGTAATAGTAATAACAACAACAATAATAATAATAACAACAACAGCAACAATAATAACAGCAATGTTTGCTCAGGCCTTGACCACAGAGTAGTGCGAGGTGCTCTGCAGCGCAGTGAGCTTGTGGGCAGAATGTCAGATTTAGTGTCCCACCAGGGGAAGGGATGCAGGAAGGATGCACAGACCCTGTCCCTACAGATTTAACATTCCCCTGCTGCTGCCTAAAAAAAAACCTGGTTTGACACAGAGCAAGGACTGGACTCAAAGGTAAAGCAGGAGTCCAGCCTGTCAGGAGGCTGACCGCACCACATCAGCAGTATCCTCAGACTCCAGTAGCACGCCAGACTTTAATGTCAGCTTTCTACTGCTGTTCTGTGAGATAAATACAGTATGCTCCTTAATCCTACCAGTGCCTTAGCTGTGCTTTTCCACTACCTACAGCTCACAGGATCAAGCCTGCAGTTGTTAAACGATCCAAGTGAAATACATTTTGGGATTTTCCTAAACCTTCAAGCTTTGCAAAAAGGCTGTTGGTGAAAAAGACAGTGAATAATCATATTTGTTCTGCTATTAAATGGCCAAATAATAAAAATTATCTATCTGAAGCATATCAATTCAAACTGTTTATGCTGCTACTGAATGCCACCTAAGTATAGCAGGGTAGATAGCTTGGAAGATTGGAATGCACCTCAAGTTCAGAACTGAAAGTACGGGCTGCATACTGTATGCACTTGGTTAATCCTCAGAAACCAGCCGCATGTGCAGGCAAAAGGAGAGTCTGAAACAGCAGCATAGGAGAACTGACTCAGGTCTGAAGTTGTGCTGCTGGTACTCATCTCTAAGAGGAGGACATGCTATAGGAAGTAATGGATTGAATTAAATTTCCATTCAGAATTGCATGATTCCTGCCCAGCTGGTGAGGTGCACGTTACTGCCACTACCATTCCCTTCTCCAAGTTCACCCCAACCATTACTCAGCTGCACACCTTGTTAGGCAGGTGTCGTCTTCATATAGATGTTTACACAAGAATGTATTTTGGGCTGCTGTTCAGTGGAGCAGGCATTCCTGTTTGAATATACATCGTAAAATTTAGTTTAAAGTTTACCTAATGTGTAACGAGTAACAGGATCAGATCTTCAGTTACTACAAATCTGTCAAATAAGTTGTTGCTGGAAGCTAAGGAGGTAGTTACCAGCTTGATTTCTTCAGCTAATTAAGTCTTCTCTACAAAGCATTGTTTTGCAGACAACATTGCACACATGCTGAAAGAGTAATAATCCAGTAGAGCTGTTCCTGTTAAGTGTTTGTACTGCTTAACACGTTTGTTAAAGAAAGCATAAATCTATTTAGGAGAGGAATCGCTGCCATCATACAGGAAATTAGATCACAGATAGCTTATTTTTCAACTAAATATATACCTGCATATCTCATTCATTCTGTAGATATAGCTATAAAAGAATGAAAATAATCTTCTTTGTGGGTCCTTGCTCAAAGTTAACACCTTTGTGCCTTTCTAAAAGGAATGCTAGCACAGTTTATGAGCTAGTACCATAAACCTCAAGGATGCTGTAGCTTTTCACTGCAGAAATGAAAGTTGCTAGAAAGACCTCTCAGTCAGTAATTCCACTTGCAGTACAGATTATAATATCAGCTGATTTCTTTTGCTTGTTTTGCTGCAGCAGTTAAACCCTTGCAGAAATGCACAAATGCAATTTGAAGTATTAGATAAACTCAACTGTTTCCTAGTCTATGCGCTTAAAGGCAAAGGGAGAAGTTCGTCATCCTTTTAATGACATGACAACAATGTCCCTCTGACTTAAAACTTCGGATAGAAGATTTTAGTACCAGTAGTGTAGAAGGTCTCTCAGTATCATTAGCAGACCTTCTAAAAACCTAAAATTAATGTTACCAGGGACCCTAGTTTTCGTAAATGTCACAAGTGCTACAGAAGAAAGGCTGCGTGCTATAGTTAACAACCAGCACATGCAGGCATGCTGCCAGCCTTCACATGGGCCAATGGACACACAGTAAATTCTTGCAGCTTTACTGTTTACTTCATGTCTCCTTTGAAAACCACAGTGGCTAACTATGTTGATGGAAGTCTTGCCTCAGGTCCCCAAACAGTCATTAAACTCTTAGCCTTCTGTTCAATATAAAATGACGTGCTCGTTCTGCATTTCTTTCACTGAGCGGCTATGGAGGAGCCATGATTCGATTGATATGCCTGGCTCAAGCCCAAAAATGATTGCATTGCACTTTCCTGTAGCAGGCTGTCAGTTCCCATTCAGAAAGCCATACAGGATGCAATTCTCTGGTCACTGAAAATAGCTTTGGTGCATATTTAAGCCGTTTCAATATGGCAATATGAGAATTAACTCTCTCTTTCTGGAAATTCATCATTTGCATGGCAGTGCTGTTCCATGTGCTGGAATCATTGCATCCCACAATATGTTAATATTTCAGTTTGTTATCTCTTCGTTTATTTTTAGCAGCCGACTGTCCTTGTGTGAAGCTCAGAACTGCAGCAAGATGCTTAGGCATGTTCTGTGCATGGTCAAGGACGTACCATCATACTTCTGCTCAGCAGGCTGCAGCCTTGTCTATTATTAAAGTGATCTTGAATTGCTACTGTAACACATGTAATCATCAGACACAGGATGTCCTTTCCCACCTGCTTCCTATTTTTTACCCTGTAATCCTACAAGTTTTAACAGTAACTTGCTTTTCAGCACTTAGAACTAAGACCCCCTACAACAAAGCACAGAGGGTTTTGTGATTTTTAATTCTTTTTTCTAGTTTTTTTTAGTTACTAGAGCATATTCTCAACTTTTCAGTATGCATTTCTATTTTTACTTTAAGGACAGGGAAAATTATAACCATCAAATATAATTAAATAACAATATTCTGGATTTACAGGCAAGTATCACATTTAATGAACCAAGTGGGTAATGGATTCTATTGCTTTGTCCTACTCTTTGAAAACGCACAGGCTTTCTATAGGAACTGAATATTAGAATATCAGTTTGGAAATGGATTTATGCCAAATTTTATAGCTCAAAAGATCAGTGGTTCCCAGCTGAAATGTTTGCTGCTTTCTTGTGTCCTAGTAAAGGGTTCAACAAGATTTATAACACATTAGCTGCATATATTACTTGCCAACATAGTAGCTATCATCTAATTTTTCTACTCCTTGAGAGCAGAACTGTAGCATTTTGACAAATTTAACTCAACCCATGTAGGAATTAAGGAGTAAATTAATTTTATTATTTCCCTCCTTCCTGTTCGATACAGAGAGAGAGAATGGGAGTAGTTGAAACTATCAGCAAGCATTAATGTTACAGCTTTTGAATTTACTAGGCATTCTCTCAGAAAACAAGGGAAATAACGTCACTGGAGGTGCCTTGCAGGCTCTCAGCCTCCCAGGCTTCACCTTCAGGAACCAACCTTTCTCAAATTATGGCTTTATTCATTTAGCTACCTTGCCCTCCCCAGCTAACAGCATTAGAGTCACTGTTCTCTGGGAGAAAAATAAAAACAAAGGAGAGAGAAGATCGGAGCTTTCTGGGAGTACGGAAGGTAAATTCTCATCTTCACCTTCAAAACTGAAACGAAGGGTGGAGAGCTGCTCCATGGTTTTGCTAACACGTAATTTCTGCCTGGTCTTACTGTTCTGCATTTCCATCATTGAGATGAGGATACTTCCCAGAAAGTACAGGTACCAACCCAGAGGAAACCCTTCACAGTCAGCAACAGCCCTTGCACAGCACCTGCTCCTTGCCTGTTCCCTGCATGGAAGCAGCCAGCCTGTGTGTCCTTGCCCACAAGCAGAGCTATGGGGACAGTCTGTCACCTCCGCACCTTGCATTCCCTCCCACCGTGTCATCCCCATTCCTGCAGCCTCTACTGTCAAAACATCCGATCCCGATAAAGCAGATAAAAGCAACATGGCTGGAATTGTTGTCCTTACACAGAGGTCAGAGCTATCTGGTAGCCCTCCCCTGTGACGGCTGCCTGCTAGAGTAGTGGAACAAGAAATCTTTGCACCAGTTGCTCTCTGCTTCATACAGAGCAGATTTGCATCACCACTAAACCAGAGGCTGTGGCACGTATTTCAATGGATTGTTTATAAATGTACTGTCTTGGTTTAAACTAGGACGCATACTAAAGCCAAGGGATGAGAAAACAAGATTCAGAAAACAATTTCTAATTCATGTATTTCACAAAACAGCTTTGTTTTTTCACTGGAGGAAAACCAAAGTGGTGGATCCTATAGATGTTATATGTTGTAGAGATTGTTATCTATAGTGGAGGTTAAGTAACTATGTTACAGAAATGCTAATGAAGTACTGTTTATGCAGCTTTTGCAATTTCCAGCCAATTTCAGCAGGTTTTTATTCTTCTTTCTTCAGTTCCTACTTACAGATACATTCTCATGTTCAGCAGCTCACACTGTATATAATGCCTGAAGTTTTAAAATTAATATATTTTAGCAAAAAAAAAAAAATGTCTTCTTTCTGTAGTTATGATGTGATGCAACAAATACCACCAAACAGGTACAAAAGGAATTTAAAATCTGAAGTCATACTGTGCAAATCAAATAAGATGGCAGTTCTTCCTGAGCAAATCATATTCTCAAGGAAAGAGACTCACATCTGTACTATTTCCTAATAATAATTCTGTAATTATTCCATGCCTCTATAATAAATTACAAATTCAGAGACTCAGTATCAGACTATCTATTCAGAATATAAGAAGCATATAATAAAGTTTTTCTACAATTGACTTAGCACAGTAATTTTCAGGGAGAATATGAAAAACAATTAATTGGTTCATAATTTATTAATTAAAAAGTAAGGAGTTGAAAGGGATGGCTTTGTTTAAGATACCTAGACTTCACTGTAACCAAATGTTAAAATCTCAGCAGGACTGCTTTTAAGAGGAAATGGGATAAAATCACATAATTAATTAACTCATAATTTATTCATAGGAAAAATGGTGTAAGAGACAGCCTTGTTTAAAACATCTAGACTCCACTGCTACTGAATATTACAGTCTCAGTAAGAAAATCAAGTCCTTCATTCCACCCAATGTGTAAGCCAAGGACTATGCCAATTCCTGTGCAAGCATTCAGGTGGGGTGTGTGCCTGCACCCGCTCTTTACACAGAAGAAACTGCAACTAATAGTCTTGCCTGTGTTTAAATGACAAAAAGATGGCACTCCCCAGAAAAGGAAGATTGTGCTGCGGTACAGGTACAGCCAGACTGTCCCTCCCTCTGCTGCAATTCCCAGTATTTCCAGTGAAAAATGTGGATACTTGCTCAGTTAAGGTGTCAATGTATGAACTGTCTCAGGAGTTTTTAGGCTGAAAAAAAAAACCTGGGCTAAGTGCTTAAACCTAGATAAAAAAGCACAGCATTTATCAATTCCAATTGATAATGGCTGAATGCAGCTCTGAATCTAGCGACGCACTTCCATGCATGGTAAGCTTAAAGTAAGTAATTAGTTTTGCTTAAAAAAAAAAAAAAAAATTAGCTGAATGACTTATGTAAGTAGCATCAGCTCTGGAAAACTAAGCTGAGGGTTACTTTGAAAAGATAGATTTCCAAAAGCACCCAGCATTTTTGTTTCCCTCCCTTTCTTCATCCCTCATATTTCAACCTCATTGTTAGGTCTTGTATAGCAGATAATAAGATATTATGACACTACATCTGAACACATCCATTCACTGTTTAAAGTCACTGAATGTCCTAAACAACCCAATAAACAAAAGGTTTCAGGTGCTCAGCAGCACTTTTCAGCATAAGGCTTGTAATGAGAAGCAGCTCTTTGTATGGCGTGTTTGCTCAGTAACGAATGATAAAAGATGAAGAGTCTTGCTTATACTCATCTACAGAAAAATACTCCTGTCTGGAGACTTCAGCTAATTGCAAAATCAGGTTCCATTGTTGAGAACAGGTAAGAAAGCATCGGAGCCCTGCCTGAGAGAAGAGCTCTTTGTCATTTGTTTCTTTTTTCTTCTGACAGTGGTGGAAGTATGGCAAAGTTGAGTACTATGTTAGACACCTAAAGTAATTCAATCAGTCTGAGCTCTTCTGTTTGAGTGTGTTCTGCAGAGTAGCTGTACAAAGCACAGAAAAAGCCCCGTGAAAAAAGGGCAGTATTTATCATGGCTTCAATGGCTTGCAAACAATGGATTCATGACTGAGGAGCATCATTTGAAAGAAGTGTCATCTGCACCTCCCTACAAGCATATGCACATGCCATATATTGTCCAGGAAAGTGTTTAATACATATTTAATAGACTTGTTCTGTAAACACATACTAATGGAAGCAGCGTTCACTAACAAGGCAGTCCCATCCATGGCTTTTAGCGGTAATACTCAACGAGTAAAGTGAGCTTGTACTTTTCCATGCTAGACAGATGGACCTCAATGCTGCACTGCAAAGCCTGTGATCCCAGGTAAAAGTACACTGAGGCTGGTTTTCATATCCCACTGTGAAGGCAAATGCCATAGTTAACACATGTCCCAACTCGGGAAAATCCAAAACTGCCAACAAAATCTCTGAGTATGATCTCCAGAGAGCTTTCCTAACCTTCAGTGTCACAGCCTTAGTGAAGTATCTATAATAAATTAAATAATTAATTTAGATTTATATAGTGCCATTCCAAGACCCCAGTTCCAGATAAAGAGGGGATTCATTTAAATTACTAACCATAAACATGGTGAAATGATTGTAGACCAAACCAGTTACCTCACCACAATGTGCCTGACCACAGAAAGAGTCCTACAGCCCCTGAGTAGGGGGACAGCACCATTCACAAAACTTGAAAATAGAGATACCCAGAAATACTAGCTGGGCTAACTAGGAGGAGCTGCCCTAGTTTCATCCATGCATTGCAATTATGCTACATTTTTTCTCCAATGCAATCCAAACCAAACTCCACAGCCCTAATGAAACGCTCACTGAAATCTGGCATCCTTCTAGAGCAATCAGTGAGGCCTGTGTATTTCTGATGGAGCACAGGTTTATATTGAGTTTGACTTTCTCATGCAGATTCATTCCCACAGGCTTTTCTTTCCTATTGACTATAACAATTCACAGCAACAATACCATGTGGTAACTTACGATACACTTGCAGAGTTTTGCAGCAGGAGCTAAATGAAACAGTGTCACCAGTGAATGTTAGTGCAGTGTGATCAGTACCACTCCTATTAAATACACATATTAGAGTTCCCTTCATGTAAATTACTGTGAGACAAACTCTTCTAGTGCATGAATCACATTGGCATCAAGGGACAAACATGCAGACAGATGCTGTATTAGTTACTAAATCTCAAAACAGCCACGTTAAAACCACTATGATAGGAGAACCAAACTTCAGAAAACAGTCACCTGGCCATAGTATCTGCTAAAAGAATGTTTCTTTCAAAACCAGCATGCAAGCTTTTAGAAAACTAAAAGGAAATATAGTTTTCAAAGCATTTAAATATTTGTATATTTGCTGATTTAAAGGAAAAAAAAAAAAAACAAAAAAAAACAAACCTGCCACAAAAGCCTGAGAAATGGAGCATTCAGGAGGATAATGTAAACCTCTGCCCTGCTCTGTGCTGCTTGAGGTAACAGGGAATTAGGCCCCTGTATTTAATTTCCCCAGAAGGCTGTGCAGATCCAAACAAGGTCAGAGATGCTTTTTTAAGGAGCACTACATAGGACAAAAGGGGTAGTTTGCTCAACTAAATCCTTCTGTTGTTTTCCCTAGCAACCTGATACTTGCCTTTGATTTTTTTTTATTAAAACCTAACAAGGGTACAGTGAGACAAGAAAGGGTTAAATAGAAAATCTGGTCTTCATACTTTTTTGATTTTGTGAGCATGAATCTCTTTCACGGAACAGCTGTCAAGTCAGCCAACAAAACAGGTCTGCTTAGGTCTCTTGATAATACCAACTGCTGTTGTTCATGTATCCTCAGTGACAGCAGCAAGATGAAAATCGAAATGAATCGCTCTACAAATGAGACACTTTTCTGCTTTGACTTTCCAAATGTGACAGTGTTGTTTGTTTTCTCAGTCAGCAACACTTAGAGATTTTAGAAGGCTTTGGTGTTAGAAAGTTGCTCAGGGACAGTTAAAAAAAAAAAAAAAAAAAAAAGGAAAAATCTGCATAACAGTTCCTTGCACAATTATGTAATTACATTTAAATTGCTGTCCATTAGTACCACTTCCATGAAATTGGACTGTAAAATACTCCTAGCAGTACAAACTACTGCAGACTTTGAGTGGCAACTGTTAACATTTCATGCCTCTCTACAAAGTACTTATTCAATATCCTTACTGTGCTACAGATGCAAAATGTTGATTCTCACCATAGAGCTAGTGCTCCGCCTCAGCTCCCACTGAGGGGCTGCAGCAACATAAGGCCATCAGCTTCCGCCTCTGCTCCGGAGAAAAGTGTTTTCCAACAGATCACAAATTACAGAGAAAAAACATTTTTTAAATGTGCTTTTTTCTTTAATATGAGTTTGAAAAAGTAATGTTTGCCCTTCTATCCAAAGAACTGAAAACACCCTCCAAATATAAATCAATTAAGTTTCTGCTGTGTATGTGAAATAACTATTTCTCTCCAGCTTGCACAGGAAGAACCTAAGGCACAGGTTACCTGCTGGAACTCATCAATTACCCTCTTGTTTACTGCAGTATGCAGCTAGAAATAAAAATTAAAGTTGTAAAAGACTGATTTGCTTGTTAACAATTGCATTAAAACTCGTGAGCCATATTGAAACACTGAAATAAATTCTTATACATCCAAGTGAAAACTTCCTCTTAAAATATATCTCCACTGTATAATTTACCTCTGTATGTAACACCAATACAATGACTTAAACATGAAGCACAACCCAATGTCCAATTTTCCCATATTTTTAAGGGCAGAAAAATTTCAACACTTATCTACAAAAGAAAAATACTTAAAATTAGGAGAAGGCTTTTAAAAACACATTGTGTATCTAGCTTCATCTGACTTCAAAGGAACACAGACCTGACAGATTTATCTACATGATGGTTACAGACATGCCTGGTAGAATAGATCAGTTCAGGGCAGTACTGCACCAACACAAAGAAAAATGTCTCTCACATGAGTACGGTTTTGCAGTATGCTGAAGGATTTCATGTGTATCTACCCCAGTTACACAGTGATACCACTGGTCTCCAGAATCTTTTGGAAGTTTTTCTCTAAATGCTGAACAAGTGCACTGTTGCTAGTAAAGGGAAAGTGCTGCTGTTGGAGATTTACCTTTTGTTCTCCTCATGCAAAGGTACTCGCATACGACTTCTTGGTCCCACCAAAGAGAATTTATTTGTATTTCTAAGTCAAAGAGCTGAGGATCAATCCAAGCTTAGGACAAAGAAAAACTCAGATCAGACAGCTAACAGGATAGTCAATTATATGAAATCTTTATCAAATGATTGATGATACTGCTGATAGCATGTTTTCGCTTCTTGATTTTAGTCCTAATGCTTGCGCATCACAAACCTCAGTCCATCTGTGGAGGATGCCATGGCAGAAGTATTAAGTATTTTGTTTAGGCACTCTGGATTCATGCATAAACAAGCCTGAGGTAGCTCAGTTAACTGACAGACAGACACAGAACAAAGTAACAAGCAACCCTGAAGTGTATGCAGATGCTTCCAGTGCTGATCAATCCCTTCACATCCCTTCCTGAAGAAAACAGAGCCAGTGCCACTTGGCACAGTGCTGGCATTCCCAACTGCTACTGAAATCATCAGCTCACATGCAGAACCCCTGCCTTGGCTGCTGCAGGGGAAGCTGGCAGTGCAACACAGGCACTGCCCACTGCCAAGGGGGGCTTGAACAGTGCCAATGCTCCCTTCCGTAGTGAGAGGCTGAAGTGCTAGGCTCCCCACAGGCATGGCCATTCTCCTGGACACTCCAACAAGTGACCCTATAGGCAGAGAGATATGTGACAGAGTAATTCTGGGATTTTTGGCTCACTAAGTGAAAAACGAAAGAAAAAAGAAGCAGCAGGAGCTTCCTTGGCTGATAGCAAGAGAATACTGCTCTCCTCCATGCAAGCCCTGTCACAGGGACATACACATCAAATGAGCATGTAAGCCACTGAAGATTTCAACCTATTGGTATCAGGCCATTGCTTCCTACCCTCAGATAATTTCAATGTGTTGCAGCCTCCTTCCTAGATCTCCAACAGCAATAGCCTCTTTTTTTGAAGCCTCCCCTGTTCCCCCAATGCATATAATCCCTTCCCATCTGACATCCCTACTAGTAAAGCAATCTCAGCCTTGGGATATCTCTGCCCTCTCCTCACCAGCTGGAGTAGCAGGACCAGCAACTGCAAATTACTGTGCCCCAAAACTGGCAGCCCAGCTGCTGGCTGATGTGTTGATCTACAGAGAATACTTCAGTCCTGGCCCTCTATGTGCCAGTCTGGAGCAGAGATGGAAGAGCAAGTTTGGCCAAAGCTGGTCTTTTACCAGGGTCAGTGTGGATATGCCAAAGGGATCACCCCAAGGACATCAGGTTTGCCAGCTTGCCCTATTCCAAGATATCAGTTTGGGTTTTTTCATAGCATATAAAACTGAAAGAAGTAGAAAGAAGTTGCTGCTGGAGAACCAAGTTGGGTTTGGGACTACAAAAAGGAGGAAATTTCACATCTGTCAGATTAATTTAAATAAGGTTGGTTAGTCAAAGCAGTTCAGTGGTTTGGAAAGTCAAAATAAGTCCATAAGAGATGACTGGGACCTCAGGGAAATTAATGATAAACATACTTACCAGCAGGCTACACAATTTCCTATAATGTATTATATACATGAGTGTGAAAGCCATGTGTGTCTCCACAATTTGCATGTGCAAACACACATCCACAAATCAAACTTTAGAGTGAGGGGTCTTTTGTCCCTTAACATATTAAAGCTGAATGGATTTAATCAACAGGTTGATAAATGATACGCCTGCTCAATTTGCTCAATTGCCAGGGCATAGATTTTGTGCAGTGGCTCTGGAAAATGGATGAATGGCAGAACCACAGCCATGGAAATGGCACGCTTAGTCCCATCCACAAGTAGCTAACAGGCATGCAGGGGTATGTGCTACCATGAATTTCCTGCTGTGTGGTCCTTTGTTCGTTGCAGAATGCCTCCTTGCTACAGTGTAATCTCCAAAGTAGTCCTGCCTTAAACAGCTTTCACACCATTTTACTGCCTTGAACTAGGTATACATTTGAAGAATCTGTATCATAATACAAATTTTAATGTCACATTTAGATATCATATTTGAGATAGAAAGATGTAACATTGACTTTTCCCCAGCATTTTACAGCATGCTTTAGAAGCCCAGAAAACCCAGGATCATCTCCTCTTCTTTCTACATGAGTATTTATTTTTCCACCCAAGATCTAGTTTGACTGCCTTTTCTGCATGTAAAACCATAAGAAGTGTTTCCAGGATTACAAAGTGGGTACTTCCCAGGGTTCAAGCATCAGCTATTGATCTTCGCTCTTACACTTCATTATAGTATTATGGCAGCCCCTAAATAACACAATTGTGTTTCTAAACTACGAAGATGCCATTTGTACAGATTCTCTGTGACAAAAATGTCTGTATATTACCGAAAATTAACAGACAGGAGTAAAATACACTAGACCAGAAGGTCAGACTGGACAGGACATGGGGACAGCCACATTCTCTTAAGCCATAAGTAGACCCTGATGTATCCTGTGCAATTCCTACCTCCGCACTTAGCGCGGGCAGAACCTTACTTCACAGGAAAGAATCTCTTCTTAACTTTTGTTAAAGATACATGAAATAACTGTTAAATTTAAATTACTTCTTGCAGATATTCTGGTCCTGTGATATATTTTAGGTATGATAAAAAGAAAAAAAAAAAAAAAAGGAGGTACTGATCATATAGACAGCATACATAGTGCAGAAAAGTTTCTGACAGTGTAGGAAGCAGTGACTTGAATATACAGAAGATCTGGAATCATTACTTCTATTGCTGTTCTCTTGATTTGATTTTACTATTCTCTTTTACTTTACTTTTGACATATACTGGGTAAACTGAGTTGTAGTAAAAAAATTGCAAATAAGCTACTGCCTCTGAAGCACAGCAGAATCCATCATGCTCGCAGTTCCTACCACCTTCACAAAGGAGACATTTCTGGGAAGCTTTTTTCTCCTGTTGCCACTTCACTATTCTGTTGTGCTACAAAGCAGTTGTTTTGGGAGTTGTGCTTCTGAGAGTAAGCTAACTTTTCTCAGTACACTGCACACTACATTTTTTGCACAATAAATTGAAGAGAAGGTAACCTCGTTATGCAATCATTCTTGTGAACATTAGGAAAGCTATTAAAATTTGTTGTGATCGTTTATCACAAACATAGTTATTACAAATACTGATGCAACAGATGTAATTATAGTTTACAAGTCAGTGCTACAAGAGAGGATGAGATGTTAGCAATTGTTGTTTGTCACATGTGGCTTAGAATTAATTCATATCAAATAATATTTTAAACACATTACTTTGTTTTTTCCACTGTGGAAGAACATCTCAGATGGGTGTTTGTATCCTAATAGCTTCCTGTTTAAGTTCCATAAATAGTTATAACTTCTAATGTTAAAATGGGCAAATTACCAAACAACACCAAATATTACTGCTCCACTTGTCAAACACAGTTTGATACAAAGAATTGGTTGTGAGTTTTTTACACTGCAGAGCACATTATGCAAGTTAACCAGCTTGACAAGAAAATGTCCCTTCTGGCTTGATTTTAGAAAATATTTGCTCTGAAAGGGACTTATTAATTTATTAACCCCCACCCCCCCACCACCACCAAAACAGTCCTATCATAGGGTTTCATTTCAGACATGCAACATCAGTCCTGCAAGCTCTATTAGCCACGAATATTTGCTTGTCCTATGTCATCTACAAAATCTTTGTGTTCTGTGTTTACGTTTTGTACAGCTTCTTTTAGACATACGTATTTGCTAATATCAAACTGCTAAATAGATCAATAATATGTCAGAGTTTGCACAAACGGATTGGGTGCCCCAGCGTTAACCAACTCACATGATTGACAGTTAATCATTTCCTACCTAGAGATCTATAGGTAAGCTCATTTTTGCTTTCATCTAGATACCAAAGAATATCCAGACAGCATCAGAAATACCTCTTCTACATTGTCATTTATAGTGAGTCTTGCATTCAACTGAGCCAATAGCCTCATTCATAAAACACTATCAAAATTATGCAGCTAATTAGAGCACTTAAGGAATTACCAGAACTAGTTTCTAAGGTCCTAGTTGTTACCTTTTATTATCTGTAGAAGCAGAAACATGATCACTGTCAAATATAGACAAATCTTTAAAATTTAGAAGATGTTTTTTGGTGCCACCCATAATTCAAGCAGTTTCCTATCCTACATGTTCTATCTGGTTTCCAAAATTGGTTGCAATGTGCAAAATGCAGAGGTTCTTGAATGATGTCCTTAAAACCACAAGGAGAATGAGTCTAAACACCTGGCAGAAGGAAAATGGCGTTTATGGCTATATGAAAATACCCCAGTCTTTGAGTTGCTAAAACAGAATACATCACTAATGCCCTCCCTGAGGCTCTCTGCAGTGCCAGCTGATGGTTACCTTCACATACTCCAAAGCTTATAAGCTCTGCTCAGAAATATAATCACAGTAAATGTTAATATGCTTAAATACATAATGATTTATGAAGCAAACGAAGAGGTAAAGCTTGGCCTTCTCATAGCTTTCAGTGAAGATAAATAAATTATAAGATTTTGTACCATAAATAAATTTTAAGGGTTTAGCCAAGTTTTTTCTAGTTTGTGAGACCACAGGAGTTACAGTGGATAAGATGCTGCTTTCACTTCTGACAGACAAACACTGGGTAAAACACGGGTTTTGTTCCACCCAAATGACAACTTTAGGAGAAGAGAGGGCCACGAAGACTCTATGGCTTGATAGGTGTGGCATTCGCTTTGGGTACAGATGACCTCAGATCCTGTCCTTGCCCCAGATTAAACACAACAGGAGGCTCAGTCTGAGTGTTGTGCATCCCTGTCAGCCACACACTTTCTCACTGATTTTCTGACTCATTATTTAGTTCTTACAGAATAGGGAAACTGTTGAAGGGGATTCAGTTGAGAGCAGGAGCCAGTACTCAACGGGCATTGGAAGGCAACCCAGGCTTGAATACTCACACCATTAACAACCAGTCAGTAGTAACCCTGAGAAGCTGAGCTTCTGACTGATCAAACTCTTATTAAGGTACCATCCATTACCACAGACATTAAAATATATTCTGTCAGCTATTTAGTACAGAGTACACAGTACGCTTCCCTAGACAAAGCCACAAACACTATACACAAATAAAATGACACTAATTTCCAAATCTGCCTGTTTTGCAGCCAGTTGCTAATCTGTACATGTAGCTGAACAAGACCGTGTTGGCTGCTGCTCACACCTACCCACTACAGCATTACCCGTATTCCATTCCTTCTTCCATTTGCCACAAGCTTCTGCATTCCATGACTGTACTCCACAGTCACCCCAGGAGCACAGGCAGCAGGGCTGGTGCATTTACCTGCATTCAACACGGTCTGCCTCAAGTAATTGCTGAGCCAGATCTCTCTTTCATCTGCCTCTGGTATGGCTAATAGCATCTGTTTGCTTTGGAATATACAGGTTTGGTGGCAGGACAAAGAGCACGCTTCGGTATTATGGAAATGCTACTAAAAGTCTTTTCAAAAGTCACTTCTGTGGAAAAGGAAAAAAAAAAAAAAAGAAAGGAAAGGCGAGTTTTGTGAACAAAACAAAACCCTTTGAGATGACACCAAGCTGTGTGGTTCTGTTGGTACCCTGGAGGGAAGGAATGCCATCCAGAGGGACCTTGACACGCTTGTGAGGTGGGCTGATGCCAACCTTATGAAGTGTAACCATGCCAAGTGCAAGGTCCTACACCTGGGTTGGAGCAATCCCAGGCACAACTACAGGTTGGGCAGAGAAGAGATTCAGAGCAGCCCTGAGGAGAAGGACTTGGGGCTGTTGGTCGATGAGAAAATGAACATGAGCAGGCTTCACTGTGTGCTCACAGCCCAGAAAGCCAACTGTATCCTGGGCTGCATCAAAAGCAGCGTGACCAGCAGGTCGAAGGAGGTGATCCTGCCCCTCTACTCTGCTCTTGTGAGACCTCACTTGGAGTATTGTGTGCAGTTCTGGTGTCCTCAACATAAAAAGGACATGGAACTGTTGGAACAAGTCCAGAGGAGGCCACGAGGATGATCAGGGGACTGGAGCACCTCCTGTATGAAGACAGGCTGAGAAAGTTGGGGCTGCTCAGCCTGGAGAAGAGAAGGCTGCGTGGAGACCTCATAGCAGCCTTCCAGTATCTGAAGGGGGCCTATAAGGATCCTGGGGAGGGACTATTAGAGACTGTAGTGATAGGACAAGGGGTAATGGGTTAAAACTTAAACAGGGGAAGTTTAGGTTGGATATAAGAAGGAAATTCTTTCCTGTTAGGGTGGTGAGGCACTGGAATAGGTTGCCCAGGGAGGTTGTGAATGCTCCATCCCCGGCAGTGTTCAAGACCAGGTTGGACGAGGCCTCGGGTGATATGATTTAGTGTGAGGTGTCCCTGCCCACGACAGGGGGCTTGGAACTAGATGATCTTAAGGTCCTTTCCAACCCTAACTATTCTATGATTCTATATTTTATTTGCCAAGCAATGTACACAAAAAAAAATGATTAAAGTTACATTCATATATTTTAAACAGTCTTAAATTATTCATTTCCATTTTAAAAATATATCCAAGCACATTTGCTTCAGTAATAAATTTTTAAGACAGTGGGACATTTTACATCATATTGTTCTCCAGAGACCTTTCTCTGCGTGTTGGGGTCCTTATTAAGCTAGGAAGAGTGGAATAGAAAGGAGTGGACAACACTGGGCAAAACATTTCTGGATCTGGGCAAAGACAATGGAAGTGGTTGAAGAGGAAAGAAGGAATTGGAGGCTCCGTGTGCTGTTGAGCTGTCACACATTTCAAGACTAAGGGCCAGCATTAAGTGCTATACCACAGGGGTGCCCACGGCATGTTTACTACTGCAGGCAGCTGCTGCAGTAACTGTCTATGTAGAGCACAGTAGCTCAACACAGAGCTTATTGGCAGAAGCAGTGAATTTAAATTATTTTGCCCTGCTGCTGTGACCCTTGAGTGAGCCTTCCAACCCCAGGCCTAGAGAATGCTCACCTCCATGCCAGTCTGTGGACTGATATGAAGTCCCCAACACCACTTCTCTAAGAAACTGTTTATACTATACCGATGCTGGAAAGAACATTCTTGCTTAAGCTAAGAGGCAACTTACGAAGATTTCCCACTGTTTCTGTGGACAAACCAAGCCACCCTCTTACAGGACAGCATCTCTTGCCATTCTACAATTGTCCAAAGCATTAGGATAGATCAGTAAGCTACAAATCAGCACAGTTTTTAATATAATGATGCATAGTACTTTACTTTTTAAGCTGCAAATCCAGTCAAGTTTTACACAAAGGTGATATTCAGAAAAGTCTTCACAGTCTGAGATTTAAATCAGCAAGCTCTTGCAATTTGTTTTCAAAGACTATGGACAATAAAAACCATCTAACCTGCCTCTCCCTAATGCCACAGAATGAGCAGAATGCGCAATGAAGCACTGAGTTGGTATTGACATGAAGTACAGCTACCAAAGCTGAACCTTTTAAGCTTTTGACAATTAGAGCTCTACCCTGCCATCCTTATTCAGTGAAGCTGATGGGATTTTTGCCTGAAATTGGTTCTGTGAAGCCAGCAATGTGAGACTGCCATGAATATTTTAAAGTAAAGGAGTTGGAATACTCTAATGATCTTATGTAAATCTAGTCTAAGAATTTCACTGGAAATCTTTTTGAATGGGTCATTAGGCAGGGGAGACAAGGTTGGAAAGCAGCCTGAAAAGAAGAATATTTTCAAACGCCAAAATACTCCCCACATTCTTCAGAGCTATCCAATTAGTCTAGCTTGGGAAAGTCAAAGAACAACAAAGTGACAGAGCATCAAGCATATGAGTAACTATAGGCAGACCCTCCAGTTCATCTGGAGATGGCAGAAAGTCAGTAATATGTAGTTGGCATGCTTAAATGCTAAATTTTAATCTTGGATGCACTAAAAATACCTAAGATTTAGCATTTTCCTCCTTATCATTAGATAAGAGTAGAAGTTCTGAAAAAATTTGAGATTAAGCAACAGTAAGAGGAGGGGTGGTGATACCACCGGTGAGAGTGCAAGTGCCTTGTGGTTCCCTTTGGGCCATGGCACCTGGCTCACCAGAAGCATTCACCAATGCAAAAGCTGGTGCAGGATACCTGCTTGATTAGCTGTTCAACTAATTCTGTTTTGTTGTTGTGGAGCAACACAAATATTTTCGTAGGGAATTGCTTTACAAAAAGAAAACAACCAAACACCTGTCCTTGGCTGATGAAGGACTTTTCATGCCTGATTTCCTTAATCTTTATGTGAATGCATACTGTTATTTGTACTGTGAGAAGAGCATATTTATGAATATTTTTGGTGAAGAAGTGATTAGGATAAAGCTATATGTGCACAGTAGGCAAACAATTTTACAGTATGTGTCTGGCACAGCTCACTCATTAAATCTCATCAGTTTTTTGTTGACTTTTCTCTTGAAGATTTATTCCAGAAGCAGTACTATGTCGGCAGCATCTATACTGCATTAGCAATTACTTTTATGTATTTGGAATGTTGCAATAAATAATACTTATTCAGTACATGTCCAGGTAAAGGGCATTTTCTCAGTAAAAGGTCTTACTTAGCTGTACTCAGACCCATAAATGCTGTCCAGCCTTATCCAGGTGCTATAATAGCTTTCTGCTCAGGTTCATGAGTTTCAAGCTGAAGACTGATGGCACCTTGTGCCCAATTTTAATTTTGATTGCAAACATTGCTTGTTCAGGGAGGAAGAACACACCAGTATTTGGGATATGTTTAGATCCTCCCACATATGGATACAAGAGAATATTTTTCTCTAATTCCTGCTGAAAAAGTTTGCTTCCTATCTGGTGCTCATCACCACAGCACAATGACCAAGTTTCTCACAACCTCCAAGACACCACCTTTACCTCTACGAAATAAAAAAGAGCCATTATCCTCATTTGATAGCAGGGAACTGAGGTTCTACAAGGTTAACTGGACCCACAAAGGCCACAGTGCCAGCAGAGAGTGTGTACCTCTGCATGTTCAGTCTGCATTTGCCTGGTCAAGCAGCAGTCACACAATCATTGTAAAAGAGGCCACAGAACAGTAGCAATGCACGGATTTAGGAGCCGTCCCTCTGCATTTCTAGTGATCAGCAAAATTTTCAGTGCAACAGTCTTGCATCGTTAGAGTGGATCAGCTATTACACATGGTTAATACCTGAATTATCTTCAAAGTGGTAGATGTCTTTGAAACAACGATGCTAGTGTAAGTACCAAATGATTTTTTATGAGGAAAAAAAAAAAAGTTTTCATGTTTTTACCTAGAGGTAGTGCTGATGGCAGCGATTCTGGGAAAAGACAAGTTTGGGTTTATGTGACAAGCAAAACCTTCCCAATTACACAGGCTGCTTCGTCAGAAAATGATGACCTCCTGAAATTATCCATGCAGTATCACTGGGTCATTCCAGTGATTTAATGGGACAAAACCAATGCCAAGTACAAACACAAGTAGTTTGGAAGAAAACATAGCAGTTGAGCCTCCTGCAAATAGCTAATCCAAATGATTAAGCCAGAAATCCACTAAAATAGGTAACATCCCTTGTAACACATTTAAAAACTTCACAAAGAACTCAAAGTACATGGAAGGTGGCATTTATGTATTCTATAGAGAGAACAAATATTCAAAAATGTGCTCATGATAGACAAAAGTGTTTAGGCTGTTTTCAGAAAGAATTAAGGGATCTGGACCACTAAGTAACACTCAGAAAGGTGAATAAAAAAGCAATTTCAGTGACATGTTGTGAAGAATACCTAAAATAGATCAGAGAAAGTTTACCTAAACCACCAATTATGGATCAGATATTTGGTAACACCATTCTCATGCCTCTGATTGAGGAACTCAAATTCCTTTCTGTCTTTTTTCCCTGATAGCAAGTGTCTGCTTTGGTCTCTAACTGGATACTCTCCTCTATGAGGCTTATTAAGCAAAATAACACTTCCCAGCCATACATCAAAAGGTAAATTTGTAATGGAAGATGGCAGTTGAACGCAAAATGACTTAATGCTAACACGCTTAATACATTTTCTACATAAATATTATACTCGAAAATACCATGCCTATTAGAATTTTTACATGCCATTAAGCATCATAAACTTTTCTTTCATTCTAGTTAGGAATTAGGGAGCAGGAAATGATTCTCTATACTGTTGAAAGGGATGGAAACTGTTGCCTATATTCAGACAGTAATCTCCCTTTCACATTCCTTTAAATAGGTCAGCATGTGTACTACTGGATATTTATAAACTTCATTAGTTGATTGCTTCTTTCCTCCCTCCCATATCAAGTTGCACAAAGAATGAACAGCAGAAGAACTCACGTAGGGCCAAGTTATTATTGATCATAATCATAACATTATAATGTTAATTCCATACATTTACTACTATACTACATATTAATAAGAGTTAACCCTAAGTTATTGGCATTATTAAAGAAATAGAATATTACATTCCTGTGTAAATTCCACCTTTTCATCCTGCAAATATCAGTGCTTGTTAAATATTTGAATTTTTACTGCATTAAAGTTTCTAAAGTTCAATGGTAATTAGTACAATCAGGTACAAAATGATTCAGTTCCCAGGACAGCAGTATTATAGAAGGAACTATGGCAAAATTCCAGGGACTGAGTCTGTAGTATAATTAGTATAAAACTCACATTTTTAGCATAATGTAATAATTATATAATTTGTTCAATGTACTTTGCAAAGCATTACCTATAAAATTATTTTTGAAGTACCTTAATTTGACAAAAATAAGAGTTAAATTACATCATAATGCTGATGTTAATGTTTGAGGGAGAATACAAATGACCTTTGGAAAAAGCCTGGTTAGTTTGGTAGCAAAATTCAGAAATTAAAATGCCATTTAATTTTCCTTAATATTTACTTCAACTCTGATTTTCTTCCCACCAGACTCATTTCAGTTTCACATGTTTGATAATGAACAGGCTATCAGTGACAGGTAGTACTTCAAAAACAAGAGCATGCCTGTCTATTGACCAAATGAAAATAACTGTACAAAATAATTAGCAGCCATTGATGCAAAATCTAATTTTAGACACTTGATTCTGGAAATCCTGACAAATATTTATGATCTTACTCATATGAACAGCCCTAAGGGATCACTGAAACACACAGTTAAGACCTTGCATGTTGGGAATCATGTATTTCTGGACATCATTTGATTCCAAAGGTAAATTCAAAGATTCTCCATTGGTTATCTCTTACTAAAATCTCCACAGATAATATTTTAATTAAAGCAGTATCATACAGTAGGTGTATTTAAGGCTTCTATCACAGTCTCTCAGCAGTGGTCCATTTAGGCTGGCCTTAGATAACAGTGGTTGTATGGGGAGCATTTTGCAAGCACTAGGATTAATGAAGCCCTCGTTTCTTACAGATTTGCATGCACATCATGGTTGACTTGAAGGACCAAGCTTCTCACGCTTGGTTCAGATTCAGGTAGAAGTTTTTCTAACAGTTGGGTCATTTATTAAGTCTTTTTGCCTTGTGATTTCTTGCACTCTTATGTGGTATGAGAGCTCACACGGCCACCTTCACTTGCTGGGGGCCATTTTACACAGTTGTGAGTTTCCATGAAGCAACTCTATGGACCATGCATGCAGTGACACTAGCTGGGAAAGACTGCATAGGGTACTCTCTCTGGTTTAGTGACATGTGCAGCTATCTGCTGTCAGTGTTACGATTGGAAACATGTAACTAACAGCTTCCTCCTGCCCTACTCCCATCTTTAATCAATGTCCCTCAGCCTTGCTAGGGTTGTCCCCCATGGGAATCAATACAGCACCTTTGAATCCTATTCACTCCAAAAGCACATTACAGTTCAGCCATTCTCCCCAAGTAGCCTTGAAGGGGGAAATCATTACAACTTTATTATAAATGATGCACTGATCAAGGTTGTTCTTCATCATTTTGTATTTCTGGGACCCATCTTTTTAATCTTTCTCAGAAGAGAGTTACATCATGGGAAGTTAAATAATCAGCTAATCTAAATGGAACTGCACCATGCAGATACTTTGTGTATCACTTAATTGCCTTGCCCAGCTAAAAAAATTGACTAGGTGTGCAGGGCTGATCAGTACTTAGAACAAACTAACCTGAACACTATTATATCTGTCAAGAGCTGCATTTTTTATTAGTAAGTTTCACAAAAAATTCATAAAATATGTAATCTAAACTGCAATTTATTTGATTGATAATTTAATATGTTTTAGGATTTTTTTTAATTTTTTTTTTAATCTCCTGAAGAAGATTCACCAATTCAAATGAAGTGCACTGTGCTTTTAATCAAATGCCAGGTTTGAACATCTCAGCTCAAGTCCTTTGGCGGAGTGCATTTGGCAGTTCAAGGCCTGTCAAATCGAATAGAGCCATAAGAGTCTAGTAGAGGAAGAAAGATCCCAAATACGTTCTCCTGCTTCAAGGTTATCTCTTAGATTGCAGATTAGATGTTCATTGCCTTGGCTTATGTCAGGGAGTGCTGTCCTAGACTTAGAGAAGGACTTCTGTTCCCTCAAAGTGTAGACTATGCTATATTTAGGGCTTAAATCTTGAACAAAATTAGGTACCTTGGGGGAGAAAGGAAACAACTAGACAGAATTTACATTCAGATACTTTCCTACCACTGCAAAACTTCAGTCGAGTCTCACAGTAAAAATCTCTCACCCTTCCAGAGAAGGTTTATGTAAATCTTAATTACCACATCCCAGTTTCAATATTTACTGACACACTGTAAATCCATTGTGTACAAAGCAGACTAGGATCCAATAATATAGAGGCGTTGTTTAATTATATGTTTATTAGAGCAGTAAAACTAATAATCCCTAGTAAAATCTTCGAAAATTATCCAATCATGATAGAGTAATCACTCACCTTTCAGTGCCGGGTAAAAGCACAGCAAACAGACATTGCTGTATTACAAAGCTGTATCAGGCACAGTTACACAGTCCCCAAAGCCCAATTCGCGTTGCCAGCCTCCCAAAATCAGCATATTTAAAAACATGCATTAGAAAAGCAACTGTTTTGACGCTTGTATCAATTTCGTTTCAATGGGTCTCACTCACAGGGAACAGATTCTAGAAGCTCATTTCATACACACAGCTCTGATCCAAAGCCAGCAACTGTGAGGGGAGTTTCTTTTGTGTCAGCTGTCCATGGATGAGGCCTCTCTGTGGCAATTCATCAGGTTTCTGGCAAGGGTTTTTTCATACACACAGAATATGTCCCTGTTCAGACAGATAACATAAGGGCATTTCGCTTTTTGCAGGTTTACTGTGCAGATGTCCTCTTGGTTACAGTGTCCCACAATGCATGAGAGCCTGCAAGCTGGTCATGTAAAAGTGAAAATCTGTTTATCACAGGCTTTCCTGTAATTTATTTCTAACAGGGAGGAGAACACTTAATACAATGTGCATGTACTTTTCCATGTGGAGACAAAGCATCAATGTCTCTTTATCCGCTTGTGAGTTAAGAAGCCATTCTTTAGCTTGTGGGATGTGGCTGTTGCTAAGACAACTGTGGTGCAGCCACTTACAATGTCCGTGATCATGCACCACAAGCTGTAATTTACCCACAGGTACCTCATTTATTAGAGCAGAGAAACAGCAGGACGGTCGCTGCACCATGTCCCACGTAATGCAGGACGGTAGGGGTGGCTGTCACTACCTGCTCTGGGTCTAAACTGATGTTGCATTTGAAGGAAAACCAAATGCTGCAGTAAATGCCTTGTCAAAGCAAAGTGTAATCTCTCTGCCTGGGAAGAGGAATGAAGGAAAGCCCTTGCACTTTGCAATTGCCTCAAATGAAATACAACTTGCTACATTACATTTGAAGAGCTTTGTAGATTTTGGTGCATGCCTGTAAAGATCTCATATGAGTGCTTCAGAGCCCGGGGAAACAAAACCAGCACAGTCTGGGGCTTTAATACTTGGTCACTCCGTTGCATGGCAAGAAACAGCATTTGCATGAAAAACAAACAGTACTACATATAGTGTGTTCTACCACTTGGGAGGATGAGCTAGTATCAAAACTTCTTTGCTCTGCGGGTGGCCTGTGCCATGCTGTTCACCAACACCCGTGTAAAAACTTGTCATGAGGAGCACTCCTACAGTAAACCCTTTCTACTGCTAGTAGGTTTCTACAATGCAGAGAGTCAATTTGGCCATTGTAGTTTTACGTTCCTGTGCTGGCTAGCATATAAAATTGTTTGGAGAGCATTGCTAAAGCCTGTATGTTATGATCGTATGTCAAGGCAAAAGTAAACGATAAGTCAATTGCTAGATGTTCATCAGGTCAGAGAGAAAGGTGAGAGAGGCAATGCAAGAGGCTAAGCAGACAAGAGAAACAGAAGAGCACATGGACATACACAGATTACTGTTCATTGGAGGAGCTATTAGGGCAGCAGCACCTCTATCTGAATCCAGTAAAGCACCTTGATAGATCTGAATTTCAGTTTTAAAAACTTCACAGCACTTGCAGTGCATAATGGTGTCACATCATCACTGCAATGACACCAAGACACGCAGAAAAAGCTGCTTCTTGTCTTGTTTTATATAGCCAGTTTTAATAGACATGCACCTTGTGTTCAGTAACATGGCAGTACTGAGCAGTCATGTCTGCATTACTACTGGTAACAAGAATCAGTAAGGAAAGAATTGAAAGACAACCACAGAAGATAACTATGACATGCCTGTCAAATATTCATTTTCTTGTAATCCAGTACTTTCATTTCTCTCAGAGTGCCACACATTATCAAGACATTTGTAAGTACAGGTTCCTGCTCAGATTTTCATGTGGACAACAACTAAGCCAGTCATGTCATGTGAACAATGGTTCATACCCTATGTACAGAATGTAGGTCTTTTAAGAATCTTCTACCTCCTTGTCATGTATTTATTCTGCGTATAACTATTTTAGTTTACGGCAATAAAATCCATTCTCCTTAAGGCATACTCTCTAATGAACAAATAAGAAAATGTTATTTTGTTGGGAATGTGTTATGAAATGCTTAGGATCAATTTTAAAGATGTGTGAGTAGCTTTTTAAAGGCTTCTTATTTCAGTTATTTCTAGTTGCAACTAAACCAGAAAAATGCTTTTAAATTATTCTTATTAAAGCATTTTCAGAGGTTTTAGCAATACTTCAATGTGCCATCAGTATAACATTTTAAATAACACACCTAAAAATAGAACTGTTTCTAGAGATCATACAGGAAACATGCCGTAAGGGAAATATGCTTATGATAAAAGAGAGTTCCTATACATATTCTTAGCTTCATAAAGCCACTTGAGAGTCCTAGCTTAGCGACAGGAAAGTTAGGTACCTTAATCCTTATTTATGTTGCTTTAAAATTGAATTGATGTTCCAAGCAGCTCATGTTTAAATGCTCCTGTTAAGCCTGTGGACGT
This sequence comes from Pezoporus occidentalis, assembly GCF_034315485.1. Lineage (NCBI taxonomy): Eukaryota > Metazoa > Chordata > Aves > Psittaciformes > Psittacidae > Pezoporus > Pezoporus occidentalis. The sequence goes on from NW_026916253.1 coordinate 3,500,846, forward strand.
TCCTAAAGGTTCAGCACTTGGGGAAAATTCCTGTCTTGAATGGCACCAATTTCAAATGTATCTTTTAGGTATTATTTTCCATGCTTGGAGTCACAATGGAATGCAGTATATCCAAACTCAAGTGACTTGCCTGAATCTTCCTGCAGTGATTCACATCTTCTAGACTTCAGTATATACTTTAATAAATCTTTTCATTCCCTGATTTCAGCTTCATAATGGAATTCCCCAAATTCCACTGAACTCCATGGGTTTGCTGAGCATGAAAGAATGCCAGAGCAGCAGATGAGGTACACATATATGTCCCACTGGAAGTCTTTCTCCTTCCTGCATCACTTGCCCTTTTCTGAAGAAACATCCAGTAGCTTAAACAAGTATATGTTAGGGCAACAGAAACAGACAGGCAAGTCTGTTGGGCTCCACAGATTCCCTTGTTCTTCTTTTTCATAGTAAGAGAGAGAAAAACTGGTTTTAGGTAGAGGAGAGTGAGTGTTTGACACTTGTTTGAACTCCAACTGGAAATACCAACCTCAGTAATGCCTACTAGTGAATGAAGACCCAAGCATATTCCAGTATTTCTGTTCCTTACATTCACCCAAAAGCATGCAATATGACACAGCATGATGTGAAAGGATACCAAACGCTGTCTAGAACGCTTTTAAAAACAACCATTAAAAAGGAATTTTCAATTGTTTAAGAGCATGGTCCAGCTCCCCTTGAAATACACTCAAGCACATGTATATGGTCCTTCTTTTTCCTGGTAACAGTACTTACAAATAAGCAATAGTCAGCTCAAGGCCTATCATAATGCCAAAAAAAAAATTAAAAAAAAAAAAAAAAACACTTGGAAAAGGAATGTCTTGTGTGTGCCTGAACTGGGAGCTGTTCTTAGGAAGAAAGAAAGAAGAATGACTCCTGCTCCTTCTTCTACCTGGCCGGACAGCTGAAGATGATGAATTTTGGCATGGGCAATATTAATGATAGACTGCTTCTGTAAAAAGACAAAAGCTGACTCCTGTCTGCACCTATCTTTTGAGATTACAGTATAGATTGCTGTCTTTTTCCTGAAGGAAGAACAACAAAAAATCCCTCTAAATTCACTTAGACGTGTGTATTCAGCTTTCTATACATCACTCTGATTTTATTTCTTTTTAATTTTAAGCACAGTGTGTCATTTCTATTTATCAACAACTTGACTTCCCAGCTAAGGTGTTACATTTAAAAATCCATTCAAGAGTATATTACGTAATTCAGTTTGACAAAACCTGATGCATTAAGATATTCTATTAAATCCTTACAAGCATCTTGTCTGTCAGTACTGAGCATTATGCTGGTGCATCCTGACTTCCCATCTTCTTCTACTCAGAAAGGAAAGACCTAATTGCAGCTCAGAAGAGCAAGGTCCACTAATTTGATTCCTTTCTTATTGACTAGTTCTTTGGTTTAAATCAGTTTAAAGACCAGGTGCTTTGTTTCGAGACCTGAATCACAGTTTCTTCTTCAAAAGGAAACCCCTGTTAATCTTAATACATGTAAAGTGGTCATGAAAATTCATATCTGGTTGGATCCATATAGGATGATATTTATCTCTGTTGGGTCCACTGCTAAAGTACTCAGTGTGAAAGTAAAAAGATGTTATAAATGTCCATAAAGGCTGGGTGAGGAGCATTTGGAAATAAAATAAGATTAAATGGGAGTAGAGAGCCCCCAAAAGTGCAAGATTTCTTTATATAATTATACAGATTAAAATAGTGTATACACAGATTTTATTTGAAGGGACGTATGTATAAGTAGTAAGTCAATAATTCAAGGAGGAGAGAGACAGCAGGGAGTTCAGGGAACTAATAGCCACCAAGGAAAGTTCATCTCCCAAGACTAAAGCTCAAACTTCTAAAGACATGCAAATTTCCAAAATTTGGCATCTTATTTGTTCCAGTCTCCTGTGTAAATACAAAACTTATTTACTGACAGAGAGGATTCTTTAAATGTCGATATGATTGTAAGTTAATTATTCATGACATTTTTTTAAAAAAGGCAACATTGGTAACACTGGTGCACCTTGATGGAAGAAAGGAAAGAGTGACTATGAAGATCTATTTTCCAAGTGTCTTTGGTGAAACTTTATCACTAACAAAATCCAGATCATCAAAGTGCTTGCTATGGGTCTGAAGTGTCCCAAATAAAAACAGATTATTTTAATTGCAAATCCCTTAACACAGTTAAGGATCTTTGTAGTTCAGTAAATCACTCCACTAATGGAGGAAATGTAACAAAACTGGCCTAAATAACTGCCACCAGTGAACTATCAAAAGGCACTAATTTTTAAAATGCCTTAATTAAAAACAAATATAAAGTATTCCTATAGAGCAGTTGTAAGATTCTTTATATCTGATATGCTTTCACTAATGAGGAAAGATAATAGAGTTAATTTTTATAATTGTTCTTGTCATCTAACGTTATTAAATTGGACCGGCTTTCAAGGGGCTTATAAGCAATCTATTGAAACTGAATTAAAAGGTTCGTGTACTGAATTGTAAGCAGTATAAAATTTGGTAACAGAGACACAGAGAACATTTCTCGTTCCTATTATTATTTGCTATGCAAAATATGTACCTTGTATTACTCAGCAACAATTTATATTTGAAATAATATTGCTCCCCATGTAACAAATAAAATTGCAGCAAAATCACAATAATAGAAGAAATCTATTTTATGTGTTTGTATGAAGGACATGCACATTAGAGTCTGGTGCTTGAGGAACATTTAACAAGCCTATGCTGATAACATTCAAAAGGTTACTCTTCTGATTAGCAAACCAAAAAAATACTAGGTATTTGTTCAAATAAAGGACAATATTCTTAATAGTTACATTTTTAAAAATTAGTTTCTTTAATATTTATCATCAGTAGTATGGGAACTTGCTAGTATTTCCTGGATCTAGATATGAAATCCTGAAAAAATAAATTAAAGACAAATAGGTGAGATTTTCTCAATATCTCAGTGCAGACTGCACAGTGATGATTTAGGCATCGAAAGAAGTGGTCATGTGGTATGAAAACTGTTTCTGAAGTGGTTATTCTCTCCTATTTCTGAAGTTTATGTGTAATCGATGAAAAGGTTTAACTTACTTTTTTGATGTGGTCTCCTTTTGTTATCAACTAGGTAAGCATTTTAACAGGAGCATATTGTGATCATGAAATAACATTGGAATGTAAGAACAGCTGACATATTGCACATAAGTGTCATTCATTAGCATACAGAAAAGGAAAATCCAGCCACAGAGCTGCAATTTTGCTTATTACAGATTCAACAGATTTCGGTTTTACTTCCAAAGATTCTGTGATAAGCATTGTTATTAGTCAAATTCTCTTCTCTCCTGCCCCAAAAGTAGCTGGTGCCAACAGGCTTGCCATGTTCCATCCATCTCCAAAACTGTCTAGCTCCTCTACGATGCCCTGGCCCACATAGACTTTACATTTCATCCAACCAAGTTTGGGAGTACTATAAAAAGCTATAACCAGGACAGTTTTGTACAAAATTGGGTTTTGTTATTAGAGATTTGTGCAGCTGTAAGAGCATAAAACTGCCGTAATGTGCATACAGCTTTATAATTTTTCTTAAACTGATTTAAAACCAGCTCGTTTTCATCAGCTGTGGCAATACACAAAGTGTATTGTCATGTTATCCTGCTCCCATCTTGCATATATTTTGGTGAGGGTTTTTTGTAACAAATTCTGTGCCCTTATCTTTATTTTTTCCCTTATCCTACTCTTTTTCTTTCTCCCACCCAAAAAAGTGTACAGTTTAATTTATTCATAGCAGAAAAATATGACTGAATGGAATTCCATGAGGTTTTCAATTTCTGGTTTGGGTTTTATTTTGTTATTTGAAGAGGGACACCTATTAAGCCTTACGAACTTTGACATTGTCACTTTAACTTAAGACCTGTAAGCAAACTGGTTGCCTTGCAAACAGCCTATATGGCTGTTTTAAACAAAATGGACATAGTCAGCAAACACAGCCAACTGAAATGAAAACAGTCTCTGAAGGGCACTAGTTACGGAAAGAGAGCAATTTCAGACATCAGGAGCCAGAAGAAAGAGTGCTGTCAAGGTACCTGTAGAAAGGGGTGATCTGTAGTACATTCATTTAGAAAAGCCCAGTACCCTACTGCTCCTTGAGTTAAAAATTTAGACACTAAAAAGTAGAGGCCTGGCACACAAGTAACTTTCAGAAATGAAAAGAGTGGTTTTCAAAGAAAATTATTAAAAAGCAAAGCTTGTAGCAGTAAATAGCTTGGTTTCATCTTAATGGTCTTGCACTCTACTGAAAAGCATCCAAACAACACCACACTGCCCAGTATTCAAAACACAGCACTGTACATACAAACATCTGGGGATACCAGTTTTGTAGAGCTCGTGGAGAGGAGACATATAATCAGGTGGTGATTAAACCATTTCTAATGACTTGATAAGCAATAAAAATGGTGCAGGAGAGACAGTTGAAGTGATTAAATGAAAAGGTGTCAGATACAGCACTGAGGGTATGAGAGAATAAGGAATTTAAGCATTCACCAAGTATTTTAACTCTCTCTGGAGATGCACGCCCCTGTCAGACAATGTCTGCAGCTTGACTCCCCACAATTTAGCCTACAGATCAACCTCCGAGCAAATCAGCTCACTGTGGTTTAAAAAAAAAACAAAAGGAAATGACTTTCTTCCCTATGCTGCAAGTGACAAAATTTACCCATAATGTGAATCATTTGACTGATTCCAAAATTGCTCAGCCAGGCATTTTATTGATAGGATAAGGAAAAATGTTTCTACTTAAGCAATAATTTTATAAGCTGTTATCAAAATTATGATTTATTTTTTTACAGGAAAACAAATAGCACTCTGAAAGACAGAAATATTTTGTAACAGTGTGTCAAATACTGTACTTTGTTAAGGTAGGAGACACCAAGCAATGAGCGTGCCAGGAAGGGAATGTGATCTAGGAGTGATCCAGTGGACACAGTTCATGTTCTTCGGGAGAAGCTCCTGTGCTTCCGCTGCTCCCACTTGCCCTGAATGACAGCCCTGCTGAATGAACACCTGAACAGGCACAACTGCAGAACTGCAGAAAAGGGGGAAAACGATGCCACAGAAAGTGAAAGGAACTACACCCCAGATTGAAAGCTCTTGGCCACCACCAGCCCTACTTTGCTCTGTTTTTACTGGAAGCCAACCTTCTGCTCCAGTAAATACAGTAAAATAAGCATAAACGCACGAATGACAAACCATACAAACAGGTTCACTGAAAACAAAACCCTCTTTGTATGTTCCTTTTACCAAGTCAAGTGTAATTTATACTCCAAGCACATGTAGTTTTCTGAAATAATAATTTCAGGATGTCTCATTCTTTGTCTGACAGAATCACAGAATCATAGAATAGTTAGAGTTGGAAAGGACCTTAAGAACATTCAGTTCCAACCCCCCTGCCATGGGCAGGGACACCTCACACTAAACCAGGGCACCCAAGGCTCTGTTCAACCTGGCCTTGAACACCGCCAGGGATGGAGCATTCACAACTTCCCTGGGCAACCCATTCCAGTGCCTCACCACCCTCATAGTGAAGAACTTCTTCCTTATATCCAATCTAAACTTCCCTTGTTTAAGTTTTAACCCGTTACCCCCTGTCCTATCACTGCAGTCCCTAATGAAGAGTCCCTCTCCAGCATCCCTATGGGCCCCCTTCAGATACTGGAAGGCTGCTATGAGGTCTCCACGCAGCCTTCTCTTCTCCAGGCTGAACAGCCCCAGCTTTCTCAGCCTATCTTCACACAGGAGGTGCTCCAGTCCCCTCGTGGCCTCCTCTGGACTTTTTCCAACATTTATTTACAAAATCTTTTTCCTTCTTTCCCAAGATGCTACATGGTCGTATGGAGGCCAAGTTTTGAAAAACACTCAGAAAAAATGCTCAAATCTGCACAAGTTATGTTTACAAAGAATTTAAAAACTGCCACAATTTGTAACACTGCAAGATGAGAAACTCATGGGTATTAAAAAACAAAACCAAAACCAAAATAAAATAAGTGGCTGTATACTTGATGCCCCCCCAAAACCACACCTTCTACTGCAAAGCAAATTGAGGCCACAGGAAGCACTTCTGCCAGCTTTTGTGGGTTTTAATGCCAGCTATTGCAGCTCTGCAGCCTTTGCTGCAAAGTTGTAGTTGGGATAGAAATCATTAGCCAGTGTAACATCATTTTATTGGTTATATTTCATGTTTAATTGTCATTCTGTTTTCCACTTAAGGGTTATCTATTTTTACCTTTCCTCTACAGTTCATTACAAAAAGCATTCAACAATGTGTTGTATTAATGGCACTGATTTTACGAATTCAGACTGCCTTTATGAAAAGCTTGCTTTTAATTTCAGGTGAGGGTAGACATTAGACTACAGCAGGCTCAAAAGCTTTTATAACAACGGTCATTAAAGGTGCCAGGTTGATACAATTAGTAACTGATATGTTGTATTTATCTGCATAAAAGATGCAGCTGAGAAAACAAACTGAGAAAACCTTCCTATACCATAAACCATGCCCCAGCTGCCATTCAAACCAGCCACTGCAGAGGCGAGGGAAGGTGAGCAGGCCTCATCTGCTCTATCAAAACTCAAATTTTGAGAAATGAAAAAGCAAGTGGGGTACATCTCAGCAATACCTGCATAACAAAAAGGTCTTCATTTGGGCATATGCAGTCAATTTTTGATTCCATGTGATCTCTTTTTACTATAGACACAAATTACATCAGTGATATTACAGTTTCAATTTACACATTCTGAAGCAATTAATGTTGCTCAGGTTTTATCTAAGTGAAACTATACAAACACATTCTTGAAATACAGATGAGGAAAACTGATCTCCCTTATACAACCGAGCCTGTGTATTGCTAAAAGGGCGTTTCAGGCTACAGCAGGTACCCTCAGCAGATGGTAAGTCACTGACAGCTTCAGCTGTTCTAAATTAAATGAATCAAGATAGCACTTGTTCCAAGCAAGTGGGTGGTTAATCACATTCACCCTTTGTATTGTTGACAGATAATGTTGATTTTGGTAATAAGAAAACCGATAATTTTGCAGAAGATGGAAATGTGCTTTAAATGCAGAACAAAAGGTCAATTTTACACTTATAATCAACTCTTTCATTCTCCTATCAAACCACATTTGAAATCTGAAAAAAAAAAAAAAAAAAAAAAAAAAGGGCAATTTAAAAGGTAGAAAAATCTGGGGTTTTCCAGAGTGAAGGCCAGGAAAAAAGTTGTTAAAAGTTTGTGTGCGACTGATTACTTGTTTTACTCAGAACCACAGCATAGATTATCATCTCTGATTTCAAATTTTTAGGCATGCCAATCCATGATGTTCAATTACCATATGAAATATCATGGCACTCATTTGTACACATCTATTTCATTACTCTCAAGTTAATTACAGAAATTTGAAATAATCCTTCATACTTTACCTTGCATTAGAGTCCTTCATATATAGAAGGTTTCAATAAATCCAAAATTAAAAAATCATTATTTTGTTATTCATATGTTCACACACAAAAATGAAGCTATGAATATATAGAAGTCTTTAGCCTGATTTAGGTCCCTGAACAGTCAAAGGAATATGTTTCATGATCAATAGCATTAGAAGCACAGCAGACTACTCACTGTTATTCAGAATTCTCTTAATTGGGTTTTTCTCAAGGACAGCAATTCTGTTTCATGATACTGTCAAAAGCTGCTGCTTGACCATTATCGAATAGTCTGCTTAATGGTGACATTTGGTCAGTATTGACAAGTAATGTGGTATTTTACCAGGTGTTGATTAGGCATGAAATGTTCATCTCTGATCTTTTATCAAATAAGCTACCCTAAAAGGACTAAAAAAATACAAAACAAAGACAAAAATACTGTGGCTATATTATGAACTTGTTTTAACTGATGCCATATTTTACCTTTTTAGACTTACAAAACACCCATGAATTCTTTATGCCACATATGAACATGCTACATCCAAAGCTCTACAGAATAAATTACTTTCCCGTTAAGGAGATAATGGGGTTCACTGTGGTGTCTCAATGAACAGAATTCTTGCGTACTAATTTTATGCTTCCTAATTGAGGCTCAATTATGGCTCTAGGAGGCTGGCCTGGACTCAGGTTGAATAACAGAGAATTGGAACTGCCAAGGTCGGAGACATTCAGCCTTCTAGGTTATAAGCAGCCTTAACATCTCCCCAATGTGTACTTGCTAGAGCAGTTATGCTGCAGGTAGGGCAGATGTAGTACAAATGTACAGCACACACCCCTGAGACAGTCCTAAGCTGCCTGCCAAACTTACTCACGTTATCTTCACTCACCCTGAAGACTGAACCCAGCTCCAGCACCACTGTGACCACCAGTCCTTTCTGACAGGTTGAACAGGTCTGGTAAAAGCCAGACTCTCAACCTTTGAGATGGGTCTACAGGGAGGTGAAGCAACCCCTTGCTTACAGAGACCAAGGGGGGTGGGGGTGGGGGCGATGGGGACAGGACAGCAAAAACTTATACCTTTCCAGTGATACAATTCTAGCAATTAAAAATTTTTGTAAGAGACCACAAATAATGCAACATGCTCAGGAAAAAAAGACCAAGTAATCTGTTTCCTGTCACTTCACTGAAATAGTCGTAAACACTTTGTATGTTGCTGAAGGACTGCCCAAAAGAACACATCTGCTTTGTGTTAAGAATAGTAACAGGTATTTATTATATGTCTATACTGGAGACAAGGTCAGACACTGAAGTAAACCTTCCAAGGACTTCACTGGTTTGGAAATGTGTCCCAGGGCATCAGGTAACTGAAGCCAACTACAACCTTGGTAGCAGCAGAAGGCTAATGTTTTCACAAGGATGAGCTAACTAACTGTTTCTGAACAAATTCTCCTATATATTAAGGCACAAGTAGGCACTGATACAGAATCAGCCACTTATGTCTTCAGCTCCAAACTATTTTCCCCAAGTGGACAGATTTATGGGGGCCAATACAGAATGTCACTGACCTTTTACATTTGAGGTCTTGCTCTTCCAGCAGCACTGAAGATTACTGCTGGAGGACATACGCACATATGTATTGAGTATGTACAGACACACAAGAGCACATCTATATGCATTTGCCACGTTTGGCATTACTGAGCCACAGAACAGAGGTCTGATAATCCATTTATAGGTCTGTTAACTTTCCCAGTGCCAGTGAATCCATTTACTCATCTATGTGATGCTAAGGAGAGTCCTCAGAGATGACAGCATGTATTCCCCCAGCTCTGTCGATCCACAGCTCTCCATGTGCCTCTGCAGCTACCACAATAGTTACCATTACTGAATGTCTGACCAGCCTCCTGTCGCCTCAAAACTCGTTACCTCCTATGGACAGTTATTTCAGAAAAAAGCAGAAAACACTATAGCATGAGAAAAAGAAAAAATAGAGCTGGTAGGGTTACAAAGTTTAGATGGGTTTGTTAGACTGGGAACAAAATTAGGTTTCCTGTTACGAAAGAGAGAGTGAAGAGGCATGTTTCCAACCTTCATTTTAGAGCCTTCTGGAAAGGCTGTAATGGGTTTGGAGGAAAATACCTTCCTCAAAGTGTTTTCTACTGCTTCAGTTGAAATTTCACCAGGTAGTCTGGAATTATGCTAGAGAGACCTGCCACATTTAGGGTTTTTTTATGTTATAAATAAATAATATTATGAAAGAGAGAAAAATGCAAACTGAAATGTCTGTGTTTACAGTGCATGCATAAGAATTCGTGGGCAGAAATGGAGAAGCTGTCAAAGCATGGCAACAGAGATGCACCTCTTTTGCTGTGACACCTTTCTTCATTTTCCAAGCATGATAGGGGAGGAAAACAAGCACAGGCAGAGAAAACACACCAGTTAGTTATTACAGCTACAGTTCCAGTATGAATGAAATACAATGAAAATTTAAGCACCCAAGAGCAGTAAATCTGGTTTGTCTCCACATTAGTGTAACATAAAATGAGTACAAACTGTATCATTGTCATGTAACTAAAACTTGTATGTGCTTTAACAGATTCAAAGGGTAGCTTGGCTTCTAATACTCCCATAGCCCAGGAATATATTTTAATTAATCCTTATTCTAAGTCTCTACTTGGAAAAAAAATGGAGCAGTGTAATTCCACTACTAAAATATAGCTCATGACACTGCAGTTTCCCATTGTGCTTTGTTTTGCTGTGGATCCAAAGGTATTCACACCTTCTGATACGCCACCTCTTTCTTCCTTGAATACACAGAAAGCCTAGTTTCCTAATGAAAATACCTAAATTGGCTGCCTAAAGAGAGACACACACAAAAGATATAAATTTAAAATCCAGAACTCATAGTTCTGTGGGTAACTTGCATCTCTGGGAGTAGTACAGCAAGCACATATATATCCAAAAGCAAGAAGTAGTATGAGTCCCCAACCTATGAATAAACAATATAGATTCCCCCCAAATCTCCACACCCATGCTGTAACTTTTGCAGTCTAGATACTAAGTTTTTCTTTTAAGATTTTGAACCTGATGGAACAGACCTTTGCTCAGTGCCACATGGGGGTGTCAAAGGCACACAACCTCCAACAATCCTTGCAAGAATATCCAGCTGAAGGTTAGGATGCAGTTTGGCATGGGCAGTCAGTGACTGCAGTTTTTCTTTCGTTTGCTGCTGTATTTACATGTTACAAAATAACTGACTGTAGACTGGATTCTCAAAAACATCTTATTGACTTTCAAGTCAATGGTACTTATGGGCTTAAACTACTTAAGTGCTTTCGGAAATCCAACACAAGTCTGTAAATCACATTTGTTCTGTCCAGTTTGCCCAAGAGGCAGCACTTTCAAGCTTGCTTCCAATTCCCAGAATCAGTATTCACCACAACCAGTTTCTTTATTCCTAAATACTCTCAGTCACATACAGAAATGAAAACTGCCTGAATGAAGAAACCTGTAATACTTCAAACTTCAGAAACTTATGCTTCAGTTATGACACATGACTACTTTACATGGTTTTGCTAAAAATAAAAATTAGAAACAAATCTTTATGGAATAAAGAAACATTTAAAATGATACATTAGAGTCCAAATCATTGGTCTTTCCTTGCTAGGAAGAAAGCAACACTAACTGGGGGGGCACTGAGTAATATTCCCATCCTTGCTAAGTACTTGAATTTCAGGTGTAATCTGTTGCTGTGGCAGAGTGTGTCTGCTCACTACATGTTCAGGTAAGATGTTTTTCGACCATGGAGGGTCTGGTTTGTTTGAAATGTCATTTCCATACCATTTTTAAAAACCTGATCTGACCTTTCTGCTGTTCCAATGAGTCACCTGTGCCAAACTCCAGCAAAAGCAGAGCCACACAGGGAAACTGCTCTGTTTGTATGTGACTACCCTGCTGAGGGAGCAATACCTACACTGCCAGAACCGAGGTGATGCAGGATGAGGCTGCCAGAAGTGCTGCAGTAGCACAGTGATGCTCCCTTCATGTTCCGTATGGTGGCAACACCATCCCAGCCACCAGTGTGCAGAACTCCCCAGCACCTAGCATGGCTTTAGCAATACAAGACATGAGTCAAATTACATAGAACTGTAGAGTCATAGAATAGTTTGGATTGAAACAAGATTGGATATAAGGAGGAAGTTCTTCATTGTGGGGGTGGTGAGGCACTGGAATGGGTTGCCCGAGGAAGTTGTGAATGCTCCATCCCTGGTGGCGTTCAAAGCCAGGTTGACAGAGCCTTGGGTGACCTGGTTTAGTGTGAGGTGTTCCTGCCCATGGCAGGGGGGTTGGAACTACATGATCTTAAGGTCTTTTCCAACCCTAACTATTCTATGATTCTATGCTTCTACTGTAAGGGTGGTGAGGCACTGGAATGGGTTGCCCAAGGAGGTTGTGAATGCTCCATCCCTGGCAGTGTTCAAGGCCAGGCGGGACAGAGCCTTGGGTGACATGGTTTAGTGTGAGGTGTCCCTGCCCATGGCAGGGGGGTTGGAGCTTAAGTTCCTTTCCAACCCTAACTATTCTATGATTCTATGAAAAGGACCTTAAAACTCCATCCAGCTCCACCCCCGTGCCATGGGCAGGGACACCTTCCACTAGAGCAGGTTGCTCCAAGCCCCATCTAACCTGGCCTTGAACACTGCCAGGGATGGGGCAGCACAGCTTCTCTGGACAACCTGTGCCAGTGTCTCAACACCCTCTTCCTAATATTAGATATTTCTTCCTAATATTTAATCTAAATCTCCCCTCCTTCAGCTTAAACCCATTCCCCCTTGTTCTATCATTACATGCACTTGTCAAAAGACCATTTCCAGATTTCTTGTCCTCCCCTTTAGGCACTGGAAGCTGCTCTAAGTTCTCCCCAGAGTCTTCTCTTCTCCAGGCTTAGCAAACTTTCATTCAGTTTTATGGGCTATCACTCTTTCTGATTCAGAAGGATTCTTACTGAAAAGCAATGTGTGTGCAGCTGGATACACTGTTCCAAAGACCCTGGCTGCGGATTGCCCTGTAGACAAAGAATTGAATATTTTTATTTTCTATGACACTTGTTTCATCCAATACACCTGCACTTGCACCATTGTATTTGCCTTAATCTGGCTAAAATGCTTAGTTTTGTGCATTTCTAAAATCAGTAGCAGCATCAGACAGCGGGCGATCCAGCTTTTAGAGCTCTTTCTTTCACGAGCATCTCTATGTGGCTTTACAACTAGCATTTGTATGTTTACAGCTATTTTTTCCTACTGCAAACATACTTTTTTTCTGAATTTAGGTTTCCTCTGGCCTCATAAATTAACTTTCTCAGGTATTTCAACATTTACTTTCTCTAAAGAGTTTCTGACTGCATATAATGATGACTGTGCTAAGGACAGCATGATGTAGACAACCTACAAACAGGCAGTTCCCACCTGCTGAAAAAACCCTCTTGGTCTCCAGACACTTGAAGCAAAGCTGCTCTTATTAATCTCAGAGGTCAGGAATCTACTTGAGCTGTGCCAGAAGCACATCAAATTCCAATCTGTGTGTTAAAATAATGCAACATTTTCCATGAACTTCCAAAGAAGACAAAAGTATAGTCAGAATTCACTCAAAGCTTTGAACTCTCATAGTGCCAAAGGTAGCAGAGAAGTAGAGCAAAGAATTGCAATTCCTACCAGCTTTTGTCAGCCAGAAATACTGGTCATGAAATGCAATTGGCAGGATGAAAGGATTTCAGATGAGTTCAGAAATTGCCAAGACAGACAACTAAATAATTGCCAAAAGGATACCTACCGCAGCACCGCCTTACCCTCTGTTCCCAGAGTGCTTCCTGAGACTCCATCCCTCTTGTACACAACTCTTACCAAAGCAGCCCTGGCTAAAATGCGTGCAACTGTTGGGAACATAGGTGCAAAATCCGTTACAAGAATCAGGCTTAAAAATGCCCTTTTAAAATTGGACTAAAACATGCAAGATTAAGGCTTACATCAGAATTCCTACTGCTCCCATCAAACAAAACAGGAATTACATTCACTAAGTAAATTACAGGATTGTAAATGGAAAGTGATAACTGCAATTATATATGGCAGAAAACAAGCTTGCAAATGCAAATAGGAATATTATGTGAGGCTTCCTTTGTATTTCCTGCCCACCTTTTCTTGTAATAAAGAAGCTGTTACTGGCAGATGAAATTAAGAATGAGATGCTTTGAATGCTTTTAGTCTGCCACTTGGCTTTACATTGAAGAGCTGACACTGAAGGTAACTCCCTTCTAATAACTCTGCAACATAATTCCTGAGTACTAGTTCTCTAATAAAAAACCTGTGGGCACTTCCCAAATGAAGTCTGACAGACCTTAGAATTGCAATGTCACTTTAAATACTAGCTGACAAAGTCTGTCTGCTGCATGTGAACTTCAGGGAGGCATAAACTTGTATTTTCTTCAGTTACAATTTGTGGATATCTAAAATCAAGTCCACAACGTTAGGATAGCTGCTAGCACTATTACCACTAGCTTCTTGCATTTGTACAATGAAATAGTTTCTATCCATGGAATTCAAAGCCCTTGGGAAAACGTCAGTGGGGTAGGAGCCCAACTGCCTGTCTGCCAACACTGGCCCATAAGAGAAAATAGAAGGAGCAACTTCTGCCTGACTTTGAAAGCATCTATTGCTTTCTGTTAACTGCATACAGAACCTTGGCATGGACATGGAGGCCTGCTGCACTGACTCCCTAAAATACACGGATATATGAGGTGATACCTATGTTGGGGCAGGCAACACTTCTGCAGTACTGCATCTTGCCTTTTCAGAAAGGTTAACTAAAATGAATACTGTTAACTGCCATCACACAGGAAATTCCTGGAAGAGGTAGGAATAGGTCCTGGGAGTTCTGACTCTTGAAACCAACCAAGCTGTCCTTTTATGTCATCTGCATTCAGCTCCCATTTGATCACTAAGCAAGCCACATTGTGTTGAGAATTACCCAAATTTTAAGAAGGTCATGAGATGTTCTTCTGGCGGACCTAGACCCCTCCATGACAACTTCCACATACAACATGAACATGCAGTGCCAGAGTCTGTTATAGCACCGAGCTCACTTTCAGAGAAACTCATAAGCCCGGCAAATCCCTTGATCTACACAGTCCTAAGGCTGACAACGCAGTTTCCAGCAGCCGTCACTGATAAAGAACTTTTTCCTTTTGTTATGAGACTGTTGCATTAAAGCATGATACAATTTATATCTGCACGAAGTCAACAGTGTAACTGTGTACTGTGTCACTAGAGGGACAGGCTGCCATGTATACCTGCCTGCGGATATCAGAGTATCGGCTCACACGATGGCATTCCCTCCTACACTGACTGCTCCACACTTCATGCTCTGATGGAATATTGACACTTATGCTCATCATAAATCCTCAAACACTAGCTTATTAGTATTATGCTAGGCAAATGTTCTTACTTACTGAAGTTATTGAAGGATGGATACTATGTATACTCTTCCTGACAGCAACCAGTGAAAATGTTCACAGCTGTGGCTGCAGAAATGAATATCCACAACAGGTACGGCAGCTGCTGAACAAGAAGCATCCTGTGTTGGCCACAAACTGCTTGAAGAAAGGGAAATTAGCAGGCATAAGCCAGTTATGGATACAGCAGTGACACAGCCATAACTGCATAAAAAACAGCTCTAAACCATAAATTTGCTTGCCATAACCCTGGCAGGCTCCCTTCCCTTCTGTATCTGACAAGCTCTCATTCCTAGCATGGACAAGGAAGTATCTTATCAATTAT
Source organism: Pezoporus occidentalis (assembly GCF_034315485.1). Taxonomy (NCBI): domain Eukaryota; kingdom Metazoa; phylum Chordata; class Aves; order Psittaciformes; family Psittacidae; genus Pezoporus; species Pezoporus occidentalis. Next base: position 3,516,169 of record NW_026916253.1, read on the forward strand.
ATTTATCCTTAAAACAATATTAGAAAATATCCTGTGCCAAGCCTGCAGCAAAGAGATGAGATCACCTGAATATTCCTCAGCAGAAAATAACATTTCTGGAGGTAACAAAGTGCAGTGTTTTCAAGCATCATGGTACAGAATATAAGAAGTCAGATAGTATGGTAATTGACTGAGACTGGAAATCAAACTGAGCTCAGAAAACCTTAACTGCACTTTTTAGTTTCTTCCACAGATTTGAGAATTCAGAAGACTGTGATCCTACCACCACCACCAATTTTCGCAAAGATCCCTTATTTTTATTGGAAAGCAATTATGTACCTTATGTAGGTAGAAAAGCCTTATTTGAGAAAGGCATCTACAATGTATTTCATTTAATCAGATCCATTTTTCAGTCTATACATTTGAATACATTAATAAGTGCAGACACTGTCAAATTCATCAACATTCAAGAAAATGATAAACTTTTCCATTTAATTAAATTTTGATTATTTCACATATCTTTCACCTTGTATATTTATCAATCTCTCAGCAGCTGCAGGGATTTACAGGCTCTGGAAACAGTTCAGCTGGTACCAAAGATGCAGTTTGCACTGCAGCGTTTTAACACTCTGACTTCAACTTGTAGAAATATATGTGATCCTAACAGCTACCTAAATACTGGAGGTGTCAGTGTCATGGTGAATGTGAAGCCAAAGTGTTTTTGTATATAACACCTTTTTTTAACTCTCAAGTTTCACACTCACAATCCAGAGCCCTTCCTATTAATCTTTCAGTTTTTAAGAAATTTTAACTATGGAGATTTTCAGACTTGTTAGCAGACTGTTCCTGAGCAGGTGAAGCTTGACTTGCAGCATAAACCTGGACTGATGGCTATGAGAGTGAATGTTCTTTTGCTGGCCAGAAGCTCATGTGCTGACCAGTAATATAAACGTATGGTGTATCCCACCAGCTAATGAAGTTTCACATCATCAAAGATGTCTTGAAACTGGAGAAAGAAAAGACCTGCATGGTTATCTAAGCTATCATCCTCAAAACACTGGACTATTCTTGGCAGCATTGTTTTGAAAAGCAAGTTTTGAAATAGCGAAGTGATTATCTTTTTCAGCACTTCCCTTGCAGCAGAGACAGGATCACCCCTGGCAAGCAGCATAGAAATACCAAGGTCCTTCATATTGGTATAATCTGGACAGCAGAGACAGCCCTGCCAGCTACACTCATGCCAGGGATGTCCCTGCAGTACAGTGCCAGAGGATGGCACAAGCTGCCACCACAGGAACCTAATAAATATTTTCCATGGCATCAGTGAAATTTTAGCCAATGTAAATCCAAAGATGCTGCATTAATTGCCATTCCATTAGGGGTTTTAATAGGTTCTGAGTGGAAAAAAAGGAGAGAAGAGAAAAATATTCATATAATGGGAAAGCAACTCCAGAAAATCTTCCAATATGGTAACTGCTAACTGAGTGACCACGTACTTGCCTCCTAAGAATATTCTTTGCAACCATACACATTTTTTAGAGACTTTCTGGTGTACCATAGGTTCCCTAAGGTAACAGTATAAAATTAATTTTTTAGAATTTTCAGCCACTGAAAGCAGAAAGAAAGAAGTAGAGATGCAGGTGCATTTCAGACCACAGTGCCCAAGTCTATCTTTTTAACTTTAGTGCCGCTCAGATCAAGTCTTTATTTTTTTCTTGAAGTATGGTAGGTGGCCACTTTAATCACTACCCGCTTGTGACATTCCTTTGTGCATTCACAGTATTGTTCCCTAATACAAATACAGAGGAAATTGTAGCTTAAAAATAAATGAACATTGTGCAACATGGGGAGCTGATGTCAAAGTAGACTGAATAGGTTTTTATCTAATACTGAAGTCTGTGCTTCCTAAAGCTCCCAGCTCAAGGCATAGTAATTCAATGGCAAATTAACATAAAGTAGACTCATAACAGACTTTGAAAATGAGCATTATATGCCTTGCACCATGTAGACAAAAGAAATATCTTGCTGTAATATGTGAGATTTTCCAGCTCTGATACCCTGGCGAGAAATAAAAAAATCCTCACATACCCACCAAGTAGTATCATAGCTTAGCCATAGCACACAAGAGCATGCAAGAAACAAATACCTCTGGCAGGCGGTGAGCTTTAGAAGAAAAAGGAACAAGATTGACTCAGAGTTGAAAAACATGGAGCACTGTTGCAAAAGCAGGAAATGTATTTGTAATCCAGCAATGTAAACCTACAAAGAGGAGTGTGGCACGGGTACAGCCACCTGATCAAGGCATAAAGGCTCAGGAAAGTGTTTAATGGATGCCCTGGTTGAGAGAACACTGTGGAGCTGAAAACACTTGAACTAACTTAGCAGGTAAAAAAGCAAAACTACCATGCAAGGGAAAAACATTATCTTCCACCTCTTCAGATGATAAACAGGAGTTCTGCAGTATGGCATTAATATAATTTACACTACTGCAAACAAACTGCAGTCCAGTCTCCTTTCAAGCCCCCTGTTCATGCAATCCAAAGACTTACTGAGCCCTTGCTTTCTGAAATCAGAGAAAATTCCTGCTTTGGAAAACAGTTTTTTCCATAGCTCCCTAATTTTACATGTGATTTTGCAGTCACCAGTGTTTGCAGCGCCCCACCCATGCCATCCACAGGTTTTAGTATATCTACTTCTTCCGCACACATCGTTAGTTGATAGAATAAGCAGGCTTAAGCCAAGGCTGATCTCTGAAGAACATAATTAGTAATTTCCACCTGATACTCCTTTTAATAGGATCTGTTGCAATCCTCTCTTTAGTTTGTTCCCCCTGCACATTACAATCCTTGCATTGATCGATTTGTATCTCTTCAAAAGGAGAAACTGCATCTGTAAGTATCAGACTGTCTGTAAATATTTCTCATTCTAGTTTTGTAAACCAAATGGCAAGCTTGTTAACTGCCCATAAAAATTCAGGATATGCATTTAAAAAAATAATCCTGCTCCTTATTTGTTTGTAAAATTTGCCAAACCATTTTGTTGCCCAGAATTTTGAAGGTGCCTGCTGTTGACATTGCTTCAGCCAAATTTATTTCTAATTTAAAGTTACTACGGAATCTCTAATCCCATATTGGATTCCTATTACTGGGGGCTCTAATCACAATTGGCTTGGCAGGAAACATGTTTACACAGCTACAGTCTTAGTGCCAACCTAGCAACACACTCCATTAAAAATAAGCACCTTCGGGTCAGGAGCTACCTTCACACACACACAGATGTGCACTCACCCACAGTCAATTATTAGTGTCCCTTGAAACAGTAGGTTTTTTATTGCCAACATTACAAAATCAGGATTTCTTGGGAGTTGTAAGATATTAATAGGAAAGTAGAAAATGTTAAATTTTTTTTTTTTTTCTTTCTTCTTTTTCACCTGGGCAGAACCTCTTTACAGATTATGTTTTATGAGTAAAAGCTAAAATAAATAGGAGATCTCTAATATGCCATGTGAACCATGCAGGTTTAACTTCATCCTTTCAAGCAGAAACACCACTGTATAACTGCATTTGATGTGATTTAGCTATTTCTAAAAGTATCTCCTGTAGATATCTCACTTTTTTCCTTTCTTCACACACCCAGAGCTTCCACTTGCACTGTTCAATTCATTCATTATCTCCCTCTCTCCAGTATCAGAGTCGCAGCTGAATCTAAGAAACATTACATCTTTTCCAGACTGCTCCATGCATTTAATTTTTAAAATTCTTGATTGCATCAAAAGGAGCGTGACCAGCAGGTCGAAGGAGGTGATCCTGCCCCTCTACTCTGCTCTTGTGAGACCTCACTTGGAGTATTGTGTGCAGTTCTGGTGTCCTCAACATAAAAAGGACATGGAACTGTTGGAACAAGTCCAGAGGAGGCCACGAGGATGATCAGGGGACTGGAGCACCTCCCATATGAAGATAGGCTGAGAAAGCTGGGGCTGTTCAGCCTGGAGAAGAGAAGGCTGCGTGGAGACCTCGTAGCAGCCTTCCAGTATCTGAAGGGGGCCTATAGGGATGCTGGGGAGGGACTCTTCATTAGGGATTGTAGTGACAGGACAAGGGGTAATGGGTTAAAACTTAAACAGGGGAAGTTTAGGTTGGATATAAGAAGGAAATTATTTCCTGTTAGGGTGGTGAGGCACTGGAGTGGGTTGCCCAGGGAGGTTGTGAATGCTCCATCCCTGGCAGTGTTCAAGGCCAGGTTGGACGAGGCCTTGGGTGATATGATTTAGCATTAGATGTCCCTGCCCACATCAGGGGAGCTGGAACTAGAATATCTTAAGGTCCTTTCCAACCCAAACCATTCTATGAATCTGATTAATCATAGAATCATAGAATTGTTAGGGTTGGAAAGGACCTTAAGATCATCCAGTTTCACCCCTCCTGCCATGGGAAGGGACACCTTCACTAGATCAGATTTCTCCAAACCCCATCCAACCTGGCCTTGAACACTGCCAGGGATGGGACAGCCACAGCTTCTGTGGGCACTTCTGTGGGCAACCTGTTCCAGTGCCTCACCACCCTCACAGTAAAGAACTTCTTCCTTACATCTAACCTGAACTGCTCCTGTTGAAGTTTAAACCCATTACATCTTGTCTATCTCTACCATCCATGATGATGAGTCCCCCTCTGGCATCTGTTAATTTCAACTGGAAATAACTGAAAACTTCCTTCCTGAACAGGATGAGAAATATTTAAGCTAAAGCAAACTAATTCATTTCTAATTTCATGCCTGCCCTTTCCTTGAAGCTTGTTAAACTACCACAGAGAACCTCAGCTTTTCTTGAATTTACTGATCACATCTATGCTACTCCAGGTAAAGGTCATTTTACAGGTTTGTGTCAGTCTTCATTTAAAGGAGCTCTTGCTTATAGCTGCTCCACTGTACTCTCAAAATCCAAAATACACAGCGTTGATGTTGTTTCTTTGTCCTGTTTCTCTTTCTGTCTTTGGCATAATTTTCAAAGCATTTCACTACAGACCTTCATGTCAGAACCACTTTCAGCATCTGTAGGGGGTTCTGAGAGGGCAGCAGCAGGGTCAAGTCTTTTAATCCTCACAGTAATACCCTCACCATCAGACATCTAAACTATAAAATATTCAGATGTGCAGACAATACAGTTTATTGCAAATGTTATGTCTATCTCAAACATGCCCTCTTCTCCAGTGACACAGATGATCAATAGTTGGCTTAATAATCAACTAAAAACTCTATTCCAGCCCATGATTGATACGGTATGATGATTTTTTTCTGCCAAGACATTCAGTCCAGTACTGTATACACTCAAAATTCTCCTTCAGCCTGTGTTCCATTTAACAAACGCCTTAAAGCAAAATCTTGGAAATATCTTGTCCTTTAACAAATACATGGTTTGCACGATGAACATTATCCTGATTTTAAAAGGCTCTCTATGAAGAGCTAAATATTTACTCTTGGTGCTACATACTGATTCATATAAGGTAATGGAGTAATTTTCATCCTGAAGAATAAGAATCAATACTTTTCATAAGTAATTTTAATCAGCTAACATAGTTAATAGAAAATGTTGTAACATGATTGGGGTGGAAAGCTGTCAACTTAAAATTTTAGTCCCTGCACATGGATATTACAATGCACATGGTTCTACACCTATGTGAAGGAATTTTATTTATTGGATTGATGAAAGTTCAGAGGTTGGAGAGGGCAGGAACAAAACCAGATACACCTGAGTTCAACACAAGCATACTTTTTTCCAGCCAACATTCAGAGAAGGATGCAAAGAAGAGTATATACCTAAACAGAATGTGAACTGACTCCCTTGTCTTCAAGCATCAAATGAGAGGTTTTTTTAGTTAAGCATACTTGCACATAATAGAACTACTACATTATGTACTTACAGTCCTCACAGTACAGCATACTAGCTATATATTATTATTATAACCATGCTGAAGTGCCTAACTGTGCATTAAAAAAGGAAAAAAAGATGCTAGGGAATTTGTTTTCCTATTTAAACAAAACATTTGCTCACACTGGAAGAGAGATATATCATGGCAAATATACATAAGCTATTCATTTGCTAAGATTTATACTTAATGTCTAAATATATTACTAGATGGGGAGCAGAGAAGAAAGGTCATCATTCACTAGGTAAAATGAGGAAGGAAGAATTCATCTGATTAAAACATTAGCATATAAATATGATAGAAATCCTGAACCTCAATGCATTCCAAAAACAGCCACAAGTTTTTAGGGGTACAAGTTACCCATGGCAAACATAATAGCAGCAATCAAAATGGCATAGATTCACTAGTAGGAAGGAAATACACCAAGTTTGAGAAGAATGACAGCTTTAACATAAGCCTTTCCAAAACTTTGTGATGCACTATTGGAATGCATCATAAATTCCAGAGGCTGTAAAATATATTGCATGGAAAGAGAAGTGTACAAATACACAACTGAAGTACAATTGAATTACAAAAGCTTTATAAGTCACTGCTCTTCATCTCACTTGCAACTAACTGCACAGGCTTTTAAACTGCTTTGGTGCACTGTAAACCTTAACAAAGATCCTTTCAGCAAATAAATTTCAGTTCACCATTGCCATGAGATGGAGTGCGTCCAAACACAGCAACAGCAGCTTAGCTGAATATAGGAACATGGGAAAACATCATAACCTGGTCACATGCAACTGCAAGCCCACCACCTTAAGGGGATTTGCTATGAAGTAAAGGGAAAAAGATTTCAAATCCTCCTTTGGATTCATAAAAGACTTCATAAAGGAAAATGTTCCCTTACCCAAACCCAACAAACACATATTCTACTTTATATCTAGTTGGTGACAACAGCCTAAGGTGAAACCATGTAATTCATATACATAAATATCTGATAAGAAAATCTCAGTATTATCTCCGTATTCCTTTTTTTCACTGTAATAAATTTACTGCTGCTAAGGAAGGCTGCACATAAACCATAATATTTTCACAGAGAGTTCAAAAACAAATTTCATCTCAGCCTTTATTATCTTACATCTCTGCAGTAAGCAAACTCATCCATGGAATTGTGAGTCCTGCTTCCTAGTAAGAGATTAGGTATCCTAATGATCCCTACATGCAGCAAGAAATAGTTTTAATTGCTTTATGCACAGTTCTCCAGCTTTCACAATCATCCAACAAAAACAAACAAACATTTCCATCTGATATAACTAAACTCTCCCTAAATCCACCCCTACAATTATCTTAATGTAGAGATAAAGTAATAATTGCATTGCACTTCATGATCACAGATCCAGAGATTAAAATGAACACAATGAATAAACAAGCTGTGGTTTGCTAAGCACTGCAAGCCAAATTCCTCTTCTGTTTAAGGTATTGCCAGGAATATTGTCTATCAAGATACATTAACAGGAAAGAGGAAGTAATCAATCTTATCACTTGCAGAAGAAGAAATCAGTACCAGAAATATGCTGCTGTGGCCGCCACTGGTTAAAGCACTGGTTAAAGACACTGCCAATACAATAAAGCAAAATTGGGCTGATGCTAATTGCAAATAAAGCAGAAGTGCTGGGAGGGCAATGGGCAAGAATACTAAGTCACAGGTTCAGCATAGCTGCTCAGAGAGCAACACTAAAACTCCAAACCACGTTGTTGAAACTTAAATATTTGTTTCAGTTTGTTATTGTTAAAAATAGAGTTCTATTCACTTAGTTTCTGCTTCTGCAAGGAGTCCTCAATGAGCAAGGCCAAGGGAAACACAACTGCACAGCTTTGCACAAGGCTGTGGGACAGAAGGACCACACAGGAATCCTCCACGTTCACTGCAAAAATGAAGGTTTGTTTTACTGCTGGCTAGCAGGGTACGAAGCGTACCTTGTTCATACCAGGGGTCTGTACCTGGAAATAGATTTGACTTTATCCCCTCATTTGTGCACTACTTCAAAGCAGCTCTTACAGATTCAATAATTGCAGAATATCACAGTAAGTTTCCTTCCTGCATAAAAAATAAGTCATATTTCTTTTTCTTCTCCTTTGCATAATTGGTAACATTTTTCTTCAGCAATTACATTTGTATGTAAATTAATTTCTTCAGAAATTAGAAACTGGACAGCCTCTTCAAGCTAGAGATTTTTATTTAAAGTATTTGATAGAACTGGGACAAAGCCAGAAAACACATTTTCTTTAACTTTCAGGCCTTTAAGTCAAAGGTCTTCAAAAGCTTCTTTATTTTTCTCATATTTGTAATTTATGAAACATCTTTCAAAACCACAGTTGGACACTTACAGTTTGTTAAAATTACACTTCCAACATAACATTACAGCTACAGACAAGTATACAGATGGAGCCAGACCTTGCCTTTAGTTTGTGAAGGACACCATCTCTCATCAGCTTTGTTCTAGAAAACATTAGTCTCAAGTGACCGCATCACCATACTGAATTTCCGCCTTACTGGGTGGGATTTTACAACTGTAACAGAGTCTGCCACATTACATAATGAGATTCTCTTCAAGTAAATCATTATCTCTTCATTTACAGATGATCTCAGAACACAAAGAATAGTTCAGTCACTTGGGAATTACAGCAAACCGTCATCCCTAAAGATGATTAATACCCTAAATGCAAAAAATGGAATGCTCTTCATACAGCCCCAGTGTTCACTGAAGGTTGTCAGTCAAAATGTGGGTCACAATAATGAAAAGAAATTCTTTGAAATATTTATTTCAGCATTTGTTGGAAAATAACTATTCAGTGGGATAACTACAAGAGCAGGGAAGGAACTGGCTGTCATCTTTGAAAATTTAATCATTTAAGAATTGCTTCATAAATTATTGACCAGGTAAAACATCTACATTCCATACAGTCCCTAGAGCTTACCACTGGCATGTGAATGCTATGGAGAGCAGAAAAAAGTAGTGATAGAAAACACGCATGTTTTCTACCTGACCCTGTGCAAAAATCTGCTTTTGGGGAATTTCCTTTGTTCCTCAACACCAGTCCTGTATACAGCTTACTGCATTTGCTGTCTCTGAGCATTTTATAAATAGAGAAGGAGCAACCTTAAAAAAAAAAAAAAAAAAAAGAATTAAAAAAACCGCACAGTAAGGTATTACTGTAAAGACTAGTTACAGAAATTAAGATAATCCTAATTCAGGAATTTTTACGTTTGGCTCAGGAAATGTTCAACAGTGGCTATATGAGGATCATGCACACAGATTTGACCAAACACACAACACAATCAGGAGAATCTTATTTCTGTCACTGGTTGCTAGGACCAGGCGTCCTGAATATCTAGAGTCTGAGGAGAAGCTGATCTTTATGGCTGCCAGGCACACCTTGTCAGAGCAAGCAGAGCAGAACAGGGAGTTTCAAAGAAGTTAGTAAGAATGTTAAAAGATTTGGAAAAAACAAGAGGAAAATTCAAGGATTCAGCTTTCTTTTTTTTTTTTTTTTTTTTTTAGTAGAAAAGAGAGGATCAGAATCGCCATGAGACGAATCATCTTAATGTAAAAGGCTCTTACTAAAAGGGAGTTTGATGAGTTATACTCTGCGTCTGCTGGGGAGAGGACAAGACATAATTGGCTTAATTTTCAGTGAAAAGGACTTAGATTGGGAAAAACTCTGTACATCAAAAGATAATTATAATGGAACAGGCAGCTGTTGTGGTTTAACCCCAGACAGCAACTAAGTACTACGCAGCCACTCGCCCACTGCCCCTTATGTCCAGTGGGATGGAGAATCAGAACAAAGCTAAAGCCCAGGGTTGAGATAAGAATAGTTTAATAATTTAATAATAATAATAATAATGACAATAATAACATAATGCGGGAAAGAGAGAGAGGGATAAAACCCAAGAGAGACAAGTGATGCATGATACAATTGCTCACCACTCGCTGACCAATACCCAGCCCATCCCTGAGCAGCAAATGGTGGCTTCTGGTCAACTCTCCCCTTTTTATATACTGGGCATGACGTGCTGTGGTATGGAATACCCCTTTGGCTAGTTTGGGTCAGGTGTCCTGTCTCTGCTTCCTCCTGGCTTCTTGCGCCCCTCCTTACTGGCAGACCATGAGACTGAAAAGTTCTTAATCAGAGTAAGTGCTATTGAACAACAGCTAAAACATTAGTGTGTTACCAATGTTAGCCTCAGACTAAAGCCAAAACACAGCACTGCACTAGCTACTAGGAAGAAAATTAACTCTATCCCAGCCAAAACCAGGACAGCAGCTAAGCGAGATTATGGAAACCCTATCATTCTTTATCTATTCTTTATACCTAACCTACAGGTTAGGTAGGCATCTGTCAGGCATCGTGGATGTATGTCATCCTCTCAAGAGCTGCTGTTCTTAAGCCTAGAAAAACTTTTTACACAACTAGATTTCAGCTTGTCTCTAGATCAGCCATGTGACCCTTTATAAAGCATTTTGAAATTAAGAAAGTGTCAAAGAGGGATGAATTTACGGACCTCCTCTCTGGACCTTCCAGGCCCCTTTTTGCTCTTCATACGGGGGGGGGGGGGGGGGGTGCGGAATACGTATATATATATATATATATGGTAAGATCCCATAATAACTGATTAGTTTTACTGATGTCTTTGATTTCTTCCTGCTTTAGCCATAGTTGGGGTTGTGTCTGTTTCTGTCAAGGGATCACAGTCTCCTCCAGCTCTGCCCAGCTCTCTAGAGTGACGGCTGTGGAAGGGCTCCAGGCTCTCTAGTCTTTCTCTGCACTTTTCCAGCACAGGAAAGGCAACATAGCAGAGATAGGAACCATTTCACTGAATCCCCTTTGCAACAGGCAGGACCAGTCCCGCCAGCCGGCACTTGCAGAGCTCTCTTTCTATCCTGCTCGGTGACATTAAGATAAGGTACTTAGTTCTGTCTGGAAATGGAAATGTGATAGAAAAAAAAGGAATCCATGGGATTTCCTCATGCCTTTAATGAGCAGATGGGCATTTAATGGTTCTAAGTCAATTTAAACTGGCTGGTTGTCCTTCAAAACCTTAACTCCTAGTACTCCCTCCTAACTGAATACCACAAAAATGATTATGAATGAAGTTGTAGCTCCAACACACCTACTTGGTGACTCAATATCAGGCTACACAGGGGCAGTGACGAATCACAGCACAACACGAATATGTATTGCCTGCATATAATAGGTGGAATTTAAAAAAGAGTTTCAGTGACTGGTTAAATGCATGTGATATATGGTACTAAACAACCTACCAACTGGCCTTGCTAGATATGCCGGTCAGTCCAGACTAAGAGAAAAGGAGATTTCCTTGACAATTTCCTTGTAATTCATAGATTTAAAAAACAAAACAAAATAAAAACAAAACACAAAACCACAAACACAAAATAAAATACCACACCCTGAAGCTACCATCCAACTAGGAATTCAAAGTCAAATGTATAAACAGCCATTTATGTTGATATCCAAGGGTATATACGAAACAAGTGTTTCAGTAACAGCCCAGTGAGTAAAGACATACATGGGACTGTAAAGTGATGATAAAGTGATGGTAAATTTTTTTTTTAAGTGCCACATTATTTAATTTAGCTGCTATAATCCACATACACTGGTGAAACTGTACTAAAAAGGATTGTATTTTTTTTGTCCTTAGACAAAAATGACTAAAATCTGCTTTACTGATTATCCATTGTCGTAAAGAGGCCATGCAAGGATAAGAAAGCTCATTTAAAGCTATTTGTAAGAACTGGGATTTGCACTTTTGTCTTTGGTAATAATTATGACCACATACTTATCCTGCCGCACATAATCTATCATCTGATTATTACTGTCCACCCACTGAATTTTAGTGATGCCAAATGCATCTCATTACCAAGGATGCTGGGACTGGAAGGCACTGTAAAAGCATAAGACAACACTATCATAAACAGTATCAACACCCGTAGGTTATTTTGTAGGTCTTGCACCCAACCCTGGTATCTCTTATGTATTGCTTTCATTAAGTAAATCAGAAACGTGAAGTGATTTCGAAATTTGTAACTGTCAAATCAGACAGATTTCTGACCTTGATACCTCAACACTACAGCACCTGGAGAGCAAGCCAGAGGAGGAAGGGCAGAAACACTCTCCAGACATCTGTCAGTCACCTGCTGCACTGAAGATTAGTGGAACATCAAAACTTTTACTCTCCTCTTCTCTGTAAGGAGCCTTGCAAATCAGCCCTGGCCCTAGACAGTGTTGGAGCTCTCCCACCTTCTTTTCATTGATCTGTTAAGTGTGCAGGAAGCAGAGAAAACAAATCACCTGTACTGCAACCACTAAGGAAAAAAACAGTTTTTAACCCATGAAAGAATAAATGTTTTGCTTGTACTCAGCTGAAAGAACTACTTAGGAATGACAATATAGGGTTTATGTTTTCACAAATGTAGGAAAGCCCCAAAGAATCAGAGAGCTCTATGTCAGTAACTGCTGTCTTCTGTCTCTTCTTGCTGTGGGATGGGTTTGGCCACCAGACTCTAAACAAAGGCTGAGGTCTTTAGTCCGAATGCAGTCTCTAAGCCCAGTTCTTGTGACAGCAGGTAACTAAGGTCCATGCAAGACCTTCTGGAGATTTAAATGAATGCCGGGGAACTGTCTAAAATATACTGTGTAGTACACAAGTCGGGACCAAGGTTACCGAGCTCTTTCACCACTACCAGGTTTCTAAATACTCTTCACTTACAAGATAAAGCAGAAGTAGAAATGAATTAGAAACCAATTAGGAAACACAAACCAGGGCCATCCTAAATTCTGGTGGTCAAGGCTTCTTTTCCCTTGCTTTACCAGACTTCTTCCTCATCTTGGGCTAACTATTTAGTGTGGCTTCCCTCTAGCGCATTGCCTTTACAGCCTCCATCCCTCTTAATTATGAATTCCCCTGATCTGACACAGTAGGCACTTGCAGATCTCTAATTCTTTCTCTGATGCTCAGAACTCTTTCCTTCTTAAACCAAAGTACATTCTTACATACTGAAGCACTCCAAGTAAACCAGCCTTCAGTGCTGGCTCTTTGGATCTTTGAGATACCTGTCCAGAACAGGGTTGAAAAAGAACAGAATAAAAGAAAGCAAAGATACTGGATATTCAAAATAGAGTGCACAGACTGACAGAGATGCCCAAAAATTACCTCAGTATCACACAGTATCCATGAGTTGTGCATTTCCTAAAGCATTACAATCATCCTCTTAAAAAAAAAAAAAAGAGCTATAAAAGGGAAAAAGTAATAAATATACTGAAAGTAGTTCTTGTAAAACATAGTTCTGATAAGACAAGCCTATTTAAGTCTATTTAGCACTGCTGTAACAGATAGCAGACCCAAGTGCGTGACTGAAACTATACCATCCTTATTCACAAGCAATGTTTTTACACATGTGATCAGTTGCAGCTGATCATGACACACAACAGGAGTATGAACCCAGCACTCGCAGAAGATGCTTTTACGGGGGCTCTCCTTGTACCTCAGCAACAGGAGAGAAACCCCCAGGTTCTCCTCTGATCTAAAGAGATCCTAGGAAAAACAAGATGCACCCTTTCCCAATACAGACACCAAAGGAATCTTACTTAACCAATTCTACTAAATGAAAATTAGCATTAATTGTGCTGCTTAAGCTCTTTTTGGGTTCAGCTGGAGTCAGGAAAAGCCAACACCTACTAAGGGTCAAATGCTTGGAACAGAACTGCTGCCAAGGGAATTGCATTAGGAGCTATATGCACATTTCTATGTCATTTATTAGAACTCCCTTTTGTTACTATTTTAAACATTGCCACAAGTGTTAGTCTAGGAAATAACTGATGTTCTATGAATGTTTCATTCCATTTGTTTCTAAATATCTAGAAAAAGGGGGGAGGTAGGAAAACAAATTTGCCAGTGTTTTCCTCCCACAGGCAACTGTCTTCACCTCTCAAACATCTGTATCTGTATTTGCCTGAATTAGTAATATGTTGCTGGATTAATCTTTCTTATCTTTACCTGGGTTGGTTCTTAGTAAAATCACTATTTCACCTACAGTCTACCAAATCCAGTGGAATACTTTCTTTCTCATCTGTATCAGTGGTCTTATATTGCTTGTGTCAAAGACTCAGGTTATGGTTCAGCATTTAACTCATTCCTAGAGAATTCTTTACTGTCATCTTCAGTGACAAGTGGGTGCAGTTTTCATAATCACAAGCAAAAGCTGTAGCTGAGAAAATAGATGTGTGACTTCAACCCACAGAAGGAACATCTTGACATTTAAATCTAATTACCCTTTCTCCTTCCTGATGAAAATATGATACCAACTTGTGGAAATTCTACTAGACAAATATATCATATTCTCCAGTTCCTATGAACTTTTCAGCATCACTTCTGGTATTATACATTTCATTCTTAATCAATCATTTTTGCAAAATAAAGGGTTACAAGTATGTAGTAATTGATAGGTGATGCCAAGAAGTCCGTAAAAATTTTGTTTGGAAAGTCTTCTCATAATGATGATCATCTCCCCAGTTGAAATCATTAATTACAAAACTGAAGTGAACTCCAAGGTATAACAGACTACTGCTCTTTGTAATAAATTAAACTGTCAATCACTCAAAGCACCCTTAATATCATACTATTTCCCCAAGCTCTTAAATTACAGGCTGAATTTCATTTATCAGTCTGCTGTATGTGAAAAAGGATTAATTAAACTCATTCCAGTATTACAGTAAGGCTCTATTTCTCTTAGCACTGAAGAATAATTGACTCCAAATGAATTGGAAAGTGGGTAAGTAATTGTAGTTATTATTCTGATGTAAATATTAGTTCTCTTCTGACATTGCAAAAGATTTAGTAGAGGTACTTCAGCGATAAGACAGTTCATTATCCTGGCTTGGAAGAAGAGATAGCACAGGGAAAGTGAATTACAATAATTAGTTTATGTATCTAAAAATACTCCTACCATTTTTTTCCACCCATATAGTTATGTATCTTACGGTACATTTTCATTAACTGTTGTTCCTGATTTATTGTATGAAGTATACTGCAATAAAGTCAATGCATTGTATCCTGCTGCTTTGGAAGGAATTCAGAGGTAATATGAGTTCTCATACTGGAAGAAGAATCAGTGGAAAGTTTGTCTCAGAGACAGTCATGACACTGCCAGTGCTACAAAATTCAAATAAATTGTCATTGTGAATGTCTAGTTGCGATGAAAAAAAAAATACCAACAGACACACCAAATGGCAAGAAATCACCTTTTAATTGGACAATCTGACAAGCTCAGACAAGAAATGGCAGCACCTTTGGAATAAAGAAAAGATTTGGGCATTGAGAATTATGGATGAGATCACCAAAGCCATTTTCTAAATATAGCACCTCCTAATATTTCTCTAGAGATCAGGGCCACACATTAAAACTCAGCAGCCCAAAATTTAGTTTATAAGTAAGTCTGCATTTTCATTTTGGGGTAGAAAGACTGATTTCAGTGGTCCTTTGACCACTGAAGACTTTTTAAAACCATGCTGGTAAAGCAAAGCCTGAAAAAAAAAATACCTGATTCAAAGCCTCTGAATATTTTTTATTTATTTTTTTTTTCAGTTTTGCTTTTTTTCTCCTTTTACTTCTCAACTTCTCTGCAGTTTTGATTCTCAGCCTCTTGATACAAGATCACAAGAGAACTTCAAAGCAGTTTTAGCAATCTGGCCTTTTGAGCAGTGATTGAAATCTCGCATTTCATTCCCCAGGATGACTTAGGACCTGTCTGGTTTAACTGAATTGTCAGCACCAGTTCTGCACTGTTCAGGTTATTAGCATGAAGCAGCAGTTTAGACAGGCATGGCTTATTATTGTTTATTTCCTGCTATTCTTTTTCCAGGCTAAAACAGGCTGTTTACCTCACAGAACTTTAAATAAATGTTTCTTTCCCAACTGCACAACACACGAACCTGCCAAGGGATTTCATATGCCTTTGAAAACAAAGCATTATAAGAGATAGATACAGCTGACTATTTGGTACTGACAGCCTTTACAATAGATTTTGGATAAAAAGAACAGATAGACAAATGAAGGTAGCTTTGAATTATCATAAGCATGCCTGAAGGTAGAAGTGGAACCAGAAAACCATTTAAATCACTTAATACAGGTAGTCAACTAGAAGATTAAGACTGTGCAAAGAAGAATCTTGCACAATCAGCGGTAAAGGAACATTAGCAAAAAGAACACTTCTTCACCAAAATTTAAATATAAATGCAATGTTTATCAATAGCTCAAGAGAGTCAAGCTATTATTGAGAATAAATATATGAAAAATTAGTATACTAGAGTGGATAATTTATTTTCAGCTATATTCTAAAGACCATTAATATCAGTGAGTTTTGTATTGCCTCCTTACAGATATTAAAACTTTCTGCAATTAGATAACAAAGTTTGTTCATATTTTGTTATACATTAAGGTAGCAGGTCAATGTGGCCATTGAAGCAAAGTGATTCTTTAACGTTAAAAACAGATGTGTCTGTAATTTGTGTTTTGCCACTACCTTCCCTGCCTGACTTGTCACCAACTCTTTGGCACTCAGAGCCATCATGAGATAGTTTAAAAACCTAGCTGAAGACAATTAACATAACTCTATCCTCATTACATTAATTCCCCCAAAATACAGAAGCAGGCAAAAGGAGAAATAAGAATAGATTATAAAGAAAAAGTGATCACACAACTGATAAAACTGCTGTAAGACAAATAAGCCATAATGCTAAGGGCTGGTCATTTACACTCCATGGAAAGCTCAATACCTTACATAAACTTTCCAAAGAGTCATTTAAAGCCCTACAAAACTCCTCTTACATAGCAGAGAGTAAGAATCTACTTGAAAGTACAAACCACAGGATCAGATTAATTTAACAAACTTGTGCATAGGATCATAAATTTTATAAAAGTCTGTAGCACTCTCTTGGAAATTAGCCCCTATTCTTATTATGAGAACAAGGAAAAGGAAAATTCATAGAAATCCCAGAGAAAACATACCAAAGATGGATTGAAAAATAACATTAGCCAAATAAAGTTGCACTCAACATGCAGACATACGAAGATTAATGTGAAGGGTGACACTTCAGATAAATCAGTCATCACTCAATCAGAATCTTAGAGAAAGACGATGAAGAATATTTTCAAAAGTAGCTTAATTTCTAGGTGCCAACATTTGGCTGGTAAAAAAAAATAAGGAGCTTCAATATTTTGCCTGAATAATATTTACTGGCAGATGGGTAGTAGGAAACATGGAGCAAACTCTTTGATTACTTCTCCTCAGAACATCATCTACTTTGCAGAGAGAAAGCCTCGGCATAACTTTCACAGCCTTGTGTCTTTTTTTAATACTTCAGTTGGTAATATCATGCAGCTCCACGAAGTCATAACACCCTGCTGCAGAAACCATGCAATATAAAACCACAACCTTTAGCCAAATCCTGGGATATGTTTCTAGAGAAATAATTCAATCCAGTGAAAACTGGCCTATTTCATAGAGTATATAAGATTTAAGACCCAAGTTTCTCAAACATCTGAGAAATAATAGAAAATGATGGAATTATGGCAATGAAATGGTAAAGCAAAACTGGAATATGATTGCTTAGTGGGGGTCAGGATTGTCAGGTCCTCCTCCTAGCTAAGCATCATTGTAAATTGCTGATTTCAGGTAAAATGTAAATTGGTGATTTCAGGTAAAACCTGTATCTTTATGCCTCTGGTTTCCAACTATGTAGTTTGGAGAAAATCTCCCTCTTAAAGATCCCGAGATACTTCAAAAAGTGATGTATAACACAAGAGTGCGTTAGCATCTTCCCGGGTCTTCCAAGGGTAAACACATGGAAGTAGAAACACAAATAAATGAATCTAAATTGAAGCAACAGTTACAATTGTGGAAAGCCACAAAAATGCCTTGAGGCTGTCCATGTGTAGTAACCAGGCAAATATCCAGAATGAAATAAAGAGTCTTTCTGGCCCAGAGTAGCTCAGGCATTTATTCAATAGAAGCAGGTATAACAGCATTCTCTTTATTTAAATAAGTTATCATAAAATTAAAGTAATATTTGCATGCCATGCTGATTCAAACTGTATCAGCAGAAAATAACTCATTAAATAGAATTAATATATGGCCCATTTGATTTGATTTGATAGTTACAGTCTTGATTACATAGAACATGGTAGCACTACTGATGCTTATACCATGCATAGAGTTTGAATTGTGAACTATTCAAAACTTCTAAATTTTAGTAATCTTAAATTTTAGCATAACAGGTAACAACTAGAATCTGCATCTATCCACTCCTATTCCTTTGTGTGTTCTGAATGCTTCTTCAGCAGGAACCTCTTGTGAACTTGTGAACAGCCTTGATTGAAGTGTATCTATCTTTTTGCCTCCTATTACGCACACTAATCAATTACAAATACCAGATTAACAGATAGGGTGCTGCTGAGATTGCACAGCACGTTTCAAACCCATTAATGACATAGCTAAGGTTAATCACATTGTTTAAAATTTTCATTGCATAAAGAATTCAGGAGAATCTTCAGCCTGCAGTCAAAAGCGAAGGCTTAACAATGCCTGGCAGGCTTCTTTCTTTTGTAGTTACATTTTGTGATCTTCTTTTTAGTGACACCTCATTACCCAAATAAGCAGTACTGCCAGCTTTAAAGTTTATCAAGCTTATGCTCATCGTGGACTTTGATCTAATTGTTGTACATGCGCACAAGAGACGGGAGAATTCTTTTGTATTCAGCTGTCAGTTTTTCCTCATATCTCCCTTCTTGTTCCACAGTTGACTGACATACTCTCGCTTCTGCCTCTGAAGTAGCCCATCACACCCTTCTTATTTAACATTATATCCTTCTCCTGTGATCTTTAATAACACAGCAATATTATAAATTGTGTTTAGTTCAAACCAAAAAGAAAGCACCGTTCTTTCTTTTGCCTTCAAAAAGATGCAAGTCAAACAAATTTCTATGACAATGACTCATTTTAATACTGACTCAAAGTACAATTTTGTGTGTCTTTCAAAAATTGAATGCCAGGACCCTGCCAGGAGCTGAAAGACATCATTCCCTAGGGTTCAGGAAAGCCTATGTGTCTTTATAAAAATCAGTTAATCATTCCTTAGCACATATCTGAACTGGTCAAGTCAGTATTTCAAATGAGTTTCTAGCTCAGCATGTACTGCTCACTTCAGAAGAGACTGGCTTTCAGGAAATGCATAGGCAAAGGCATCTAGTCACAGTTTAGCTATCTACAGAGTCACAGACACTATGAAAAATATTCCCAGAACTAAACAGTCTGCCTAGGTGTATGCTAAATATATTGCTCTGTAAACTACAGAAGCCCATATTGAGTTCATTAAAATTATGTTCCCTTTTCTTCCTAAGTTTCCTAACATTTCAATATTGCTTCATATTCAAAGGAAGCCTGATACTGTCTCAAGAAGGTGGAACACACATAAACATTGCATGTGAACTGTTTTGCTGTTCCACTATTCCCCCAGCTGAGGAATATTCTACCAAGTGGTCTTTTCACTTATGCTCCTATTTATGCTACAATATTTCTTCCCACGTTTCCAGTTGTTCACCAGTCCAAATACTGAACTAATATTCTTTAAATATATTTCTGTTGCTGGATATTACATTAAAATATGATCACATTCAAATCCTGCTGCATTGCCTAGGCTGAAATACAAAACCAAATTAACTTTCTCAGAACTCCAGGCTTCACAATGCAGGCAAGCCATGTACACAAACATAAACACAAAAGAGGCCTTGACTGAATTGCTTCCTAGTTATTCCTAGAAAAAACTTAAAATTAAAATGGTGCATGCCTAATAGCTGTGAAAAATAGTTCTTTCAAGAACTGCCCAAAGACAACATCAAAGTTTTTGTGTGTGATCAAGAATTTACATGGAAACAGGAGGTAAATAAAGATGAAATTAATCTTGAAATTGTATTCCACAGACTCATGCTTAAAAGATCTGTAATTCTACTACTATGAAACTGGGCTCCAAAACTACTTATTTGAAAATATCCTACAATAGTTAGAAGTTTTAGTAAGAATGGAACATCACATTAGTCAAATAATTGCAATCTCCAAGTGGTCTCTAGGTAGTGCACATTTTAGCCTTGATGCATTGTTGTGCCTATACCTAGCCCACAAGCTCTCTGGAGCCATGGCTTTGAATCCCAGCAAGATTAGCACAGTTCAAATGCCACATCATCTTTGCAGCAATCATCATGAAACTGATTTTATAAACTTACCCTACATTTGCAGAGAAGAAATTCCCCAGAAGGGATATCAAATGCAAGTACAAAACCCAGCAATACACCTAATTATTGAAGCATGAACGGTTCTGTTAGCAAGACATCCAAATCTCCTTTTTCTCCCCCTTACAATATACAGCACAGAGTAACTGTTCCTAAAAAATCAGACTCTACAAAACTATTGGCATCTTTGGAAAGTTAAAAGCTAAGTCCTGCTCCTTTGAAATCAATTCAAATTTTGTCATTGAGTTTAGTTTGTCCCATTACCAAGTATTTCCTCCTCCCAGCCCATCTGAGAGATACCCAGTGAGTACTTTGGACAGTGCAGGCTGAAGAGATAAAGCTATGCAGTTACTTTTCAGATTCTGGGAGACGAAGGCATTATTTTTCACAGTGCTGTTTCAGAACTTTAGAAAAAAATTATTCAACATTTTGACTGCTAATATACATACATAAATCCAATAATCCAGGTGGCAGAAAAACTTACTACATAGGATCAAAACAAGGGTGGGGATTTTGGTCTGGGTGTTGGGTTTTGAGGGTTTTTGGTGGGGTTTTGTTTGTAAGTCCAAATTAAAAAAAAAAAACAAAACAAACAAACCAACAGAACCTTTTTTCATGGGTTTAACATTAATCAAAAATACACGGATCTCTGCACTGACTGCAGTATGCTACAGTGATCATTTCTTTTCAGTATGTAACTTCATAATTTCCTTTGGGTCAGTTTAAAAGTCTATTACATTAAAGGAGGGAAATGTACCACTTTGATAATTATTCTGTTTACACTCAACCAAACCACACAGCTTTAACCACAAGATGGATAAAGATTATTTCACAGGTGAAAAACGGTTACATCCATGGCAAAAACTCACAAGCAACATGACAGCATTACATAATGCCTTTAGATCAATTCTATGTGCATGTCTGCTGCTATAAAGCAGGAATTACACTATTGAACTTACAGTGGAATAACACTGATGGATATTACATGTAACATTCATGTGTGATATGTGCCTTACTGAAATTAGTGTTATCCATTGCTGGTTTTGACGAGGCAAAAAAAAAAACAAACCTGGGTCTTGGGACTTCTTTTGATTTTTAATGAAACTTCTTCAAACTCACAACCAGAAACTTCTGTGCTTGTTAACACAATGTGAGTTATAGCAATACAAACAGGGAAGATACTAATCTTATTTTTAACTAATCACCTTTTTATTAAGTGACCAATTCACTTTAAAAAAAAAAAAAAGAAGATTTAGTTGTATAGAACATTAAAACGCCAGTGGGGATCTTTCTTCAAGACCCCTCTGGTTTATGATCTCTGATAAATTACGGGAGAACTTGTCTGTCCTCTCCAGGCTGATGTGACTAATTACAGAAGGTGTTAAAAGACTGTCAGCACTAAAACATTAACCTCTCAGCACTAACTTGAATCCTCATGAAGGGCCACAACAGTAATTAGCCAAGTTACAGTTACTTCAGATTCAGGGAATTCAAATTAAAAGCATTATCAGAGTAAGCTTACAGGATTTTTTGTGTGACTGTGACTCTGGTTAGGGATAAAACCATACTTATGAGCTCACTTCCCTCTTTCCATGAATTTACGGCAATTATACCTGATTCTCTCACAGAAATCCTCCTGAATAACTATTTTAAAATATTGGAATCTGAAGTTTCTTATGCTATTTCTAAATTCATTCTCTGAATTACTAGGAGGAGAAACCGAAAAATCCAAAATGGGAGGTGCTCAACTGCATTAGAGGGATACTTGTTACAAAGTTCAAAACAGTATTCTGAACTTCTCAAAACTGGTGGGAAGAAAGGTCTATAGGAAATGCCAGGTGACCTATCAGAGAAAACAGATCCTTACGGGATGATTCCAATCTAGACACAGTTGGTTTCAACATTCAGGTGCAGACCATCCTTACTAATATGACTGTTGTTTGCGCACTGTTTGAGCGCTTATCAGTGCTGCACAGAAGGCTGACAAAGCTCCTTTGTTAAAGTCCTGATAACTTGCATGTAAGCTTGAAATTACTTCATTTTGTTTTTTTTTTCATGGATCCAAACACCTCATACATTAAATCTTCCATAAGTAAAGCAAAGGCTCATGTCTGTGGCACTGCTGGCAGTTAAGTTAAGCCACTGACTTTTGTGGGTGATCAGGACACAGACTGAGCACTAGCAAAGGGAATTCTATTATGTGAGCTATTTCATTAGTGAAGCTTCTTCAAATGGCAGAGGAAATGGAACAAAGTTAATTGGATAGAAGAGAATGTAGACTGAAATATGCAAAGCACAGAGAGATGAAAGAGGTGAGAACGATACAAAATCAAATTGTGAACAGAATAGAGGAGGCACGCTGATAAAGAGGTCAGGAACCCTGTGAAGAAAGTCACGAAGACCAGAGGGTAAAAAGCTTATTATCTGTTAATATACAAATAGATCTGAAATAATAAGGTAATTGTTTTAGGAAACAAGAGAGACTTAGACATACAATAATGATTCTGAGTACGGAAAACCCTTTGAAATGTTTAATTCTTTATTTTTTAAAGACAGCTTTATACAATACAAAGAACTAAAAGGGGAGTGAAGCTGTGATGGGAAAAAGAATTCAGAAATTGCAAAAGGCGTCTGAGAAAAGGGAAAGCTACAGGAAAAGATCCAAACGTGCAATGCATTTAACATCAGCTGCCCAGCATCTGCAATGTCACAGTATTGATGTTTGGTGTCCTGCAGCTTTCCCTTTAAACTGAAGGGGAAATCAATTGAACCTGAAATAGCAAAACTTTGGCTCTGCAGAACATGGCTCTAGGCACCACTTATAGGCAAAATTCTTGCAAAAAAGAAACAGCAGACAGGCAATTTAAATCATGATCATATGGAATTGAGGAAGGAAGCACAGCTTCAGAGCAATCACCTCTTAAGTACTAGACTTGAACTTACATTTTTCTTTAGAATAGCCTCCTGTATTCACCTTCTCCTGCTGACACCCACCAGCTCTCTAAGCCTAGACATGTCTTGTAGCTCTGGTCAGAAATGCTGTTGAATGTAATTCATACAATCCCTTTCTAATTCTTTTGGGAATCATTGAAAGTGCAACAGAGACCTTAATGTTTCCAAAGGAAGATAAAGTATTTTACTGAGGAGCCATGAAAGGTAGCATTAAGCAGTACAAAATATGAACCCAGTAGAAATGTGAAGACCTGCTAAACTGCAAGGGTGTCACAGAATCACAGTAAAATTCAGATTATAGGGCACTTCTGGAGGTATCCAGTTCAAGCTCCTGCTCAAAGCAGAGCATGCTTCGAAGTTAAATCAGGTTGCCCTTGCCTATCATATCTTCATGAGTGACTGATTACCACAAAGATTAAGGATAAGCAGAGACTTCTAGGAGCCAATTTTTTCCATTGTCTTTGTCAGATCGGAAATAACTGTCTCTGAATTCTGCAAAGCAGCCTCACCCACCAGAGAAAGATTAGACTTCACTGGTAGTGGGGCAAATGCATTCATATTGAGTAGATGATGCTTCATATTGATGAGGCAATAGCCCCACTCTGGTCAATGGCATACATCTCTTGGATGAAAAACTGTTGGGCTGCAACAACAGTGAATGGAGGCTATTATAGCACTTCCTGCTATGAACTCATTCAAAGCTATGCACAAGTTCAAGAGAACTGAAAATCGCATTATATTGACATTTCTGCTTGGAAGAAGAAAGTGAAGTGCTGCTGAACCCAGGAGTAAAGTTTTGTAAAATCTGCTTCTCTCAGATATAATAGATTCCTTGCCGTTGAATAAAGCAATGTCATCATAATTAACATGACTTCAGAGGAAGATGAGAGTGGAAGAGGCAAATTCAGTCCCCGTACCATCAGAATCCCAGAGGATTTTGAGGCTACTTAAATTGTAACTAAGATGACCTTGATACCTGAACACACTAGTGAACCATACAGATGCAAAGTGTACTGCGATTTCAGCCCAGCACCAGGCTCCCAGAAACACAGAAATAGCACAGCCTGCTGCTAAACATAGCCAAAAGGGGGAAGAAAGGAGAACAGTGGCTTTGGTAAACACCCCATCTCCCCATTAACTAACTAGATGGAGTCACTGTGCTCACTGAAGAAATAAAAAAAAAAAAAAGTACAACTTTTGCAAAACAGCCACTAGTTCCTTGGAAAAGATGTTAAAAATAAGTCATATTGAGCACAGTAAAAGCTATAGGAGAGCTCTTTTGCCTCTAGTTTTATCAAGACTTCCATTAAATGATGCTGTCATGCAATTACCATACTGTTAAATAACAGGCTACTGCTGTGCTTTGTCTAAAGGCCACTAATGTTTTCACTGGCAAATAGGCACTGGATCGTTGTCAGTGCTGAGAAAGGCAAAGAGAGAACTACAGCCTTAGTCAGATTGTGTTGAACTTCTATTTAGCATTGTTTTCACAAGCAGTAAAAGTCAGAAATAGAAGTACAGTGGCTTCCACCTCTCAGTCAGGCTATTTGACAATCCAAAGTGATGTTTCATTAATAAGTCTGAAGAACCAGGGTGCAAAGGCTGCTAAGAGGAACCTGAACATCTCTCTGAATCTGCTACACTGTCAAGTGATTGGCATTGTTTAATAGAGGAGTACAAACTACAAACCAGTCTCAAACTTGCAATGATATTTTTACACAGATGGTCCTTTGCCACCACAGTCCTCTGACCTGTGCTTTAACCCAAGGAGCTAACACAGCCTCTCTGCAATCTCTATTGAGGACAGCACAACTGAGCTGCGCAATTGCCGTAGCTTGTGTTAAGAAGTAATTCCTCTGTTCCACCACCTGGAACCAGGACAATCTGGCTTCCACAGTAAACTCTGGCTTAGGAAAGAAACTCATAGCCATTAATCACATATATATACACACAGGAGCTGAACATGCAGGTTGTGCAACTTCAGAAGTGCTTCCGCTAATCACTGAAAGACTGATAAGAAAAACTGGTGGTGAAGGAAAAGTATAAATGGAGCCTGAGGGAATGAACAGTTTAGACACGTGTCACTTGCAACCAAAGAGAGCAGAGTCAGTCTGTCGGAGGTTCTGCTAGGAGATACACATAATTCCTAACTGCAGTTATTAATCGGGAAGTACATATCCCAGTGTCTGCTCATCCTGCAGATATCATCATCCATCTTGCAGTCTGTGATGGGGCTGATACCAATGAGCAGGCTCCAGGGAAGACTTCTGCACCAAAGGGGGACTGACTAAACAAGCTGGTATTTTAACTCAGGCTATGATGCTGTGTCAGTTCTCTCAAATTTAAAATGTTTTTGATCAGATAGAGCAGCACTACAAGGAACTGTTGCTCACTCATCAATGCCTCTGAAAGAAGACATCACAAATGAGTACAATTTAGGCTGTCAGAACTGTCACTTTCCTATGTGTTTTATTTAATGTAGATTTATTAATCCACATTAACAATGAAGAGAAAACCGTTTGTTACAGTGAGAAAGAGGAAAGGGATACTGGAAACCTTTCAAGCTCTTATGAAGGCTACTAAACATAGCACAATATTATGAAAACACTTATTTCACAATCCCTAAAAATAATTAAGCTGTTTCTCATATGAAACACATTAAACTCTTTCATTATTTAAAGTTCAACATGAAAGAAATATCTGCCGAAGGCAAAATTTTATAAACAGACACTTAAAAATATTTGAGCAGGAATCCATGGCTCTCTTTACAGAAGCATTTTTGTTACAGACCCATCCTTGTTCCCTGCACAGACACCAAGGGAGCTGTCTGTGGGCTGGGATGCTGCCTCAGGCTGTGGACTGGAACAGCAGAGTCCTCTGCTGACGTTCAGCATCAGCCACCTCCCATTCTTGGCTCCTCTATTTCCATTTTACAGCTCTTCAAGAGGCTCAGCAGCAGCAAAGCACAAAATGTCTGCCCATATCCCACATTTCCCTTAGGCACATTACAAATGCACACAAAGCCTTTAGAGCAGCAGGGTGTGCTACTGGGCATTATAGCACCTGTGGTTTACAGACCTCCTGAGGGCACACTGCTGCATCCCACTCCAACACTGACAGAGTCAAAACTGCACCAATCTGACTGTCTTTGGGATGCAGTTTGTCCTTATTGGGCTTCATTGTCAAAGCATAGGTTTTTCAGGCTTGAGCTATTTTAACTGGGGCAAAATGACCGGATATGTTACACCATGTAACAGAAAAACACAAATTGCTTTGTTAGGCTTACAAACACTGACAAGCTAGATTTCATTCAAGTCTGTCATGATCCCTAAGAGTCACTGAATCTTCCCAAACACATCACCACCTTCAAACACAACCATGCAATGAGACACTCCAGCAGGTTTTTTATAACTCTCTTGTTGACTAACAGAGGCTTCTCTTACACCGAATTGATTCCTTGTGTTGTTGGAGCTCTGAAATAAGCCTCTCACAGCAGCCAAATGTGAGAACCTGACCCTCTTCATCTGCCTCACAAACATACACTTTCAGTTTGCTGTACTCTAGCAGATCATATGCTGGAAATCACAGTGCTGCATGTAACAGGGCTAGCCTCGCTGTTCCATACTTTAACTGAAAGGCAAATCTACTGGAAGTAAGGGTACCTACTGTGCTGCACTATAGGATGCCTTTCTGTTCATGCAGCATAGATATAAAGACACCACCACCTTGCTCTGAGAGAATCCTGTGTCTCTGCACAGGCATCATGATCATGCGTAGCAGAAAGAAGAGGGAATCAAGCCCAGAAAACTGCTGATCAACTTGCCATTTGACATGAGACTTGGCAAATGCCAAGTGCTCTTTTTTGAGCAAACCGAGACAAAAGTAAGACATAGAAGCTGGAAATCCTACAACATGAGCTGTTGGAGCTTTAGTTTTGTTTTGCCCTTCTTTTCCTAATCTCAGTACAGTCTATGAACCTATACTAGTCAACAAGCAAGCAAAGGGAATTATCATAAGGTTTTCCAAAGTTAATTCAAGATTCCTTTAGGAAAAACAGGAATAAAACCCCAGTGATAGATAAGCTTGCCTTCTTAATTTCATACTTGGAAGTCAAAGGCATGATGCTCTTCTGAACCTGAGTCCTTTGAACCCCAACCTGTTGTACTTTTGTGATCAGCCTTTGTTGCTTGAAAGAAAACTGAAGTTTGGGGTCTTTTTTTCCAACAGAGACAATAATATATATTGCAAGTCTACATTTATTAACCTTATTGAAATGACACACAAATCAAAATAATTCAGTTACACCAACTGGGTTTACTTCTGGCTTCAGCAGTTGCAAGATGTACCTATATTGTAAAATGCATTTATTTTTTTCTTGGAGATTAATCGTGATCTATCAATCCCCATTTCAACGGTGTTTGGATACTACTATGTTTTTGTAATATTAATAACATTATAATCTTCATTAGTATGCAAATCTATACCATCAGACAAGCCCCTGTTCTCTTCCATGAGTTCCTTTGTTGTCGCGGACTCATGAATTTCATTATCAGGCTAGATTATTATCAAACAGTAGAAAGGGGGGTTGTGAGGAATGGAGAGAATGACATGGAAATTATAATCTCTTGTTTTAACCATGAATCCAGTTTCATATTCCAGTTCTTTCTTACACCAGATGCTTCTGAGAGAAAAGGGAGCATTAGGAAGGAAATCCTTACAAAACTGCTTCTGCACAGTAACCTTTGCAGCAGATGTCACTGGAGCAGTGGGCTGGAGGGAGACGTTCCCCAGCTCTGTGAGTCACATTTCAGATAACAGCCATGATTCTATCCATGTATTTTTGCAGTTCATAGCTTTACTGACAGCAAACGAAAACAAAAGAATTCCTGCCATTCAAAAACTGGAGGCCATTTTCTCTGCAATTAAACTGATACCAGCAAACATTCTTGCTATGCAATCACAATAATTATCTTAAAAATATAATTATTCTTGGAGCATTCTGTGGCTGTAAAAATAAGGACAATTTGACAGAATAGCAAAAAGCTTAAAGGAGTGCAAACATTCTTTACTGTCTGAAAACACCAGTGCCCCACCTCTTGGGCACAGCACTGATTTCCAGATTCCAGAGCAGCTTCTTGAGGAACCAAGGTTGTGTCCCCCCAGTTCCTCTTGATGACCTGTCATTCCCAGCTCCACCTTGATGCCATTTGTCTCATCCAACACCTGGGTACTTTCAGGCTGTAGGGAATTTAGTTAGTAAACTCAACAAGAATGCTCAATTTTAAAAGATATTTTGTATTATTTATCAAAAAGAAGTATGAATTAATACATTGTGACCTACAGCATAAGATTTCTTCTCCTTTTTTGCTATTTAAAATATATATTCAGATGCTAATATAAAAAAAAAGTTTAGATTTTAAAATGCAAACTAGCAATTCATAGTTACACATTAATTAAACCACTTCCAGTTTTCCTATTTTCCTAGTGGGTGCTGTCAAAAATCAGAACTTTTGTCATACTGAAGTCACACCAACACCCTCAGAGTTGTTCCCTTTGTTCTTCTCCTCATTAAGGAAAAACCTGTCATTAAGAGAATCTATTTAAAGCAGGCAGGGAAATGTGTTTGGACT